>NW_026045998.1:2569495-3169495 GCF_023898315.1 Schistocerca nitens | reverse complement strand
AACTGAGATTCCAGGAGCAGAAAGGACGTGTATCACTGCACGCCGACCTACTCCGCTAGACAGGTAACGGGCGACATATTGTGGGTGCCCCTGTAGGCCGGCGGCAGCCTTCTTCCGGGAATGGCCACTCCCCCGCACCAAAAGCGCTGCCCGCTCTTCAGTTTATACGTGGTGTTGGGGCGCTTACAGGAATATCAGTGCCAGAGAAGGATTAAACAAAACAGAGAGTGGCATTCGTGGACAGGAAAATATGTAAAGCTAAATTATCTAGACGCGGCACAAAAACGTATAATAGTTTAAAAGTTACTGTCGTCTTAGAAACTGCAAGTTTATGAAAGTTCAAAAGCTAATATTTCGACTATGCTTTGCCCGATTGATATAAACAAAGTGTCTACGGATGCTGCATCGAGCAATCGTAGGCTCAAATGGCTCCGAGCACTATGGGGCTTAACGTCTGAGGTCATCAGTCCCCTACACTTACAACTACTTAAACCTAACTACCCTAAGGACATCACACACATCCGTGCCCGAGGCAGGATTCGAACCTGCGACCGTAGACGTCCCGTTCCAGACTGAAGCGCCTAGAACCGCTCGGTCACTCCGGCCGGCAGCAATCGTAGCCGATTTAGCAGAATATGTACCATTTTTAATGAGAGGTCTCAATATGGGATTCGACTCAAAGAAAATGTGTTCTTGCTAATAAATAAATTTAAAGAGACGAAAGTAGCGGCAGCATTCTAAAGTTGAAACAGGTTGGTGAGTAATACTGTATGTACTTTTATTTGTTTGCATATGTTTATTATCAAAAATTCGGGAAAAGCAAAATCACGCCACAAGAGCATTATTTGTGAAGAAAACAGTGGCGGATACAAAAAAAATGGACTTTAAATTGTTACTGCCCGGAAAATTTCCATATTTTTCATTGCCTCATAGTTTATTGCTTTGAGTTAGGTTGTCGTTTCGAGGGTGTATAGGGCGGCCATCTTGGAGTGGAGTGGAGTTTGAGCGACGCTAAGAGCCGGAGGTGCCGTCCATCTGGGACACAGTATTGGGTCGGTAGCCACGATCGGGGACAAGTATGAACGTAGCGACGTTCGAAAACGATCAACTTGAGCGCAAGGTAGTCGTTTAGCACTGCAGACAGCAGCTCTGAAAGGACTGTGTAGTGCCGCGATCGCGACATGCGAATTTTATAGTCGAGTGTTGTAGCATCACTTACTTACGGCCGCCCAGACTGCATTTTAAGTGTTTAGTCAGTATATTGATGGCTATTCGCGGAAAAATGGAAATAAACTACTTGTTGAAATTATAAGTCAACGCGAGTGACTCAATATTTTTTAATTTCACCGCAATACCGGCCTGCGTTGTTTTTTTTTAAATATTTTATTTCAGCCTGAAAATTGGGTTTACGACAGGTGTGAGCTGGCACCCTACGAGGAAAAACGTAGCCAAACATTGAGCCACATCTCTGGCGCCGCTCGATTCAAGGTGAAATACGAGGGCTATCCACAAAGTACATTACGTTTTGGAATTAAATATAAATAAAGCATTGGAAATTTTTTTTATTATGTACAGATGAAAGCCACACTCAAATACTACTTTTCTACACAGTTGCCATTTAAATTAAGGCACTTGTCGTAGCGATGGACGAGTTTGGAAATTCCTTCGTCGTAAAATTCGGCCGCCTCCGCCTTCAACCACGTGGTTACCTCTCCTTTTGGGACAGAAAAGGTGTGATTTTTGTGGATTTCCTGGAAAGAGGCACTACAATTAACTCTCAAAGGTATTCCCAAACTCTGCACAACCTCAGAAGAGCAATACAAAACAAGCGCAGGGGAAAGTTGGGCTCAAAGATCTTGCCGATTCACGACGACGCCCGGGCCCACACGGCAAATGCCACTCGTGAAGTTCTCGAATCTTTTAAGTGGGAGTTGTTTCCCCATCCGGCGTACAGTCCCGACCTGGCACCGAGCGACTTCCACTTATTCCCAGCAATGAAGAAGTGGTTGGCTATGCAGCGTTTTGATGACGACGCACAGCTTCGAGAAGAGGTAACCACGTGGTTGAAGGCGCAGGCGGCCGAATTTTACGACGAAGGAATTTCCGAGCTCGTCCATCGCTACGATAAGTGCCTTAATTTAAATGGCAACTATGTAGAAAAGTAGTATTTAAGTGTGGCTTTCGTCTGTATATAATAAAAAAAATTTCCAATACTTTATTTATTTTTAATTCCAAAACGTAATGTACTTTGTGGATAGCCCTCGTATTTGGCAAACGTGGTCAAGTTTGACAAACAGACGGTGTGCGGCGAGCCCTGTTAGCCGCGTGGCGCGGCAGACCGCAAAGCGCGGGGTAGGAGTCGGCGTGCTGGGCCCGGCTAGCCTAGCCTAGCCTCTAGATGTGTTTACGTTCCCCCCCACCCCCACCCCCACCCCTGTGTTGCGGTGCGTTGCGTCAGCGCCCTGTTGGCGGCTTTCGCTCACACGCCACGGGCCGCGCTACGATGTAGGTCGGCGCGTTCACACCGCGCCAGCGCCGACACGCCAAAGCAAAAAGGGAGTTACCACTGTGCACACCAGGCCAGCCTGCGACTCCGACCTGGGAGCAGCCGCAGACAGCGTACAGAACGGAAACTCGGCTCGAAGCCGTGGCCCGGGTCTGCCGTATCGAAACACAAGACACGGCGGGGTGTAATTTGAAGCAATCGAGTGTTCAAAGGGTGTAGAAATCCCGACAGCCAGAAATACGGAGCCCTAATATGGCAGTAACCTTTATTTCTGAAAGATGCAAGTGGAGCCTCAAGGTGGCATACTGGAGTGCCGAAACTAGTAGCGAAAATAAAGTAACGTCCAGTTGCACAGGTGTTGGTCAATTTCGCTGTTAAATAGTTGACCAGCCGCTGTCGCACGTCGACAGCGGATGAGCAGAGACCGGAATATCGACTTTGTCGTCTCGGGAGGACCGGACTCGACACCTCGCACGGCCTCGACGGCGCCGTGCGACTAGCGCCCGAGAGGACACTGGTGTTATTAGCGCCCATCTACATAGGACAGCGGCGCAGACCGCTCTCCCTATGACCGACGAATATTTCCGCAGCTACACCGTACACGCATGATGCGTTCCATTTCCTTACGTGCTTGTAACGCTGTTGACAAATTTCCGTACATCGATTTTCCCTAAAAAGTATCTTTATGCGTCGGCGATATGCTTTTCGCAGATACGTTGTTGTTGTCTCGAATCCACAGACAGGTTTGATGCAGCTCTCCCTGCAACTCTATACAGTCCAAGTTTCTTCATGTCCGAGTACCTACTGCAACCTACATCCTTCTCAATCTGGTTAGTGTATTCATCGCTTGCTCACCCCTCGACGATTTTTACCCTCCACACTTCCCTCCAGTGATAAATTTGTGATCCCTTGATGTCTCACAACATATCCTGCCAACCTATCCCTTCTTCTAGTCAGGTTGTGCCACAAACTCCTCTTCTCCCCAATTCTGTTCAATACCTCCTCATTAGTTATGTGATCTACCCATCTAATCTTCAGCATTCGTCTCTAGTACCCCATTTCGAAAGCTTCTATTCTCTTCTTGTCTAAACTATTTATCGTCCATGTTTCACTTCCATACATGGCTACACTCCATACAAATACTTTCAGAAACGACTTCCTGACAAATCTATACTCGATGTTAACAAATGTCTCTTCTTCAGAAACGCTTTCCTTGCCATTTCCGGTCTACATTTTATACCCTCCCTATTTTGACCATCATCAGTTATTTTGCTCTCGAAATAGCAAAACTCATTTACTATTTTTAAGTGTCTCATTTCCTAATGTAATTCCCTCAGCACCACGTAATTTAATTCGTCTACATTCCGTTATCCTCGTTTTTCTTTTGTTGATGTTCACCTTATATCCTCGTTTCAAGACGCTATCCATTCCGTTCAACTGCTCTTCCTGGTCCTTTGCTGTCTCCGACAGGATTACAATGTCATCGGCAACCTCAGAGATTTTATTTCTTCTCCAAGGATTTTAATTCCTACTCCAAGTTTTTACTGGTTGCTATATCGATACCGAAACGGCTGTATCGGGTGCGATATTTTTATTTTATATATTTTTTCGGAATTTTCGTAAAATATTTGAAATTGTTCCTGACCATAATTTTACTTTCACTGTGTGAATGAGTCTTACCACTTTATTATGTTTCATCACGTGCTATCTTTTTCTTCGATTGTGTGAAGTAAGTATAGGGGGGCACAAAAGTACTAGTCCGATTGCAGTGCGAGGTGGCGGTGTCAGTGGAGTGACTATATACCCGATGTGGAGAGGCAGCACTCGATTTGCGTCGAAAACAGTTTGTAACGCAGTTGGTGTGCTATTTCTTCATATCGGCATTCTTTGAAAACAGTTGCTGAAAGTGATGGACAAAGATATAAATGAGAAATCCGGTCTTCGCAGTGGGTAGAGATCTGTGATGAGAAATGCCGATGTAATCGGCGCTAGGCGGTACGAACAGGGATGCAACGATCGCCAAGGTTTGAGTGCATTTTTTTCCCTTTACATTCTTGATGTAAGGGGGACAAGCGGGCTCTAACTTGTTGATATATAGAATATCTAATAATAAATCTGTACTTAGATATACAGCTCTAAAGCCGGTAGCATATTTACAATGTTCAGCCGATATTATTTTTGGTCGGTGTGTCGATATTTTTTCCGTAGGTACATTGTTATTGTTTTAGATATATCGAGGCCGACGACAGTATCGATGTGTGGGGTTCCCGATGCTTTTAAAAATACGGACAGTCTTGCTGCTAGTGGGGAGCGGCAGACAGCTTGTGTGGGAGTGTGTGGGGTCCACTCCCCCCCCCACCCCCACCGCGCGTTCTTACGACTGGGCGTCGGCCCTTTAGCCCTGCGCTGCCCTGCTGGGGCCCTTTACAACCTGCGGCAGCGCCCAGAAACACCCACCGAGGAAAACAAATCTTTACTTTTTATTTGCTCCGAGTCCAGTCGCTGCATCCAGACAGAGAAAGACGTACACGCACGCTTGTGTGCGTATATATACGAGATTGTGTTAGGGGCCTGCCACACAGGTTTTGTTTCCAGACGTGTGTAGGGCGACCACGCCCTACCAGCGACCGTGCCGGACAAAGGGATGCAGCGCAGGATCGGGGCACCCAGCCCTTCGGAAAGTGTCCCTGCCAGGAGATACGAGGCAGCAGGCTGTCCCACGTACACTCTGCGATCAAAACTAGCTGACACTCCTGCGGCCCCACAAGGTGCAGAACTCGACTCTCTTGCATTGTGGACGACAGAGAGGGAAACCCGCCAGGGACATCCCAGCCCTCGTCTGGCTGCCCAAACCGCCTGTCAAGTGGAAACGCGAAGGGATAACCACACCTGACGAGGGGGAGCCGCGACCTTCGGATGACGTATCTACTTGGAACTTTGGGCACCTCTGGCAGGCCGCTAAAACACGTTGTGCGAGTAGTAACGGGCCGCTCCGAGAAGACCGCAGCACAAGTTTTACGCGTCTCGTGTAACTGGTGTAGCTACCTGTGCGGCGATGCCGGTGGTGACAACGCGCCGAGGGCGAGCGGTTCGCTCTGTTCGAGGAATTCGTGGTTCAGGCGACGGTTCGAATCCCGTTAAGGCTTATTTTGTAATCTGCATTTTTTTCGTCACATTATTTAACTTAAATGACATATGAGACGTAATACGAGGGCTGTTCAATAAAGAACGATCGTAATTTTTGTTTTTACACCATACCTTTAGTCAACGTCATAATTTTGACGGTCCTTCTGAAAGTAGTCTCCCACGAATGCGATGCGCTTGTCGCAGCGTCTCTGCCAGTCTTCGAATACATGTCGGTGAGCATTTTTTGAGAGGTCCTTCAAAATCGCCTCCGCAGCCTCCACCACTGCTTGTCGTATCACTGACAATGACTGCCGCGGAGATGTTCACATGGCTCTGAGCGCTGAGGGACTTGACTTCTGTGGTCATCAGCCCCCTAGACCTAACCCAAGGACATCACACACACATCCGTGCCCGAGGCAGGATTCGAACCTGCGACCGTAGCGGTCGCGCAGTCCCAGACTATAGCGCTTAGAACCGAACGGCCACCCTGGCCGGCCACGGAGACGTTTCTTCGTGTTAGGGAGTAGAAAAAAATCACACGGGGCTAAATCCGGACTTGCTGGGGGAGGGGGGGGCGGGGGGGGGGGTGAGAGATGCACTTCACGTTGACTTCTGCAAGATATTCATCAACGACACAGGCAGTATGTGGCCGCGCATTATCGTGGTGCAGCATACAGCCTGCTACACGAAAATGTGGTCTTGTGCGCCTGATACATACTTGCAATGTTCTCAGGAAATCCTTGTACTTTTGTCCAGTAACTCAGGTCTGTTCAGGCACAATATGCTGACAAACCATTCCACGAATATCAAAGAATGAGATGACCATAAGTTTCCCATCAGAAGCAACCACATTTCATTTTTTGGGGGGTTTCTCATGAAGCAGATTTCCACACTGAGCTTTCCTGTTTGCTCTCAGCATCAAAATGATGCGTTAGCGCTCCAAAGGAGTGCAAAAGGGCACAGGTCATCCCCGTTCTCAAGAAGGGACGTCGAACGGATGTGCAGAACTATAGACCTATATCACTAACGTCGATCAGTTGTAGAATGTTTGGAACACGTATTATGTTCGAGGATAATGACTTTTCTGAAGACTAGAAATCTACTCTGTAGGAATCAGCACGGGTTCCGAAAAAGACGATCGCGTGAAACCCAGCTCGCGCTATTCGTCCACGAGACTCAGAGGGCCGTAGACACGGGTTCCCAGGTAGATGCCGTGTTTCTCGACTTCCCCAAGGCGTTCGATACAGTTGCCCACAGTCGTTTAATGAACAAAGTTTCGTGCGGTAGCATTCTCGCTTCCCACGCCCGGGTTCGATTCCCGGCGGCGTCAGGGATTTTCTCTGCCTCGTGATGGCTGGGTGTTGTGTGATGTCCTTAGGTTAGTTAGGTTTAAGTAGTTCTAAGTTCTAGGGGACTGATGACCATAGCTGTTAAGTCCCATAGTGCTCAGAGCCATTTGAACCATTTGACGCTGTAGTATATCAAGAGGTTGTAACAATGGAAAATTGTACTGAAATGCAGGAGGTTCTGCAGCGAATTGACGCATGGTGCAGGGAATGCCAATTGAATCTCAATGTAGACAAGGGTAATGTCCTGCGAATACATAGAAAGAAAGATCCCATATCATTTAGTTACAATATAGGTCAGCAACTGGAAGCAGTTAATTCTATTAATTATCTGGGAGTACGCATTAGGAGTGATTTAAAATGGAATGACCATATAAAGTTGATCGTCGGTAAAGCAGATGCCAGACAGATTCATTGGAAGACTCCTAAGGAAATGCAATCCGAAAACAAAGGAAGTAGGTTACAGTACGCTTGTTCGCCCACTGCTCGAATACTGCTCAGCAGTGTGGGGTCCGTACCGGATAGGGTTGATAGAAGAGATAGAGAAGATCCAACGGCGAGCAGCGCGCTTCGTTACAGGATCATTTAGTGATCGCGAAAGCGTTACGGAGGTGATAAATAAACTCCAGGGGAAGACTCTGCAGGAGAGATGCTGAGTACGGGTTTTTGTCGAAGTTTCGAGAACATACCTTCACCGAGGAGTCAAGCAGTATATTGCTCCCTCCTACGTATATCTCGCGAAGAGACCGTGAGGATAAAGTCAGAGAGATTAGAGCCCACACAGAGGCATACCGACAATCTTATTTTCCACGAACGACACGAGACTGGAATAGAAGGGAGAACCGATAGAGGTACTCAAGGTACCCTCCGCCACACACCGTCAGGTGGCTTGCGGAGTATTGACCCAGATGTAGATGTAGGTGATGTAGCCAAGTTTCATAGGCAGTGATTACATTTGAAAGAAATTCCGGATATTCCTGTAACATCAACTTTAACCCTAGCATTACCAACGTATTTTTTGTTACATGTAATACCAACGGGGGGGCCTCAAAGGCCCATAAAGAATACCACAATTTATTTTATCATAAATCAAGTTTATTTACTTCTGATACCTCTAATAACAATTCAAAATGCTTAGACATTGTTTTTGTATACTGGATAATAAAAGATGTTATTATAATAGGAATAAAATGAACAAATCACGAGATTCAGTTTATATATTTTTTGGAATAATGTTTCAAAATAGTGTTTTCTTATAAAAACGACTTTTTTAATTCGATACACTACATGAAGCAAACAAAATTTACTGTCTCATTCTGCAACGCATTTTTCACACAACACTGTCTTCCTGCAGTGTTTCCCACAGACGTGCATGTGGCACTGAGAGCAGGTAACAGTTGACTTTCCCAGCTTGTTGTACTTGATCTTTTTAGATGCAGCTTCTTGGCAGCATAGGTGGCACCGTCCACGTGTTCCTGGTTCTGCTGTTGAGGATGATGGTTCTACAGAGCAGCTGAGCTTCCGTTGTGTGATGCTTTCCATTGCCATTATTACTGGCTTCTGAAGTCCATACTAATTTTGTGCCCGTTTATCTACTTGAGATCTTATTAGTTCGAGACCTAAGTTAGTGATAAAAACTCTTCTGCGGTTTAGCAAATTCTTTTTCCAATTCGGAAAGTTGAGGAGGAAGAGTGAATATGCATTTATTGCTGCTATGTCAATGAGTGTGTAGAAGAGGGACAAAGGCCATCTTCTTGTTCCTCTCTTTGTGCTGTAGTGTCTTGCCATCTGGTCTATGGTGTCCACGCCTCCCTTTGTAGAATTATAAAAAAGATTTATGTTAGTCTTTGTTGAGTCTTCATTCAACGCCCCTTCTGAGTGATAAGTTGAAAGCATCAACAGCAGTCGTTTTGGCTTCTCGCGGACAAGCGTTGGTGCAAGAGTAACTGGTGGCCTCTGTGTCTGAGGGTCAGTATAAGCAAAGATGGAAGAGTGTAAACTGCGGCCAGTTGTAGTCTTCAGCTCTTCAGGTATGTGTCGTCTGTTAGACTGTAGGGTGCCAACAAGTGTGAGGTGAAAATCATTCCATAGAGTCTCAGCAAGCTCCACTGAAGTATAGTACCGATCTGTGGTAACATTACGGCCTGATTTTTCAATAGGTTTTATTAGTCTCTTTACAATTTCCATCGGTCCATTTGAATGCTGTGTATTTCCTGACTTGCCTGTATAGATGTCCGTGCTGATCACATACCTAGTCTCAGAATCAGACAGCATTCGAATTAGAATGCCGTATTTTCCAGGTTTTTCTTTTAGAAACACCTTGAATGGACAGCGACCACGGAACAAAGACAACATCTCATCCACTGTTGTATGTAGACCAGGAATGAAATACAATGGAAGTGAAGAATTGAAGCTTTCAAAAATTTCCCTCATTGGAGCAAACTTGTCAGTCTGGCGACGAATTTCTCTTGTTCTTATCATCAAACCTCAATATTTTAGTCAATTCGAAAAATCGGGTCCGACTCATTGATCCATAGTACACTTGTCGGCCCTGAAGCAAAGACCATAAATCTTGGACAGGTATCTTATTGTCATGATTTGAACCCATGATTAGCAAGAGTCCTATATAACAAAATAACTCATCTTCATCTGTGTGCTGAATACCTAGTCGAGAAGCCTCTTCATTTGAGTGTAGTTTTATTAGATTCATAATTTGAGGTGTAAAAAAGAGCTCTATAGCCTCTTTCGGAGACGCAATTCTTCCTTGTTGTCCTAGCCCCATTCTTTCTCGCACTATATTTTGTACAGAACGCCGATATTGTCGAGATGGCTTCGTAATATACTCTCGTCCACTTTTTGCAATGAATTTATCACATTCCGTATCATTATCATCTGGTGGATTGGCTTCAACCTCATCTTCATTCTCAGACGATGAATCAGTTCTAATTTCTTCCACATCATCATCCACTTCACTTTCCTCTAAATCTGATTCGTTCAAAACTTCTTCTAGCACTCTTTCAATGGAACTATCACGTAAAGGATGTCTACTCGTGTTGCTGGTTCAACAGCAGCAGAAACACTGAAAATAACAATGGTCCGCTTCATAATAATATGTCTGAAGGCAACAATGCCAAAATTCGTTTCATGGTAAGAATTTGAAACGAGAGACTCAACCTCGTAAATCTTTCCTTGCTATTACCAACGGGTGGGCTTCTAAGGCCCACAGAGAATTAAATCAAGTAAATGAATTTTAATTACATTTTTATTCCGAAATTCTGTAATGACTCAATAGTACTTTCAATAACGAACAATTACCTTTGCTTTCAAGTTCATGTATCAAAGGGTGTGGATACAACATAGAAAAACTGAGTCAGTGGGCCTACGAGGCCCCCCCGTTGGTAATGCTAGGGTTAACTGCATGCAAACCAGCACTCGAATGTCCTTTTGTTCAGGAATCGAGTGTCTCGCAACCCATCGCGCACAAACACGTGTCGTGTGTAATTTTTCTGTCACCGACGTGTGGGTGGCATCCAACGAAACGTTCACTACTTCAGAAACTGAACTTACGGTAATTCGTCGACCCTCTCTCACAGTGGCAGCAGCAGTGTTGGATGTTTTCTTCCGCAAGAGCAGGAACTGGAGCGCCGGGCCCACCTTCGTTCGAAATTGATTGTCTCTTTAAACATTTTAAACGACCTCAGAATTGTGCAGTAGCGAAGAACGGAATCTCCGTGGGCCTCCTGTAACACTGTATAGGCCTCGGCTGAAGGATTATCGAGACGAAAGCCGCGTATTGTTGCTCGCGTGTTACCTCTACTGCAGTGGCGGGCGGTACTGAACACGTCTGACAGGCGGGAACCGGGAGTCGCAACAGTGAAGCTACTGCAGCGGCTTTTGCTGTCGCAGACCTGCTGTGGTGGTGTGTACCTCTGACGCGTTTCCACAGGAGGCAACATCTAGAGCGGAGCCGCCAGCGTCCCACATGGGCTAATGTTGTGTTCACAGGTGACTCCCAGAGTGGTTCTCGGCGTATTTCGGGACGCAAACATTGTGGAAAGAGACCTATATCGAGGAGGATCCCTAATGGTGTGGGCAGGGATTCTGTTGACCAATCCGACACCTCTTCGTGAAATTATACGGGCGAATCTGCAAAGTGAAAGTGGTTTCCGGTATCGCGACGAGATCTGGGATCTCACGCGCGGTTGTTTTGAGGCGCTGTCGGCCCGGGCTTCTTCGTAATACTCAGTCGTGTGAAGTTAGCACCCTTTTTTTCAGATATCTATATTTTTTTCAGAGTTCTTGATAGATATGCCATAGTTCTAGACTTCTTTGTACAAAATTTCAATAGTTCTGCAGAATTTAGCGAAAAAAACAATACTCGAAAAAATTTTCGTATCGAAAACATTCTTTGTCAATTTCCGCAAAATGTAAATAAGTACGACAGTTCTGAGCACAGTTCTGAATAGAGCTCCAAGAGTTCTATCGAAAATCCCAGTAACATTTTTTTGTGCAGCTAATAGTTTACGAGATAATTGCAATTTAAGGAGAAAATCTTTTCACTTACTGTGAAGTTGGCACCCT
The DNA here is from genome assembly GCF_023898315.1 of Schistocerca nitens. Lineage (NCBI taxonomy): Eukaryota > Metazoa > Arthropoda > Insecta > Orthoptera > Acrididae > Schistocerca > Schistocerca nitens. The sequence goes on along the minus strand of NW_026045998.1, from coordinate 3,157,936 downwards.
TTTTTTCAGAAATGTATATTTTTTTCAGAGTTCTCGACAGATATGCCATAGTTCCAGAGTTCTTTGTACAAAATTTCAATAGTTCTGCGGAATTTAGCGAAGAAAACGACAATATTCGAAAACATTTTCGTATCGAAAACATTCATTGTCAATTTTCGCAAAAATTAAACTCGTACAACAGTTCTGAGGACAGTTCTGAACAGAACCACAAGAGCTCTATTGAAAATCCCAATAACATTTTTCTATGGCTATAATAGTTTATGAGATAAATTGTTTTAATGTGGGACACACTTTCTCTACAGAAAATATAAATATATTCGTACAGCAGTTCTGATGACAGTTCTGGACATCACGTGAAGAGTTCTATCGAAAATCCTGGTAGTCTTTTTTTGTGCAGGTAATAGTTTAAGAGGAAATTGCAACATAATTAAGAACTCTATAAGAGCTCCCACTGTGAAGCTGGCACCCTTTTTTACAGAAATCTATATTTTTTTCAGAGTTCTTGATAGATAAGCCATAGTTCTAGAGTTCTTTGTACAAAATATCAATAGTTCTGCAGAATTTAGCGACGAAAACAATAGCACTCGTACAAATTGTGGTATCGAAACGATTTTTTGTCGATTTTTGCAAAAAGTAAATTCGTACAACAGTTCAGAGGACAGTTCTCGACAGAGCCCCAATAGTTCTATCGAAAATACAAATAACATTTTTTGTGCTGCTAATAGTTTGCGAGATAACTGCAATTTAAGGAGAAAGTCTTTCCACTTACTGTGAAGTTGGCACCCCTTTTTTTCAGAAATGTATATTTTTTCAGAGTTCTTGATAAATATGCCATAGTTCTAGAGTTCGTTGTACAAAATTTCAATAGTTCTGCAGAAATTAGCGAAGAAAACAAAAATGTATAACATAGCTGATTCGGGAGCCCTTTCCTTCTGGTACAATTCTTACTGTTGCCACAATAAAACACTTGTCCATAGATTCCAACCGTATTGATTATTACAGAAATATAACCAGTGACCAACGGCGTACATTTCTTGCAGCGTTGTACAAAGCATTCAGCTTATCCGCTGTGAAAATACCACACTTTACGCTGTTGTAAAATTTACGATTGATGGCTTCCGTTTATGTACAGTGTCAGCATCTATCGAATTATCTTCATGCAAAAGTGATGCGAGGATCACACACTTCCCTGTTTTAGGTACAAAGGAAACTAGAGTTCAGTCTTGTGGAAGCCAAAAAGGGAACTGTGGGCAGACCTTCTTTTACTGATAGCAAACTCTAGAGAAATCTCACGCTTGTTTTTCCTCATCGTGCGAACAAAAGAAAAATTATCCCTTCATAGCTCTATTATCAATCCAATACTAGTATACCAGTTGTCCGCTTTCGCATTTCGACCTGACTGATATATATATTACACAGTCACAGAACAACATCAAAATATTTATTGCTCAGTTGGTAAATCCTTCTGGTTGCAACACAGTGTATATTTCCAAATTGTACAGGTAAAATACTTAAGAATCCACAAAATCATAGATTTTAAATCCATATTTGTTTGTTTTGATAGGTACATATTGGTGAAAACTGCACCTTCCTCAGAATCCTTCCAGCTTCTTGTCTACTGTAACATTTTCTCCGAGGGTATAAGATTTCTGGTTGTTGCGTACAAACACAGTAAATATTTCCCGAATTGCTGTTAGCTTGTCTACTTGTCTCCTTTCATCACGAATAGCGCGACTGTAAAATCTAAGGCACTCCACAATAAATTTGAAACGTTTGAAGTTCATTTGCGAGGTGAAATTTTTCAGTTCCATCCATATCAATTCCACAGAGATCTTCCAGGCTTTATCTGTTACTTTTGTTAACAACAATTAAAAACAAGAGACTGATGAAGGCTTTCAATTCAATAACATCTATTGATTTTACCGCTCTCTCACGCTGAAATGAAGCTTTGACGCTCTCAAAATGCTGAATGGAATACAAAACTACAATAGACAAATGTCCTCATCTATGAGGCAATTACAGCCTCACAAAGGCTGCTTTGGCTGCGCCTATTGTCCAGGTAAATTTCTAATAATATTATCCTCTTCGAACAATATGCTTTGGATTTCTTCAACATGATCTGGTACATCCCACTTAAAATAATAAAATTCCTATAACATAACGCAACCAGGCGCAGTGTATTAATTTGATATCTGACGTTCAGACGGCGGACAATGACGATTAAACAGTTCAAACAGAATTTAGGTGCATTTTACATTATGGATTAGCTTTGTACTACTTACTACGTTGATAAAGAAATAAATTAATTGCTGAAATGAAATACGAAAGGGCACAGTGGATAAAAACGAGCAATCGGCTCATATCTCATCAAGAGGGCATTAGCGTCGATACTGACTCATACAAGAATGAAAGGCATACACAGAAAGGAAGCTATAACGTGAAGGCGCCAGTGCTGCCAATTGTTGACAAGTAATTTACAGAATCACACAACAATGAAAGGCATACGGAAAAGGGAAGCTATTAACGAGAAGGCGCCAATACTGCAAATTGTTGAAAAGTAATTTACAGAAAATTTCGACATGTATCAATCTGAATAGCTGCGCCCGATGGAAGGATAATAAAAACTATGGTACGTCCCTGAGACCTCTCAAGGCCAAAAAATCATAAACAAAGCACAGCAACAATGCAAAAGTCGCGGCACTACATCTGGAAACAATGAACTCGGGAACTGCGTCTTTTAAACAATCGAGAAATGGCGTCAGCGTAGCAGTTACAATAGAGGTAGCATGAAAGCTTCTCGCGGTAGCATCAAAGCTAATGACAACAACAGCTGCACTTTTTGGGTGGCGCGCGCGCCGCGTCGTGTGAAGGCGCCCGCCAGCGCTGCATTTCACTCTTTGCTCTGCCCCTAATGACTATACGTAACAATACTACTCACCCTCATGCGAATTATCATTATGCTCGTTCAGTCAGAGCTCTTGTGCAGTCGGTGCTGTTGTGTAAGTGATATTTATGAACCGTAATAACCATAAGAATGTACAATTTACCAGAATTGAAACGTCTTCTCAGCATGGAGGAATTTAAAGTAATCGATGATAAGAGGCATTCAATTCACTCCGTCTCATCCGGTCTTCCAAAAACTGTCCGATGCCATGGCCGACATCGGCTCGAAAATGTCTTCAAAACATATTTATACAACAATTAAAGAAGATCGCCATGGCCTGCTTACTTTTGTTAGAAACACCTTCAGGCTGGAATGTTTCGTCGAACAAAAAGACGACGTCAGCAAAGATGAGTCGTGGAATGTTTTTGGTTCTTCGTGCAACAAGGACATGACAAAGCAATTTGACTTACTACTGTCAGCAGAAAAATGGTCTTGCATAAAACCAACAGAGAGGAAACTTTGAAAGCCTTCAAGACTGGAAATAGGGAAATGGACCGATTTGATGGGTGATAAAATTTATGAACATCACAAAATTCCATGTGCCTTTTCTTTCAAATATGCGAAAGTGTGTGAATGTTCAAAGTACTTCTTGAAGATCAAAGGAAGATGTACAGAATGCGGAGACACTTTCGAAGGGATTACTCTGAAGAAGCGAAAAAAGGACAACGATATTATTCTGAACTGCAGACTTTCAAACTTTTCAGATGATAGTAATCACCTGAAAAGAAGACAACTTCGTGGCACGAGAAGTCAACAGGTAGCTGCTAAACTGGTTGATTACAGGATGCCTGCAACTCTTTGGCGAAATGATGAAGCGAAAAATATGTCTTTCGGAGACACGATTCCTCCAAATTTACTAAATGCTGATGTCTTGAGAAATGCTAAAGAACGTGAAAGGGACAAACGATTTGGTATAACAACGAGTAAGCCTTTTGAAAACCTGTAAATCGCAACGCATACAACCCATCGGGACGAAATTCACGCAGTCGAATTGGACCCATTCTTCTGTATATATTGGCTGAAAGATCAAAGTCAGTTGCACAAATATTGTCATCAAATCAATAGCAGTGCATACGATTCAATAGATGCTACAGGTGGCGTTGCATTTCGAGTTATTTCACGATTTGGGGATCTGTCAAACAGGGCTGACTGTGTGTAAATGAAGTCAAAGTACATATGCCTGTACCAGTACATGTGCATCCGCGAAGTAAATCTCACTAGTAAAGATCCAAATATCGTCAATCGATCATCAATCAGTTGCCCAACTTATCAGATGATATCCTCTAGGCATGACACATAATTATTGTCATTATTCTTTATGGAAATCGTCAGATCTGGAGCTCCCATACCAAAAATCATGGTAACTGATTTTGGTAAGGCTTTGTTGGTTGTCATTTCTAGAACAATAGCCAATTGCTCGGACTTAACAGATTATTTGAATAGGTGTTATAGCCATATTGTTTTGCACGAAAGAGTAATTCTACCCTCGTGTTGTTTGAGAATAGATTTAAACCATTTTATGGTCATGATTTCGAGGTGGAAATGCTTCTCAAGAAGTAAATCACAAGTCAAACAACTTTATCTTCGAGTTTTGGCCGATATTTGCACGATGATACATTTTCGTGATATTGAAAGTGCTTTGCGCTCACTTTTGGTTGTTGCGTTGAGTGAACGCCTTGGTATTGATGAGTGCGGTCAAGAATATCCATCAATGGAACATCAGTGCCATCTTCATATCACTATCAAAGGTGGTCCACGTCATTCATATATTGACGAAAAGAAAGATGATGACAAGAAAACTGATGATGTTGAAAACAATGATGACTGGCTTTTGGAATCAATTTTGAACTCTAAGGAATCTACTGCAAACTCGTGGGTTGATAACGCAAAACGTATCTACAATGAAGCTGAGGTCATCACGAATCAGACTAATGATGACAATCTCTTTGATGTGAATCAGTACAACATTCCTAATGCTGCAGAGATGCTGAAAGAGAGCTGTGATGTATCTTTCTTCCCGTATTCCTTCATCTATTCGTTCATCAGCAGCGATGGAAGGACAATTTTCATAATTATAGACAATAGGCTTTGACAAGCTGCCTTTACGAGTAGACAAATTGATTCTTCAACATTTGAAGTGGCTGCATGAGGAAACAAAACAGTTAGCGCTACTTATGATGGAAAAAGAAGATTCAAAGCAAACTGTGAAGCACAAACCAACTGAAGCATCATTGCCTTACCATGAAGAAGAAAACTGGAGAGGAAAAAATAAGAAGCTGAAGATAACAAACCCCAGAAGCAATCATATACTCGATAATTCTGAGAGCACACTGAACAATACCTTACGAAGTGAGACCCAACACGAAGATGGCAATGAGACAGAGTTAGACAAAATTTTAATAGTTTTGAATACAGATTTTCTCCTACTTCGAGCTCACTTATTATGAATGCGTAGAACAACAGTCAAGAGTGATCTCTTCAGATAATAATTTACTGCCCAATTTGGACTCTAAAGAGATATTTCATTCCACAAAAGACTATCAAGAATCATACTTCAACAGGGATGTCACTGAAATTTCATCCTGTGGTTCGAAAACAGAAGAAAACAGAGAGACCTGTAACAATAAAATGGAGGAGAGTGCAATGCTGAAAAAGCTTCAAAATGAAATCGTTGTCACATCGAGCATACAAGCTAAGAGCAAGAAAAAACTACTTAGATGATTGCCCAAACTGGAATTCGACGAAGAAATTCATAGATATTAATTTGCCACTTTTCCTAAATGGGTCCTCAAGCAAATTCAAATCTGCTACCTACAACTTGAAGGGAACGTGCAGTTTCGATTCTTTGATGACCTTATTCATGCAAGCAATATCACTCAGTGACGATTTCAAAAGTAAAATTCAAATGGTGGGCCATCCATTTTTGGATCTGGCTTTGGATGTTTTGGACAAATGAATTATAAACTCCCAGCATTTTAAGCAGAGATTTGATATTTTATACTCCTAAAAAAAGGAGTAATGTCTCGAAAAATATTGTCTCTGAATGCAGGTATTATACGAGAAAATATTAAAAGATATCCCGATTTGCAACAAAAATATATCGTGTCTGACGTGCCTAAATTCATGCTATGTGAAGCGACATTATATTTCCGTTGATACGTATGTTCTTTTCAGACTTGGTTATAATTTCATGCAAGAGGCTGTAGATGCAACAAATGGAGTTCTAAAGACTATTTAAAATGCAAGAAATGTAAAGGAGAAGCGGTCGAAGAAAAGAAATTCGGATGCTACTTGATGATGGATACTAGTATAACAACTTGTCCACTAACTGAAGATCAGTTTCCTCCGAATCAAAGGAAGAAATGTGTTTTGCAAACGATCACGAAAGAAATCGTAGTCAACAATCGAGAGTACAATCTCGTTGGAGCCATTCATTCTAATATCTGCATCAAACACTACACGGCATATGTCTTCGATGGAACCTACTGGAAGCAGTACGATGACGTGTATAAAGATGTACAGAAAGTTTCAAAAGAAACGATAATTTCTCCGCACCTGTTCATGTATGTCACGACAGGAAAATTTTCAAATGGCAGCTACAAGACCGACGAGACGAAACAAGTAGTTCCTACATAGGAACTTTGCTTTATAAGGTAAGCAACTGCTAAAAGTTGGTATCTAAATATTACAAATATAGGTCTTATGTTAATTCTTAGTATCTTTGTTTCTGGTATCACAGCCTCCTGTTTTGGTTACTAGAATAAGAGCATTTTATGCCCTAAATTTCACGTATATATTTTTTGTACTTATTTTTCTTAGTTGATTCACACGTCATAAATTCTATGCTTATTTATTACTGAATTCCCTACATATGTATTTCCTTCTAGGTTTTAGTGTATCCTGAAGAAGAGCTGTTAACGGGACCTGTACATCACAGCCTGTAGTTTTTACTGGTACTCTGAAATTTAATAATGCAAGACTGTCAATAGATTCAGGAATGAAACTTTTATCAAAGAATTGGTATATTGTGAGCTCCAGGTGAAAAAAATTGTAAATCTGTGGAATACACTGTGCAGTGAATATTGATGTTTTCTTACATACTGAATTACACGTAAATGCTATTTTAGGTTCAATGTACTTAACGCTATTCCAAATAAAAGATAAAAAACAAATTTTATTCTTTGAATTATTACATTGTTGAAACAGCAAACCAGTAATATTTACGTTTCATGTTTTGATTATTTAAAAAAAAATGTATTTTAAGAGTAAATTTTTTTCTCCTAATGATTTAAGAACATAATATGAGATACTCCAGCTTAAAATACTTAATCCATTGTTGAATAATGTGGTTCAGTGTGTAGGCAAGCACTATATTATTATTCATCCATAGCTTTGTTTATGTAGCTTTAATAGTGGATGAGATACCGGTAACAGTATCTCGCTATGCAAACACGTTGATTACAGAAAACTGAAACTAAAGATTTGTATGTCATTCTCTTCTCAAAGACGACATTGCAAACCATTCCTGCTCCATAATCTTGTTGATACCTTTCGTGTCCTTTTAATTTTCTTTATTTTTACTTCTTATCTTTGTTATTCTGGCCTCCTTTTCATGCTTTCAGCAGCTTTTTCAGTTGATGTGACATGTTGCCTGTCCGCCCATACCAGCACAATGTTCATGTTGTTCCTAGTTTTGATGCCTGTTCTGCTCATTGTTTTTAATCTTTACTGCACCAGGCCGGCCAGAGTGGCCCAGCCGTTCTAGGCACCACAGTCTGGAACCGCACGACCGCTTCGGTCGCAGGTTCGAATCCTGCCTATGGCATGGATGAGTGTGATGTCCTTAGGTTAGTTAGGTTTAAGTAGTTCTAAGTTCTAGGGGACTGATTACCTCAGAAGGTAAGTCCCATAGCACTCAGAGCCATTTGAACCATTTTTACTCCACCATTAAAACAAATTGCTACTGCTGAAACGGATTCTGATTTTGTTTTATGCCATGTAAATATACATTTCTGAAAAAAAGGGTGCCAACTTCACAGTAAGTGAAAAGATTTTCTCCTTAAATTGCAATTATCTCGTAAACTATTAGCTGCACAAAAAAATGTTACTGGGATTTTCGATAGAACTCTTGGAGCTCTATTCAGAACTGTGCTCAGAACTGTTGTAATTATTTACATTTTGCGGAAATTGACAAAGAATGTTTTCGATACGAAAATTTTTTCGAGTATTGTTGTTTTTTTCGCTAAATTCTGCAGAACTATTGAAATTTTGTACAAAGAACTCTAGAACTATGGCATATCTATCAAGAACTCTGAAAAAAATATAGATTTCTGAAAAAAAGGGTGCTAACTTCACACGACTGTAATACTCGCCCTCGTGGAGCACCAGTGGTCCAGCTTCTCCCGGAAGCGGAAGATACCGCTCGTATGGCGCGGTCTGCTCGCTCTCCCGATTTGAATCCCAAAGAGAACGTCTGGGAGGTGGTTTGCGTCACGTCAGCGTCCGTCAACTATTCTCACAGATTTACGAGCCGCTCTGCAGGAAGAAAGGGCGTCATTGCCTCGACACGAGACTGGTGACGCCATTCACAGCGTGCCTCGTCGTTTGTCTCGTCTGTATTGCTGCCAGAACTGGTCACAACCTCATACTGAGCGCACTAACCACTTGTCCGAATGTTTGTGCAAAATCCCTTACGGTGGAAAAAAAACGGTGAACATTTTTCTCTACCGTTATGCATGTAGCAGTTGTTTGCGTTCTGTATTTTGTTGTATCTACGAGGGTTGTTTTCTTAAGTAAGGGCCGTTTTTATTTAAAAAAAAAAGATACAAATACTTTCGTAAAAAAACTTTTCTTTTCTGACTTGTTTATTTAAGCACTTGTCATACCGTACAACTAAGTTTTTAATTCCCTCTTCAAAGAATTCGGCCGCCTGCTCTGACAGCCAACAGTTCACGGCCGCTTTCACTTCATCGTCGTCATTGAAGCGCCGCCCGCCAAGATGGTGTTTCAGGTACCGGAAAAGGTGAAAATCGCTAGGAGCGAGGTCGGGGCTGTATGGCGCACGGTCCAAAACTTCCCAGCCAAAAGAATCGATCAGATCTCGAGTCTTTTGAGAGGTGTGAGGCCTAGCGTTATCGTGCGAAGCAAAACTCCTTTTGTCAGCATGCCGCGCCTTTTGTTTTGAATTACTCTGCGGAGCTTCTTTAGAGTTGCACAGTAGGCATCTGAGTTGATTGTCGTTCCTCGTGGCATAAAATCCACTAGCAAAACACCGCGCCGGTCCCAGAACACAGTTGCCATAATCTTGCGCTTTGACAGCGTCTGTTTGGCTTTGACCTTGACGGGTGGGGTTGTGTGTCGCCATTCCATCGACTGTCGCTTGCTTTCGGGAGTGATATGGGATACCCGTGTTTCATCTCCAGTGACAATTTGACTCGACATGTCATCCCCTCCTTCCTCGTAACGAATCAAAAAGTCCAATGAAGTGGCAAATCTCTTCCCTTTGTGGTCCTCTGTGAGGAGTCTGGGTACCCACCGAGAACACAGTTTCTTAAAGTTTGGTTTTCAGACACAATTTTGTACAAAACCGATCTTGAAACTTGTGGAAATTCCAAAGAAAGAGTGGAAATTGAGTCTTCTGTCCTCACGAATCTTTGTTTCGACTGCAGCCACCAAATCATCAGTGACCACAGAGGGCCGGCCTGAGCGTTCTTCGTCACGGACGTTTTGACGGCCATTTTTAAACTCTCTAACCCATTCACTCATTGCATTCGAGCCATAAACTTCTGTTAACTGACGACGAATTTCTGCAGCTGATAGGCTTCTCGCGGTGAAAACACGTATCACTGACCGTATCTCACACGCGGCGGGCGATTCAATAATCGTAAACATTATAAAGTAGCACAGCGATGCGTACACGTCAGCTACAGAGCTGCAACTTGCATCGGTGTGTACGGGAAGGATGCCGGCAAGTGGCGCGGTGGCTTGTTGCGGCGTCCGCGCTAACTACGGGACTATACGCGCGAACGGCCCTTACTTAAAAAAACAACCCTCGTACTTCACTATCATCGGAATATACTGTATTGTGGCAAACTAAACGCAGGCTTTCAAAAATTCGGTTCGGTGCTTTAATTTTGGACAGCAGTGTAGTGAGCGAGAAAGCGTTCCGCAGAAGCGCAGCCGACTACAGTCGGAGACGACGATTCGGGACTGGAACAGTGAAGGGCCAAAGTCATCCTCGTACTCAAAGTACCCTCCGCCACACACCGCGATGTGGCTCGCGCAGTGTAGATGTTCGGCTGTTCCTCGTGTCGCGCGAGATACGCGAGAGAGGCGAAATACCCACAGACTTGGAAAAGAACGAAGTAGTTCCGAATAGCCCCTAACTGACATGTGTTTGCAGAATACCTACACAAGTTATTTACAGAAGAACGCAAAAACAGACAGACATCGAAATCTGAGAAAAGCAGTTTGTGTTCCCGAGGAGCGTAGGAGATGGAGCGTCATTACTGTAACACTACCACTTTTCGGAACGTAGGCTGAAGAAACGCAAACGTGCGAACACACCTCCGTGCGAACAGCCCGCGGAATCACAACGGTACCGACCGGCCGCCGCGTCATCCTGAGACCACGGGCGTCACCGTATGCGGATGCGGATACGGTCTGCACACCGTTCTCCCTCTCAGTAGAGTACTCCTCACAAGGGCTCGGCAGACCCGACGGTCACCCATCCGAGTGCTAGCCCACCCCGACAGCGCTTAACGTCGCTGATCTGACGGGAACGGGTGTTACCACTGCGGCGAGACCGTTGCCGTCGAGGCTTTAAAGTTCTGAAGGCAGCAGGCGTCAATAGAGCGAGTGAAAGACTAGCCACAACTTGTACAGAAAGCGAACTGCGGTTGTCGGAATCGTCGAAGCGTGTGAGAAGAAAGCAGTAGTAGAGAAGGGAGTGAGATGTACCCCAAATTATTCGGTCTGTACATCCAGTCGTAGAGATGGGACACGGCGGGGACATTCCTCTCGGAAGGGGGAGCGACGTGCTGGGCCGCAACTTCCGATCCCCGCGAAACTCGGCCGTCAGTGCACAGAGAGCTCCCTCCGAGCCACCGACGAACCGTGGCAGATGCGGCGAGCCAGTACGGGGTGGGGACCGAGGCAGACAGACGGCCACGTACATTGTGCGAGGGTGCTCTCAGAATTCGTAATCTGGGACTTCTTGGGCGCTACAGCAGATGTAACACATTATACAAACAATACGTCTGTAAGTTCGTAAATTATGTTCGTATTTTATTTCTAAGGCGTCGTGTAAGTAATAATAATAACAATAATATCTAATAACTGATTTCATATATGTTACAGCGAAAAGCATGTTGCTAAGCAGCCGACCGAGTGGGGCGTAATGCTCGACGATTACGGTGATGAGGCAAATCCCTCAACACTGTACATTGAGGAAGCAGTAAAACAAACCGACTAGGAATTTGGGAAGTGAATTAAAGTTCAGAGAGAAGAAACAAAAATATCGAGTTTTGGTGACGATATTGTCAATCCTGTAAGCAAAGGGCTCGGAAGAGCAGTTACACGGAATCGGTAACGTAACGTAACGTCTCGGAAAGAGGTTACGGGGTGAACGTCAGGCGAAGCTAATAAAGCGTTGTAGAGTTTGGTAGAATTAATCAGGAGATACAGCCGCCGGCTTATGCAGCCGAGCCCCTTATTTACATTGCCGTCTGAGCGTTGGTTCTTCTATGTTAATACGTACCAGTGGAAAACTGGGAAATCGATCTGTTTAGTAGTCTATAACACACTCGATTTTTATTTCGATATTTTGCGAGTTTTTTCAGGTTTTGTTGTTCGTCCCACCCCCCACCCCGCCCCCCGCCCCAAATCACATCAAGAAAACACCCTCCAGAAATTGTGTAGTTTGCAAAGCAAGGATGTAAACTGGAGAGATCGTTCGTGTCAGCAGGAGCGGGACGTTTTCCGAGATTTGGTACGTAGGAACATCCACAACTGAGAGGCGTCATAATTAAGAGATACTCCCTTTAGTAAAACTGAAACGGGTCTCTCTCTCAATTAATTGAACGTTTTTTTTTCACGTGAAAGCGTCTGTTTGCTCGTCAGTCGAACTCCTCCCGTGTGACAAAAATCCCGGCAGATTTGAATCGCTAATAACTACTAATAGTGCGTAAACAGTAGCTACCCCGCAACGGACAGATCGTGTCTGTATTACTGGGCCTGCGTTTCGGTCTACTCGCGTGTTTCTTCGGCTGTGCGCTTGAAGCTCTGCTGTTTTATCGACAACGTGCGGGCCATTCACAGTGTGGACTTTGTTTACTGCAGCAATACAGCGTCTTTGTCGCGCTTTGTTTGTTTTGCCTGCGGCTGTTCCGTCATCGTTAGCAGCGTAGGCACATGCGCTTGACTTACCAACTAGCTTCGTGTAAAGTTCTAAACTAAACGCGTTAAGCCAGGACACTCATTTGGGCTGTTAGCTACTAGGACACGAGTCACCTTCCAGTAAAATAAAATAATTGTCCTTTCCTGATCGAGCTGCATATCAAAGTTTTATCTTTACGCTAGTGGTCGTTCAACATAGCTTTTCGAAAACGTGCAAGCCCACGATGTGGTCTGCCGTAATTTAGAATGCGATTGACGTGAAAAACAAATCGCGACACGATAATCCTTCACGGCTGTAATAATCCTGATACGTATTTGAACTTCTTCAGTAAAAATGCAGGTTCAGGTGTACAGTGAAAACAAAATTACGAACAAGTTAACAAATCTCGCCAATGGCGGATGGAAAACCACTTCAGTCCTTTGCGTAGTCTCCGCAATTAATCTGAAAATTGTTTTGAAAGTGACGGGTTAATGTATTAAAACTTAGGAGAGAACGACCGGACCGGTAACGTAATGACAAAAGTAAAATTTGTCTTCAAATGTCGTTATTAATCACAGTCACAGCCGTACAACAAAGAGATACTTACGCTTCCTCCCAAAACATGTGAAGGCTGAATCTTCTTTTGTTTGTTGAGATATAAATTAAATCTTGGACTTCATTTGACAAATGTTTTAAATTATAAGGTAAAAGTTTTCTTGGAGGAAGTCTCTCAGACCCGAAATCGGACAATAAAACTATTCGTGAAAATTGCTACTGGATCGAAAACAAGCAAAGAAGGAAAGGTCCTCTCACATGTATCCTAAATATGCTGGAAATCGCAGTAGACGCCGAAGCAGAGCAAAGCTCGCGTGGAAAAGAGCTGCAGCAGCGTCGGAGAGAGGGAGAGAGTGAAAAAAAGGGGTAAAGCCCTTACTCACATTGTGGGAAAAAAGTATTCACACACCGTGGTTCATGAAGAATAATTTTATTTATGACAAGTAAAGGACACAACCAGAGATGTTATTTCGTAAACTAAGGTCTGCGATCCGTGCTGGGACTTACGAGCACCGGGATTGTTGCACAACCGCAACAGGCCCATAGTTCCCCGACGTATTCTTGTGCTTGGGATCACTGCTCAAACAGAAATCTGTGCCTAAACTCAAGCTGCAACACAAGTATGTCGACAAATGAAAGTTGCCCTACACCAGTCCTCCACCACCGTACTTTCTATGTTTTGGGGTCCAGCTCCTCCACACCAAAATTCAGCCATCGTTTACAAATATTTCAAATTTACTTTTATCTGTGTCGCAGAGCAAATTCAAGTCTCAATTTCTCTTTCGCCTTGCTGATGTATGGTTTTCTCATACGTGCCCACCTCAACCTGCACATCTTACAGTGCAGCGAACAACCCTCGGTGCGATTCCCTTCCCGAAGTGATCATTAACATGCGCAAATAACGGATCTCTTTGGCCATTCTTATTAACATATTGCGTTCTCTTTGCATTAGCACCTGTGGCCGACCTCTTCTCTCGCTATTAATAGGCGTATTTATTTCTCTAAATCGCGATATTATGCCTGCACAATTGTCCGCCTTAGTCCAATATCATCAGCAATTTCTGAAAGTGATTGTAGCCTTTCATACTGGGAGATAACTATTCGCCTTTCGTCTTACAGTTGTTTCCTTCCGTTTGCGTCCCATTTCGCAGCTGCACGGCATCCATCTTGTGTCAGAATCAACGCGCACGAACTGCTGCCTGCCACTGAAAGCGGTTCGCTAGTCTTTTCCGTGCTTACCCTTCTAGCGGTGTACAAATGTTTATTTCTCCGCCGTCTGAAACCAGCAGGTACAGAACTTTGGTTCACTCGTTGCATCGGGCTAATTCGGTCAATCCTTTTATACGTACTGACTGGGAAGGAAAAACCTATAATGTTTGTTTGCCAAATAACGTCTGTTGTTACGATCGTTGGTTATTACTTCTAATAAAAAGAGTTGTTCTACACGAACAACAGTGTACGAATACCTTCCTCCATGACTGTAACTGGGCCAGCGACAGTCTAAACCTCTGATTTATCCCCTCTGCAACCATGGCACCACTCGGTGTAAGCATTGCAGTAAAGAGAACCAAAATTAAATTACGTGTTATAACGAAAAGCTTGTTACGATTTTATCCCGGTCGCGAAGTGACTGCTGCTGGGATGCACACTGCCGGCGAGTTACACACAGCAGTTACGCCGTTCCTCGCCTCCGCTCTGCTCGCATTCCACGCGTGCAACAAGTTTCGCGCCAATTACGGCGCCCATTAAAAACACTTGAGCGTCGCGGACGAGTGGGCGGCGGCGGCGGCGAATCGGCGCCTCTGGGTGGTGAGTGGTGCTTCTGCCGAGTGGAGCTCTTTGCCCGCGGCGCGACAGCGTTTTGTCTCGGCCCTCTTCTGCCGCACCGCGCTAACGCGTCTGCGTGTTGAGCGGTCAAATGGGGCAACGCTGCAGTCCTCTACAGGGGGCGTCGGTAGGAGAGATTCCTGTATTGAACAGTCGGCCGTAGTCCAACTAGGAACTAATTACGTGTGGTGTCCCACAAGGATTAGTCTTGGGACCGTAGTTTTTCTTGTGTATAAAATGATACAAGATGTTTGAAATTCTGAGAAAAATAGGGGTAAGCTTTAGGGAGAGACGGTTAATGTACAATGTATACGGTAGCCGAGAAAGAATAATAAGAATGGACGACCGAGAACCAAGTGCTCCGATTTTAAAAGATGTAAGTCAGTGATGTACCCTTTCGCCCGTATTGTTCAATATGGACGTGGAAGAAGCAATGACGGAAAAAAAGAAAGTCTCAGGAGTGTGATTGACATTCAGTGTGAATGGATGTCGATGATAAGATTCGCTGACGACATTGTTGTCCCGAGTGAAAGTGAAGAGGAATTACATGATCTGCTGAACTGAATGAGTAGTATAATAAGTACAGAATATGGATTGAGAGTAAATCGAAGAATTACAAAAGTAATGGGAAGTAGCAGACATGAGAAGAGCGAGAAACTGAAAATCAGGATTGGTGACCGCGAAGTAGGCGAATTAAGGAATTCTGCTACCTAGACAGCAAAATAACCAATGACGGACGGAGCGAGGGCATCAAAAGCAGACTAGCACTGGCAAGAAGGGCATTTCTGGCCAATGCAACTCTACTAACATAAAACATAGTCCTTAACTTGAGGAAGAAATTTCTGAGAATGTACGTCTGGAGCAGAGCATTGTATAGTAGCGAGATACGGACTGTCGGTAAACCGGAACAGAAGAGAATCGAAGCATTTAAGATGTGGTTCTACAGACGAATGTTGAAAATTAGCTGGACTGATAAGGTAAGGAATGAGAAGGCTCTGCGTAGAATCGGAGAGGAAAGGAATGTATGGAAAACACTGACAAGGAGAAGCGACAGGACATATGTTTAAGAAGAGACGAGGGAATGACTTGCACGGTGCTAGAGGGAGCTGTAGACAGCA
This sequence comes from Schistocerca nitens, assembly GCF_023898315.1. NCBI lineage: Eukaryota > Metazoa > Arthropoda > Insecta > Orthoptera > Acrididae > Schistocerca > Schistocerca nitens. The sequence goes on along the minus strand of NW_026045998.1, from coordinate 3,142,116 downwards.
ACAACTGTAGAGGAAGACAGAGATTGGAATACATCCAGCAAATAATTGAGGACGTAGGTTGCAAATGCTGCTCTGAGATGAAGAGGTTGGCACGGGAGAGGAATCCAGACTGATGAAAAAAGAAAACAACGCTTGGCGACCCCTATGTTTAACATTTACGCGCCAATCATTTGAAATTTTTAATTTAAGTTGTGTACCTATTAATTTTTACTATTATTTACATTAAAATTACAGTAGTTCAAAAGAAAACGTCGTTTGTGTGTTGCATTTTGAGATTTTTATTTATCTTGTGCATCCAAATACGTTATGCCTTAGTTACAAGGCAGCTTCACTGCGTATCCTGAAACATTATACGATTTTATCGTTTGCGCGTATAGGTTATACATTTAGAACAGTTCAGTGAGACTTTTAACGTAAAAAAAAGATACAAGAAAAAGTCCGCAAATTTGACATTCAGCGCCGGTATCTACATTTTTCCTTATCACGACCCAGAACACGTTTGATTTTCACGAATACACGCATTTTATTGGAGAAACGTGAAGGTCCGCACCCCCATTGTCCTCAAGTTGTTCTTCTGAATGACCCTTCGCTAGCAGAACTGTGATCACTGGCTGTTGTAAAATGGTCGTATTTCTCGTACATTTCTTAATCTGTATCGCTGACATCATCTTGCACCCACCGTCCGCCAATTTAATCGAACTTAGGGTCGTTAAAACGGACACGTTGTTGCGATTTTATTGTAGGTATACTACACTGAAGAAAGGAGGTGCGTATTCACGAGATACCCCCCCCCCCCCTCACGTGTCAGCAACAAACACAGAAGGCGCTAATGCAACGTCGGAGGGTCGCCAAATCTACGTATCATACCTCGTGAGTTAACCCTTTACTATGAACTTTGATCAACAAAATTATCACATCCGAGGTCTTTTTCGTTGGTGGTGATTTTCATTCAGTGACGTATTACAGGGAGTAGTTCTTCACTTTGACAAAAAGCTTCTTTGCACAAGAGGTGTTGGACATGAACACTTTTTGTCTGACAAGCAGACCACGTCGCAACCGCATTTTTTTTTTCAATTAATGGTTCGTAAAGATCAGATATCAACATTTCAAAGCAGTACGACGCAACTCGCAAAATTTCTCGAGGAAATCGATTTTGAACTTACTGAATATTCTAAAGCGACGGTTCGCCTCTACAGGACAGGCAGCGTGGAGTTGTGGTAGAATGATGTCATGTATGGGTCTCAGGTTCGATTCCCGCCAAATTCAAAATTTTAAATGTAGATGCATGTTCTACAATAGCATTCCCATGAAGCGTAAAATAAATAACGCTGGGAAAAAAATAATCAATAGCTTTCGAGACGGGTAGTCGCCGGTTCTAGTCTAGTTTCGTCCATTATTTTGTCGCTCAGTTCCAATACCTACTTCTTTGAAATATAAAATTCGTCAGACATGGATTAATTAAGAGGTATTCGCCATTTTTATTATAAATGTAAGTCTTCTTATTTCTAATTGAATACTGTACGGAAAAAATCCAGTTTTAATTGCAGATATAAACATTACGAATACTTTATAAAGCATTGATTAGATTGAAAAACATTAGAAATGAATTCGTTTTTCATCCTTAACCCAAGTAACACCGAGACCGTTCTCATAGCGCACTTAACGCCCGAAAAAAATTAAAAAACTAAATTTGTTAATTGTTGTTGAATTATATTAACAATACACTTTTTAAAGAGCTACTGATGTGTACGTAGGATCCAGAACCTAAAATTAAAAAAATGCAAATATGTTTAAATGTGGTTGCTTCTAACCTCAACATACTTTTTAAAGAGATAGTGATGCGTAAGTATGGCTCTGAACCTGGAAATTCTGAATACGTCATTCACTAGGAAAAGTGACATCTGCTACGGAGACATAAATTTTTGGATTAAGTTTAACTCAACAATTTAAAACTTATGTGGAGTCTGGTAGAAGACTTCACTAGAAACAGTATTCTTCCCAAGCTGTATTGCGAAGGTTAATGTACGAGTGTAATCCCAAAAGTAAGGTCGCCTATTTTATTTCTACAACGGTTTACAACAGTTTACGGCTTGAACATTTGGCTATTTTTCGAGATGATCACCATTTCTGTCGATGCATTTTTGTAGACGCCGTGGCAGTTTTTTTTATGCCCATGTCATACCAGCTCGCCGCCATGCTGTCCAGAAAGTTACGAACCTCTTCTTTCACCTCGTCGTCGGAGCTGAATCGCTTTCCGGCCAAATGTTCTTTTAACCTAGGGAACTGGGCGCCAAGTCAGGACTACAGGGTGGGTGGGTGAGTGTGTTCCACTGAAACTGTTGCAGTGGAGCAACGGTTTGCCGAGCGATGTGTGGGCGCGCGTTGTCACGGAGAATGTGTACGCCCTGGCTCAACATTCTTCTGAATTGCCCGTTTGAGTTTTTTTAAAGTATCACAGTACCTGGCAGCGTTAATTGCGGTCCCAGCAATTCATCTCCGACGACGAGGTGAAAGAAGAGCTTCAGAACTTTCTAAACAGCGTGGCGGCGAGCTGGTATCAGATGGGCATACAAAAACTGCCACAGCATCTACAAAAATGGTGATTATGTCGATAAATAGCTAGACGTTCAAACTGTAAACTGATGTAAACCATTTTAGAAATAAACAGCTCTATGTACTTGTATATAAAAAAATAGACCACCTTACTTTTGGGATTACTCCCGTATTAATGCTTCACGGAAATGTTTATGGAACGTGTACTAGCGTTTAAAATTTTAGGACGGATCGGCATCAAAGGCAAGCCAAAAAAATCGAAAAAATCTTAATGCCACTTTGTCTCCATTGCGGGTGAGGGATTAGCCCAGAATGTTATGCAGTGAATATCCCGTTCAGTCATCTGGTACCTGCTCCTCACTTCTTTTGTAGTAATCTAGGATAGGGCACACGATTTATATGTAAGCATTGTGCTTCGTAAACTGACTACATTTTCCTATTGCCTTACTAGAGAAACCTGCATCAGCTGATCGTTCCATTTCGCATCCCTGCAGGCTGTTACATCTGACGGGATGCGATGTTTGCGCTTTGTAGATTGCATAATTTTTCATTTCTGAACATTTAAAGCGAGGCTTTTTCTGTTTCTAAAGTGAATATCAGCCGACAATGTAGGTTTGGCAGTATTAGCTCGGTCTGACAGGAAACGTTTTCCCTTTGTCTGTTGCAGGTAAGTCGGCGCTGAACCCACGTGGTGTGCTGTCCCAGTGCCGGGTGAGTTCTGCGTCTCGGACGCTTCACCTGCTGTGCGGAGCGATTTTGTTTTTGGAGACGTCAATAGGGGCGAGACATCCGACAGCCGTGCGAGATTTTGTGCTACTTACCGGTGATCGAAGGGAATCGGCAGAAGTGGAAGAGTGCATTAGTGCCAAGTCATTTGCGCGGAAAAACGTGACACTGCATTTCAGATGTTTTCTAAACTTTTTTCCGCTTACATGTGTCAGACACATCAACTCGTTTCTAAAACGATCAGAAGTTTGAAGCTGTTTTATACATGTGGGTTGGGTTCTTTAAAGAATCACGGGTATAGATTATCTTGCGGCAAATTGTTATTCTCGATAAGACAAAAAACAGACGAAGGCAAGCAATCGCCGCCAACTGGAAATGAAAGAGTGACTTTCACATTGCTGGCGACAGGTCGCTCGTTCCGCTTAAAGTTCACCGCTGTAACGTAAGGAAGCACAGTTAGCAAAATGTAATTACATCACTTCCTCTTACTTTAGTGCCAATGTATTTTCGCACACCTGTTAGTAGTCATTGCATACAAAGGGTGACCTGTTAAAAGTTGCATCGCAGATATTGCGAAAACGGAAATTGCAGTTGATGTGCGGTTTTGGCATCACGGATTGGTACTCGAGGGCAGAACACAGATTGTAGGAAGTGTACTTCTTGTGCAAACACACACCTTTTGAAGCGGAACGCTGCCTACCGACATTAACAACTTAAAGCAGGGTAAATTAGAATGTGAGCGGTGTAGTGCGAGCCGCTTGTGACGTACGTTGTCGCTGTGTTCCCGCTCAGTTAGTGTGTGACGGTGTGTGCAGTTCTCTTACGGTGTATCCGAAGAGACAGCCTCTGGAGCCAGGTACGTGAAGCCAGACAGCGTAACAGAGGGAAACGAGTGACGACAGAAGGGGGACAAATCACTGTTCCTGCTGCTGCCGGAGCCGTAGGAGAATCGTGTCAGGATTCTGCAGATGTATGGCGTATCTGGTTTAGTGACGAAGCCACGTATCGCAGCCTCCTAACAGGGACGCTAGGTGAAGTTCCTCTGCAGACTAGGAGCAACCTGTGCTGCTAACATAATGCCGCTGTACCGAGTACTACAGCTTGTCTTCTTCAGAACTGTTTCCAAATCGGTGGGTTAGACGCAGAGTATCTGTAGCGAAAGCTGAAAGACGCTGCCTAGTGGACCTTCCAATTACAGCCGACGTTTTACTGCAGCCTGCTCGTTCCGTACCAGACTGGAAGCTGCCGGTGGTGAGTTTGAGCACAACGGTCTCCTTACTGGTCACAATCCACACGACTAGTGTTGTTCTTTAGTGTGTCGGTGTACGTTATCTCGTTCACTCACATTTTAATTTACCCTACTCTTACTTTATTACCGTCAGTAGGCATTGTTCCATTTAAAACAGGGAAATACAGAAGCGTCCGATCTTACCCGTCGGCTTTGACCCATGACGTCACAAATGTAGCGGAAACGACTATAAACGACAATTCCAATATGGCGGATATAAAAACATCGCATACGTATTATCCAATATGGCGGATATAAAAACATCGCATACGTATTATAAACACTGAAATACACAAGTTTCACAAAAAGCCTAATGACTCTAACGGGACAAGCGTGGGAAATTGGGGGTTTTTGGGTGGGGACAAACTAAATATACACAAATGTAGCCACCGACCGCCATACAAAACCACGCAAAACAACGAAATAAATCAACATCACAAAACTGACCAAATACCAAAAAACACATTCCTATCCAGAATCGGACACTTCCCTTGACCTATGTAGCTCAACAGAACCTACCGATCACATCCTCCAATACAAAAAAAAGAAAACGAACACTTCCCTTACACCTACATACATCTACAACAGCTCCCAATCACATAAATTACGATCGAACACTTCCGTTGACCTATATAGCTCAACAGAACCTACCGATCACATCCCCCAACACCAACCTAAAAAACCAACACTTCCCTTACACCTACATACATCTACAACAGCTCCCAATCGCATAAATTACGATCGAACAAAGATAATAATAAACAAGTGGTACTCGAGGCCAGGAAGGGGGGGGGGGGGCTGCGCCCCCACCCCTGACCCCCCCCCCCGCCAAAAAAAAACCTCCCAACCTAACCTCGTATTCAGGGCTACGCTACAGATCAATGTGTAGGTATCTACAACAGCTCCCAATCACATAAATTACGATCGAACACTTCCGTTGACGTATATAGCTCAACAGAACCTACCGATCACATCCCCCAACACCAACCTAAAAAACCAACACTTCCCTTACACCTACATACATCTACAACAGCTCCCAATCACATAAATTACGATCGAACAAAGATAATAATAAACAAGTGGTACTCGAGGCCAGGCAGGGGGGGCCTGCGCCCCCCCCCCCGCCAAAAAAAAACCTCCCAACCTAACCTCGTATTCAGGGCTACGCTACAGATCAATGTGTAGGTCCCTAACGTCACGGGTCAAAGCCGACGCGTGAGATCGGATGTTTCTGTTGACACAAAACATACATCAAAAACAAAAAAAAAACGGAACTTACCTCAAAAAAGTTCCAGCCCCACAAACTAGATTGGCCACCACAATCACACACAAATGCACCCTAACTAACCACTTTCGGCCTATACATTTTACCCACAGCCCTTAAAAAAACCCGAAAAATGCAATAGGCCTCTGGGACACTCTTCCGCCAACAGTACTCATCTAAATGAGACTGAAGGTTGGAAGAGCGCCTCTTCCCCCTCCCAAGAACTGACTTAACCGCCCCCCCACATCCCCTCAATTGTGTTAGTGCAAGCCCCAGTATCATAATTCTTAAATTCTAGACTGTGGTTCACTACTAAATGATTAAATCCCCTGTCACCCAACCCCCTATAAGAAGAAAAAGCATCAGAAACTATTGTGGACCCGGGCTTTACATACTCCTCAATTAACCCCACTAATTCAGCCTTCGACCTCCCCTCTACAACCCTAAAAACACATTCAGTACCCCCACCCCCGTGAACAACAGCCCCCCACACCCAAAGACCAGCCACAGACTTCCCCCTCCCATACTTCCTTTTACCAAACTGCGACTCGTCCACCTCCACAAGCACCCCATCCCCACCCAACTTATCCCTGTACTTAATAAATTCCGAACACACTTCACGACAAAAGGAATACCAGTCTAAAACAGTCCTCTCACTCACACCAGTCTCAAACGCGCAAAAACTCTGTGGGCATCTATAACAAAAATAATATGTAATAAGCACAATCTCACGCATGCCCAATCTAGACTTCTCGAACCAGGTACCACGCCTTATAGAACGCCATACGCCATCTTTCCGGCAACACCACATGTATCCGTCGCTGGTCCGAGAGGCCGGAACTTTAACCAATTTCATCGCCTCAAGGCAAAGAGAACACTTAACAACTTCGGCGATTAAACCGAATAGTTGTAAGAACTTGATAAGTTCTAACGCTGTCTCGCCCATCATCGCCCTCAACCGAACACTATTAAGGCGGTCTTTCATATCCATTCCTAAACAAAAAACCACAACCAAATACACTCAAACTCACCCGACATACAGCAATGAGCATTAAATTAAAACAAACGAAAACCATGAACACACCACCAGAGAGCACCACAAACAAAAACAAGACTAAACTCCGCGCCGTAATGACGTCACACACCACAACACGCTTACGTCACGGGTCAAAGCAGACGAGTAAGATCGGAGATTTCTGTTGACCCTAAAACAGTACATGTTTTATGAAAAATACACTTTGTAATTACTATCACAATCTGTTGATAGGCTAGCTCCACGAGCCCCTCATTCCGTGAAAAGAGCACATCACTAACACTTCCCATTTCCGCAGTATTTTAGGTAATTTACCCTGTATACGACGTACTTTCTACCATTTTCCTACACTGTTTTCTGATGCAACGAGCTAATAGGCCTACCGTGTTTTCAAATTAGTAGAGGGAGCAAGGTCCCGTACTGGCATAGTAAAAGCATTTTATATTGGAAAAACCACAGGAAAAATCGAATCTGAGTAATGATTCGCACGCAGACGAACTAAAAACACAACCACGAATCTCTGTCAACAAGCGAATGGCGATTGATGTCAGATCGTCAGTTGTCGACCTCCCACGGTCAGGAAATGTCCGCGTTGCTGAGAAAGTTTTAGGAACTGTCAATAGTGGTGGTCAATATTTGTACCGATCACGCGCCATATATTGCACGTTTGAGAACATTACTTACGTGTGACGGTTGAAGATTGCTGTGCAAATCTGCGGTGATTGTCAGTCGGTCAGAGATGATACTCTGTCGGCCGTGGCGCTGCTGCTATGTTTAGCAGCCGTCATTTGTTTTTTGCCGCGTGCCTCCCGCTTAGCAGTTGGAGCGGAGTCTGCCTCTGTGTGTGTGTGTGTGTGTGTGTGTGTGTGTGTGTGTGTGTGTGTTTTCTGCACGCAGTCGCTGTCTCGCTCATCTGTCGCTCTCGCCTACAGCTGGGTTTTTGCACTCCCCTGGGAGTCTGCAAAACACATCGGGGCGGCAGATATGCTCTACACTGGAGCAGAGCCGCAGATGCGGGCGACTGAGCCAGCTGTTGCCGTCTGCGGATTACTCACAGGGAGCGGCAGGGAGCCCACAGCCCGTGCCGCAAGTCGCGTCGCGGAAAAGTAAATGCACACTGGCAGGTCAGCCGACCGGGAGCTAACGTGTGGTTCCAGTTAAACTGTAGCTTCTCCAGGAGGTACAGTGGGGGGTGTAATTATCGTATGCTAATGTGCTAATGCCCGACGAATTTGTAGCAGTTGTGAAGCGAATGCCGTGAAGTGTTTCCTTCAGTTTAGAAATCCAGTTGAACTCGCGAGGGCTCGAGTCAGGGGAGTGCAGTAGGTGGTACAGCACTTAGCTGCCCCATCAGTCAAACAAACCTGTAACAGGTTGCACTGTACATGCTTGAGCATCGTCCTGCAAAATGATGATCAGGTCAAGCAGAAAGTGTCATTATTTCTGTCTCTATGCTGTTTATTTTTGGAACACGATCTACGATCAGCTTAGAGACAGAATTGGTGACACTTTCTGCAGGACCTGACCATCATTTTCCAGGACAAAGCTCAAGCACGTACAGTGCAAGCTGTTACAGGTTTGTTTGACTGATGGGGCAGCTAAGTGCTGTACCACCTACTGCACTCCCCTGTCTCGAGCCCTCGCGAGTTCAACTGGATTTCTAAACTGAAGGAAACACTTCGCGGCATTCGCTTCACAACTGCTACAAATTCGTCGGGCAATAGACCGCGCCGCTCGAACTGTCAACACAACTGGCACTGCTAAGAGCATCCTACGACTTCCACATCGCTGGCAGCGGGTTATACACAATCCTGGTGACAACTGTGAATGTCAGTAAAACTTTGAAACACGCATCTATTTTGTACGAGCTGTAAATTGCCACTAATGAAGTTCCAACCCTCGTACTTCTACGTAATTAACAAAATGGATTTGTATTTTGGCGTGAATTATCGAGACATGAAATATCCTAAAATAAATGTAAAGTAAAAAAAATGACGGAATCTCACTTACTAAGTGACATAAGCTACAATTTATTCACGAAGAAAAAATTCGGGTATGCGTATCATTGCAGCTCACTCTGCTGTATGCAAGAGAATGTAAACACGTATCTGAAGCATGAGAACACGGGGTCCCGGGTTCGATTCCCGGCCGGGTCGGGGATTTCTCCGCCCAGCGACTGGTAGTTCGTGTTGTGCTTACCATTTCCTCATCGTCCAGGAAAATGGCGAGACTAGGGAGTGGAAAGACTGGGAATTTGTGCGGGCACTGGTGATGACGCGGTTGAGCGCCCCACAAACCAAAATCATCATCATCATCATCATCACTGATGCATGAGAAGCATAATATATATTTCTGTTGGTATTCGTATTATAGAAAGCACATATCTTGATACCTAACAGCTTCGTATGCGGTCTAATGATTGTCGCTTCCTTACACGTCACACACTGATGCACGAATATTTTTGTAAATATAATTCTTTTTTGCCCCAAAAGAGAATGTGTTCATGAATGTCGTCATTTGTGGCTCCGGTGTAGCAACAATCGCGGAAAAGGTTTCTTCTGCATTGGGAAACGGTTTTATTGCCTTCCACGGTTTACCATCATGTCTTCATTGTTGACCCATCACCTACAGACGCTAAATGGTGTAGGTACTTGGTTCCGCGCGTGGTTTGTTCGTCCCACATTCACAGATTGGCCTGGAACTGTAATGAACAAAAACTTCACGTCGTTGGGTAGGTATGTGACGTCTTTTTGTAATGCATGAGATGATGTCTGCTGTTTACTGTGAGTTTATTTATTTTTTCAGAGAAGAAACTACTTTAGCAGGTACCGGTGCTTTATAAGACGACATAAACAATGTGATGCCAGGGTCCAAACACAAACACTAAACAAACACAAATGTGGCGTCACTTTTTAGTTACTGACGATCTTTATTGGACCACATACGACGGTGGTTTGACCAGTCAGTTGAAAAAGCAAGAATTTCTTCGTCGTCGCATTGGGTAAAGCAGCTTGCGCCCTCGACCGCAACTGCCGGTTCCTCACTCGATGAAAATTTCTTCCCAGCAAGCCGAGGTTTCAAGATGGGGGCGGGAAGAAGTCAATTGGCGCTAACTCTGGTGAACAGGTCGGATCAGGGACCAGTTCAAATCCCAATTCGTATACTTTCGCCATTGTCGTCACCGATGTGTGGGACTGTGCATTATCCTGATGAAAGGGAACTTTTTTGCGTTTTCTCAACCGACACAAAAGATTTCGAAAATGAAACATAATGGAGTCCAGTTACGGTTCTGCCGTTTCCCAAAAAACCTTATGACCCAATGATCTGTCCTCTCGTTCGATTACAGTCACATCTAAGAAGTTCACGTGACCATCGATTACCTTTTCCACAGTGAATTGAATTCTCGGAATAATACTATTCAGATGTAACAGGAAGGGATCCAGTTGCTCTTCCCCACGGGTCCGTATAACAAATGTATCGTCGACATAACGGTACGGTCTTTCTCTGGCTGTTTGCAGCGCCCATGGTTCAAAGTTCTCCACGAACAAGTTAACCAGAGCTGGACTAAGAGGACTTGTACCTAAAGGAAAAAAATTTCCGGAAACCTCCACGTGATGTAATGGAGCCCAGAAGACTTATTCTTCGAGCTTGCAGTGAAGGTAATCACTAACTTCTGTGTTCGTTTGAAGGAAGTTAGGAAACGAAATGGTGGACATATTGAGCACGTGCCGAGTTAGAACAAATCTCCACGGACGGCTCTTCATTGTAGTATATGTTCGTTTCAGATTGTATTGACAATGAAGTTTATATTCGAAAAGAAAATGGTAACACATTTGGTGCGACACCCTGTAGACTGTGGAGGACGCCTTCCGCAGTCAGGTGAGAGTTTCACGTATCGACCACGGCATCTCAGCCCGGAAGTGTTAAGTTATGACAACACCTGCCGTGAAAGCCTTAATTCGATGATCGACACTAAATACTGTTGACTTTGTACGTGCAATATGAAATATTTTATAAGAAATATTGTAGAAAAATTCCGTGAATAAGTAGACCTCCCAGAAGGTAAACACTGCCGAATCCTCACAGTTGGGGAGAACACGGCGGAAGGTACAGGCTGTTTACCGTGTGGGAGGTGTAGGCGCGGCCCGGTGGACCGCTACGCCAGCGCGCCGGAGTGAAGGCGGAAGCGGCCGTGGCGCGACTGGCGGGGCAGGCTGTGGCGGCCGGCCGTCCCCCAGCCGGCGCCGCTCGCCCCCCCCCCTTCCCCGCCCCCACCCCCACCCTGGCTGTGGCCTCCCCCGCATCGCCGCTGTCAGTAGTGTGGCGCGGTCCGGGCAGTCGAGTCGTGGTGTTGTGTTGCCGTGCTGTAGTGCTCTGTAGTGTGTACCTGTGTGTCCGCCGTAGCAGAGCTCTGTGCCGTCGCAGCTGTCTGGGATAGCAGTGAGTGAGCCGAGCCTTTCCAATAATTACGGTCTTGGGCTTGGGCTCGGGGTCACACGGACGGTAGGTGTCGTCAGCGCTTCCCACTGCAGTCTCATATACTCGAACGGGTAAGTGGTCGTGGTAGTCGATTAATGCCTAGCGTAGCCCGAGGTCTAGGTCACCTTTGGGTCGTAGATTGGTCGAGAGTTGGCGAAGGCGAAACGAATGTGAGCGCAGAATAAAGCTTGTGACAGACTGACCGGCATCGGTAGATGGCGAACGCTAATCAGAAAGCTAACTTCGCCAATGGCTAATACGTTACTTAAAGAAAAGAGACTCGTCTGGGTTAAACGTTAAAGCGTGGCTCCACAGCAGATTTGTCGGAAGCTGAGGTTAATCGTTAATCGCCAACTTCACGTCGTGGGTGTAGTGAAACGAGCGGGTGAAAAAGACGCATTTGCCGTAGCTCAAATAAAATGCCAGTTGCTGCGGTGTCAAAAAAGACTCACTCCGGCGTTCTTCTCCTGAGATGGCTCCGCTGCCTATACCTCGATGCCGAAGCTTCATTTTTCTTTTTGGCTTTTCACCGCAGGACCGTCCTTTCACTGTTTCTTCAAACTGTACACGTTGACATTCGTGTGATACGTCTCGTTTCAAATTGTTAAACTTCGCAACCCTAATTGTTGATTTTCTTTCAGGCGAGCGCAGTTTTCCAGTCCAAAAGTATTTGCTCCCCCACTCTGTATACAAAATTAACGGAATCGCCTAAATCCGGCTACATATGTTCATCAGTTGCAGAGCTCGAACACGATTCCACGCTTTACTTTCCAGAGTCAGTCTAGTAGCACAAACTACTACTTCACTCCAACTCGCAAAAGAACCTCACCATCGCACCCCCCTCAGATTTAGTTACAAGTTGCCACAGTGGATAGGCCTCGAAAAACTGAACACAGATCAATCGAGAAAACGGGAAGAAGTTGTGTGGAACTATGAAAAAAATAAGCAAAATATACAAACTGAGTAGTCCATGCGCAAGATAGGCAAATTCATGGATAGTGTGGGCTCAGGAGCGCCGTGGTCCCGTGGTTAGCGTGAGCAGCTGCGGAACGAGAGGTCCTCGGTTGAAGTCGCCCTTCGAGTGAAAAGTTTAATTTTTTATTTTCAGACAATTATCAAAGTTGAGGCAGTCACACATAATCAACTTCGCTCTCCAAAATCCACGACATGTTCAGATTTGCTTGGAAATATGCAGGGTTTGACGGTCTACACACGGAAGAATTTGAAAACGTTGAAAACATATGTTTTGACAGAGCACAGGGAAAACTGTGCGACTGTAAAACTGTTGCATTCATTTGTTGCAGTTTATGTGACAAACTCTTACGTTTTCATCACTTTTTTGGGAGTGATTACCATATCCAGAAGAAAACCTAAATCGGGCAAGGTAGAAGAATCTTTCTACCCATTCGCCAAGTGTACAAGTTGGGTGGGTCGACAACCCTGTCATGTGTCACCAGTGTCGTATAGAATGTATCAGACGTGTTTTCCTGTGGAGGAATCGGTTGACCTATGACCTTGCGATCAAATGTTTTCGGTTCCCATTGGAGAGGCACGTCCTTTCGTCTGCTAATAGCACGGTTTTGCGGTGCGATCGCAAAACACAGACACTAAACTTATTACAGTGAACAGAAACGTCAATGAACGAACGGACAGATCATAACTTTGCGAAAATAAAGAAAGTAAACTTTTCACTCGAGGGAAGACTTGAACCGAGGGCCTCTCGTTCCGCAGCTGCTCACGCTAACCACGGGACCACGGCGCTTCTGAGTTCTCCCTATCCTTGATGTTGCCTGTCTTGCACATGGACTACTCAGTTTGTATATTTTGCTTATTTTTTTTTCATAGTTCCACACAACTTGTTCCTGTTTTCTCGATTGATCTGTGTTCAGTTTTTCATGGGCTATCCGCTGTGCCAACTTATAACTAAATCTGAGGGTGGGTGCGATGGGGAGGTTCCCCTGTCAGTAAACGGGCCGGCGCCCCGGTACTCCGGCTGCCGCTCGGCTGTCTACACCCCCGCACCCACCCACCCACACACCTACACCCACGCGCGTCCCCGCAATTTGTCAGAACTCGATGCCCGCGCCGCCGGTCCTGCGTCATTTCTGTCATAAATAGTAGGTGCCTGGGTGACGGTTAAAGGACGCCAAAGTTAATTGAAATTAGACAGCCCGTTAAGGTTTCTTTTAAAGAGTTGACTCGAAAAAGTCTCGGACAAGATTTTCGGTACGTGAAAAGAAAAAAAGAAAAAGAAAATAAAATTTCGCGTGGCACCACGGCTCGGTGCAGGTATTTGAGTTGCGCCCCGCTTTAGCGACTCGGCTGGCCTCGACAGCGACGGCACGCACATTTCTCCGAACAGTCACCCATCCAGGTAGTAGCCGAGCCCAAGGCGTGCTTAAGGGTCGGGACCGGCGTTGCGAACGTGGCGCCGGTGCAGATTAACTACACGGATTACGAAAAATGCTACCGAATTCACTGCGTAACTTTATAACGCGGTTTGCTGTACTCTTCGCATTATTCTGTCTTCGATTACACGAGCTCAAACTAAAAGTTTGCGGTAGTCGATAAAGGTTTCCACTACGCGATTCAGAGGTTGCAAACCTCGCAAGATCGTACACATTCGTGTCGAGACAGGTACTTTCATATTTTCCGGTAGTACGACACAAAGACGAGACACCGGAACACTGGTTTTGTGGAGGCGTTTGACTGCATAGGTGGAGCGTGCTAGCAGCTGCACTCGGGTACTGGACATGCGTCCGTATAACAGTTGAAAAACAAAAATAACGTAATTCCTCTCACGGTGGATCACCTAAGACTTGGAACTGCAAATATGGCGAAAATGGAACGAGCTATTGGCGTGCGCTTTTCGCAGAATGGATTCATAGTGAACAGATGGTATTGTTAGCCCATCAACGGATTCTAAGAACACTTATTGTATTTTTTTTGGTGCAAACACAGTTTTTTTAAATGGTACAATGGCTGTTGTTGTTGTTGTGGTCTTCAGTCCTGAGACTGGTTTGATGCAGCTCTCCATGCTACTCTATCCTGTGCAAGCTTCTTCATCTCCCAGTACCTACTGCAACCTACATCCTTCTGAATCTGCTTAGTGTATTCATCTCTTGGTCTCCCTCTACAATTTTTACCCTCCACGCTGCCCTCCAATACTAAATTTGTGATCCCTTGATGCCTCAGAACATGTCCTACCAACTGGTCCCTTCTTCTAGTCAAGTTGTGCCACAAACTACTCTTCTCCCCAATTCTATTCAATACATCCTCATTAGTTATGTGATCTACCCATGTAATCTTTAGCATTCTTCTGTAGCACCACATTTCGAAAGCTTCTATTCTCTTCTTGTCCAAACTATTTATCGTCCATGTCTCACTTCCATACATGGCTACACTCCATACAAACACTTTCAGAAACGACTTCCTGACACTTAAATCTATACTCGATGTTAACAAATTTCTCTTCTTCAGAAACGCTTTCCTTGCCATTGCCAGTCTACATTTTATATCTTCTCTACTTCGACCATCATCAGTTATTTTGCTCCCCAGATAGAAAAACTCCTTTACTACTTTAAGTGTCTCATTTCCTAATCTAATTCCCTCAGCATCACCCCACTTAATTCGACTACATTCCATTATCGTCCTTGCAGAACTATAGTTGAATTCTTTTATCTTGGCGGTTCGCGCATGCCCGCCCAGACGCTGGAGATTGCTGCGTTGCCAGTTGTACGCGCCAAGAGAAGCAGCGCCATAGTATAGCATAGTTCGCAGACTTACGTTTAGGGGGGAGCGCGCAGTTACGAAGTGAAGCCACCACGGTCGCATTAACCCTTTCGCTGCTACAGAGACGTGCTCCCCGCATTTTGTCATCACTGCACTGCTGGCCTGTGCAGACACACGGTGTTCCGTCTGCTTTGACACACTTATCATTCGATTTCACAAGAACTATTTGGCCCAAAAATTTGTTTTATACACATCTTCTTGACTGATACCTTCCCCCCATAAATGACTTAATTTTGTTTCCATGTTCAACGCAGTTATTGTGCAGCATTAGATGTAGTAAACCATTGCACGAAATTTTGAAGAGTTTGCAAAGATAAGTCCATAGCGTATATTTTTCCGTATGGCCGATTTTAGTTCCCACTAGAAATTTCAAAAAATTACATTCAAACGAATAAAATTCAGGAAGTAAGACACTTCGATAGTGTTTTTAAATAAAGAAAATGTTAAGCACCGAACAAGGTTTGAACTCAGAACCTTTCACTTAGCAGTCATACACTTTAACCATTATGCTAACGGAGCTCGTCATTCAGCACACCTCACGGAGTACTTTAAACTATCACACAGAATACCGACAAACACTGTTGGTATGATTATGAATTACTCACGTTTCGTCGAAGTACAATAGGAAATAAACAATTACCGCTCTTCTTTATTGCGAAAAAGCGGTTCGTGAGAGTGATACAAACACCTTTCCTTGCTATCGCCTGAATTAGGAGGCTTGTTGATTGTTCGGTTTAATTAATTAATAGAATATGAAGGAATTGGTGTAAAGAATACTTTTTCCAAACTTTCTATAAAAGAAAGTCTGCTATCAAGACATTCCTCTTGTTCAGTTACTTTATTTATGACTGAACGTTTCTAAAGCTGAAGACACTCGTCCGTGCTCTGCACTGCAGTCGAGCTCTGGCAACGTCGTTTTCTGTTCATTGGCTGACTGTGTTTTGTGACGTCAGATGCGCAGAACGAACCTAAACTCGGCCGCCGTCGTAAATGTCACGCACTTCAGCACTCCTGAAAGAAAGGATATTGCGGAGACATGGCTTAGCCACAGCCTGGGGGATGTGAGGACCGTGCGTGAGTCGTGCT
The DNA here is from genome assembly GCF_023898315.1 of Schistocerca nitens. Taxonomy (NCBI): domain Eukaryota; kingdom Metazoa; phylum Arthropoda; class Insecta; order Orthoptera; family Acrididae; genus Schistocerca; species Schistocerca nitens. The sequence continues at coordinate 3,125,895 of NW_026045998.1, read as the reverse complement.
TGGGTATTTCAGTTGGTAGAGCACTTGCCCGCGAAAGGCAAAGGTCCCGAGTTCGAGTCTCGGTCCGGCACACAGTTTTAATCCGCCAGGAAATTTCACCAGTCACATTGTCATTCAGCCTACTTTTTGTTTGTTAATGTCAATACCCAGTGTCTCATTTCAAAAACGGCATGTTTGCACAAAATCTACACCAACTATTATTACAATCTGTTTGTCGGTTAACAATACGAACCACTGGCTACATATCCATTCTGCGAAAATCGCACGTCAGTAGCACTTGTAGGTGATGCATCCTTTACACACGTAGCCCTTCAAGTAGGGGTCTGGTTCTGGAAAGGCGCGACAGCTGCTTGGCCGTGGCCAGACAGGACCAACCGTCCGGGCATTCACCTATCTGGCTTTCATCGTGCCTATATAGCGAGTGAGATGTGGAGCTCAGACAGAAGAAAAGTTGTGGGAATTGTATACCGCACACGTTTGGGAGTAGCTTTTTTACAGAAAAGCAGATTGTTTGTGAACGTCTTACGTGAAATTGTAGACGTGTTATCGTCATTGTTAATTATTTGTGTTGCCTTGCTTTATGAAATTACTACTTTGTGTCGCCTAAGTAAACCGCCACAGGATAGATAGCATTGCTTAGCTGTCGGTAATGTGAATGTGCGAGTACGTTCAGCGCTCACACACTGCGTTTCTCACGTCACATACGCTTGGCAGTAAGTGACGTTGTGTGTGATGCAAACACGGCACAAAATGACGCTATCACGCCTCCAGGTACTTACAGTTACATTACAAGTATCGTAATTCGTCTGTGGGTTCTTAGTGAAACGCGGAATACTTGCTCGACTGTAAGGGACCGGTAGCAGGTAGGACTGACACGGGATATCGAACGTATACAGAGAACGGCGCCACCAATTGTGACAGGTTTGTATGGCCCGCGGGACAGTGTCGCAGAAATGGTGAAGAAACTGAACTGGCACAATCTTGAGAAACGCTACTTAACATTGTTTGAAGAACCGACTCTTTACGTGATGACTCCGGGAATCCTCTACAACCCCCTACGCATCGCTGCCGTAGGGGTCGTGCGGTAACATTATGATAATTTCTGCACGCACATTCAATCATTCTTTCAGCGGTCCGTGCGTAAATTGAACGAGAAGAAACGCTAATAACTGGTACAGTGGGACGTACCCTCTGCCACACACTTCACAGTGGGTTGCAGAGTTGCAGACTGTATGATGAATGTTACCCAAAGTCAAAATAAGTAAATTATGACTAAGTACCATTGTACATGGAGGAAGATACTCTATAAAAGAAACATTTCATTTGTTTTGTTTCACAAAACTTTATTTTGGAGCGACGCGAGTTTCGAGTTGTGAGCACATTTTCATTTCTGCACGACGTGATAACTCCGTCGTATGGAAAGAAATTTTTGTGAAACAAGACAAACCTTCTCGTTTGATTTACGCGAGTCATTTGCGTTATTTTTCACTTTTGCAGTCGAACACATCCGCAAAACTTTGAGCCTTAAACTGAACTAGCGTTTTTCTTTTTTTTTTTCGGACGGACAATACTGCCACTCTCATTAACTGAGACGAATGCAGTAGGTGGTCGAGGTTAACCGTCCCGAAAAAGCGTACTGGAAATAAAGGTGAAATCTATTGTGACTGGTAAAAGCAAAGTTGTACTTCCAATTCGTGTATTCATTATGGTCGCGGCGGAGCCTGACTGGAAATATCAGCATTTAAAGTTATACTCGCTTTAGAGGATGTTCTACTTTGCGTCTCGTTTCTAAAATAATGAAAAGTGATCTTCAGTATCTAAGAAACCACCAACCGTTTGTGTGCCCTCAGCCCAACCGAAGTATGTAATATGGAAAAATAACAGTGTTTACGTGAGTTTGTTTGTTTGTTTGTGTGTGTGTGTGTGTGTGTGTGTTATATTCCCGCAAGTCTTTCTGATGCCCCATTCTACCTGTCAAATTCCACGTGAAGTTTCCAATTTCGGAATTGTATAGGTATTTTCCAAAATTGCCTAACTATCTAGGGTTAAAATTCAGAAGGGAAATGAATGATTCATAAAGTAAGTGGTATTTCGGGAGGTCGGATGCGAGACACTGACCTGTCGGAGCTACTGTGGGAGTCGAAGTACTTTCTCGCAGATGAAAACTGCGTGCCGGAATGAGACTCGAACCGGGAACCTTTCCGAAAAGCACAGGTTTAAGCCAGGGCATACTCCGCTGCAGTGTGAATGGTCATTTTGGTATTGTGCGAGAGCTCGGCAGTAAAGCAAGTAGCAGAAAGCAAGCTCTTGAAGTCTGTTCGCAGATGAGGAGGCTGTCTACAGGAATGCGGCGACGCCAGAAGGCGGTGTATCGAGTTGCAGGCGGTGGGTTGTGCAGGCTGTGAACGTAAGTAAATGTAACGTATTGCGCACACACGTAGGAAAATGAGTCCGCTACGCGACGATTATACTACTGACGAGGAATTGCCGGAAACAGTATCTACCGTGAAGTAGCTACCAGTAACTGCACAGAGAGAGGCGTGGAGGTGCCGCCACCTTGTAGAACAATTAGTGGGGAAAGGACTGCCACACCTGAGCAATGTTGAGGACGTGTAACTCACCCACAAAGGAAGTGGCTTACATTCACATCTACATCCATACTCCGCAACCCAACTGACGGTGTGTGGCGAAGGGTACCTTGAGTACCGCTATCGGTTCTCCCTTCTATGGCAATCTCGTGTTGTTCGTGGAAAGGAAGATTGTCGGTATGCCTCTGTGTGGGCTCTAATCTCTCTGATTTTATCCTCACGGTCTCTTCGCGAGATATATCTAGGAGGGAGCAATATACTGCTCGACTGCTTGGTGAAGGTATGTTCTCGAAACTTCAACATGAGCGCGTACCGAGCTACTGAGCGTCTCTCCTGCAGAGTCTTCCACTGGAGTTTATCTATCATCTCCGTAACGCTTTCGCGATTACTAAATGATCCTGTAACGAAGCGCGCTGCTCTCCGTTGGATCTTATCTCTTCTATCAACCCTATCTGGTGCGGATCCCACACTGCTGAGCAGTGTTCGAGCAGCGGGCGAACAAGCGTGCTGTAACCTACTTCCTTTGTTTTCGGACTGCATTTCCTTAGGATTCTTCCAGTGAATCTCAGTCTGGCATCTGCTTTACCGACGATCAACTTTATACGATCATTCCATTTTAAATCACTCCTAATGCGTACTCCCAGATAATTTATGGAATTAACTGCTTCCAGTTGCTGACCTGCTATATTGTAGCTAAATGATAATGGATCTTTCTTTCTGTGTATTCGCAGCACATTACACTTGTCTACATTGAGATTCAATTGCCATTCCCTGCACCATGCGTCAATTCGCTGCAGATCCTCCTGCATTTGAGTACAATTTTCCATTGTTACAACCCCTCGACACACCACAGCATCATCCGCAAAAAGCCTCAGTGAACTTCCGATGTCATGCACAAGATCATTTACGTATATTGTGAATAGCAACGGTCCTACGACACTCCCCTGCGGCACACCTGAAATCACTCTTACTTCGGAAGACTTCTCTCCATTGAGAATGACATGGTGCTCGTTCGGACGATTCGCGAGTACTGTACAGCATTGTGGGACGGCTGATAGAAGAGTGGTGCCTTGCGTCACGGGGCGGTGTGGTGGGCGCGAGGACGTTACGAGAGAGGCTTTGTGCGTCGCGGGGAGGTTCTCAGAAAAAAATGTTCAAGTGAGTGTGAAATTTTATGGGACTTAACAGCTAAGGTCATCAGTCCCTAAGCTCAGACACTACTTAACCTAAATTATCGTAAGGACAAACACACACACACACACACACACACACACACACACACACACACACCCGTGCCCGAGGGAGGAGTCTCAACCTCCGCCGGGACCAGCCGCACAGTCCATGACTGCAGCGCCCAGACCGCTCGGCTAATCCCGCCCGGCGCGGAGGTTTTAATATTGGAATTTGAGAAGAGTCGTATTACTTCCTCCCAGGTATACCTCGCGAAATGACAGCCGTGATAAAATTCGAGAAAATTGAAACCGATAAACGGGCTGACCGAGAACGATCGTTGACGGTAGGAAGTGATAGCGGTGCGAGAAGTACGCTCCGCCACACACGGCAAGGTGTCTCACAGAGCACAATCGCGTAGCTTTCGGCGCCACTCGTGTTCAGCTGTGAGGCGAGGAGGAAATTCCTGCGCTATCTGGGCGTGTTAACCCCGCGATAACCGCCGACACACACAGACACACACACACAGAGCGTCCCAGCTGCGCAGTCGCTGGGTGAGAGACCCGAACTGCAGAGGCTCGCCTCCGACCACATTCCCTCACTCGTGGTGAACTGCGGCAACACGTGTTGCGACTCGGACGTCCCGCTCGGTTGGCCGCGCTCGTTACAACACCGCTTGCGGGATCCGGGGAGGCGCGCCGGGGCATTGACGACGAGCGTGGGTGTGGATTTTAGGCGGTTCCCCACATCCGACTACCTGAGTAATAGAAGTAGTAGAACCCCGTACGTTGTCCTCGACGGTGAATGTTCGTCGGAGGTGAGGGTATCATCTGGAGTGCCCCAGCGAAGTGTGGTAGGTCCGCTGTTGTTTTCTGTCTACATAAGTGATCTTTTGGATAGGGTGGATAGCGATGTGCGGCTGTCTGCTGATGATGCTGTGGTGTACGGGAGGGTGTCGTCGTTGAGTGACTGTAGGAGGATACGAGATGACTTGGACAGGGTTTGTGATTGGTGTAAAGAATGGCAGCTAACTCTAAATATAGATAAATGTAAATCAATGCAGATGAATAGGAGAAAGAATCCCGTAATGTTTGAATACTCCGTTAGTAGTGCAGCGCTTGACACAGTCACGTCGATTAAATATTTGGGGTTAACGTTGCAGAGCGATATGAAGAGAGATACTTGTTTTACCAAATAAAATTTTTTTATATTATAAAGTTTCTCCTTTCAGTTGCAAGAGGGGAATATTTATCTTTTCTAAAGCGCATGTTTAAAAAAATTTAAGGTCAGCAGCATTTTCGATGTATGAAGCTATCTTGTTTCCTGTTTAGAATTCCTTTCGTTGAAAGCGACTGTAATCTAATGACTGGCAACAGTTGGACATTTACACATGTAAATTAGTTCACATTTCCAAAGACGATGTCAATCGAAAATGAATAAAAGAAACGAGTTAATTGTAAGGTGGTTGGGGTAAGTTTCGATAGCAAAATGGATCAAGTAAGTAGAGTTACTTGAATGTAAAATTTCCGAAGCTTGCAATGGGGCAAAGCATCTTCTCATACTGATCTACGTTTGTTTCGACAGGATTCAGTAATACAGAAGTATGATCTTCATTTGTAGCTTTACGATAGTAAGAAAATCTTACATCCAGAATCCAGAACCTTACATGCAGAATCCAAAACAATACGAAACATTTTGTCCAAAAATAAGAGATTTATAGTGATAAGCACGCGCAGGCGTTTCTGCCTGCAACAGACGCGGCGTTGGCCGTGCACAGCCTACGTGACGTCAGCAACAAGCGCCGAGGCCTTCCTTCGAGTCGGTGTTGCCCGAATGCCCTCCACTGCCAGTGCTGCCACGCGGCGTCTGCCAGTGCTCACTGCACGCTGGCGTCCGACACGTTAATGTGGCTCGGCCGTGTAAACAGTGTCCCCAAAACGTGGGAAACACGCCACCTGTCGACAGAGTCTTGGAAACCTGGTCTCGACGGATGGATTCAAAATGGCTCCGAGCACTAGGGCACTTAACTTCTGAGGTCATCAGTCCCCTAGGACTTGGAACTACTTAAACCTAACTAACCTAAGGACATCACACACATCCGTGCGCGAGGCAGGATTCGAACCTGCGACCGTACCGGTCGCGCGGTTCCGGACTGAAGCGCCTAGAACCGCTCGGCCTCCCCGGCCGGCTACACGGATGGAGCCTACAAGATAGGGAAGCTTCCGGCACAAGTTGGCTAAGAGAAGAGATCGGCTGGCGGAAGAGATTCTGAGACATCGAGGCATCGCCAGTTCAGTACTGGAAGAAAGCGTGTTAGGTAGCAGATTTTGCAGCTTACATGACGCTAAATCAGTACTAATACACCAAATAGTAATTGATAATAGGCCGACCGGTAGGAGAGAATGGACACAGAAAAGGAAGTTATGTGTGTCATGTCAGACTAACGAGATGGGCTCAGAGGCTGGAACACGGCCGGAACCCCTAAGGAAGGTGTTTATGTCATGGCCGCGGCCGGGCCCTTTCGTCGGCTGGCACTGCAGACCACCGAGAGGCTGGGCCGTCACAACAAGAAGCGAGAAGCAGCTATATGCGAAAAAGAGAGACGATTTCGCGCCACAGTGGAAAATTTGCGGAAGATTGTGACGGGATTGGCGCAGAGCGCGTAGAGATACGTGTCAAAAGTTTGGCGGCAACAGGAACCGCGGGAGAATTCTGTGTCGTGATTGGCTACCAACGCGGACGGATCCGTGCGGCGAAGAACGGCCAGGTTTGAAGTCGCGTATGGTTCGCGGGAAGAACGACTGTCTGAAGGCCTCCGTGCGCGCTCGAATCTCTCTAATTTTACGTTCGTGATCTCGGGAGGTATAAGTAGGCGGAAGCAATATACTCGATACCTCATCCAGAAACGCACCCTCTCGAAACCTGGCGAGCAAGCTACACCGCGATGCAGAGCGCCTCTCTTCCAGAGTCTGCCACTTGAGTTTGCTAAACATCTCCGTAACACTATCACGGTTGCCAAATAACCCTGTGACGAAACGCGCCGCTCTTCTTTGGATCTTCTCTATCTCCTCCGTCAACCCGATCTGGTACGGATCCCACACTGATGAGCAATACTCAAGTATAGGTCGAACGAGTGTTTTGTAAGCCACCTCCTTTGTTGATGGACTACATTTTCAAATACTCTCCCAATGAATCTCAACCTGGTACCCGCCTTACCAACAATTAATTTTATATGACCATTCCACTTCAAATCGTTCCGCACGCATACTCCCAAATATTTTACAGAAGTAACTGCTACCAGTGTTTGTTCCACTATCATATAATCGTACAATAAAGGATCCTTCTTTCTATGTATTCACAATACATTACATTTGTCTATGTTGTCAGTTGCCACTCCCTGCACCAAGTGCCTATCCGCTGCAGATCTTCCTGCATTTCGCTGCAATTTTCTAATGCTGCAACTTCTCTGTATACTACAGCATCACCCGTGAAAAGCCGCATGGAACTTCCGACACTATGTACTAGGTCATTTATATATATATTGTGAAAAGCAATGGTCCCATAACACTCCCCTGTGGCACGCCAGAGGTTACTTTAACGTCTGTAGACGTCTCTCCATTGATAACAACATGCTGTGTTCTGTTCGCTAAAAACTCTTCAATCCAGCCACACAGCTGGTCTGATATTCCGTAGGCTCTTGCTTTGTTCATCAGGCGACAGTGCGGAACTGTATCGAAGGCCTTCTGGAAGTCAAGAAAAATAGCATCTACCTGGGAACCTGTATCTAATATTTTCTGGGTCTCATGAACAAATAAAGCGAGTTCGGTCTCACACGATCGCTGTTTCCGGAATCCATGTTGATTCCTACAGAGCAGATTCTGGGTTTCCAAAAACGACACGATACGCGAGCAAAAAACGACCCTTCTTGAAGTCTTGTGCTCTTTTCCAATCATTTGGAACCTTCCGTTCCCCTAAGAGACTTGCGGTACACGGCTGTTAGAAGGGGGGCAAGTTCTTTCGCGTACTCTGTGTAGAATCGAATTGGTATCCCGTCAGGTCCGGTGGTCTTTCGTCTGTTGAGTGATTCCAGTAGCTTTTCTATTCCTCGGACACTTATTTCGATGTCAGCCATTTTTTCGTTTGTGCGAGGATTGCATATGTGCAAGTAGCTCGAGTAGTGACTAGTGACGGAGTCCGCAGTTGAACACTTACGTACAAGAGTTGACGGACGCAAACCACGTCCACGTTGTAGGTTAAAGCCGAGCTGGCTCACGGGAGAGACGGCTGCGCCGACCGTCGTAATCATCGCGGAGAATTACGGTGATACTAGCAATCGTCAGCCAGAGTAGGGCACTGCAGTTCTAAATGAGTTGGTATTCCGCTAGCTCTTTGACTGGCGCTCTCTGAGTCTGTGTCCGTTCAGGCAGAACTTCAATGGAGCCACTTGCGGGTTCAGTGTTGACTTAAGTAGTTAGGAAAAGAGGAGGCATTGTGACAATCGTAGGCTAGTTAGGTAGCGGGTGTATTGGATTGTCATGTTAGGCTAGAAATATTGCTCATCCTGTTCCGAATAAATCATAATTTGGTATCATATGCTAATCACCGAATTATTGATTTCGTAGCTAGCAATCACCATATTTTTGGCTCAAATGGTTCAAATGGCTCTGAGCACCATACGACTTAACATCTGAGGTCATCAGTCGCCTAGAACTTAGAACTACTTAAACCTAACTAACCTAAGGACATCACACACATCCGTGCCCGAGGCAGGATTCCAACCTGCGACCGTAGCGGTCGCTCGGCTCCAGACTGTAGCGCCTAGAACCGCACGGCCACTCCGGCCGGCCCATATTTTTGTTTAATAGTTAGGATGCAATGATAACTTCGATGCAAATGATACTGGGGGCATAACCGCGCGCGTTTAAACAGAGCCAACTTAAGTCAGATAGCAACTCGAGGGCTTCTAAGACTACCGATAGATATTTTTCAGTATATCGATGACTTTACAATAAACCCCCGTACGTTGCAAGCGTGCGAGGTAGAACTGGTAGAGCGAGACCGAGAGATGAATACAGTAAGCAGGTCCAGAGGGCTGTCGGTCGCAGTAGCTAGAGGCCCGCGCAGGATACAGTAGCACGGAGAACCGCATCGGAATGGAGAGCCCGACAACAAGATTCATACGTAGACCCGATCACTATCAAAATCGTGTCGCAGGTAGCTAAAGGAGACCAGCTCTGGTGAAACCTGCGAAAAAAAAGTGGCGTGCAGGCAAGCGCGGAAGCGGCTACTTGCAAAGTGTCTCCTGACTTTGGGTGAGGTGATGGATGTCGTCACCACGCACGTGCAGGCATAACAGATGTTAAATGCGAGCGTTTCCGGGAACGGTGAAACAACGACTACGGCAGAAAAGCTTCCCTTTATTTGTTTTTGTTGAGCCGTAAAACGCGGCGGTGGTACTGCTCTGTGTCGTCGTTGTGGTCGTCAGTCCAGAGACGGGTTGATCCACCTCTCGACGCTACTGTGTCCTCCTGAACGTGCTGGCTGTATTCGTCTCCAGGCCTCCGCACACTTTCCTCCGTTACCAAACGGACGATTCCTCGACGTGTCCTCTGAAACGACCGCTCCTTTCAGCCACGCTGTTCCCTGTAGAGGATCGGCTACTGACGACAGTGGGCGGTAGCAGGAAGTGAGTGTCTGGTGGGTGGCAGGGGGTACTTCCTGTTCCGTGACGTATTTGGCTCGCGCTTCCTGGTAACAACGCGTCGCTGGATTGCTGCAGGCGCCTCATCTACATCTACATGACTACTCTGCAATTCACATTAAGTGCTTGGCAGAGGGTTCGTCGAACCACAATCATACTATCTCCCTACCATTCCACTCCCGAACAGCGCGCTGGAGAAAACACCTAAACCTTTCTGTTCGAGCTCTGATTTCTCTTATTTCATTTTGATGATCTTTCCTACCTATCTAGGTTGGGCTGAACAAAATATTTTCGCATTCGGAAGAGAAAGCTGGTGACTGAAATTTCGTAAATAGATCTCGCCGCGACGAAAAACGTCTTTGCTGTAATGACTTCCATCCCAACTCGCGTATCATATCTGCCACACTCTCTCCCATATTACGAGATAATACAAAACGAGCTGCCCTTTTTTTTGCACCCTTTCGACGTCCTCCGTCAATCCCACCTGGTAAGGATCCCCCACCGCGCAGCAATATTCTAACAGAGGACGAACGAGTGTAGTGTAAGCTGTCTCTTTAGCGGACTTGTTGCATCTTCCAAGTGTCCCGCCGATCAAACTCAACCTTTGGCTCGCCTTCCCCACAATATTATCTATGTGGTCTTTCCAACTGAAGTTCTTCGTAATTTCAACACCCAGGTACTTAGTTACGGCAATCTTTTCTAAATCGCTTTGCAACTGATGCTGGTCTTCGGATGAGCTTACTAGACGGTAGATTACAGCATCATCTGCGAACAACCTAAGAGAACTGCTCAGATTGTCACCCAGGTCATGTATATAGATGAGGAACAGCAGAGGTCCCAGGACGCTTCCCTGGGGAACACCTGACATCACTTCAGTTTTAATCGATGATTTGCCGTCTATTACTACGAACTGCGACCTTCCTGACAGGAAATCACGAATCCTGTCGCACAACTGAGACGATACCCCGTAGGCCCGCAGCTTGATTAGAAGTCGCTTGTGAGGAACGGTGTCAAAAGCTTTCCGGAAATCTAGAAATACGGAATCAACTGGAGATCCCCTGTCGATAGCGGCCATTGCTTCGTGCGAATAAAGAGCTAGCTGCGTTGCACAAGAACGATGTTTTCTGAAACCGTGCTGATTACGTATCAGTAGATCGTTCCCTTCGAGGTGATTCATAATGTTTGAATACAGTATATGCTCCAAAACCCTACTGCAAACCACGTCAGTGATATAGGTCTGTAGTTCGATGGATTACTCCTACTACCCTTCTTAAACACTGGTGCGACCTGCGCAATTTTCCAATCTGTAGGTACAGATCTATCGGTGAGCGAGCGATTGTATATGATTGCTAAGTAGGGAGCTATTGTATCAGCGTAACCTGAAAGGAACGTAATCGGTATACAATCTGGACCTGAAGACTTGCCCGTATCAAGCGATTTGAGTTGTTTGGCAACCACTAAGGTATCTACTTGTAAGAAACTCGTTCTAGCAGCTGTTCGTGTTTCAAATTCTGGAATATTCCATTCGTCTTCCCTGGTGAAGGAATTTCGGAAAACTGTGTTCAGTAACTCCGCTTTAGTGGCACAGTGGTCGGTAACTACCATCGGCACAGCGCAGCGAAGGTATTGACTGCGTCTTGCCGCTTGTGTACTTGACATCATACGACCAGAATTTCTTCGGATTTTCTACCAAATTTCGAGACAATATTTCGTTGTGGAACCTATTAAAGGCATATCGCATTGAAGTCCGTGCCAAATTTCGCACGTCTGTAAATTTTAGGCAATCTTCGGGATTTCGCGTTCTTCTGAGCTTCGCATGCTTTTTCCGTTGCCTCTGCAACAGCGTTCGGACCTGTTTTGTGTACCATGGGGGATCAGTTCCATCTCTTACCAATTTATGAGGTATGAATCTCTCAATTGCTGTTGCTACTATATCTTTGAATTTGAGCCACATCTCGTCTACATTTGCATAGTCAGTTCCGAGGGAATGGAGATTGTCTCTTAGGAAGGCTTCTAGTGACACTTTATCCACTTTTTTAAATAAAATTACTTTGCGTTTGTTTCTGGTGGATTTGGAAGAAACTGTATTGAGCGTAGCTACAACGACCTTGTGATCACTAATCCCTGTATCAGTCACGACGCTCTCTATTAGCTGTGGATTGTTTGTGGCTAAGAGGTCAAGTGTGTTTTCGCAACCATTTACAATTCGCGTGGGTTCGTGGACTGGTGTCGGTGTCGATGTGTGCAGGCTCCACTGCCTCACCCCGTCACGCACCACGCCTACGAACTCTTTCGCTGCCGCAGACGAACCGTTCGCACTGCGTCCTACTGCCGCGGCTGTGTTGCTGGCCCCTCTCCTCACAAGGGAACCTCCCCATCGCACCCCCTCACATTTAGTTACAAGTTGGCACAGTGGATAGGCCGTGAAAAACTGAACACAGATCAGCCGAGAAACCAGGAAGAAGTTGTGTGGAACTATGAAAAAATAAACAAATTATAAAAACTGAGTAGTTCATGCGAACATAGGCAACATCAAGGGTAGTGTGAGCTCTGGAGCGCCGTGGTTAGCGTGAGCAGCTGCGGAACGAGAGGTCCTCGGTTCAAGTCTTCCCTCGAGTGAAAAGTTTATTTTTTTATTTTCAGACAATTATCAAACTTGAGGCACTCACACATAATCAACTTCGCTCTCCAAAATTCCAGGACATGTTCAGATTTGCTTGGACATATCCAGGAATTGACGGTCTACACACGGAAAAATTTGAAAACGTTAAAAACATACGTTTTGACAAGAGCACAGGGAAAACTGTTTTGTTGCATTCATTTCTTGCAGTTCATGTGACAAACTCTTATGTTTTCATCACTTTTTTTGGGAGTGATTATGACATACAGAAGAAGCCTAAATGGGGCAAGGTAGAAGAATATTTCTACCCATTCGCCAAGTGTACAAGTTAGGTGGGTCGACAACATATTCCTGTCATGTGACGCACATGCCGTCCCCAGTGTCGCATAGAATATATCAGACGTGTTTTCCTGTGGAGGGATCGGTTGACCTATGACCTTGCGATCAAATGTTTTCGGTTCCCATTGCTGAGGCACATCCTTTCGTCTGCTAATCGCACGGTTTTGCGGTGCGGTCGCAAAACACAGACACTAAACTTATTACAGTGAACAGAAACGTCAATGAACGAACGGACAGATCGTAACTTTGCGAAAATGAATAAAGTAAAAATTTTCACTCTAGGGAAGAGTTGAACCGAGGACCTCTCGTTCCGCAGCTGCTCACGCTAACCACGCCGCTCCTAAGCTCCCATTATCCTTGGCATTGCTTATCTTAGACATGGACTACTCAGTTTGTATATTTTGCTTATTTTTTCATAGTTCCACCCACCTTCTCCCTGTTTTCTCGATCGATCTGTGTTCAGTTTTTCAAGGCCTATCCACTGTGCCAACTTATAACTACATCTGAGGAGGGGGGAGGGGGTGCGATGGGGAGGTTCCCTTGTGAGAGGTGCCGTTCCGGCCGACGTGTGGTACTTGTCACGCGACTTTTCGAAAACTGTTCCTTGCAACAATTTGATTTTCCGAAACGTTAATCTCATACTTTAACTCCATAAAGAAGTGAATTTCTTCTCGTTATACCTCATAGTTACTGCTTCGCATGATAATAACTAAAACGTGACGCTAAATTTTAATGATTTTGCAGTCGTAAAAAGGCATTGCACGAACTTTGCAAATGGTTCATTGTAGCTCAGACATTTCCCCAATGAAATGTAGACAAGATGTGGATTTAGGAAATCTTGAGAGGGAGGATTGAGAAGTATACTTGCATCTAATTCGCCCGGGCTCGCTAGTGTACAAATTAGAGCTTGCTGTCTGTGAGGAGTGAGTTTGATCGATTTTGTGGACCTGCCACGGTATGCCTACGAACAAAATGTTCAGAATGGTGTTCTGCACAGTAGGCACATTGAAACTTCCTGGCAGATTAAAACTGTGTGCCGGACCGAGACTCGAACTCGGGACCTTTGCCTTTCGCGGGCTGCAAGTGCTCTACCGACTGAGCTACCCGAGCACGTCTCACGCCCCGTCCTCACAGCTTTAATTCCGCCAGTACCTCCTCTCCTACCTTCCAAACTTTACAGACGAGATACTGGCAGAAGTAAAGCTGTGAGGACGGGGCGTGAGTCGTGCTCGGGTAGCTCAGTCGGTAGAGCACTTGCCCGCGAAAGGCAAAGGTCCCGAGTTCGAGTCTCGGTCCGGCACACAGTTTTAATCTGCCAGGAAGTTTCATATCAGCGCACACTCCGCTGTATAGTGAAAATTTCATTCTAGTATGCAGATTACTGCGGCTACGACGTGCTGATGTAAGTAATACTGTCTCGTAAGTAGTAGCAGAGAGGAGCTGTCCGGAGGTCACTTAGCCGTCAGTCAGTCCGTTGTTCCCCTCCGGTTACAGTACGTGGTCACAGTACGTAGAAAGTACCCCCCTGCCACGCGCTTGCCGGCGGCTGGACAGCGAGATGCGCTGTGGAAGGCCAGGAATAGAAACGTGCGGCAGACGGCACAAAGGCGGCGGCACGCCCCCACACGCACTCACGCACGCACGCGCTTCCAGGAACCGCCGCCTTGTGCGTGCACCGTGCCGCCCGCCGCTTCCCTTACTTCCCCGTTCGGCACTCCCTCCCCTGCTCGGCTCTCCTCAACACGAAGCTTCTACTGCCCGGTGCTTTTCTTTCTTATAAAATAACACTCCCCGTCGCCGGACACGATTTTCCCGTACTGCTCACCGTCAGCTCAATGGATGCAAAATACTAACACGAATGGAACAATGGGAAAACTGGTACAAGCCGACCCCGGGGGCGATCTGTTTGCATTCCGGAGAAATGCTTGAACACGCGACGCAGTACTGACACCACGACTTAGAAGACGGGTTAATGAAAGGCAAACCTCCGTTTATACCATTTGGAGAGCTAGAGAAACCTTTTGACGATGTCGATTGGAATACTCTCTTTCAAATTCTGAAGGTGGCAGGGGTAAAATACAGGGAGCGAAACGCTATATACAATTTGTACAGGAACCGTCGGCAGTTGGACTAGTCGAGGGGCACGAAAGGGAGGCGGCAATGGAGCGGGGAATCAGACAGGCTCCCAGCCTATCCCCGATGGTATTCAGTCTGTGCATCGGACTGGCAGTCAGGGGAACCAAAGAAAAATTTGGAGTAGGAATTAAAGTCTACAGGGAAAAAATAAAAACTTTGAGGTTTGTGGACGGCATTGTAATTCTGTGAGAAACAGCAAAGGACTTGGAAGAGCAGTTGAATGCAGTGGACAGTGTCTTGAAAGGAGGATATAAGATGAACATCAACAAAAGCAAAATGACGATGTTGGAATGTAGTTGAATTAAATCGGGTGATGCTGATGGAATTACATTAGGCAATGAGACACTTAAAGTAGCAAATGAGTTTTGGTATTTGGGGAGCAAAATAACTGATGGTCGATGTAGAGAGGATTTAAAATGTACACTGGCTATGTCAAGGAAAGCGTTTCTGAGGAAGAGAAATTTGTTAACATCGAGTATTGATTTAAATGTCAGGAAGTAGTTTGTGAAAGTATTTGTATGGAGTGTGGGCATGTATGGAAGTGAAACGTGGACGATAAATAGTTTAGACAAGAAGAGAATAGAAGCTTTCGAAATGTGGTGCTACAGAAGAATGCTGAAGATAAGGTGGGTAGATCACGTAACTAATGAGGAGGTATTGAATAGAATTGGGGAGAAGAGGAGTTTGTGGCACAAGTTGACTAGAAGAAGGGACCGGTTGGTAGGACATGTTCTGAGGCATCAAGGGATCACAAATTTAGTATTGGAGGGCAGCTTGGAGGGCAAAAATCGTAGAGGGAGGCCAAGAGATGAATACACTGAGTAGATTCAGAAGGATGTAGGTTGCAGTAGGTACTGGGAGATGAAGAAGCTTGCACAGGATAGAGTAGCATGGAGAGCTGCATCAAACCAGTCTGTGGACTGAAGACCACAACCACAACAACAACATCTCCAGACATTGTGTTGAAGTGTTGTGTCGCACACGCTTTTGGGATATTATGCACTCGCTCAGTTGACGTGCCTACAGACTCGGGAATCTCCTGTATTTTTTATTCGGATGTCTCGCATTACCGCATCACGGATTTTGTCAATGGTTACGATTGCGTTGACCACAGTAGAACAGACGGAGCGTGTTCAGTCTTCGGTGCTCGTCCGTCCACTTTTGAATTCATTAACGCAAACGTAAATGGTTTCAGCGATGGTTCAGAGCCCACTTCATCCAGTTCTGTTTTGATCTGTGCGCCAGTCCAGCTCTTCAAATGAAAATTTCGAATGACAGCACGAAAATGGGTTTTCTCCGATTTGCATCGCAGTCGGCACACAAACTGACCTGCTCAGACGGTTCTAAACAGTAAACTGTCGGCTGAACGCTGTCCAAATTCTTTATACGATTCTTGCAGTTGTTAACCGTCACGACGCAGGAAAAATGTTTCATTCTTTCGTGGAAATTTACCAGACTTACCAAACAAACTTCCGAAATTGTGCGGTTCTTTGTTCGCAAGTTGTCTCTCTTCACCGCTCCCTTCCTGCATTCCCCCTTTGCCGCGTGTGTGTTAGTGTGTGTGTGTGTGTGTGTGTGTGTGTGTGTGTGTGTGTGTGTGTGTGTGTGTCAGAGAGAGAGAGAGAGAGAGAAAATCACGATCATGGAATTAACATCGATTATACACATTGCATAGGGGTGTTCTGGTAATAGGCTGGGAATGCTTCCATCGGCAGGTAGAGGTGTGACGTAACGCAGAGCGACTTGGCGGCTATCGGTGGAAGGTAGAGCAGCGGGCGGCGTTTCTGCATTTGCTCGACATCGGCAGGGCACAGAGTCAGAGGCGAGGAGCTGTCGCAGCGGAAACAAGCGACGGGCACCGCTGCGGTCACCGTGACGATGACGAAGTGCGCGTGAGCCAGCCTCGGCGACGGCGCGGAGCGAAGTGCGTGCGTCCGGCCGGCACGCGCACGCATTGTGCGTGCGGCAGACAGATAGGGGAGAACGTGAGTGGCGAGGAAACGATAAACGTCAGTGACGAAGAGGAAGCAGCGCGCGTGCGCAGACCGGCCGCATGGCGGCGCTGGCGAGCCGCTGGCGGGGAGCGGGTGGAGGGGGAACGGCCAATGGCGGCGCACAGCCGCACCCCCACCACCGCGACGCGCGCGGCGCCTTCCGAGACTGCGACGTGGAAGACGAGAACGACGACGAAGGAATGGTTCGTAAACCGAGCTTCTTTGTCTTCGTAGGACACCACAGTGCAGTGGACTTGCTGTAATTTTTTGCATTTATTGTGCCGCAAACGGGGTATACTTTGACCGATTTTCAGGTCAAAGGCGATTACCGGGACTGTTTCTTAGCTTCTGATATTTGTGGCAGTGAACATAGGGGCTTGTATAAGAACATTACATCCCAAATAGTACAATACATTTTCTAAATTGCAGAGGAAGTAATGGAAAGAAATTGTAGGTCGTCAAAGTTAGCACCGATATATTGACTGCCCTATACTTTCGACACAACTGTCAACTAGCATTCCATTTGTGGTCGATATTTCAAAAACACAATCAAATTTTACCACCTAGAAATAAATACATAAACTTAGAAGTTTTCTTGAGTCATGTTGTAAGCCTCATAAAAGAAGAAAAAAAGCGTGGTATGGTACCTTACATAAATTACAACATTGTGATCGACCAACGAAATCTTTAAGTATAATGAAAGGTTTTTAGGATATAGTACCACACACATAGCTCCAAATTTAGTTCAGTTTGATCTATCGTAAACCTAAATCCTCGTTTCAAAACATCCGGTGCAGTTAAAACAAAGGTTATAGTACTTCCTGGCAGATTAAAACTGTGTGCCGGACCGAGTTCGAGTCTCGGTCCGGCACACAGTTTTAATCTGCCAGGAAGTTTCGTATCAGCGCACACTTCGCTGCAGAGTCAAAATCTCATTCTGGAAAGGTCATAGTTTCTGCATTTGTCGAGTCAACATCTGACACGTGTGGCCAGAGAAACTTCGCACCATGTTTCCGGAGATATTTGAGGTATGTTGTGTCTGAATCACTGCCTGAACCACAATAGTTTATAGTTTGAGCATTACATGACTGACATTTGTTTTTCGTAGTTGCAAGCACGTTAACAATTACAAATGAGCCCTTCACTATATACCGATGGTCAGCGTTTGTATTCCATACTTGCACGCTGTCATTGGCCTCAATACTGATCAACAAAATGTGTGTCTATAGTCTTGGGGTGACAAAGACCAGTGGTCAAAATAACCCCAGAACAGAGAAATCATGCTCATGGCCTTAGAAATCGTAATATATTGGCAGATATATTCATATGACCGAAAACTAACCAGTGCTCTCTTTCGAGAATTGATGGAGCGACGTACCTGATACACTTGGCAACGCCGATGCCTTTGCGGCACAACAGGCTAGCCAACTGTTGCGCATGAAAATCGGTATTACGTGGCTTCATCTAGCGTGTAGGCAGCTGCAAAGCTTTTGGTGAATGAAATGGTCAGACTACACCCACTCCACGGGTTTGTGAAATTCGGAACTAAAATATCAATCACCCGAAGCATATCGATACAACAATTCTCGAGAAAATCGAGCGTCTTGCCCACTTATCGACGACCGTTGTAGCTCTGCAGAACGCTTGTCTGCCCTTTAGGGGTCCTGGGTTCGGATTCGCGGCAGATGGAGATTTCTGAACAAAACTGCAATCTCTACGAGCATTTCGGTGAGGCGAGAAATACACAAGAATGGAAAAAAAGGTAGCAGATTAACTAACAACATTTTCAAATATTTGTGGGGTAAGAAGCCCACATCTAGCTGGCTCAACGAAGTAGGAAACTGTGTGGAAAGAAACAATATAAGAACAGAATATATAAACAACAGATAATCCTTTCGGGAAAAAGCATTGGAAATAAGTGGATTCCAAGGCAGTATAACTGAAAAGACTGGTTCAAAGTCGTCTGAAGACATAAAGAAGAAACATTGTGAACAGATGAAAGTATACTGGAAGAAACGAAAATAAGGCAAAGAAAAACTGAAATTGGAACGTGGTTCTCGGATGGACTATTCGCAGTAAAAAAAGAAAAAAAAGAAGTGACACCGGAGACAGATATTCGCTGATTTGAATCTCTTTTAGTCATTATTTTTTCGTCGTTTTTCTTACGCTGAGTTCTAATACCTAGGCCATTTATGTTCATCAATTCAGTGACAATTACCACACGTGTAGCTGACATTTTCATGATGGATTCAGTACTCTAATGACATATCACAGTGAGAAACCCAGTTTTCACAGCAGTTCTTAGTTACTTGTTTAAATTAAAAAAGATCTTGCATCTCTGTGTGTTTTGTACGCTGTACTGAAATGCTCGTAGAAGATGCACCTTTGTTTAAAAATTTGCGCGAGGCAGGAATCGATCTAAGGGCTCCCCTACTTGTAGGCAAGTTTCCTACCAGAAAAAGTATTCCCCTGCAAAGCTACGTAGTCTTTAAGAAAAGCTCAGCGAGCCCTCCGGTCCGCGGCGGCGCGTTGGCTGCGGCTGCGTCACTGGCCTCTCTTGCCGATATTCTCGCAGGCTTTCGCCGCACGGCGTGCCAGCGGCAGCAGCTTACGCCAGCACAGCTGGTATCTTTGCGTTCTCCACCACGAGACACGACACTGCCGGGGCTCGTGGTGCACGGCCAGTCAACAGCGACGGATGCCTCGTCGGTGAGTTCGACCGGAATAGGACCCCATCCTCTTCAAAGTGCCACACCCACCTCAGCCGTGTTTTTGCATTCCTCCTCCTCCTCCTCCTCCTCCTCCTCCTCCTCCTCCTCCTCCACCACCACCTTCTTCAACCCATTCAGTGACATCAGTCTGTCCTCAGACCTTTCAGCACGGTACTCTCTGAACACTGCACTCTAACTGCTGCCGTTCCTGTAAAACAGTTTCAATAATCGGACTGGATTCGTGAGGTGGCCACATCCCGACAGACTGCAAAATTTAGCCGACTGAAGACGACGTCGCAGCGAGAAACTGTTATTCGACGTCCCGTTATTAATATGACAGGTACAGATTTGGGCGGTGCTACGGTGACGGTTTTGAGTAAGCGACCGAATGTTGCACCCACGCCACAGGTTCTGCCGTTGCCTTCGTTTATCGGCGCCACTGAAGAAGCTGTTCGACCAGTTCCCTCTGATTCGGCACAGGAAATAAGACGCGAAACGTGCCGTGCAATTGTGAAGGCTCGCCCGCAGAGGAGCAGAGTGTCTGTGGCAGAGGGGGCTGCTCTACGCGAGCTTTGCCCGGATACTCGGACGGTGGTACTCCCACCAGACAAAGGTAATGCTACTGTTTCATTGTCTCGGGACAAATACCACGATAAAATGTACAAATTACTGAGTGACGGCACGTACCGGAAGATCGGCAGGGATCCCACTAATCGAGTAGCGAGGAAAACTGTTTCTCTTCTGAACGATTCTGTTTCCACCAGAAGCTGTTCGGAGATTGAAACCGAGTGGTCCGGTGCGTCCTAGACTTCGTGGACTACCGAAGGTCCGCGAGAAACGTGTTCCTCTACGACCCGTAGCGCGTAACGTAGGCTCTCCGACCGATGACGTTGCCAGACGTGTGGCATCATTGTTGAGGCCTCTTGTGGGAAATTGTACTCGGCACATCACAAACTCTGCCGACTTCATTAGTAAACTGAAATCATTGAAAATGAACCCGTCTGATATATTAGTTAGTTTTGATGTCGTGGCTTTATTTACAAAGGTTCCCCTTCCAAAATCTCTACAACTTATTTAAAGAAGTTTTGACAAACAGATTTCAGCTTTATTTAAACATATTTCTTATTTAACAACGAATTTTTTGAACAGACGGGCGGAGTCGCCACGGGTAATCCCTTATCCCCTCTGGTGGCCAATTTATTTGTTGAGGACTTCGAGGAGAAGGCGCTCGAATCTGCTGACTTGAAACCCACGATATTCTGGAGTTATCTTGATGACACATTTGTAGTTTGGCCCCACGGTTAAGACAAGTTGCAAGACTTCTCAAGACATCTGAATTCCCTCCACGATCAAATAAAGTTCACAATGGAAATTGAAAAGGAGGGATGCCTTCCGTCTTCGGATGTTTTGGTTCGGCGCACAGAGGATGGTACTTTGGGACACGGAGTCCATAGGAAGCCGACGCACACCGATTTCTATTTACGTCCAAATAGCTGCCACCATCCTGCCCAGACGACGAGTGTTCTCCGAACTTTGACCCACAGAGCGCATATTGTTTCTGACGAAAGCAGTCTGCAAGATGAAGTTTCCCACTTACAGAGAGTGTTTGAAGACAACGGGTACTCTCCACAACAAATACAGAGGGCACTGAAAATGAAACCGAAAGAGGCCACAAAGAAAGCAGAAGAAGAAGATGAAGAAAGCTTTAAATCGATGGCCTTCCTGCCATATGTGGGTAGCCTCTCGTCAAAAATAGGACGCATTCTCGGCAGACACAAAGTAAAAGTGATTTTTCGTCCTCCACCCAAGACAGCTGCACTCGTGGGCTCCGTCAAAGATGATTTGCTGCTCCGAAAATCTGGAGTTTACAAAATTCCACGTGAATGTGGCCTTTCTTACATCGGACAAAGATGTACAGAACACCGGAGGTACACACGGCTTTTACAACCTAACAAGTCGGCAGTGGCAGAGCACTGTATTGATAATGGTCACAGTATGTTGCATGACAACGTCGAAATTTTGGCAACTACATCATCCTTTTGGGACTCTATAGTAAAGGAGGCAATTGAAATTCGCTTGACGACGAATTTAATTAATAGAGATAGTGGTTTCAATCTCGATAAATCGTGGAATCCGGCGCTGGCTGAAATAAACTCGCAAACACGTCGTCACAGTGCAGCTCACAATGATATCTGCCGCCGACCGACGTCTCCGGCGCGTGCGCAGTCGCGCGGCACAACCGTATAAAGGGACGAAGCGAGCACCGGACTCGCTCTGAAGATGGCTGGACGGTATACAGCCGAAATATTAGGAGGAGGAGATTTCTTGCGGCTGCACACCCGAAACTTAATGGAACAGTTTCACTAACGGCGTACGGTCTCCAGTCTCAGTAGCGGTAGCGTTCACTTGTGTTACGGCTTGCCAAATGGCAGCGTTCATGTATGAACAGCGTACAGCGCCAGATTTGCACCTGGCGGTCAAAACTGGGACTAATTTCTGTGTGGCGTGAATCGGTTCCCCATTGACACGTCTGTGTATCTACAGAGTTTCTCTGCGATGCGACAAATACACACCCTATATTGGACCTTGTAGTGGTTCTTTATTTACGTGACCATTACAGCACTCCAACCCCAGTTCTCGATACCACTAACATCGTACTACTTTTGTGGGAAGTAACAGACGTATTTTCGTGACAATATTCACATTTGGTTTTATTAATGTATATGTACTCCGTTGTATCGATATATATCAGTGATACGGTTCTTGTGTGTGCTCATTTCTGCGAGGCTGTCGTACTTGTTTGTAACCGTTTTGGCGCGAATGCGCACAGAGCAGTCTTTGTTTCACTTTCCAGAAGTTAAGTTGTTACTTCGCTTTGTAAAAGAACAGTCAAGTTAAAGTGGAAATTAAATATGTGAACATTGATACAAAACTGTTTTCTTCACGATGTGACAATTAAGAAGTAGTATATGTAAATTTACAAGAATTTTAATAAAAATGTCTATCTTGAACACCAAGTCAAAAATTATTTCTACCATAGCATTGTTCTGATCTGCGATAGTTTGATCATTAAGAATTTCCTGAAAAACGCGCTTGTTAGGTCTTCAAACATTGCTTAAATACAGATCTCGACCTTCTATCAGTCAAAGTGGGATCACCCTAGAATCAAAAAGATGAGCCATAACATCTTCGACGAAATCTACGTGGGAATCCATTCGAGGTAAGTGCCAAAATTAATGACCTTTTATACAGTGACTTCATTATTTCCATCCTGACGATACCATCCACAGTCAATAACTTTGTTGTTGCCCGATAAAGCGAACATGTGCTGCGTGAGCGACATTATGAATGTGATTGCTAACCTAGTTTGCAGGTGGTGTAAGCTCCGTGAGCAGGCGCAACCGTAGCGCCAGTACTTCCAGGGCTCGTGACGAAGGGACACGTGAGAACGGCCTGACGCACCTACCCACTTCCGACCAGTGCTTTTTTTTCCGAGTCCCTGTGTAGCTGTGTTTAGTACGTTGTAATGTTATTCTACGTATATGTGCAGTGTTGCAGCAACGTAACGTTTCTGCCACGTTGTACCTGGTGTTTTGCCGTGACCCTCGGCAGGGGGCGGACTGCCTGTTTTGGGGGTGGGGTGCGCCCGTTACCCTTGATGCCCCCCCCCTCCCCCTCCAGTCCAAACACGCCGCTGCCCCCTCTTTCTCTTTAATTATGCCGCGTCCAGTTATCGTGCCGAAGGGCTCGCAAAGGCCCGCCCTCTGAATCGCAGTCTAAAGCCTGAACACGCTTCCACACCCCCTCCCCCCCCCTAAGCGCCTTCTTTTTTTATACGCTTCGCCCCCACCCTCGTCGCACGCGCGTGTTTTTTCCGCTGTCTGGACGCGGCGCTGTTACGCTTCGTCCACAGCGGCGCCTAATCACTCTTCCCTCACCTGTTTCACGTGCATTCGACTTGCACACTTTCTCGTGTCGAACGAGATGAAACATTTTGTGGTTAATAAAAAAGAAAAAGTGAAGAAAATAAAATAAAAGGTTGAAAATGGTGGGAAGAAATGGTGAATAAAAGGGGGGTTTTAAAATCGTAAATGACCGTCAAAAAGGGAAAGAATGAAATGCAAATCGGACTTCGTATTACAGAAAAGCTGTCGGACTTCGTGATTCGGAAAAGCTATTGTTGGGGTCGTCCTTGTGGCGTTTTTGAGCAAAACTTAAACCAATTTCTACTACAAAAATTATTTGAAAGAGAACAGACAATAACAAAATTTAACTGACAGCGGAAAATGGCGTAGATAAGAGTTCGTCCTTTAGCAGGTTAACACGTCTTCTCTCGTGTGGAGTCCAGGTCTTAAAAAATCTCCATTTCTGCGTGAAAAGTCTGCTCCGAAATCTTGCAATAAGTTTCATTGTCCAGGAATTTCTAATGTATCCAAAACCGTCTTGATATTAAATGCAATTTATTTTAGTTGCTTCTCTCCATCCTCCGAATTTCATAACTTCCACAATGTCTACACATTAATAAGTTTTTTCGTCTTAATCAGATCACGTCTGCATAAAGCTTCCGCTCTCTAGAGACAATAAAGAAACGGATAGAAAACAAAAAAAGACTTACAAGTTTAGTATTTTCTGTGCCGTCGAGCGCTCTTACCGCTGCGACGGTATAATTTGTGTCTGAGGGAACGAGTGTAGCGCCGGGAAATTCAAAGTCCCGCTACAATCACATCGGCATGCTACGGGAGGTACCACATGCAAGCTGTGAATTCTCCCCATCATGTCAAATCTGCCGTCAATCGAAATTTCCCTCAAACACGTCGCAGACGCTCGTGCCTCACAAACGCGACCGACATTAGCGGGCGTCCGCAGAGAGACGGAAAAAAAAAACTAGATGCTAAGCAGGAGTTACGCAAACTGGTCACAAAGTCATACATTCGTGCAGCTCTGGCGCGAGATACCGTCGGAAGCGTGACGAAGGATTGTCGAGTGTACGCCACGCTGAATCCCCCACTCCCTTACGTTCCTCATGCGGTCCGGGCTGCTGTCGAAGAACAGCTACCTCTGTATCCATTCTTGGGAAGCCACCGCACGGTGCGTGGCGGAGGGTACTCTACCGTATCTTCCTCCGTCGTCGGCGTTGCCGTTGTTGCCGTGAGGCACCGTTATACCGAGTGGAAAGGCGCGTCCATCTTAGAGCACGAGATATGGTAACCTTAAGCCACTGACAACACACAACGGTCACGGTAGCACCTGATTCCAGAATAGCTGCAGGAGTTAGTATCTACCAACTACCCGCTCTTGTCCAGGTCCCCAAAACTTAACTCGTAACGAGGTCACTTCAAAGCAAATTGTCATAACGATCGTCTATAAAGGCTTCGTACGGCGATAAGAAATGTCACAGTTTATGGAATAACAACAGATACGACCAAACTGTCTTGTTTCTTCTGTTTTATTTAACATAACGTTCTTCACAGTTTTATTTCGCATTCACCACTCATTCAGCGAAACCCTTTGCTGAACAGTTTTGGTTGCTTGACACCAACAGTCAATGATAATGATACAGTTTTTTCTCCTTTTCATAAACTGGAGCCCGCTCTCCGCGATATAATTTAAAAAAAAAAAAACTGTCTCAATACCGCGTCCCTCGTGAGATGCGTACATATTTATCCCGGAATTGACCGCCCTGTAGGTGTACTCAATTTAATGACCACACTTCGCTATCCCCGATTTCGTGTAACTAAATGTCCTTTTGTTACTCTGATCGTATACCGTAGTTATTTAAAACTCGCCCCTACATTTTTTCACTACGCACAATTAGCACTTCTTTACTTGTTTATTTCTCAGAGTAACCGAAAAAAATGACGCCGTATCGTCGGCTTCGTCGATATAAAGCAAAACACCTCAATATGCCCACTTTTACCTCTTCTTATAGGATCGGCTACCTTACTCATTAATTTACTACATACTATTTCCAATAACACTAAACAGGTGTTAGCACACTGGACTCGCATTCGGGAGGACGACGGTTCAATCCCGTCTCCGGCCATCCTGATTTAGGTTTTCCGTGATTTCCCTAAATCGTTTCAGGCAAATGCCGGGATGGTTCCTTTGAAAGGGCACGGCCGATTTCCTTCCCCATCCTTCCCTAACCCGAGCTTGCGCTCCGTCTCTAATGACCTCGTTGTCGACGGGACGTTAAACACTAACCACCACCACCACCACTAAACAGGTATCGTCGTTATATTTTAATTGTATTCAAAAGCATGTTATTATTATTATTATTACTATTATTATTATTACCGACCAAATCGTAACAAATCGCGCGGCGCGTGTTTTTAACGATAACTTTACACTCGCTCAGCCTATATTCAGGCAATATTATATATAAATTTACAGACAGGACCGAAATATCGATCTCTCTACCGTAACCAATAGAGGCAAATACGCTACTCAAGTTCCGTTACAGCTATCTTGACTCGTAATGTTACAGTACCTTTCCTGTTCCACTCTCAGGTGCAGCGAGGCAAACACGATTCTCTGTTGCTCTCTTTATCTTCGTGCTCCCTGTGCGGAAAGTACGCCGGCGGCGGAAGTATCGTTCCGCAGTCAGCTTCAAATGCCGCCTCTCTCAACTTCTCACTACTGGTCTTCGAAATCTACACCTACAACTACATGGATACTCTGAAGATGACATTTAAGTGCCTGGCTTTTGAGGGTTCGTCGAACCACCTTTACAATTTCTCTATTATACCAATTGCGTATAGCATGCCAGAGAAAATGAACACCTATATCTTTCCGTGCGAGCTCTGGTTTTCCTTATTTTATCTCGGTGATCGTTCCTCCCGATGTAGGTCGTCGTCAACAAAATATTGTCGCATTCGGAGGACAAACTTGGTGATTGGAATTTCGTGAGAAGATTCCGTCGCAAGAAAAAACGCCTTTGTTTTAATGATGTCAATCCCAAATCCTGTATCATTTCAGTGACACTCTCTCCCTTATTTCGCGGTAATACGAAACGTGCTGCCCTTCTTTGAACTATCTGGTAAGGATCCCACACCGCGCAGCAGTATACTAGAAGAGGACGGACAAGTGTAGTGTACGCAGTCTCCTTAGTAGGTCTGTTACATTTTCCGAGTGTCCTGCCAATAAAACGCAGTCTTTGGTTACCCTTCCCCACAGCATTTTCCTCGGTTCATTCCAATTTACGTTGTTCGTAATTGTAATTCCTACCCATTTGGTTGAATTCGTGGCCTTCGGATTTGACTGATTTGCCGTGTAACTGAAATTTGAGGACTGATATGGATGACCTCACACTTCTCGTTATTTAGGAACAATTGCCAATTTTCGCAGAATACGTATACCTTTTCTAAGCAGTTCTGCAATTTGTTTTGCACTTCTGATGACTTTTGTAGTCGATAAACTGCAACGCCACCTGCATGCAAACAACCTAAGACGCCGCTCAGACTGTCTCCCGTTTATATAGATAAGGATCAGCAAAGGGCCCAGAGCACTACCTTGGGGAACGCTAGAAACCACTTCTGTTTTACGCGATGGCTTTCCGTCAAGTACTGCGAACAGTGGCCTGTCTGACATGAAATCACAGATCCAGTCACACAACTGAGACGATATTCCATAAGCACGCAATTGCACTAAAAGTCGCTTGGGTAGTACGGTGTCAAAAGCGACCTAGAAAAGATAATATGTCTGATTCAAAAATTGCAAATTCTTCCGAAATAACGAAAAGTGTGAGGTCATCGACACGAGTGCTCAAAGGAATTCGTTAAACTTTGGTTACACTATAAAACAGTCAAATCTAAAGCCTGTAAATTGAACTAAATACCGACGAATTACAATTACGAAGAACTTAAATTGGAAGGAAAACATAGGAAATGTCGATTAAAATTCTTCTGCGTATTATGCCACGACATCGCTAAAAACTAACAATAATAATAAACTAAAAGTGACGTTTCGGCGGAATTGCAACGGCCTTCCTCAGGGCACGACTAGTTTTGCATGGGGATAGGTGCTTCTGTTTATTACAGACTATCGATGTCTGACTTCACTGTTGTAAAACTTTTAATTGGCCGTCTAATATGATTGGCTGGTCACGACGTAAGGAAAGATGGAAGGAAAGAGTCTATTCGTGGATGTCCACGTCGTCATCGATTGGTAGCTGTCCGCCAATCGGCGTTCGGCTCCTGGTCGGCAAGTTTTGTTCCCGGTGTGCGCGGAAGTGGACTGACAGTCTCTCCACAGATACGCCCGTGTCCCGTGTGGCTCCTGCCGTTGGACTGGGATGGCCGGCAGTTTGTGGCCGTCTTCTCTGTCGATGTCGTCAGGCTGCTCAATAATCTGGATCGCCTCCCGTATTCTGCGTCCTCGCACCCACGATGCTCTCGCCAGTACTCGGGCTTCCTGGAACCTGATAGGCTGTCCACAGTCACGGTGGAGTTCGGCTATCGCCGATTTATTATGTTGTCGTAATCGTACATAGCGCTCGTGTTGTGCTACTCGTAACCTGACATGTCTCCCTGTTTCTCCTATATGGGTAGAAAATGTTGTCGGGAAGGCTAACTGGAGGCTGCGTGTTACTCGCAGGTTGTTGTTGTGGTCTCCAGTCCTGAGACTGGTTTGATGCAGATCTCCATGCTACTCTATGCTGTGCAAGCTTCATCATCTCCCAGTACCTACTGCAACCTACATCCTTCTGAATCTGGTTAGTGTATTCATCTCTTGGTCTCCCTCTAAGACTTTTTACCTTCCACGCTGCCCTCCAATGCTAAATTGGTGATCCCTTCATGCCTCAGAATATGCCCTACCAACCGATCCCTTCTTCTGGTCAAGCTGTGCCAGAAACTCCTCTGCTCCCCAATTCTCTTCAATACCTCCTCATTAGTTATGTGATCTATCCATCTAATCTTCAGCATTCTGTAGCACCACATTTCGAAAGCTTCTATTCTCTTCGTGTCCGAACTATTTATCGTCCACATTTCACTTCCATACATGGCTACACTCCATACAAATACTTTCAGAGACTACTTCCTGACATTTAAATCTATACTCGATGTTAACAAATTTCTCTTCTTCAGAAACGCTGTCCTTGCCATTGCCAGTCTACATTTTATATCTTCTCCACTTCGACCATCATCAATTATTTTGCTCCCTAACCAGCAAAACACCTTTACTTCTTTAAATGTCTCATTTACTAATCTAATCCCTCAGCATCACCCGACTTAATTCGACTACATTCCATTATCCTCACCGGCCGTTGTCGCCGAGCGGTTGTAGGCGCTACAGTCTGCAACCGCGCGACCTCTACGGTCGCAGGTTCGAATCCTGCCATGGGAATGGATGTCTGTGATGTCTTTACGTTAGTTAGGTTTAAGTAGTCCTAAGTTCTAGCGAAGCCATTTGAACCATTATCCTCGTTTTGCTTTTGTTGATGTTCATCTTATATCCTCCTTTCAAGACACGGTCCATTCCGTTCAACTGCTCTTCCAAGTCCTTTGCTGTCTCTGACAGAATTACAATGTCATCGGCAAACGTCAAAGTTTTTATTTCTTCTCCATGGATTGTAATACGTACTCCGTATTTCTCTTTTGTTTCCTTTACTGCTTGGTCAATATACAGACTGACTAACATCGGGGAGAGGCTACAACCTTGTCACACTCCCTTCCCAACCACTGCTTCCCTTTCATGCCCCTCGACACTTATAACTACCATCTGCTTTCTGTACAAATTGTAAATACCCTTTCGCTCTCTGTATTTTACCCCTGCCACCTTTAGAATTTGAAAGAGAGTATTCCAGTCAACATTGTCAAAAGATTTCTCTAAGTCTACAAATGCTACAAACGTAGGTTTGCCTTTCCTTAATCTAGCTTCTAAGATAAGTCGTATGGTCAGTATTGCCCCACGTGTTCCGATATTTCTACAGAATCCAAACTGATCTTCCCCGAGGTCGGCTTCTACCAGTTTTTCCATACGTCTGTAAAGAATTCGCGTTAGTATTTTGCAGCTGTGACTTATTATACTGATAGTTCGGTAATTTTCACGTCTGTCAATACCTGCTTTCTTTGGGATTGGAATTATTATATTCTTCTTGAAGTCTGAGGGCATTTCGCCTGTCTCGTACATCTTGCTCACCAGATGGTAGAGTTTTGTCAGGACTGGCTCTCCCAAGGCTGTTAGTAGTTCTAATGGAATGTTGTCTACTCCCGGGGCCTTGTTTCGACTGATATCTTTCAGTGCTCTGTCAAACGTTTCAGGGAGTATCATATTTCCCATTCATCTTGATCTACGTGGTCTTCCGTTTCCATAATATTGTCCTGAAGTACATAGTCCTTGTACTGACCCTCTATATACTCCTTCCACCTTTCTGCTTTTCCTTCTTTGCTTAGAACTGGCTTTCCATCAAAGCTCCTGATATTCAAACAAGTGGTTCCCTTTAATCCAAAGGTGTCTTTAATTTTCCTGTAGGCAGTATCTATCTTACCCCTCATGAGATAAGCCTCTACATCCTTACATTTGTCCTCTAGCCATCCCTGCTTAGCAGTTTTGCAATTCCTGTCGATCTCATTTTTGAGATGTTTGTATTCCTTTTTGCCTGCTTTATTTACTGCATTTTTATATTTTTTCCTTTCATCAATTAAATTCAATATTTCTTCTGTTACCCAAGGATTTCTACTAGCCCTCGTCTTTTTACCTATTTGATCCTCTGCTGCCTTCACTACTTCATCCCTCAAAGCTACCCATTCTTCTTCTACTGTATTTCTTTCCCCCATTCCTGTCAATTGTTCCCTTATGCTCTCCCTGAAACTCTGTACAACCTCTGGTTTAGTCAGTTTATCCAGGTCCCATCTCCTTAAATTCCCACCTTTTTGCAGTTTCTTCACTTTTTAATCTACAGTTCATAACTAATAGATTGTGGTCAGAGTCCACATCTGCCGCTGGAAATGTCTTACAATTTAAATCCTGATTCCTAAATCTCTGTCTTACCATTATATAATATATCTTTAAGCTGTCAGTATCTCCAGGGTTCTTCCATGTATACAACCTTCTTTCATGATTCTTAAACCAAGTGTTAGCAAAGATTAAGTTATGCTCTGTGCAAAGTTCTACCAGGCGGCTTCCTCTGTCATTTCTTAGCCCCAATCTATATTCACCTACTATGTTTCCTTCTCTCCCTTTTCCTACTGCCGAATTCCAGTCACCCATGACTATTAAATTTTCGTCTCCCTTCACTACCTGAATAATTTCTTTTATCTCATCATACATTTCTTCAGTTTCTACGTCATCTGCAGAGCTAGTTGGCATATAAACTTGTACTACTGTAGTAGGCGTGGGCTTCGTATCTATCTTGGCCACAATAATGTGTTCACTATGCTGTTTGTAGTAGCTTACCCGCACTCCTATTTTTTTATTCATTATTAAACCTACTCCTGCATTACCCCTATTTGATTTTGTATTTATAACCCTGTATTCACCTGACCAAAAGTCTTGTTCCTCCTGCCACCGAACTTCACTAATTCCCACTATATGTAACTTTAACCTATCCATTTCCCGTTTTAAATTTTCTAACCTACCTGCCCGATTAAGGGATCTGACATTCCACGCTCCAATCCGTAGAACGCCAGTTTTCTTTCTCCCGATAACGACGTCCTCTTGAGTAGTCTTCGCCCGGAGATCCGAATGGGGGACTATTTTACCTCCGGAATATTTTACCCAAGAGGACGCCATCATCATTTAACCGTACAGTAAAGCTGCACGCCCTCGGGAAAAATTACGGCTGTAGTTTTCCCTTGCTTTCAGCCGTTCGCAGTACCAGCACAGCAAGGCCGTTTTGGTTAATGTTACAAGGCCAGATCAGTCAATCATCCAGACTGTTGCCCTTGCAACTACTGAAAAGGCTGCTGCCCCTCTTCAGGAGTAGGCTTCACTTAAAGGGTTACTGAAAAACCAATATTTTGGGGGTTTGTCTTCATCTAGGAAAAAATCTTTTAACGGTTCAAACACGCGGATTACTCTTTCAACTGCTGGAAACAGTGATAACCAGCGAATTTTCGAGTGACACATTACATTCATATATTCCGTTCCCACATAATCGCAGAACTCCTTAAGCCTCTCTGTTCTAACAGAGTGAGTATACCTTCATGACGGTAGTTTCAACGTCACAACTTAAACTGTCAGCAGATGTCTGCACGCTGTTGTGTGAAACATGTGCAGGGCACCGTATGGCTTCAGTGTTTTCATGCAGTGTTGCCTTTAATTTGGTAAATACGTTGCATTTGCCTTGCCTTTTTAAACCATCAAAGTTTCTGTTGGTATTGCCTCCACAAAATGCCACACATTTAATTTTCTCAAGATCAAAGATTTCGATAGTATTCTTACAAAGTCTTGAAATTTCGTCAGATGTTTCATTAGGTAGGGAACTCACCCTCAAAAGTTTTGTCTGAATTCCCTGATTAATATCGAAAAACTGAACAACAAACGGAAATATTTTAGTGGCCTTATGATTGCTGGCATCAGTGGATATCCCGTAAAAAGAAGACTTTTTGATGTATTCGAGGCTTTGCTTTACACTCTGGGGAGCAATAACTCCTTTCACTAAGGCTGACACTTTAGTTCCTGCTGAACTACACTGTTTTGCAATGGAAGAGTCATCAAACATAATGCTGTTAAGCTTGTTAGTACAATCACTAGATCTATAAGTTTGGTCATGTTTTACCGTGTGGTAGGCTAGTGTAAGCTCGGCTGTTCGAACTTTCGTCTCTTCACTTGACTGATGTTTCACAAAATAATTTTGTAGAGTTTTACTGCAGCTCGGTGCACTGCATCTATTAATGTGTTTCTTTGACCTGATGTGATCAACTGTGTCGGAACGTCCACCGTGACTCATACTAATAAAACAGTTACATACGGAACACTCTGCTTCGTAGTCAAAACGACGTTTCTTAATGAAATTCCATTCCTTGGAATAACAGTCACTGAACTTGCAGGCGCGTTTCGTCATTGCGTTTCACACTACTGCAGCAATAGACTTGGCCACTGTTTCTACGTTTCGATACAGTGTATCGATACATGGAACTGTTTCAGTGTTTCGGAACAGCTGTGGTTAACTGTTTCGAAACAGTGGTGTTTCATTCCGCCCCTGTCTCGGACAACCGGACCAGATTCGATCTCGAGCCAGACACAGAAACTGCATCGTTGTTTCAAAGTAAGGCTGTTTGAGGCCACCTGTGCTTGGAACGGCTAATTGTATGGAAACAGTGATGTTTCATTCCGCTCTGTGTCTGACGAGATTCGGGCTCGGCACAGGTACTGAAACACAACATACCACTTCGTGAAACACTTTCAAGAGTGTCGAAATCTTTTGACAAGCAATAGCACGAAGCTTAAGATATCCGAAAATAAAGCTTCGTTTCTAGCTGACTGTCCTATTCCGAAGTGGCGTAACATCTGCTTTATAAACACTAACCAAACAATAAAACAACGCATACTATTCACATTCAAAATAATAAATATGTGAAAATCATTCAGTTAAATTACACTTTTTTTATAACATACGTTTCTCTGGTCGTCTACAGTAATCACATTAAGAAACGCAAGCCTACAACATTTTGAATAAAAAAAAGGCGTAGAGTGACAGTTATTAGACATATACATAAATTTGATGTTGGTATAATTGCAAGCAATCTGTTTGACCCATCACTGATAGTTTAATGGGGAACGGGAAGGGCTGGAAAGCTTGGTGAATTTATAGTAACGGTTCGAAACACCTTGAAAGACAAAATTTTTTTCTGTTATATTTTGTTATTTATTCGAATGATTTGGCGTTATTTGTGAGTCTATAGCCACTGTGCCTATTATCCACAATGATTCGCTCTGTGTGCATGGAAATTAGCACAGGATGGGTATATTACCCGTACTAACGGGATGTGGGAATCCCAGTAGCATATCCGTTGGTTGTGCAGTTTGCTCCCAGCTCCACTTCCGTTCGTGGTGGTCCTTCAGTCTTCAGCTGTGGCTGTCCTCAGCCAACTGAAAAGTATGAAAGTCACACGACACGAAAGCAGCGCATTTGCTGCAGGAAATACGAAACTGCCAAGACGCCTAAGTGATAGTTTCATACTTTTTTGCGATATGATTAGCGCTCTCGCACCTCATTTATGTTTATGTGGACATACTTATAGACATTAGAGATTAATCGCGCACCGCACAGCCGGAACTACACTACTGGCCATTAAAATTGCTACACCAAGATGATAAAATGTGTAGGTTTATAAGATTACAAAACACAAACTGTTTCACTGTTTCGGAACAGCGTATCGAAACGTTTCATTGTACTGTTTCATTTGTTTCGAAACAGTTACGTGTTTCAGTTTGCCCATCCCTATTCGTGAGCGCTCACCAGCACGTTGAACTCGGCACGCTCGCCGTTGAAGTTCGACAGCACGGTCCGTGTGCCGACGGCTTAAAGGGCAAGAGACACCTGCGGGCCGTGACGTCACAGAACAATAGGCGGGGAGAGCATAGCAGTCCCGGCGTTACGTGACGTCCCACTGGGCTGGTCTGCGGCTCATTAGCCTGCCCGGCTGCTCAGTGGAGAGAGAGAGAGAGAGAGAGAGAGAGGGGCGGGCCCCGCAGTCTAACGGGGCAGTCTGGCACAGGCAGGTGACTTGCACCACGTGGGGTTGGCGCGTCGAGAAGCGCCTCGGAAGATGCTTGGCAGTCTTGAGGGCGCCCGCCTTTCTGGATCCGCTGCAGAGTCAGAGTGCGGCTCTCCCCCAGACCACGGCCGCATGCTCTTAACAGTGGGCGGCGAACCAGTGCCAGGTAAAGCGTGAGGCCGTGTTGCGGTGGCAGTGACGGCGGCGGATACAGGGGGCGGAGGCGTCCCTCCCTTTCACATCACGGATGCGATGCTTCCAGGTGAGCCGGCGGTCTAGGGTAGCCCCTACGTATTTCGCCGTCCCACTCCGTGGGATACGTTCTCCCAGGATTTCGACCGGCGTAAGCCCTGGCGGCACAAGTCTTCGGGTGAAGACGACTGCCTGACTCTTTGTGCCGTTGAATTCCAACCGCCATTTTGTTGCGCACGAGCCCGAGGCGTCGCTCCGCCCGGGCCAAACCACTCGCCGCGGAGATGTCCTCGCTGCTCCACGCACACCGACCGACTAATCGCACACCGCACAGCCGGAACTACACTACTGGCCATTAAAATTGCCACACCAATAAGAAATGCACACGATAAACGAGTATTCATTGGACAAATATACTAGAACCGACATGTGATCACATTCTCACGCAGTTTGGGTACAGAGATCCTGAGCAATCAGTCCCCAGAACAACCACCTCTGTCCGTAATAACGGCTTTCATACGCCTGGGCATTGGGAGTCAAACGGAGCTGCCCGTGCAGCTTCCACACGATACCACAGTTCATCGAGAGTAGTGACTGGCGTATTGTGACGAGCGAGTTGCTCGGCCACCATTGACCAGACGTTTTCACTTGGCGAGAGATCTGGAGAATGTGCCGGCCAGGGCAGTAGTTGAACATTTTCTGTATCCAGAAAGGCCCGTACAGGACCTGCAACTTGCGGTCGTGCATTATCCTGCTGAAATGTAGGGTTTCGCAGGGATCGAATGAAGGGTAGAGCCACGGGTCGTAACACATCTGAAATGTAGCGTCCACTGTTCAAAGTGCCGTCAGTGCGAAAAAGAGATGACCGAGAGCTGTAAACGATGGCATCCCATACCGCCACGCCGGCTGATACGCCAGTATGACGATGACGAATACACGCTTCCAATGTGTGTTCACAGCGATGTCGCCAAACGCGGATGCGACCATCGTGATGCTGTAAACAGAACCCGGATTCATTCGAAAAAATGACGTTTTGCCATTCGTGCACCGACGTTCGTCGTTGCGTATACCATCGCAGGCGCTGCTGTCTGTGATGCAGCGTCAAGGGTAACCGCAGCCACGGTCTCCGAGCCGATAGTCCGTGCTGCTGCAAACGTCGTCGTCAGAAGTTAAGTCCCATAGTGCTCAAAGCCATTTGAACCATTATCCTCGTTTCGCTTTTGTTGATGTTCATCTTATATCCTCCTTTCAAGACACTGTCCATTCCGTTCAACTGCTCTTCCAAGTCCTTTGCTGTCTCTGACACAATTACAATGTCATCGGCGAACCTGAAACTTTTTATTTCTTCTCCATGGATTTTAATACCTACTCCGTATTTTTCTTTTGTTTCCTTTAGTGCTTGCTCAATATACAGACCGAATTCCATCGGGGAGAGGCTACAACCCTGTCTCACTCCCTTCCCAACCACTGCTTCCCTTTCATGTCCATCGACTCGTATAACTGCCATCTGGTTTCTCTACAAATTGTAAATAGCCTTTCGCTCCCTGTATTTTACCCTTGCCGCCTTTAGAATTTGAAAGAGAGTATTCCAGTCAACATTGTCAAAAGCTTTCTCTAAGAGTACAAATGCTAGAAACGTAGGTTTGCCTTTCCTTAATCTAAAGATAAGTCGTAGGGTCAGATTGCCTCACGTCTTCCAGTATTTCTACGGAATCCAAACTGATTTTCCCCGAAGTCGGCTTCTACCAGTTTTTCCATTCGTCTGTAAAGAATTCACGTTATTTTTTTGCAGCCGTGACTTATTAAACTGATTGCACCTGATTTCTTTGGGATTGGAATTATTATATTCTTCTTGAAGTCTGAGGGTATTTCGCCTGTCTCATACATCTTGCTCACCAGATGGTAAGAGTTTTGTCAGGACTAGAGATGGGCAAAACTGTTCTTTTCAGAGATCGGATCCGAACTGTTCACTCCCTGAAATGAACTAGGTCTTTTTCATGACTCACCACTCATTCACAATAGAAAATAAATGGAAGGCACATTGCCCTTTAAACTTGGTTTATTCCAGTACTATACCTGTATTTTGATCTTATTTGATCCTATTTTGAAGTAACACAGATAATGAGTAAGAATTTTGTATTGTTTATTGAATATTCCATGATATGACAAAGTTTTTGATTATCGATTTATTTTGCACTACCGTGGTTTTTTTGGATGATCGGAAAATGTTGTAACTTGAGATTTACATTAACAATGTATTTGGCTATAATGTATTAAAATTTCATTAACCTCGTACAAATACATCCCAAGCCACATATTTTTAAAGTGAACATTTCCTTCCGAAGACGCCCAAATTCGCAAAATCCGTACTACAATTAGAAAAAAAATATAAATTTGACTGTAAGACCAAAGTGCTGCATATAGCCTTATGCAGAATAAAACAAGGAAAATATTGGTGTATCACATTTTGCGATACGTTTATTGGTTCGCTCGTAATTGAAGTGTAAATTCGAGTGTCCATAATAAAAAATCCTATAGTAAGAGGAGTCGTCAGGAACCTCATCTGATCAGTTTAAACAAATAAAAATAAAATAAAAACAAATGATGTATACGTAACATAATTATGTAATATACGTATCGGTATTAGTACGAAGAACAATATCCAGAATAGACGAACTCCGATGCAGAGGCTCTGAGTCAAGCTGGTCGAGCCGCGAGCTGTATTGCTGCGTGAGCTGAGACCGCAGAGACCAGAGTGACACCTGAGTTGCTTTGCTCAACGCTCTGGCTAGAGTCGAGAACGGTGGGGTGAGCGTTGAGCGGGCGCGTTCCGAGGGTGGGGGGAGCGGTGAGCGGCCACCAGTCACCCGCTCCGAAACAAATCGTCCGTTCTCTTGCGAGCAGGGTGTTGCAAGTAGTTCTTATGTTCTCCGCTAGGAGGCTCTCTGTTCTGTTGCTCGCATCAACCGCCCAGAGGGCAGGACGTGCGACTGAAACGATCGCCGACGGAGTGCGGTGGTAAGTTAAGGTGCGCCAGACACTGCACGCTGCAGAGGAAGCACAGAGAGGGCACGGCATATGTGAAACACAAAATCCAATGGGGCACTGCACAATGCAGGCAGCCAAGGCAGAAGCAGGGCAGAGGCCGGCGCCGGCTGTGTTGTGTGGCGTGCAGTGTGCTCTGACCAGCAGAGGCCCCGCTGATATGCTCCGTCTCTCTCTCTCTCTCTCTCTCTCTCTCTGCTGTGTGAAACGTTTGGAGCTACCGTTCTTTTTTTCTGAATCACTGATTGTTCACTCCTTTGAAAGATTCAGCTCTATAAAACAGTTCAGGAGCGGATCCCCCATCTCTAGTCAGGAGTGGCTCTCCCAAGGCTGTCAGAAGTTCTAATGGAATGTTGTCTACTCCGGGGGCCTTGTTCCCACCCAGGTCTTTCAGTGCTCTTTCAAACTCTTCACGCAGTATCGTATCTCCCATTTCATCTACATCCTCTTCAATTTCCATAATATTAAGTTATAGATTGATAAATTCATCACGTTAGGCCCCATCTTACTTGCGCCAAGCCGGGTGCGATGTTTCTTTTGGGATCACTGACATCGGAGGTACTAGCTGCGCTTCGAAATTAGACGAGAACAAAAATAATAAGAAATGAAGGGTGGAGATGGGTCGACAGCGGGGCGCGATGTATCGATAGTGCGACGGCAGACACAGGCCGCGTCGCCTCGGCATTGTTCCGCTAGCCGGCCGGGCTGTGGCCGCCTAGTTAGCTGAAGTGGCCGCCAGGTGGCTCCGGCGCCGCCGCGCCCCGCTCGCCCTGGATATCCAGGCCAGTCGGAGCTCTCCAGGAGCGGCGGGGCGGCTGGAAGCGCTGGAAGGGCAGCGCGCGGCGCCGCCTGCCTGCCCGGAAGGTCGCCGCCGCTCCAGCTCCAGCCGTGCGCGGCTGGAGAACACTGCTCTCGACACCACTACTTATCGCGTCCGTCACACCGTCCGTGTTTCTCCCGCCGTCGCCGTATCTGTTCGGCAGACCGGATGGTGCCCGCGTAATTTTTGTTTGCTTCTATCCGGCAGACGCGCAATGGCCGAGGCTGCGACGCTCGGACTAGGTGGCGAGCCGCCGGCTGTGGCCCGTGTACAACCGACGTTGTAAGTACTCAGCAGACGAAACGGTACCGACGGTCACAGAAGCAACGAAACAGTGGTACAACTAGAATAGTTTCTAGACGTAGTGCGCATAACAGCTTTCGACAGACAGTTCTGTTCATTTACGGCGCTTCAGACTGCGAAGCGAGCGGCGGAGGGTTCTATACGCTAAAAAAAAGCTGAAGCTCTCATTGAAACAGATATTATTTTCAACACCGTACATTGCTCTGTCTTCTAGAGGCTTACCCACACCCCTCCCTTGACCCGAGGCCGTCTCTCACACTGGCTGTTTCATATCCACGGGTTTGTCAAGCAAGCAAGCAGGCGGGCAACTAACTTTCACGCGATGTGTCTCGTGTTGGCGGAGTGTTTTGATACGTGGAGGAATGGCTCCAGTGCAGATAAACCATTTCTTGCGATCCGGCTTTTGTAATTAAAAAAAAAGGGTACGTATAGTTCAGAACTCAAGTATGGCTCCTTCGAAGCGATTCTACATTTACATCTACATCGATACTCTGCAAATCACATTTAAGTGCCTGGCAGAGGGTTTATCGAACCAGCTTCACATTAATTCCCTCTTATTCCGATCTCGTACAGCGCGCGGAAAAACGAACACCTATATCTTTCCGTGCGAGCTCTGGTTTCTCTTGTTTTATTACGGTGATCGTTTCTCCGTGTGTAGGTCGGCGTCAACTAAATACTTTCGCATTCGGAGAAGAAAGATGGTGACCGAAATTTCGTGAGAGGGTCCCGCCGCAACGAGAGATGCCTTCGTTTTAATGGTGTCCACCCCAAATTCTGTATCGTGTCTGTTAAACTCTCTCCCCTGTTGCTCGATATAACACAAAACGTGCTGTGTTCCTTCGAACTTTCTCGATGTACTCAGTCAGTCCTGTCTGGTAAGGATCCCACACCGCGCAGCAGTATTCCGAAAGAGAAAAGACAAGCGTTGTGTAGGCAGTCTCTCTTTAGCAGAACTGTTACATTTTCCAAGTCTCCTGCCACTAAAACGTAGTCTTTGGTTAGCCTTCCCCACAACATTTTCTGTGTGTTTCTTCCAATGTAAGTTGTTCGCAATTGTAATTCCTACATACTTAGCTGAATTTATGGACTTTAGATTTGACTGAATGGAAGTTTAACGTATTATTTTTAGCACTCGTGTGAATGACCTCACACTTGCCGTTATTTAGCGTTGCTTGTCAATTTTCGCAGCATGTAAATCGTTTTTCAAATTTTTTGATTCTCTGACGATTTTCCTAGTCGGTAAGCTACAACGCCGTCGCCAAACAACCTGAGACAGCTGCTCAGACTGTCTCCCGTTTATATAGATAAGGATCAGCAAAGGGCCCAGAGCACTACCTTGGGGAACGCTAGAAACCACTTCTGTTTTACTCGATGGCTTTCCGTCAAGTACTACGAACAGTGGCCTCTCTGACATGAAATCACAGATCCAGTCACACAACTGAGACGATATTCCACAAGCACGCAATTGCACTACGAGCTGCTTGTGTGGTACAGCTCGATCCAACAATCAAAGTCGATTTTCTCGAGAATTTTGAAGTTTTCCGCGTCTCTGTAATTCACTAAAGTTAAGGCGATTTTTACGTCGGGTAAGTATGGTTGACTCGGTAGCGTTGAAGAATGATTATTGGGTGATGACTGGATCACTGGTTCGGATCACAGTGTGGCCTTCTTTCCTAGTTCTATATTTTTTCATTGAGTTAAAGTACCTACACCACTTAAGTAAAAAAGTCTTCAAATACACAATAAGACATATCTAATCATCATTTTCAGTGTTTCTCGTTTGTAATTACATGTCGGGCTCAATATTGTACTTTTCACTCAAATATAAACTCACAATTACGGATAATTTATACAAGGTTGTTAATAAATTTGTAATATTTGTAATTTAAACGATGTTTTTTCTATAAAACATGTAAAGAATTTATAATTGCTGTGCGTGTGATATGTAGTTACAAAGGGGAAGACGTACATTTTTTTATACAAATGATTACATGTTAGTTAACCTTTTATCAATATTACGTTTAAATGATGTACATGTTCTAATTAAACGAAGAAACTAACGGGAAAGAAACAGGAGCACAGCGAGATTCGAATCGGCGATCCATTGACAATCTGATTCCTATTTTCGAACGCTACCGAACGAGCAGGACGTCCCACGGAGAAAATGGCCGTAAGTTAAGTGAATTTAAGTTGCTCGGAAATCTTGGAAGTTAATTTTCTCGAGAATTTTTGAGCGTTGCGTGTAGATGCTTAGGAGCGTTAGCCGTGACTGTGGAAAGCGATGACCAGTGGAACGAGCGCGGGAGGCCGCTAGCAGGCGAGGCGAAGACGGGTTTCAAGTACAGGGATGTGTGTACAGGCAGAAGGTGGCGCTGCGGCCTGTATAAGACAAAAACTGTCTGGCGCAGCTGTTAGATCGGTTACTGCTGCTACAGTGGCGGGTTACCGAGATTTGAGTGAATTTCAACGTGGTGTTGCAGTCGGCGCACGAGCGGTGAGACACAGCATCTCAGAAGTAGCGATTAAGTCGGGGATTTTCCCGTACGACCGTTTCGCGAGTGTGCCGTGAATATCAGGAATCGGGTAAAACATCAAATCTTTTACGTCGCTGCGGCCGGAAAACGATCCTGCGAGAACGGGACCGACGACGACTGAAGAGAATCGTCGAACGTGGCAGAAGTGCGACTCCTCCGCAAACTGCTGCAGATTTCAGTGCTGGGCCATCGGCAAGTCTCAGCGTGCGAACCGTTCGTGGAAACATCATTGGTACGGGCTTTCGGAGCCGAAGGTTCACTCGTGTACCCTCGATGACTTCTAGACACAAAGCTTTACGCCTCGCCTGGGCCCGTCAACACAGACATTGGACTGTCGATGGCTGGACACGTGTTGCCTGGTCGGACGAGTCTCGTTTCAAATTCTATCGAGCGGATGGACGTATACAGATAAGGAGACAAGCCTCACGAACCCGTGGACCCTGGTGGAGGCTCTGTAAAGCCGGCCGCAAGATGAGACGCAGGTCCGTGACGTGACGCAGGGTGGCTCACGCCAAATTTCTCACGGCGGCGTGAGTCACGGCGACAATCACCGCAAGTTGGATCGCAGTTTCAATACGCAGTTTGCTGCGGAACTTCGGCTCTGGCAGAGATGGCGACTACTTCTGCTATGTTAATAGATTTAAGTTCAGAATCGGATTCCGATTCTGAGTTCGAATTCGAAACAGTGTGTTACATCGCTTTGATGAAACAAAAAGCAGAAAAAAGTGCATACATGAAAAGAAGACTAAGTCATGGGGAATTCGCTTTAACTAAGGAATTTGATGATGAAAAATTCACGAACTATTTTAGATTAAATCGTGATCAATTCCAAGAAGTGCATGGTCTCATCAAGAATGAAATTGACAGAGAGGGATGCAACGCTACAAGGCCGATTGGAACCGAGGAGAAACTAGCTGTGTTTTTAAGGTAAGCTATTATGATTAACCTATATCTATATCTCTATAGTGCGTTTAAAATTACTTGCGACGTTTGACGGATTCTTTGTCGCCCCGTGCTGCCGCTACACCAGCTGATGCTAACCACGCCGCAACAACGGCGGTTCCTTTGAAGTAACAATGTGAGTTATGCGGACCACGCCGCCACAGTGGCGGATCCTTTGAAGCAACAATGTTTCCTAAGACCGACAACCCCTCCACTCGCTCAACGCCGACCTGTCAAAAGTCGCAAGTAATTTTAAACGCACTATAAAATTAAAAATTTGAGTTGGTTTGTGTATAGCCATTAATGTGCGAAACACTTTATTGAATGAACGCTTTATTGAATAAACATAAATAATATTGAAATGGCCAAAATGTTCTGTAATAGCACATAAATTCACTCTGTACATCAAATGTGAATAGCAAAGTTTTTACTAAAAATCAGTTTTCAGAGAAATTATTAATAAATGTGAGCAAATTGCTTTGTTGAAACTCACAATTATCTTCTGTTGTAAGCGAGGGACTGTTGGATTGTAAGGACTGGGATGGAGTTGAACTAGTGTAGGATGGACTGAGGGTTTGGTTACTGTACGGTGATGATGGCCGCTGAACTGTGTTGGACTGTGGAGATCTCACGGGAATGTTCAGCAACGAGGCCTCCATTTCTGTAACCACACGGAAAATGTCATTTCTGACGACATACTGAGATGACGGTGGCATGCGTCTGGTCATCTGGTACATTGACATGAAGAAGTGGTACAGAGGATCACTTGGAGCACTCGTTTGTGCCAACAGATTTCTTCTTTCCTCTGATCTCGATTTTCTTCGTTCTTCATGTTGTTCAATGCTTCGTTTGAGTAATCCAGCAATAGTGTCTTTCTTAATTTTTTTTGCTGATGTCGGTTCTTCTGGCGGGGGTGAAATTTCAGGAAGTGCCCGTGACTGAAGATCGTCCCGAGCACTTGTGATTCCCTGCTGCATGTTCAGTGATTCCTCACCCTCGTCGACTACATCAGTTGGACTATCAGTGGCAAAAGTTTGTGGTGTTGTTTCACTATCGTCATTGCATTCGATAAGGTTCCCCTCTCGTGCTTTATTGGCCATATATGGTTGTAGAAAACCCATCTGCTTTTGAAATTTCCATTCTTTAACCGATTCAGCCGGTGCCCCACTTTTCATGGATTTTTGCTGTCTTCTGAGAGCATCTCTCAGCGAATGTCTCAATTTCTCCCACAACGCCTTCGCTTCAACACCTGCAACAACCGCGTCAAATGAGAATTTCGCTATGTCAATTATTCACTTTTTAATTACAAACGTAAAAAAATACAGCTACAAATTTATCATTCCTTTTTTAATTTTTTTCTTTTACGTTCTAGGTATTTGGCGACAGGAAACACATACAGAACTATTGCTTACAGCTACAGAATGGGAGAACGAACGGTCTCTAACATCGTATCAGAAGTATCTCAAGCTGTATGGAAAGTAATGCAACCAATATTTATGCCAGAACCCACAAAAGAACAGTGGGAATCAATCGCAGCTGGTTTCCAACGAAGATGGCAATTCCCACACTGTATAGGCGCCATCGATGGGAAACATGTAGTAATAAGAAAACCTCGTAAAACTGGATCCTCCTATTTCAATTATAAACACACTTTCTCCATCGTGCTAATGGCTACCGTAGACTACGAGTATAAATTCACTACAGTTGATGTTGGGTCACAAGGGAGGTTCAGTGATGGAAGCGTTTTCAACACAAGCGTTTTGGCGAAAAGAATGGTGAAACGCACTTTACAGCTTCCGTCACCTGCAGCACTACCACAAATACAGGAGGCAATCCCTTTCGTATTTGTAGGAGATGAGGCGTTCCCTTTATGTGAGCATTTGATGCGGCCTTATCCTAAACGAAGCGTCACTGACAATTATGAAAACAAAGTGTTCAACTATAGACTGTCAAGAGCACGCCAAACGGTAGAGTGCGCTTTTGGTATACTTGCTTCGCGTTTTCGAGTTTTTCGAGTACCATTTGAAATTAAAGTAGAAAGTGTTATCAGTGTTGTCAAAGCAGCTTGTG
Organism: Schistocerca nitens; assembly: GCF_023898315.1. Classification (NCBI taxonomy): domain Eukaryota; kingdom Metazoa; phylum Arthropoda; class Insecta; order Orthoptera; family Acrididae; genus Schistocerca; species Schistocerca nitens. The sequence continues at coordinate 3,082,067 of NW_026045998.1, read as the reverse complement.
TGTTGCACAACTATTTAATTACTTCTAAAGCTGAAATATGTGGAGACGACACTATGGAAGATATGCCAGAGGATCAAATGCGACCATTATTACAATCAAATGTAACACGATGTTCACAGAAAGCTTTCACAATTCGACAGAACTTCACTACATACTTCAACACTACAGGAATGGTTCCTTGGCAAAGGGAAAGTGTTTTTAAAGGAAAGTACTGAGAAACTAAGAATATCTATACAGTTACAGTGCTACGACATAATGTTTCAAATATATAAATAAATATATAAATTAATTCATAACATTTATGTCATCCTTCTATTTTGTGAAACAATACCTTGGTACATGTTAATTGTAGTAAAAGTCTTTGTGATGGGCTCTATGTTCATGTAAAATGTTAACAATGAATTACAATGCAACTTACCACTTCGTATGTCCGTTTCCTTGGCCACTTCCTCCCACTTCTCAGCTTTCAGCTTCGTTTTCAAATAATCTTCATGGCTTGTATCATACAGTACTTTGCGAACACGTACGGCTTCAATTAGCTTCTCCTCCATTCCGAACTACGAAACGCTGAACGCGAACAGCCAGAATCACCGTGAGCCTCGCAGGAAACTGCGTACAGGAAACTGCGCTCCGCAGGGTCACCACGCGCAGGAACTGCGCCACGTCACGCTGCGCTCTAACGTGCGCTGCCCCATTCAACTGTGTGGTTCGCAGAAACTCACCGTGAGCCACCCTGCGTCACGTCACGGACCTGCGTCTCATCTTGCGGCCGGCCTAACGGTGTGGGGCGTGTGGAGTCGGAGTGATGTGGGACCCCTGGTACGTCTAGATACGACTCTGACAGGTGACACGTACGTAACCATCTTGCCCCATCACCTGCGTCCGTGCGCGTGCATTGTGCATTCCGACAGACTCGGGCAATTCCAGCAGGGCAATGCGACACTCCACACGTCCAGATCCGCTGCAGAGTGGCTCCAGGAACACTTCCGCTGGCCACCAAACTCCCTGGAAGTGAACAATATTGAGCGTATCTGGGATGCCTTCGCAACGTGCTGTTCAGAAGAGATCTCCGCCCCATCGCACTCGTTCGGATTTATGGAGGGCCCAGCAGGGTTCGTGGTGTCAGTTCCCTGCACCACTAGCTGTCCTAACTGCCTACTCTCAGGATTGTGGACCAAATTTTCGTCCGAGATCGACTTCTGCGGCCGATATCCTGTAAGTGTGCTTTCTTTTCCTTAGCCCTAGCAATAGCGACGCATTTCCCAAATTTCCATAACGCGTACTACGAGAGGGAGGGATACTTTGTTGTCGTCGTGTTTTATCGACGACATACCTTTTAAAGACATACACATGTGTAAGAAGGGTCCCGAACTTGGAAATACGAATATGAGATTTGATGTGTAAAGTCACATTCACTACTAGGACTTTTGTGTTACGTTTTACCGAAAATACAAAAGAACTGCCGAATCTGGTACAAGACATGATTAAAAAACTCTGCATACTTTTTTTCAATACTTTAGCCTGTAAAGTACGTGACATGACAACAATACTTTCAGAACGTCGGCATTAAGCCTTCCCCCCTTGATACTGCGGTTGTTAAGACACACGAGTTCCAGTTTGTTCCTCTTGTTGGTGAGCTGCAAGAAACTTTCAGTATAATTTCAGATATCTGGCACATTTGTAAAGTAATCAGACGTTACGAGCTGATTTATGCTTTGCAGTTCGATTCCGGGGTTTACTGGTCGAACGTAATACTGACTGCGTAAGAAGAAGACCACACGTGATCAGATTTTCCTATTTTTTCTTTTTAATCTATTTATGCTCCGTCAACTTCGGAACCCAAAATTCAATTACCTAAAGCAGTTCGACGCAACTCCCAAAAATTCTTGACAAAATCGTCCTCGAATTTTTCCGACCATCTTTAATGCCCTAAAACGGGGTCGCTTTTCTTAAAGGCTGTGTACGTAGCTTCGCGGTACAATACTTTTGCGGTAGGAAACTTGCCTACAAGTAGGGGAGCCCTTTGTTTAAAAATTTGCGTAAGGCAGGAATCGAACTAAGGTGCATCTTCTACGAGCATTTCAGTACAGCGTACAAAACACACAGAGATGCAAGATCTTTTTTAATTTAAACAAGTAACTAAGAACTACTGTGAAAACTGGGTTTCTCACTGTGATATGTCATTAGAGTACTGAATCCATCATGAAAATGACAGCCACACGTGTGTTAATTGTCACTGAATTGATGAACATAAATGACCTAAGTATTAGAACTCAGCGTAAGAAAAACGACTAAAAAATAATGACTAAAAGAGATTCAAATCAGCGATTGTCAGTCTCCGGTGTCACTTTTTTCTTTTCTTTTCTTTTCTTTTCTTTTATTTTATTTTTTTACTGCTAATATTCCATCCGAGAACCACGTTCCAATTTCAGTTTTTCATTCTGTCTTATTTTCGTTTCTTCCAGTATACTTTCATCTGTTCAAAATCTTTCTTGTTTCTGTCTTCACACGACTTTGAACCAGTCTTTTCAGTTATCCTGCCTTGGAATCCACTTATTTCCAATGCTTCTTCCCGAAAGGATTCTCTGTTGTTTATATATTCTGCTCTTATATTGTTTCTTTCCACACACTTGGGATTCTTACCCCACAAATATTTGAAAATGTTAGTTAATCTGCTACCTTTTTTTTCTTTTTTGTGTATTTCACACCTCACGGAAATGCTCGTAGACATTGCACCTCTGTTCAACAATCTGCATCTGCCGCGAATCCGAACCCAGGACCCCTAGCAGAGAAGCGTTCTACAGAGCCACGATGGCCGTCGACAAGCAGGTAAGACGCTCGGAAAACTTGAAAGTCGATTTTCTCGAGAATTTTTCACAGTTGTATCGATATGCCTCGGGTGATTGATATTTTAGTTCCGAATTTCTCAAAACCGTAGAGTGGGTAGAGTTTGACCATTTCATTCATCAAAAGCTTTGCAGCTGCCTGTTGGCTCTCAGTCGAGTGTTCGGTACATACAGTTTTGTGGTATAGATGCGACTCTTGACAGGTGACACGTATGTAATCATTCTGTTTGCATCCATTCGTATCCACTGTGCATTCCGACAGACTTGGCCAATTCCAGCAGGACAATGCGACACCCCACATTTGCACAATTGCTACAGAGTGGCCACCAAACTACCTAGGCACGAACATTACTGAGCACGTCTGGGATGCCTTGCAACGTGCTGTTCAGAAGAGATCTCCACCCCGTCGTACTCTTCCGGATTCACGGCGTCAGTTCCCACCAGCACTGCTTCAGACATCAGTCGAGTCCACGGCACTCCTGCGTACTCGCGGGGGGCTACACGATATGAGGCAGGTGTACCACCAGATTCTTTGGCTCTTCAGTGTAAGCAGGAAATAAAAGTTTGACACTTGCTGCAGGGAGGTTTGTACTCGAAACAGTGTCTTTTTCCGTACCGGCACCTGCAGATTTTTTTCCTTTACAACTGTTACGGAGCGCGTTTGAACTTCGGTGAAGTTCTTACGTTCTCTTAGATGTAACACGTGCTTCAGTTTTAAACTGATGCTTGTCGACCGAAGTTTTGAATGCAACTCGCTCCTGCACAGTTATCTTTGTAGTGCCTGTTTCCTGAAGATCTTTTCCAGTTTCGAGTATCCGTTTGCTTTTGACTATCATCGAGAGCGAATCCTTCTGGTCAGTCTCTCTATCGTTCGTTCTGAGAAGGCGACCGACCGTAAAATTCTTTTCCTGAAAGCGTGCGACATTTTCTGCAAGTTTTGAAATATCTCTCTAGACTTCCGTCTCAATAGATTCTGTCGACACAGACGGGACGAAAAATGTTCTTAATTATGTGCTCCCCTCTTTCTTTGTCTTTTGTTTATGATGTACCTCCAAAGACTACAGTCTTCGATGCAAATAACGCTTCAGATTTGACTACTTTTATGTAATGTTTTAATTTTGCGTTACGAGGTACTGATTTTTTTTATTGTACCTATTCCGTGTAATTCTAAAAGTTTATCGTCACTTAATGATTCTCTCTTTATTTGCTGCGCGATTTAATCCACAGGACTGGATGATTTGCTAGGTATTTAAGACATGTAGCTGTTGAAGAGAACCTTCCATTTACTGTTTCATACCACACTGCCAGTCCACGCTTAGCTGCTATTTCGTGGTGTTTTTCGAGGGAATTGGAGTATGTCCACGTCAGTACTCAGCAAGCCAGCTGACGGTGTGTGGCGGAGAGTACTTCCGGTACCACTAGCTGATTCATCCCCCCCCCCCCTCCCCGTCTTCTCTGTTCCACGCGAATGGCGCGTGAGAGGAATGATTGTGGGTAGGCCTCTGCGTTGCCTCTAATTTCTCGACTTTTCTCCACTCACTACGCCTCTCTTGTAACGCCTGCCAGCGTAGTGTGTCTGGAACTCCCTCGCGCCGAGCAAACGATCCCGTGACTAAACGCACTGCTCTTTGTTGGGTCCTTCCTGTAGCTCCTACCTGGTAAGGGTCCCACATTGATGAACAATATTCGAGAATCGGTCGACCAAGTGCTTTTAACCCACTTCATGAGCGAATGAATTACATTTCCTTAAGATTCTTACTATGGTTATGTTAAGCAGTGGATTTTTTTTGTCCTCTGCGTGCGCAATATGTTGCATTTATTGACGTTCTGGTTAACTGCCAGAAGCTGCACCATTCATCAGTCCTCTGCAGGTCGTTCTGCAAATCGGTACTCTCTCCTGGCGTTGCTGGTTTCTGTATAAAGCCGCATCACCTGCGAACGGGCTTAAAGAGCTTCCCGCGCATTCTACTAGTCCATTTATATATATGGCTTTATCACAGTTCCTTGAGATACTGCGAACGCTTCTTTTAACATCCGTCGGTTCTGTTCCGTCGAGAGTGACGTGTTGAATTCCGTCCGCAAACGAGTCTTCGACCCGTTCGCAATTTTCCATTGAGCTCGTTTGCTTGGCGTCACCAAATGAAGTCGAGGAATCGCCTCCTCGCTTTTGTTTGAAAACATCGCTTATCCCCTGCGTGTGCTAAACAACGTAAATGAATTGTTATTAAATGCGATGCAACATCCTCGAAGAGGTTAGACTTTGACAGCGAATTATACTTCGGGAAGTGGAAGGAGGGAGGGAGGGAAATGAGAAACAGTTACCCTTCCCGTACACAGCCGCGCGAGGACGATGATGTTGAAAAGAGGGAGAGCGGCGATGGCGGACAGTTCAACTCTGAAAGCGAGACATCGAGACGGTGGGACTTGGAAGCGAGCGACCTTGTCGCTTTCAGCTGATGAGCGTTTTATCGCGCGTGTACGCACGCACGCACGCCCGCCCGCGTGTGTCCCTGAACCACCGCGCGCGCGCAAACGCCGCCTGTATAAGCCTTGTACTCTTCTGGCTCCGGCGAGCTTCCATTGTTCGGAGGCAGCCGGCGACAGGCTTTTGTTCGGCGAGTAACCATTTCAATTTCCTGCACCTGTCTCGTCTCACTGCTCTCAGAGGAGGAAACGAGAGAGAGAGAGAGAGGGAGAGAGAGCGCTGGCTAGCTCCGTTTCGACCTTGTGCTACACTTAAAGCGCAAACTCCCTTGGCTGCTTGTTTTTTTTTTTTTTTTCGTCTCGTTTTCTTTCCTTTTTTTTTTATTCCAGCACGCCGGAAACGCGGCACTCGTCGAAACTACGGCATTGCGCGCCTGCCCTTTGTTTTTCTCTCCTTTTTTTTGTGCCTACAAGGTTGCCACTACCGAAAGCGTATGCGGGCGCCCGCAGTCTTTTGTTTACGGATCTGCGAGTTGTAGCGGGGGATTCCCCGTGACGGGGAGGGGTGTGGGGGAGGGACATCTGTCGGCCTCGGTGCCGATACCAGTGAAGTATTGTCTCTCGAGCGGAGTTTCTTTACGCTCGCGTGAATTTCGTGTCCTTCGTGCTAAACAGCGATTGTCTTACTGGACACAGAATCTCGCGGTCTCCTGTCTGTGAAGGCTGGTTTGATACAGCTCTGCACCGTACATACACTTGCTCTTGCTTATCGTAGTCGAGTGTCGGTCTCCTTCTACAATTCTTACCTCCGACACTTTTCACCGATGACAAACTGACAATTCTTTGATGCCCCACGATGTCTGTCAACAACCGAACTTATTTAGTCAAGTTGAGCCATTAATTTCCGTATTCACGAATTCGATTCAGTCCCCGCTCAGTACTCAATAGATGTAGCTGTCCAAAGCCGGCCGGAGTGGCCGTGCGGTTCTAGGCGCTACAGTCTGGAACCGCGCGACTGCTACGGTCGCAGGTTCGAATCCTGCCTCGGGCACGGATGTGTGTGATGTCCTTAAGTTAGTTAGGTTTAATTAGTTCTAAGTTCCAGGCGACTGATGACTTCAGAAGTTAAGTCGCATAGTGCTCAGAGCTATTTGAACCATTTTTTTTGTAGGTCTCCAATCTCGATGGTTCCTCTGCAACGCCACACTTCAGATGCTTCTGTTGTCTTCTTGTCGCCCACATTTCACTTCCGTGCACGGCAACACTCGACACGGAGGCCTTCACGAAAGACTTGCAGTCGTCCAAATTTATAGTAGACCTTCAGTGTTTCCTCTTTTTCAGAAATGCCAATCTGCAGTTTGTACCTCCCCAATTTCGGCCATCGTAAGTTATTTTACTGGGAACAGTAAGTTGCTAGGAGCAGTCATCGGGGGACAAGTCGCTGTAATACTGGCGCTTTTTGCTTCCATCGTTGGTAGAACCAATCTATATTAGTAATCGGCTAACGCGATATACCGGTAAAGCAAAGTTTCTCTCAAACTCGTCCAACACTTTGTGCTTAAGACAAACAAGTCGAACCGGACCGTCGGCGTTCAAATATTTGACAAACATTGTTAAGTTTAGCAAACTGTACTTCCTAACCTACGATTTACTTTAAAATGCAAGTATTAGTGTAAGTTGTATTTCGTCTACACAGATTTATTTTAGTTAATTTGCGCTCTCTTCTGTTGCGGCGACATGGCGCGGTAAAAGGTAAACTGCATTCGGAAAGCAGGCTCTCTTTTTTTTCCTAATAAAAGCCTTGTTCCGCATTTAAAGATTTTCCGGATGCGGACGTTACGGAGGTGTGCTTGTCGCAGAGGACTTGTTTCCTGTGTGTAGGAGAGGGTACACACACACACACACACGCCTGCCCCTGCTTTGCATGCTTTATAGTAGCGGCTCTCGGCTCTGCATAATGCATATGGCGGCGGTTGTTCCAGAGAAATCCCGAAGCGAAGAGCAGCCCACCGAACGCTGCCTTTTATCTCTGCAGCGTGGGTGCTGTGGCCGGAAGCGGAAGTTGGTGTTGGGGTGGGGGGGAGCGGGGAAGCAGGCGGACAGCTGCGGCCGCGCCACAGGGCGACCAGCAAGTCGCGCCACGATTTCAAGCAGTGCTTCGTTCTACTGACGATTTTCTGACGCGTTTAGTCCGAAACGGGGCGTGTCGTGATCTGACACACACACACACACACACACACACACACACACACACACACACACACACACACACATTGCTGATGCATCGGGTAGCGCGAAAGCTGATACACAGTGTAGGGGTTCAAGCTGCGCAGAATTTCATTTCACAAACTTCGGGGCAAACCGGTACATAATGACAAGTGAAATTTCAAATTCATCTGCTTTTTATTTTTTGTTTAGTTGTTCGTTTTTAAACTATTGCTTAAATCAGAAGGTACAGTATTAATAAAAATACAAAACAGAAAATGTTAAAACTCGTAAATAGTTCTACGGAATTCTGTATGGACAGATCACAGCGGTGCAATACTCTGTCGTTACATTCCTGCACCTATTGTGTCTGACTGTTATATAATTCTAATGGAACATTGGTAACAGTTCTTAATTCACGATGCGAACGTAACAAATATAGTTAGGAGAACTTGACACGGGTCGTCTGTTGTTCGCTAAGTTTTCATGCGTACTGTAACCGCCTACAACCGAGAGCACAGTTTCATATTTACATTCGGAAATAAACTCTAAAAAAAATTTTTTTTACAAATTTTCGTTTTAAAACTATTTTCATTTTCGTCAGTTGCGATTGTGACATTCCACCAGAATCGCAAACTAACTTATTTGGAAGTGTGAATAGGCCAGTCCTCTCCAGACATCGTCCGCTTCAATCCATTTGAGCCTCGGTCTCCGTCCACAATAACACACCCTCCTCCTCCTCCCCCCCCCCCCCCCTCCCACACACACACCTCTTTGAGAAATGTTTTTGTTGCTGTTCGCCGTCTGCATTTTGCACCCTTTTAACTGCGGCCACAGTGTCATTTTTCTGACCAAATACCGAGACTCCTGTACTACTTCCAGTATCGCCTTCCGTAATCTTTTCCAAATCTGTCTTCGGTTTGCTTCGCTGCTCCCTCGGTGTACGGGTCGAATAACACTGGGAATAAGCCACGACCCTGTCTTACTGCCGTCTCGATTAGCGCTCCCCTTTTGTGCCCTTCGACTCTCGGAACTCCAGTGCGGTTTCTGCATTCGTCTCGGCGAGACTGACAATTGACAATTTAGAACTGGACTGTTGTGGCGATGCGGCTGGTCCCGGCGGTGGTTCGAGTCCTCGCTCGGGCACGGGTGTGTGTGTGTGTGTGTGTGTGTGTGTGTGTGTGTGTGTGTGTGTGTGTGTGTGTGTGTGTGTGTGTTTGTCCTTAGGATAATTTAGGTTAAGTAGTGTGTAAGCTTAGGGACTGGTGACCTTGGCAGGAAGATTTGACACACATTTGAAAATTTTTGAAAGCCGACGTGCTTCCTACGAAGGCAGTGCTGTACTCGATACGTCCCGGGCATAAATAGTAGTGTCGTTCTCGGCGTCGCGCAATATATTGAGCCAATATTATTGGCCAACAAATAACGACCGTTTAAGGGTCCCCCTCCTTCTTCTAAACCGGCACACGTCTCTCCTTGTTGTAACACGTCAGCGGAGACTCCACCTCCCGAGAGCGTCAAGTTGGGCAGGTGTGGATGGGACTGTTATGGATTTTGGGGCCGTCCCCCCCTTCACCTTGGCGGCGGTGACGTCACGGAGGCCCAGTTTCCATGGCGACGGCTGACCTTGGCTGCAGCGGCTGCACACTGCAGATTGCAGTCCGGCCGCCGCCGAGCGATCCCGAGTCGCTCCGGAGACGGCCGAGGCGGACTGCCAGCCTGCCTGCCTGCCTCTGCAGCGGGCGAGCTGAAGAAAGGCCATCGCCGTTGCTACGAAATCTTCTCACGAAATTTCCATCGTCAGCTTTGTCCCAGAGTCCGGAAATGTTTTATTGGCGGCCGCATACTGTAGGGAAATTTATCATCCTAATGAAATTAGACAAATCGGAGCTCTCACGGGAATAGTTAGGTGTTTAGTGGAAAGGTCCTGTGCAAAATCGCTAAGCAGGTCGAAGGCTCCAGCCCACTCACTCATTGTCCAGCTCGATGTCGCATTAGGATACAACCGAAAGTAACGCTGAAGATTAAAATTTTGCGTGCGTTCAGGAAGTCGTCCACGCAGGAGAGTCGTACAGTCGCACCGCCATTCGACCAATGGACAACTCCTGTGTGGGCGACTTAGTAAAGTAATAAGCGTCCGCCGCTTTGGTGAACACCGAAAGAGTTGAAAAGAAGTACGTCGGCAGGTGCTGGTGCAACACCGGTAGTCGGCGACATCGGCCCCTGGCTTAGCTCGCATTTGTCGCGAATATCCGGCGCACCGCACTGGCTGGGGCGACTAGAAAGAAGCGCACACGTGGCTCCCGTATCCGAGAAGGGTAAAGCAACGGATCCGCAAAATAGCACACCAATATCCCTAACTTCGGTTTTGCTGCAGAATCCTTCGACGTATTCTCAGTTAGAGTATGTGGCGAAATAAATAAAATCAATATATATATATATATATATATATATATATATATATATATATATATATATATATATATATATATATATTGAAAAGAAATAAAATATGCATATGGAACTTTAACTTAAGAATTTTTGAAAGGCTTTCTTACGGACTGTATTGACGGGCTTGAATGCGGACAAATTCAGAGCTGCGTGAAATTTGCCTGTAATATAATTTACAATTCCGATTAGTAATATTTTTGAATTCTGTCTCATTGTTGATTTATTCAGAGTTCTCACCTTAAACGTAGACGCAATTCATTGGTCGCGATCGATGTTCTTCTCTTTGTTGACCGTGAGGATCTTCATTAGTCCGCATCGGTTTACTTCACGAAGACGGTCGAAACAGTGGAATACAGTGCTACGTCACTTAAAATAATTGTGGGAAAACTTTGATACTTTTCACTATTTTTTTATTCACAAGACAATAAGACTTGCTATGCTCGTCGCACAAACCATAAATACTAACAAGGTGGCTGCCTTTGAGCACACACCAAAAATTACGTCCGTCCACTACAAGGCAACAATGGAGAGTGTTAACTCCTACTTGGAGTAGGAAACAAAAGAGAATCCAATATGAACGTTACAGAGATTGTATTCTGCACGCCTCTCAATTTAATCTTTGGCGCAGACGTTAAAATATTGTATCTCTCTGCGTCGTAATGTGTCACTACGAGTATAATAAACTTCCTACACACTGAGAAGCTTATTTCCACGAATCGGTACGGCTTTAGAAAACATTTAGAAGGATGTAGGCTGCAGTAGGTACTGGGAGATGAAGAAGCATGCACAGGGTAGAGTAGCATGGAGAGCTACATCAAACCACTCCCTGGACTAAACATCACCACCACCACCAACAAGAACAACAACAACAACTGCGAGAACCATCACCGACACAATGAGCGAGCCATCTGCGCTCTATCCTTCAAACTGACGGCCGTCAACCTCAGTGGAAGCACCACAGCGACCAACAACATTCTGACGCACCCTGGCGAATACAGGCAGCTACAGGTGTGGCAACGACACTGCTGGCCGTTAAAATTGCTACACCACGAAGATGACGTGCTACAGACTCGAAATTTAAACGACAGGGAGAAGATACTGTGATATGCAAATAATTAGGTTTTCAGAGCATACACACGAGGTTGGCGCCGGTGGCGACATCTTCAACGTGCTGACGTGAGGAAAGTTTGCAACCGATTTCTCATACACAAACAGCAGTTGACCGGCGTAGCCCGGTGAAACGTTGTTGTGATGCGTCGTGTAAGGAGGAGAAATGCGTACCATCACGTTTCCGAGTTTGATAAAGGTCGGATTGTAGCCTATCGCGATTGCAGTTTATCGTATCGCTACATTGCTGCTCGCGTCGGTCGAGATCCAATGACTGTTAGCAGAATATGGAATCGGTGGGTTCGGGAGGGTAATACGGAACGCCGTGCTAGATCCCAACGGCCTCGTATCGCTAGCAGTCGAGATGACGGGCATCTTATCCGCACGGCTGTAACGGATCGTGCAGCCACGTCTCGATCCCCGAGTCGACAGATGGGGACGTTTGCGAGACAACCATCTGCACGAACAATTCGACGACGTTTGCAGCACCACGGACTGTCAGCTCGGAGACCGTGGCTGCGGTTGCCCTTCACGCTGTGTCACAGACAGCAGCGCCTGCGATGGTGTACTCGACGACGAACCTGGGTGCAAGAATGGCAATGAATCCAGGTTCTGTTTACAGCATCACGATGGTCGCATCCGTGTTTGGCGACATCGCGGTGAACGCACATTGGAAGCGTGTATTCGTCATCGCCATACTGGCGTATCACCCGGCGTGACGGTATGGGGTGCCATCGGTTACACGTCTCGGTCACCTCTTGTTCGCGCTGACGGCACTTTGAACAGTGGACGTTACATTTCAGAAGTATTACGACCCGTGGCTCTACCCTTCATTCGATCCCTGCGAAACCCTACATTTCAGCAGGATAATGCACGAGCGCATATTGCAGGTCCTGTACGGGCCTCTCTGGATACGGAAGATGATCGACTGCTGCCCTGGCCATTACATTCTCCAGATCGCTCACCAACTGAAAACGTCTGGTCAACGCTTGGCTCGTCACAATACGCCAGTCACTACTCTCGATGAACTGTGGTATCGTGTTGAAGCTGCACGGGCAGCTGTACCTGTACACGCCATCCGAGCTCTGTCTGACTCAATGCCCAGGCGTATCGAGGCCGTTATTACGGCCGGAGGTGGTTGTGCTGGGTACTGATTTCTGAGGATCTATGCACCCAAATTGCGTGAAAATGTCATTACATGTCAGTTCTAGTGTAATATATTTGACGAATGAATACCCATTTATCATCTGCATTTCTTCATGGTGCAACAGTTTTAATGGCAGTACACGAGTGCGAGGGGATTCAGTTCGCTGGACCTCGCAGGCCGTCCGCTTCCGATGCGGCGACCAGGAAATACTGTGCTGGTTCTGCTCCACCCTCCTGTACTGCACCTCTCTGAACAGCAGTGAGTCAGGAGTGGGTCTCCGTTCTGTCACGGGGCAATTTTAAGTACGATACAACAGAGCCACCTTGTAGACGAGTAAAGTAAAGAAACCCGGCATCGTGACTTGGCGGTAGCCAGACTCACACTCCTCGTTTCTTTGCAGCAAATAAAGGACGTACATGTCAATAAAGAGCACAGTACGTGTGAACTTGTGCCATGTTAGTTGTAAATAAGCTGCTAGCAGACTGGTGGACAATTTTACTTCAAAATCTACTTACACTGGCTTCTCCGACCGCTTGTTCCCTACCTCAAATTGTTTAATGGAGCATTCTCTACGTCCTGTTCATTTTTGCACTCTCCCACTGAAACACCCTGCGTAGGCACTGAGCCATCCCCAACTCTGTTGCGGTTCCCTTTTTAGGTACTCCACGTCGACGTCTGCTCGTAGATACGTATCGGCGGTGGGTTTTCCGGCTTCACTTCCCGACGTGACGGCGACGACTCTCCAATGAGGTGCGGGCCTCGTGTTTTGCTATTACTGCGAGTCTTGTAAATGTCGCTTTTATTTAGTAATTTGCCCGCCTAAAACTCTCGTCTTTACACAGCCTGCGCCACCTTTCGGAGGGAGTGGGGACGTCAGAGAGTCACAGTAGTTCGTTTTAAGCAGTCGGTGAAACACGTAAACATTCACTTCACTTAGCGTGTTAGTTAATGCCTGCGCTTTCCGCTAGACGGTGCTGACTTACTGCTGAATAGTTTTGGTTCCGTAAAACCTTCACTGATTAACACTAGGTAAATGGAATAAGTACGACACTCTTGTATTTCACTTTCACTCTATATTCGAGGATTAAGATGGTGACGGATGATGGTCTATTTAAAAGGTTCCTAGCCTGGAGGAATCTAAATAGTCCGCAAATGCCGATATGCACGCGCTCTACGTCCAGATTCCGAACTAACGCCACACGACGCTTTCAAAGTCCACACGTCACCATCTGAACACCGGTACCTCTGAATTCACTCGTATCGGCAGATAATTTGAGTTTCTGTCGTCTATACGTCCGTAAAGTTCCAATCTAGGACTAAAGTCCTAAAATACCCTTAATACTCCGTTCCTACCGACAGTCACAGGTCGTACACTACATCACTTTTAATCTATCTTAACACGATAAAGTCCAATCTAATTGTTGTCTCCCCGACTGACACGGGTTCCCCGCCCTTTAACGAAACAATCGAGGAAAGAAGGCGGCAATAATGACGATCGGGCCTTTTAACAGGTTTTTCATCGCAAGAGTTTAACGTCACTGCCTCCTCCGTGACGGAGCTCCCGTGGCTTTGCTGTACTTAGACGTTAAACTACTTCCTGATATACTGTAGTTTTGATCTGCAATTTCCGAACTCTGATTCTTCACTATTTTGCCGGCCGTGGTGGCAGAGCGGTTCTAGGCGCTTCAGTCCGGAACCGCGAGACCGCTACGGTCGCAGGTTGGAATCCTGCCTCGGGCACGGATGTGTGTGATGTCCTTAGGTTAGTTAGGTTTAAGTAGTTCTAAGTTCTGGGGGAATGACGACCTCAGATGTCAAGTCCCATAGTGCTCAGAGCCATTTAAACCATATTTTTTCTACACTATTTTCCCCTCTAAAAATGCTATTCTTAATTTTAAACTATTCTTTCTGTAGCTTTTATCGCTGTAAACTGAACCGAGGTGTTTTCGAAAGTGCCAGTCAGACAGAGGCAGCGCCTCGACGAGTTACATCGGTGGAAAAAATGCATACTAGGAGATGGTGACGTCAGGAGCCTCGCAATGACCCCAGAAGCCTGGCCATCGGCTCGACTCCTGAGTTAAAACTACATTTACTTCTCAGACTGGATACTAAGACACACATTTTACCTGCAGCAAGTACGGTAATTTTGAACCTCTGGGTGTCGGTAAGTAATCGTGATATCAAAGTTTCGAGGTTCGCCGAGAACATCGTTTTAAGAACATGCGGTAGAAATTTCGACGAATTGTCAGGGATATAAAATATAAAAGTGGCTCCCCCCCCCCCACGACTGGTAGTACTGTCACCAAAAATGAGGACGGTTTTTCGCCGTTTCCTCAGGAACCGTCCACGAACAAACGGCGCTTCTACGCGCCGTCTTGTGTCACTGTGGACGACATCTAGCGAGCGAAAAACAGCCAACCGACTTGCTCGGTTTGGCCGGGCTGGAGGAAATGTCTACATTTTGACCCTGTTGTCACGCTAGGCTTACACAGTGTCGGCCGGTCACGTGACCCCACCCCTCTCCGCTGCCCCGCTTTTTGGAAGGGACCGATAAAGAAGACTGCTTTGGTGACGTCACGGTGACGTTGGCACCGCAGGGAGACCGGCGGCCGAATTCCCTGCAGCGCGGACTGGCTGCCGCTGCGGGATTTCCGGGCCGCAGGGTTGGCAGCGCCGGCGGCCGGCCGATCAATAGCGGCGGTCCGTGCCGCCAGTGCGTGGCGGAGGGCGTTCTAGCCGCGGGCACCGAGCTCTGCAGCATTCGTCGCTCGAATGCCTCCCGGCGGTCCCGTAGGGCGCCGTACGAAGGGCAACAACAGTCGTCGGACAGGACAACGCAATTACAGGCCTCTATCGTTGAAAGACGTAAGGATGTAGAGGCTTATCTCACTAGGGGTAACATGGATGCTGCCTACAGGAAAATTAAGAGACCTTTGGTGAAAGGAGAACCACTTGTATGAATATCAAGAGCTCAGATGGCAACCCAGTTCTAAGCAAAGAAGGGAAGGCAGAAAGGTGGAAGCAGTATATAGAGGGTCTAAACAAGGGCGATGTACTTGAGGACAATATTATGGAAATGGAAGAGGTTGTAGATGAAGATGAAATGGGAAATATGATACTGCGTGAAGAGTTTGACAGAGCACTGAAAGACCTGAGTCGAAACAAGGCCCCGGGAGTAGACAACATTCCATTAGAACTACTGACGGCCTTGGGAGAGCCAGTCCTGACAAAACTCTACCATCTGGTGAGCACGATGTATGAGACTTGCGAGATACCCTCAGACTTCAAGAAGAATATAATAATTCAAATCCCAAAGAAATCAGGTGTTGACAGATGTGAAAATTACCGAACTATCAGTTTAATAAGTCACGGCTGCAAAATACTAACGCGAATTCTTTACAGACGAATGGAAAAACTGGTAGAAGCCGACCTCGGGGAAGATCAGTTTGGATTCCGTAGAAATATTGGAACACGTGAGGCAATACTAACCCTTCGACTTGTCTTAGAAAATAGATTAAGGAAAGGCAAACCTACATTTCCAGCATTTGCAGACGTAGAGAAAGCTTTTGACAATGTTGACTGGAATACTCTGTTTCAAATTCTAAGGGTGGCAGGGATAAAGTACAGGGAGGGAAGGCTATTCACAATTTGTACAGAAACCAGATGGCAGTTATAAGAGTCGAGGGGCATGAAAGGGAAGCAGTGGTTGGGAAGGGAGTGAGACAGGGTTGTAGCCTCTCCCCGATGTTATTCAATCTGTATATTGAGCAAGCAGTAAAGGAAACAAAAGAAAAATTCGGAGTAGGTACTAAAATTCATGGAGAAGAAGTAAAAACTTTGAGGTTTGCCGATGACATTGTAATTCTGTCAGAGACAGCAAAGGACTTCGTAGAGCAGTTGAACGGGATGGATGGTGTCTTGAAAGCAGGATATAAGATGAATATTAACAAAAGCAAAACGAGGATAATGGAATGTAGTCGAATTAAGTGGGGTGATGCTGAGGGAATTTGATTAGGAAATGAGACACTTAACGTAGTAAAGGAGTTTTGCTATTTGGGGAGCAAAAAAACTGATGATGGTCGAAGTAGAGAGGATATAAAATGTAGACTGGCAATGGCAAGGAAAGCGTTTCTGAAGAACAGAAATTTGTCAACATCGAGTATTGATTTAAGTGTCAGGAAGTCGTTTCTGAAAGTATTTGTATGGAGTGTAGCCATGTATGGAAGTGAAACGTGGACGATAACTAGTTTGGACAAGAAGAGAATAGATGATTTCGAAATGTGGTGCTACAGAAGAATGCTGAAGATTAGGTGGATAGATCACATAACTAATGAGGAGGTACTGAACAGAATTGGGGATAAGAGAAGTTTGTGGCACAACTTGACTAGAAGAAGGGATCGGTTGGTAGGACATGTTTTGAGGCATCAAGGGATCACCAATTTAGTATTGGAGGGCAGCGTGGAGGGTAAAAGTCGTAGAGGGAGGCCGAGAGATGAATACACCAAGCAAATTCAGAAGTATGTAGGTTGCAGTAGGTACTGGGAGATGAAGAAGCTTGCACAGGATAGAGTAGCACGGAGAGCTGCATCAAACCAGTCTCAGGACTGAAGACCACCACAACAACAACAACAATAATACTTTGATTTTAATAATTTTGAAATGACTGACTGACAGCTGGCTGTTGGGAGATGTTTATTAAAAAAATGAAGTAATTTGGATGACAGGTCTAATTAATAATAGAAACTAAACATCATGCAGGTGGTCTTTATAACGGGAATGGTATCGAATCTAACATCTGTCACCGGTACCTCATCCCACATTGCGTCATCTCTATGCTTCTTGCATCTCCACTGCCCTGGGAATAGCTTCCTGGAGCCTAATATGATGGCTGAATAAGCCACAGTTATTACAAGGGACTGTGAAACTGTTGTAATGCGGAAACGAAGCGATTTATCTGATGTCCAAAAGGGCACGCTCGTCGGCTTTCGGACCGGGCGTGGAAGCGCTTGAGACACTGCCGCCGTGGTTAAACACTGAAACGTCCCCTTAGAAAAATGAATGAATTACTGTGCCCATAAACCTGTACATTGTTTGATTTTCAAACAGCTGAGCAGAACTGAACGTACTCAGACATTTGTCTCTTTACTTATTGTGATCATCACTAAATCGACACACAGTATTTTTTGCGCAACCCAATCTGACTTTCAACAATCCCTACAAAAGAGTGTCCCTGACTAACAATAACCTATACCTTTCATGGATCACTTACCTCACAAAAATCTTCGTTACTCCAACTGCTGCAATACAGCGAGCGCCAATACTGCCAGCTAAATAAAAGATTCAAAGTACGGAAGGCACTAACTACTGATAGGCATAGTTAGCAAATGAAAGATTTTAATAGAGAACAAACAATGTATTTACCTTAATAGTGTTCAAAAAGTCATTCCAAAAGGTACGGCCAAACTTTCAGGAAACATTTCTCACACACAAATAAAGGAAAGATGTAATGTGGACATGTGTCCGGAAACGCTTAATTTCCATGTTAGAGCTCATTTTAGTTTCTTCAGTGCGTACTGTACTTCCTCGATTCACCGCCAGTTGGCCCAATTGAAGGAACGTCATGTTGAACATGTGCCTTTACAAGTACGACAGAACATGTGGTTCATGCGCGATGGAGCTCCTGCACATTTCAGTCGAAGTGTTCGTACGCTTCTGAACAACAGATGCGGTGACCGACGGATTGGTAGAGGCGGACCAATTCCGTGGCCTCCACGCTCTCCTGACCTCAACCCTCTCGACTTTCATGTATGGGGGATTTGAAAGCTCTCGTCTACGCAACCCCGGTACCAAATGTAGAGACTCTTCGTGCTCGTATTGTGGACGGCTGTGATACAATACGCCGTTCTCCAGGGCTGCATCAGCGCATCGGGGATTCCGTGCGACGGAGGGTGGATGCACGTATCCTCGCTAACGGAGGACATTTTGAACATTTCCTGTAACAAAGTGTTGCTGTGTGTTTCCATACCGTGAATAATGTGATTTGAAGAGGAGTAATAAAATGAGCTCTAACATGGAAAGTAAGCGTTTCCGGACACATGTCCACATAACATATTTTCTTTCTCTGTGTGCGAGGAATGTTTCCTGAAAGTTTGGCCGTACCTTTTTGTAACACCCTGTATATCAGGTCATGACATCCAGTCATACGAATTTACTGTCTCTGATGGACACACGTCCAGATCGCCCACTCTCAAAACTCTGCCATCTCTCCCCCCACATCCACCACTGCTGGCGGTTCACCTCCAACTGCGCAATAGAGTTGTGGCGATTCGTGATTGAGTCGTTCATTTGAACGACTCTAAATAAAGAATGGTAAGAATCGAATCGTGATACGGACGAATCGTCGTTCAAAAGAATCGTAAGGACGATTGCGTGTTTCCGAGTCTTGACGATTCCAATCTTCAATGATTCATCGATTCTTAGTACGCTATGCTTCGAAGGCAACTTCCGAATCATGCCGAGCCGTGCGGAAAAAGCGGAATGACTACGACCGCCAGATGGCAGTCAAGTGGAGGATGCGTGTGAACAAAGGAAGCTCGGAACGAACAAACGAAGTTCGTGGGCCGTAATATGACTGGTGAAAACCGAGCTGACACATGGCGGTGGCTGACGGGAACGAGCGTAAAGGCGTCTCCCATTTCCCATCCCTATATGGTGCACATGCGCGGATTCGTATCATGCTACGTTTTTCTGTGCTCTTCCCAATTCCACAGCACCTTATATTTCATAATAAAGCAACTGTCAGCCCTCACACACTGCAAATTTAGCTTAACTTTTGTTTCGTCGAAATACAAAGCATAGGTATTTTGCCTTTAATTTGTCTGAGAACTTGCTTCTGCCACTACCATTTATGTGAGAAGACGACACACTTCTAAAGTGTAGGATACAATCGCATATAGCAACATTACTTCACTGCTGATTTGCTAATTCTGTTAGTTCCACCACTGCCGCCGCGAAATGGCTGTCGCACTAAACCAATATTACAGAGGCTATATAGAGAGGCTGTAGGCTCTCTAACCATTACCTTTCTTGGCGGATCGCCGTGTAATAGCGTCTTTAAACAAAAGCTTTTTAATTAATAATTTCCAGTTCGAGTTTTCGAATGTTATCCTGTTCAGATTCATACTAAATTTTAGTGTAGTAATGTCGCTGTATACGATTGAATCCTACTGTTTAGAAGTATGTCGTCTTCTCACGTAAATAGTAGTGACAGCGGCAAGTTCTCTGACAAATTAAAAGCAAAATACCTATGCTTTCTATTTAGAAGAATTGAAATTTAAGCTAAATTTGCTGTGTGGGAGGGCTGTCAGCACCGTTATGAATTACAAAGGTGATGTGGACTTGGAAAGACACCTTAGTACAGAAAAACTTAGGATGATGTGAGCCAAACCACGTCTGCCTCACTGCTAGATTTTGTTACTATAAAACAGACGTCTGTAGTTGGTGCGTTCAAGCCACACAACCAAACTGGCATACCACGTAATTTTGCTCCGCATTCCACACAAATCGACTCATTTTTCCTGGCATACAGAACTAAAACAATAGATGCAATCAAATCAAACGTGAGCTTTCAACAATTAAGGCATTACACGTATAAATAGAGAATCACACTTGTAACGTCATATGCATGTTTACTCGTAAATAAACTCTTTCTGGCATATCTTATCACGACACTGTTCGATTCTAATCCCATTGACAATTTTAGACCTGTCCTGCCATCTGCGAGTAAGATGTAGAACTTCTTGCATTCCGTAAGAATCGTGCCATCGCAGACCAGAATGAATCGTGAACGAATCGTAGGAATCGATTCGCAATGTGAGATTGAATCGTAGCAATCGAATCGGGAAAAAGAATCGTGTTGCCCAACTCTACTGCGCAACGCTACGCGCTGTTCGCATCCAACTGCGCAACACTACACTAGCGAATATTCCAACAATGCTAACCAGCCACAGACTTCGCACAGCACAGCCAGTGATTTTCATACAGAGCGCTACGTGGCGTTACCAACATAAAAATCTAAACAGCCTGCTTACAACGTGCGTGGCAAAATGGCGCCGAAGCAACCGCTTCAGATGGCAGGGGTGAGACGAGTACGGACGACCAGAAGCAAAAGTATGAAACTTCCTGGCAGATTAAAACTGTGTACCCGACGGAGACTCGAACTCGGGACCTTTCCCTTTCGCAGGCAAGTGCTCTACCATCTGAGCTACCGAAGCACGACTCACGCCCGGTACTCACAGCTTTTACTTCTGCCAGTACCTCGTCTCCTACCTTCCAAACTTTACAGAAGCTCTCCTGCGAACCTTGCAGAACTAGCACTCGTCAAAGAAAGGATATAGCGGAGACGTGGCTTAGCCACAGCCTGGGGGATGTTTCCAGAATGAGATTTTCACTCTGCAGCGGAGTGTGCGCCGGTATGGAGTGCTAGTTCTGCAAGGTTCGCAGGAGAGCTTCTTTAATGTTTGGAAAAGTAGGAGACGAGATACTGGCAGAAGTAAAGCTGTGAGTACCGGGCGTGAGTCGTGCTTCGGTAGCTCACACGGTAGAGCACTCGCCCGCGAAAGGCAAAGGTCCCGAGTTCGAGTCTCGATCGGGCACACAGTTTTAATCTGCCAGGAAGTTTCATATCAGCGCACGCTCCGCTGCAGAATGAAAATCTCATTCTAGAAGGAAAAGTGTTCTCCCAGATGAACCGATGGCGACGGAGGCTGCAGTCTGCACGCCAGGACGGCAACCGCACGCCCACTGCGTGGTTTCTTCCGGACGAGTTATGTTTTATGCTCCGTCGAACAGGTGTGAAGCGCATGAAAGCAAACGAGGAGGGTCCGACCCGTGGGTGACCTCGCCATTGTGGAGGGCGAGCACGCACCCATCCCAGCGGGACAACGCAGAGCGTCCCACAGCTCGCGGTTGCAAGAGCGGGACGGGTTTCCCCGCGGAGCCACCTCGGTCGGGCATTCGAGTCTGCACAGCTCGGCATCCGTGTAGGGGATCTGTCGCTGGTAAAACAAAAGCTTCGGAACATCGTAAAGCCAACGTTGTAATAAAAGTGAAATATAATCGTTCAAAACAGTTCGTGAGGTCGGTTGTTCGTGTCACCTATTGGAAAGAGATAATTAAGTATATATGTGTAAGTAATGAACGCATTTGGTTGCTGAAATGTTCTGCTGCTACAAATCGACGCTGATATTTGCTTTCTCTTCGCTCGATTTCATCTCTCGTATGCTCTCACAACAATAAAACGCCTAGCGATGCGTACTTTACACAAACAGTATTTCCGGATTGGGCAACTAGTGTATTATATCACAATGTGATTTACGAACATAACAAATAGTATAGAACAAACAGTTAATTTGCAAAAGTGATGTTACCTGTGTAGCGAGCTTAATTCTCCAAACGAGGACGTGGTCATTTGTGTGACGTGAATGAATAAAGGCGCGAAGACGAAGTGGCTCTAGAGCAGCCGAAACGGCGGCATCGTCCCACGAAACTGTGTTAGCGTCGCGTCACGCGCCATTCTGGCGTTAATAGTTTTCATTTATTTACTTATTTATTCGACGTGCGGGGGACGCCACACTAGTGCAGCAACTGAGCTATATATATACTTTGGTGCTGTCCAACACGTGCCATTGACGTCCGTGTTGAACTGAAAACTGTTATTGCGCGAGGAATCGTGCCGCAGCGTCGAATTTTGGTTCGTCCTGTGTACAGGTCTAGTCTGACAGGGAGTTGGACGTGGCAGCTAAAAAAAAAAAATTCGGGAATACGATATATCGACATTTAAAAAATTTCATTCTTGGTTCTCATATATCGAAAAAAGTACCGATTACCGGCGGAAGAGATATCGAGGTACCTGCCTATAAAAATATCACCTGCACACTGTACTAGTCAAAAACTTTAAATAATAAGGTAAAGCAATCATATGGGGAACAGGAAAAATTAATCAAGATAAAAGGCTACCACCAAAAACAGCAACAAATAATAAACCAGTCATACCAAATGAAATATAATAACCCTTATCATGAAAAGAATAAAAATTATCACCAGATATTGAATAAATAAAATAAACGAAAAGAATAAGAAGCTGTTAAACCGGTAGAAAAAAATAAAGAAAAAATTAAACAATTAATTCATCTTAAACAAACCATTTCAAGAATCAAGTCCTCTGAATAAAACCCTGCCAAAAAAGGCATACCACACAAGGATAAACTAGAAACATTAAAACAAACAGAAGTAAAGGTATAACATTAACAATTGAGCGCATATAACGAATATCCTACGAATCCTCTAAATTATGAATTATTGAACCTGCACACATAAATAATAATGCCTTAAATAAAGCGTGAACCAATAAATGAAAGAATGCAAGCTTTGGATAACCTATAGCCAAAATTCTTATTATTCAACCAAGTTGTCTTAAAGTAGAAATCAAATTCAAATTAGCACCTAATCCAGCCATAAATATAGTTATACAACCAATTAAAAGTAAGAAGCAACCACAATTATAAGTGTCTAATATTTGTCTAAAACGAATCAATAAATAAACCCCAGCAGTGACAAGAGTAGAAGAATGAACTAGAGCAGAAACAGGAATTTGAGCTCTCTTAGTTAGAGCTGCCAAAACAATTATTATAGTAATAAGCTTTATTTCAAAAGAATTAGAAATGAAATCATAATAATAAATATAATTTCAACCACCAAAATTTAACATTCGAGCAATAGAAATTAAAATACCAACATCACCAATACGATTTGTTTTAGAATTGTATTCTTAAGTGTCGATTTATTATTAGATATTCATTCTGCACATCAACTGCCTCCCCCTTAGAGCAATAACTGAAAGGAAAACGGTCCGCGCTCACGCTTGGCTGAGGCCGGTATTACACCATCATATTTCTTTGTCAAAGTGGATATGTCAAATATTTGTCAAAGAAATTTGATGGTGTAGTACGGAACTTCGTCAAATCCCGCCTGTCGTCAAATAAATAAGATCAAATTATTTCCACAACAAAACTTTGTCTCGAAACCTGGCAGAAAATCCAAAGAGATTCTGGTCGTATGTGAACTACGTTAGCGGCAAGAAACAACCAATGCCTTCTCTGCACGATAGCAATGGAGATACTATCGAAGACAGTGCTGCCAAAGCAGAGTTACTAAACACAGCTTTCCGAAATGTCTTCACAAAAGAAGAGGAAGTAAATATACCAGAATTCGAATCGAGAACAGCTGCCAATAACGTAGAAGTAAATATCCTCGGAGTACTCAAGCAACTTAAATCACTTCATAAAAGCAAGTCTACTGGTCCAGACTGTATACCAATTAGCTTCCTTTCGGAGTATACTGATGCATTAGCTCCATACTTAACAATCATATACAACCGTTCGCTCGACGAAACATCCGTACCCAAAGACTTGAAAGTTGCACAGGTCACACCAATATTCAAGAAAGGTAGTAGCAATAATCCGCTAAATTACAGGCACGTATCATTAGCTTTGATATGCAGAAAGATTTTGGAACACTTTTTGTGTTCGAACATCATGAATTACCTTGAAGAGCACGGTCTGTTGACACAGTCAACATAGGCTTAGAAAACATCGTTCTTGTGAAACACAACTAGGTCTTTACTCGCATGAAGTGCTGAGTGCTGTTGACAAGTGATTTCAGATCGATTCCGTATTCCTGGATTTCCGGAAGGATTTTGACACTGTACCAAGCAAGCAGCTCGTAGTGAAATTGTGTGCTTATGGAATATCGTCTCAGTTATGTGACTGGATTTGTGATTTCCTGTCAGGGAGGTCACAGTTCGTAGTAACTGACGGAAAGTCATCGAGTAACACAGAAGTGATTTCTGGCGTTCCGCGAGGCAGTGTTATAGGCCCTCTGCTGTTCCTTGATATAAGCGAGTTGCGAGACAATCGGAGCAGCCGTTTTAGGTTGTTTGCAGATGACGCTAACGTTTATCCACAAATAAAGTCATCAAAAGATGAAAACAAACGGCAAAACGATTTAGAAAAGATATCTGAATGGTGCCAAAAGTGGCAGTTGACCCTAAATAAAGAAAAGTGTTAGCCCATCGACATGAGTACTAAAAGGAACTCGTTAAAATTCGGTTACACCATAAATCAGGCTAACCTAATACCTAGGTATTACAATTACGAACAACTTAAATTGGAAGGAACACATAGAAAATGTTGTGGGGAAGGCTAACCAAAGACTGCGTTTTATTCGCAGGACACTTAGAAAATGTAACAGACCTACCAAGGAGACTGCCTGCATTACGCTTGTCCGTCCTCTTCTAGCACACTGCTCCGCCATGTGGGATCCTTACCAGATACAACTGACGAAGTACATCGAAAAAGTCCAAAGAAAGGCAGCACGTTTTGTATCATCGCGAAATATGGGAGAGAGTGTCGCAGATATGATACACAGGATTTGGGCCGGAAATCATTAAAAGAAAGGCGTTTTTCGCTGCGACGGAATCTTCTCACGAAATTGCAATCACCAGCTTTCTCCTTCGAATGCGAAAATATTTTGTTGACAGCGAACTACATACGGAGGAACGATCACCCGTACTACATACGGAGGAACGATCACCGAGATAAAATAAGGGAAATCAGAGCTCGTACGGAAAGATGTAGGTGTTAATACTTTCCTCGTGCCGTGCGAGATTGGGATAATGGAGAATTGTGAAGGTGGTTTGGTGAACCATCTGCCAGGCACTTAAATGTGATTTGCGGAGTATCCATGTAGAGGTAGAAGTGCCTCGCCGCAGATTTGATAAGTCGTTCGTCTTCTGTTCACTGCAATGTGAAATGTAACTTGTCCGCTTGGAGCGCTGGCGTCGCTACAGCTATTAGACGTGTCTGTAGTGTGTTTGTATACATGGCTTCAAAGTTCGTATGTTCCATCGACTCTGTGTTTTAGTGAACTTGCTTCGACGAGGGCGCGGGGTGAGCAATGGCCACATTGCATCCTATTAATTGCGTGTTGAGGGGCAGATGGGACATGCTGTAGGCGGCTTCTTGTCCACAATCACAGCTGCAGCCATCCACTTGTACATCTGGAAATATCCAGGAAGTAAGCCGGAATGGGCGATGTGGTCAGGCTCTAAAATAAAAAATTCTTTCTTAGCTTTCCATTATATTTTGCCTATTTTTGAACTTCGGATGCCTCAAGTTAAAAAACGCTTCATCTGTTTCGTACTTTAATTTTGTAGTTGTTGGAACACTAATTCCATTAATTAAATTATTCAAAAATGAAAATAGTTGTTATTCCCATTGTAGTGTACGAAACATTTATTTACCTTCAAATACTCCCTCATCAGTGCTTTATAAATAGCTTCACACGTTTCTGGAGTTACTTTCGTCAATGTGCAATGTGATATTCGAGTGCTGTGTTGTAAACTAGAGTAGCTCTCTCCTGTATCAAAAAATCACAGTGTCAGAGTTTCCCTGTCTTCTGTACGTATAGCATTTGTCAAGAGAGTATTCTTTTTTGTGATATGAGAAGCCACTTCACTGAGCGAATACTGAAACAAGTCCTCATTGATTCGTAAGGATTTATATAGACTGGACGTCCTCCACTTGCGGCTTTCGTAACAAATTTTGCTGAATGCTTTTATTTTCTCGACGTAATACCTGTAGCTTTATCCAAATATGTTTACTTTTTTTCCGCCGCTTTTCTTCCGAATACACACAAAATGCAACTTTGGTACTAGCAATTGCAATTCATAATAACAAGTTGTCGTTCGCCATCTTGAAATTTGAGAACAATACCCCTCTGAAGCGCCGAGTCCCCCCTCGGGCACGGGTGTGTGTTAGTTGTCGTCAGCGTAAGTTAGTTTGTAAGTCTAGGGACCGATGACATCAACAGTTTGGTCGCTTAGGAATTCACACATATTTGAACATTTTTTGAAACATATTTCTTTGTCAAAGAAATGTGATTGGGTAATACGGGCCTATCAATAATAACTGTGTGGAAGTGGCACAATAGAAGGCCGTCGTTCTGTTTGGTCACACATCGGATTTCTCCGCAGCAGTTGAGGTCGACTTCCGAGCAAACGCCAGCGACCTGGCAGTCGTCGTGCAACTAAACGTTGCAGGTTGTGCTGCTAGCGCCTTGCTCCAGTTACGTCAACATTTCCCCCTCACACTGTAACGACAGATCTCGTTATTCAGATTTTCGTTCGTCGTTTTCATCGACTGTTTTTGAAGAATGTCGATGTGAAGAAATAGCGCACTATATATAATCCGTCCATCATAAGAATAAACGTGATATAAACATTACACTATGTATTCTTCCGTGTTTGCTGGAACGTCATTGGATTTCCGTTTGGCGGGGGACTGCGGCCAAGCTGTCAGGTACGACAATAAGGGTGCGTTTTGTGCGTCAGGCGGGACAACAGCCATACCGGCGCATTTAACTGGGACAGCTGCAGTGACGTGGCCAGCTGAGGAACAATACAGCTTCGAATTTTTAAGCAGAATGAAACAATACACTGCAAATCTCCCACAATGCGCTCCTTAGACGACGAGACGAAAACCGCAACACGTCATCGTTTTTAGCTAACGTACTGTTGTAACTAAAAACAAGAACGATGAAAATTCCTGATGTAGCGGGACTTTGAATTTCGCCGCGCCACACTCGTTCCCTCAGATATAAATTATACCGTCGCAGCGGTAAGAGCGCTCGACGGCAGAGAAAATACTAAAATTGTAACTCTTTTTTTGTTTTCTGTCCGTCTTTTGTCTCTCGAGAGCGGAAGCTTAATTCAGACGTGATCTGATTAAGACGAAAAAACTTATTAATGTGTAGACATATTGTGGAAGTTGTTATGAAATTCGGAGGATGGAAGTAGCAACGTAAAATAAATTACATTCAGTGTCAAGATGATTTAGATTTATATAAATTAGTGATTCCTGGACGATTGCAAGATTTCGGAGCAGACTTTTCACGCAGAAATGAAGTAGGAGATTTTTGAAGACCTGGACGCCGCACGAAAGAAGACATGTTAACACGGTAAAGGATGAACTCTTACCTACGCCATTTCCCCCTGTCAGTTACATTTTGTTATTCTCTGTTCTTTTCAAATAATTTTTGTAGTGGGAATTGGTTTGACTTTTGCTCAGAAACTCCACAAGGAGCACCCCAACAATAGCTTTTCCGAATCACCAAGTCCGATAACTTTTCTGTAATACGAAGTCCGATTTGCATTTCATTCTTTCCCTTCTTCACGTTCATTAACGATTTTAAAACCCACTATTTATTTACCATTTCTTCCCACATTTTCAACCTTTTCTTTTCGTCTCTTCTTCTTTTTTATTAACCACTATGTACTGACTTAACCACAGGGTAATTTTTCTGCGTAAGCTCTGTGGATAGGAATAGAAATAAAATACCTGCATTTGTTGGGCAGATCGCGAAACAACCAACAGTAAAAGCAAGCGTTATTTTAATTTAGCCCGAAATGCCTTTCTCTTCCAGTTTTTGTCTTTTTTTAAAATTCAAAGCATCGAGTTACATCCATCCCGGGAGCAATACGGAGGAAAAGGAATCAACCAAGTACGCCCTTTCCTTTCGTCAGGTATGATCCAGAGTGCTTACAAAAATTATGGTTTTTGCAGTTTGATCGAAATTTCCGACTTCCCTTTGCAATTGCCCCGATTGTTTTCCCTGAAAACATTTCCAGAACCATGAAGCACAAAACAAAAAAAAGAAGAATTACGCATATCCATCATGCGAAGCGTGAGTCCATACAAAAACGGTAGGAAAAGGGATTTCCGGTTTTCCCGAATTTTCCAGGAAACTCTTCCAATTTGTTTCCTCTAACCACCTTACATGGATTATTAAGAATATAAAAAAAAGCAGTTTCGGTGCAGCCGTTCTTAACTTTTCCTATAAACTGGCTCAGTATGCAGTCTTTTTAGTCCTCTCACCCTGCCTCTTTCCCCTCCTCTGCCCCTCTAATTCCATCTCCTCCTCCCCCCCCTCCTGTGTGCACTTCCCCTCTCCATTCTCTGTCCACTCACGTTATAACCCGCGCCTCAATAGAAGACTGGTTGTTCTTACAACTTCTTCCTGAATCGTATCTAATATGTATACCGAATTTGGTTGAAATCGTTCCAAGGGTTTAGAGTGAGCTGGTTACCCGTGGCTTTGCCCTTGCACGTACGTGTTAAATATTTAACGCACTTTACACGTACTGACATGTATATTTTACTTGTGTCTCCGGCAGGTTTAGCCCTGTTGTCTCATTTTCACCCGGGAAATGTCTCCTGAATCGTGAGTCGTACAGTGCTGCAGTTCTGCTGGTGGCACATTCAGCGGTAGATTTGAATGCTGTTTATGAAACGTGTTGTGAATAGAGATAGTAGTACGGGAGTAATCAATTAAAACTTCAGCACTTTTACTGCATGAACAGTGAAAACGGGGCGATAAAATTTTTTTTCATTTCACGATTTTGTGCGGGCTGTGAGCAAGAAAAAAAATTTTTTTCGTAAAGGTTTGAAATAAGGGTTGCAGTATGTTGCAGGACACCAAATGCTCTCGTTGTCAAGTGACGGATGCAAAAATGTGTATTTTCGTACGGTGGCGTCTCATTGTTTTATGAGGTCATTTCTACTTCACTGCGTGCCGTACTTTTTTTATCTTTCTACGAACCTCCGCGGGAGTACGAAGAACAACTGAGCAAAATTTCATCGCAATCGGATGAATCGTTTAGTAACGCTCAGACGACGAACATAACAAAAATTCGTTTTTGGTTATGTACATTAGTTTTAGTCGCATTTTGCAACTGAATAGTGGTGCCTTTTTTACTCATTGTCATCAGCAGCGACGTGTTTTATGTTTGAAACAGACACGGCAGGTTTGCAGTTGCAGAAGGTCGCGGCTATGCATTTCACTGTACGTAACCTTTGTCACTGCGTACAGCACGTGGCCCTGCGTGTAGGTTCATCTGGGTGTGGTGTCCAACCTTACACCGTCTCCAGGACTCGCTGGAGCGGTGTTGTTGTTATGTTACGATTGTTTTCTCGTGTGTAATTGTAAAGTCAAGGCCGGAACACCTCTACGGCTTCAGGAAACACAGTTGTTGTCCTGACTTCTTTCGACTTGACTAGTAAGTCTTCATCAGATAGGCTGATTATAGTATGTTACGTAGTAACATATAACTTTAGATTTTGACAAGTTAATGTGTCAAGTATTCAGATCTTCTGATCGCGGTCTATTAAGATTTCGGAAGCAATTGCGATGCCATGACGTGAGGCTGGATTATAAAATTAAAAAAAATGTTTTCTTTACACATTGTTCCCTTCAAAATTTATGCCCAGTCGATGTGTAGGGCTGCAGCTAGCAAGTGAGAGAGGCAGAGAGAGAGTGAGAGAGAGAGAGAGAGAGAGAGAGAGAGAGAGAGAGAGAGAGAGAGAGAGATTTGTAGTGAGCTTGAACAGCTGTGGCCCCACTTGACTCCCACTTTCGACTGGCCCATTTGACCTCGACCTATGACAGTCTGCCAGGTCACGGGATTCGAGTTGCGACAGCTGCCGGGCTGACCCAGCGTGAGCCCTCTGCTTCGCGGTGAAAATCTTCCAGGTGCTGACTTGGCACTGACAATGACTTGAGCAGTGTATGCAACAAATTAGAGCGCCCAGTTGACAGTGCGAGTGTAATAAACACAACGGCGGTATCGGGAATGGTATGTTTGTAGGGGTAAAATCGTCTTGCGGCGGGAACTAATAATTAACAAGCTTCGGTTGTTGTTGTGGTACACTGTTAGAGTTTGAATCATTTGCCTGACTTCTTAGGTTAGTTGCATCACTTTCACACCAATGTTTTCTTTTACCTTTACGCATCTGTTAGTGTTGCTAGGTGACTAGTTGATGGTGCGGTTGATGAAACCATGATTGATGGTGCCGGTGTTGATGGTGTGGTTGATGATGTAAGTGTTGATGGTATGGTTGATGATGTATGTGTTGATGACGCCATGGTTGATGGTGCCCATGTTGATGACGCCATGGTTGATGGTGCCCATGTTTATGACGCCATGGTTGATGATGCCCATGTTGATGACGCCATGGTTGATGGTGCCCATGTTGATGATGCCATGGTTGATGACGACATGGTTGATGGTGCCCATGTTGATGGCATGGTTGATGGTGCCCATGTTGATGGCGTGGTTGATGGTGCCCATGTTGATGGCGTGGTTGATGGTGTAAGTGTTGATGGCGTGGTTGATTGTGTAACTGCTGATGGTATGGTTGATGGTGTAACTGTTGATGGTATGGTTGATGGTGTAAGTGTTGATGGTACAGTTGATGATGTCGGTGTTGATGGAATGGTTGATGGTGTAAGTGTTGATGGTACAGTTGATGATGTCGGTGTTGATGTTATGCTTAATTATGTCGGTGTCGACGGTGTTTCTGATGTC
Source organism: Schistocerca nitens (assembly GCF_023898315.1). Lineage (NCBI taxonomy): Eukaryota > Metazoa > Arthropoda > Insecta > Orthoptera > Acrididae > Schistocerca > Schistocerca nitens. The sequence goes on along the minus strand of NW_026045998.1, from coordinate 3,051,406 downwards.
GATGTTGCTGTCGTTGCAGGGCCTGGACAGCGTGGCGCAATGCGCGATGCGGCCACTCAACTCGCATCTCGACACGCCGAGGATAGACAGCTACAGGTTCAGCATGGCCAACCTAGAGGGTGAGTATCGTTTCTAACTGCTGCTGCTGCGGCACCCACACGTACGTACGTACTTCACAGGCCACTGTACAGTACCTGGTGGAGTGGACCTCTCGCCAATATTAGCAATTTCTTTGTCTGTCCCATTTGCTTATGGAATGAAAGGAAAGAAAAAGAAGTGTCTACCTGCCTCTGTGCCTTATTCTCAGGGTCGCTTTATAAGATACGACAGTGGTATCGGGACAGTCACAAACTCTTCCTCCGTCACTGGTCGTCTATATGTACCAGAGAAATTTTTACGAGAATATTAGCATTCTTCCAAAGGTTCCAGTTTACGTTACTCGGGTAACTTTGATGCCATTTTCATAGGGGCTGTACTCTCCTGTTACGGTTCCAGAATCGGGTTGCCAGATTCGTGTGACGTGCGATGCGTGTACTCGATAAATGCCGGACCGGTGCTCCGGAACTGGCCGCACTGGCTTCACATTACAAGGAAACAGGTGACGCAGAAGAATGCCTTTTAAATTTGCAGCTACCAATGTCTGGATTTCTTTCTGTTGCAACTAGTTGGCTAAACGGTTTATCCGTGTCTCAGTCTCTTGATCAATTGTACCAGTAACCCGCCCGACTTGCAATTCTGTAAAGAGTTGAATTCCTGTGTACAAAAGAGGTTCACACATCCGATGACTGTAGAAGTCAGTTAATATGTTTATTATTTGACATTAAGCGCGTAAGAACGAAAAAGTTTAGGAAAGATTTGAATTGTTACGTCAAGTTTGTCGGAAGCCACCAAGTGCTCTCGTTGCGAGACGAGTGTACGCGCTGTCGTGCTGTGCAGCCGGCATCGGTGTTTCCTTCGAAATACTTGGCTGCACCGTGTGGCAGAAGCTTCGACCAGGCTGATGACCTCAGCTGTTGAGACAGGTGCCACACTCCGATGCTGGCGGAATCTACACTACTGGGCATCAAAATTGCTACACCAAGAAGAAATACAGATCATAAACGGGTATTCATTGGACAAATATCTTATACCAGAACTGACATGTGATTACATTTTCACGCAGTTTGGGTGCAAAAATTCTGAGAAATCAGTGTCTGTAATAACTGCCTCGCTACGCCTGGGCATTGAGTCAAACAGAGCTTGGATGGCGTGTACAGGTACAGCTGCCAATGCAGCTTCAACACGATACCACAGTTCATCGAGAGTAGTGACCGGCGTATTGTGACGAGCCAGTTGCTCGGCCACCATTGACCATACGTTTTCAGTTGGTGAGAGATCTGGAGAATGTGTGCTGGCCAGGGCAGCAGTAGAACATTTTCTGTATCCAGAAAGGCCCGTACAGGACCTGCAACAAGCGGTCGTGCATTATCCTGCTGAAATGCAGGGTTTCAGGGGTCGAATGAAGAGTAGAGCCACGGGTCGTTATACATCTGAAATGTAACATCCACTGTTCAAAGTGCCGTCAGTGCGAACAAGGGGTGACCGAGACGTGTAAGCAATGCCACCCCATACCATCACGCCGGGTGATACGCCAGTATGGCGATGAAGAATACACGCTTGCAGTGCGTTCACCGCGATGTCGCCAAACACGGGTGCGACCATCGTGATGCTGTAAACAGAACCTGGATTCATCCGAAAAAATGACGTTTTGCCATTCGTGCACCCAGGTTCGTCGTCGAGTACACCGTCGCAGGCGCTCCTGTCTGTGATGCAACGTCAAGGATAACCGCAGCCACGGTCTCCGAGCTGATAGTCCGTGCTGCTGCAAACGTCGTCGAACTGTTCGTGCAGACGTCTTGCAAACGTCCCCATCTGTTGACTTAGGGATCGAGACGTGGCTGCACGAAATGTTACAGCCGTGCGGATAAGATGCCCGTCATCTCGACTGCTAGTCATACGAGGCCGTCGGGATCCGGCACGGCGTTCCGTATTACCCTCCTGAACCCACCGATTCCGTATTCTGCTTACAGTCATTGGATCTCGACCCACGCGAGCAGCAATGTCGCGATAATAAACCGCAACCGCGATAGGCTACAATCCGATCTTTATCAAAGTCTGAAACGTGATGGTACGCATTCCTCCTCCTTACACGAGGCATCACAACAACGTTTCACCAGGCAACGCCGGTCAACTGCTGTTTGTGTATGAGAAATCGGTTGGAAAGTTTTCACATGTCAGCACGTTGTAGGTGTCGCCACCGGCGCCAACCTCGTGTGAATGCTCTGAAAACCTAATCATTTGCGTATCACAGCATCTTCTTCCTGTCGGCTAAATTTCGCGTCTGTAGCACGTCATCTTCGTGGTGTAGCAATTTTAATGACCGGTAGTGTAATTACAGCAGGGTTGTGCAGCAGACCAGTGGTCTCCTCTGGTCCCTCCGACCCCCACAAACCGACCGACCGTGCACTGCAGAATGGTCGGCACTCGGGGATTTTGGAATTGTGGGCCGAGGAAGAATGGGGAGCAGGCGGTCGGCTGCGGCTGGCAGGGTAACGGCCAGTGCAGCGCACACGGGGTCCCGGGAGGAGAGGCCGTCGAGTCGGCAGCGCAGCCAGGCGTGGCGGTCGACGGGACGAACTGGTGGTGGCTCGTAAGCGAGGCGGGGGGAACGGTGAAACTGTAGGAGGGCTCAAGACTACTGTGTGGACTGGACTGGGGCGTGCTCTTTCGGAAGAGTCCTCCTCGTTTTCGTCTAAAGTAACTTCGGTTACTCACAGGAAACGTAAATCTCGACGGCCGGATGTCCGATCTCGACTGCAGTGTCTCGCCACCGCAGCTGACGTGTGTGGCGTTTGCGAGACGCGCGGGCATTCGACTGGGAGGAAGAGCAGTGAAAATGGACGAGTTTGTAAAGGGTTGAGGTTACGGTATCGTAGTAAACGAGGATGTGGCGGTGCCGACGGAAACTGGGCGGAGTGGAGGCTTTGGAGAGGTTTCGGTGGTTAGTGGAGTGCATTTCTCGTGCAGTTTCTGGTGTACTTTTAGTACGTGAGTTTTTCAACTCGGTTTAGTCGAGGTTAAGTTCGACGTAGTTTAGTCTCTCAACTTAGCAGGAGGGAGGGTTACAAAGAGACAGGTAAAAGTTACCGAGTGAAGGAGCTCTTAGAGTGTAATTATTGTCTCGGTATCGGGAGACTTAGATTGCACCACGAGGTAAAACGACTGAGGGACAGCCGAGACTTGTGAAATGTGTGCCAGAGGGCTAGCACAGCGGTATCTGCAGTTTGTGGGAGGTGGAGAGGAGGAGGGGGTGAGGAGTAGCAGCAGCAGCAGCGGTGTGGGCTGTCTGGAGGCAGTGGAGCTGGGGACAGAGGGCGGATCGGCGATCGGCCGAGAAACGCGTACACGGAACTCGGGAGTGTGCACGTTCACAGCAAACGTAATGTCGACGGCCAGCTGACTGTCTCGCTCGTGTTTCTCGGGATCGCGGGACACGGAAGTGTGCACTGTCGGCTATCCGTAAACAGCAGCTGTAGACAGGTGTCGGTGTGAGAGTTTACGCAGAACGAGGCCGACGCGGCAGCAGGCAGTTCCTTCGGTTCTTGCTGGGGTCGAGCTGTTCTTCTGGCACGGACGGGGGGTCACACTCTACACTCTTCCGGTCTCGTCGTCAAGGTACCGGCTGATCAAATTTGAAAACTGAATAAACCACGGAGTAATGGGGATACAGAGGTAAAAAATGACACTCGTGCTTGGAATGACATGGGGTTTTATTAGAACAAAAAAAAAAAAAAAACAAATTTCACAAAATGTCCGACAGATGGCGCTGGACAGCAAAACGTCAGTGACTGCGGATGACAATCGTGTATAAAAGGAGCTGTAATGAGAGAGAGAAACAGATGCGCCAGCAGTCGCAGCATGTTGACGTTACCTGAAAAGGCGCTTCTAGTGAAGCTGTATTGTCAGAATGGGGAATGTGCTAGTTCAGCGTTTCGATCCTACCGCCACAGGAAGGGGATTCGGACGGGTAAAGGCCCGTCGACAAATGCAGGTGTGGCGAGAATGGTTTCGAAGTTCGAAGCCACGGGTTGTTTAGACGATAGACCCCGTAGTGGCCGACCGAGCACGAGGCGTAACGCTGCTGAGACAGTTCAGCAACAAACGGAGAATGTGGCGGGTTCGTCTATGCACGGGGAAGTCGGCGCTCGTGCAGTCGCACGTCGCACCGGCATTCCGTACACTACTGTTTGGTTGGCACTTGGGCGTACCCTCCGATGCTATCCGCACAAAATCCGTCGGCATCGTGAACTGTTACCTGGCGATTTAGTGAAGCGGAGGGAATTTGCGGTGTGGGCGTTTCAAAAGATGGCGGAAGATGACGATTGGTCGAGTAACGTGTTGTGGACCGACGAAGCTCATTTCACGCTCCGAGGATCTGTCAACGCCCGCAACTGCAGAATATGGGCTACCGAAAATCCTAGAACTGTCGTGGAAACTCCATTGCACGACGAGAAAGTCACGGTATGGGTTGGATTTATCACATCTACCGTTATCGGGCCTTTTTTCTTCGAGGAAATACGTGATTCTGGTTTCCTAACTGCTACCGAGACGGGTGAGAGGTACGCCAATATGTTACGGAATCGCATCATCCCCAGCCTGGCTGATAAACACCTGCTGGTACGTACCATGTTTATGCAGGATGGCGCTCCACCCCATATTGCTAGACGCGTGAAAGATCTCTCGCGCACGTCGTTCGGTGGTGATCGTCTGCTCAGCCGCCACTTTCCTCATGCTCGGCCTCCCAGGTCCCCAGACCTCAGTCCGTGTCATTATTGACTTTGGGGTTACCTGAAGTCGCAAGTGTATCGTGATCGACCGACATCTCTAGGGATGCTGAAACACAACATCCGACGCCAATGCCTCACCGTAACTCCGGACATGCTTTACAGTGCTGTTCACAACATTATTCCTCGACTACAGCTATTGTTGAGGAATGATGGTGGACATGTTGAGCATTTCCTGTAAAGAACATGATCTTTGCTTTGTCTTACTTTTATGCTAATTATTGGTATTCTGATCAGATGAAGCGCCATGTGTCAGACATTTTTTGAACTTTTGTATTTTTTTTTTTGGTTGTAATAAAACCCCTTGTCATTCCAAGCATGTCTGTCAATTTGTACCTCTCTATCTACATTACTCCGTGATTTATTCAATTCTCAAATTTATACTGACTTTTTGATCACCTGGTATTTAGATGGTACGCGGCAAGGTTTCCAGATTCCGGTTCCCGTGGTTAAGTGTTTATAGACTCGTCGGTAATGTCTCTCTGTTTTGTTTGGCCGGCCGGAGTGGCCGAGGCGGTTCTAGGCGCTTCAGTCTTGGAACCGCGCGACCGCTACGGTCGCAGGTTCGAATCCTGCCTCGGGCACGGATGTGTGTGATGTCCTTAGGTTAGTTCGGTTTAAGTAGTTCTGAGTTCTAGGGGACTGATGACGTCAGATGTTAAGTCGCATAGTGCTCAGAGCCATTTTAACCATTTTTGTTTTTTTTTTTGTGCGGTGCCCGCAGACTCGCAGGAGACGGAGCTGGACGCCATCTTGGGCGAGCTGTGCGCCCTGGAGACGCAGTGCGACCAGGCGCTGAGTGCGAACGCCGCCGCCAGGCGGCAGCACCTGCAGCCCAAGCCCGCGGCCGCCGGTGAGTGCCCCAGTTCACTCCGCCTCCTTACAGATCCTTCCCTGCCTCACCGATCCGACTGTGTCGAAAACTCGGTCTGCTTTCAAATATCTAAAACACCCGTTCTGTCAGAGTCATCCCGAGCACGGATGTAGTATGTGCTAACCCCCCTACTATTGTATGCTGCTAACAAGGGAACCTCCACATCGCAACCCTCAGATTTAGTTATAAGTTGGTACAGTGGATAGACCTTGAAAAACTGAACACAGATCAGTCGAGAAAACAGGAAGAAGTTGTGTGCAACTATGAAAAAAATAAGCAAAATATACAAACTGAGTAGACCATGCGCAAGATAGGCAACATCAAGGGGGGTGTGTGCTCTGGAGCGCCGTGGTGCCGTGTTTAGCGTGAGCAGCTGCGGAATCAGAGGCCCTCGGTTCAAGTCTTAACCTCGAGTGAAAAGTTTAATTTTTTATTTTCAGACAATTATCAAAGTTGAGGCACTGACACACAATCAACTTCGCTCTCCAAAATTCCAGGACATGTTCAGGATTTGACGGTCTACACGCGGAAAAATTTGAAAACGTTAAAAACATATGTTTTGACAGAGCACAGGGAAAACTGTTTTGTTGCATTCATTTCTTGCAGTTTATGTGACAAACTCTTATGTTTTCATCACTTTTTTTGGAGTGATTATCACATCCACAAGAAAACGTAAATCGGGCAAGATAGAAGAATCTTTTTACCCATTCGCCAGGTGTGCAAGTTAGGTGGGTCGACAACATATTCCTGTCATGTGACGCACATGCCGTCACCAGTGTTGTATAGAACATATCAGACGTGTTTGCCTGTGGAGGAATCGGTTGACCTATGACCTTGCGATCAAATGTTTTCGGTTCCCATTGGAGAGGCACGTCGTTTCGTCGACTAATCGCACGGTTTTGCGGTGCGGTCGCAAAACACAGACACTAAACTTATTACAGTGAACAGAGACGTCAATGATGAACGGAGAGATCATAACTTTGCGAAAATAAAGTAAACTTTTCATGCGAGGGAAGACTTGAACCGAGGACATCTCGTTCTGCAGTTGATCACGCTAACCACGGGACCACGGCGCTCCTGAGCTCCCATTATCCTTCACGTTGCGTATCTTCCGCGTGGACTACTCAGTTTTTATAATTTGCTTATTTTTTTCATAGTTTCACACAACTTCTTCCTGTTTTCTCGATTGATTTGTGTTCAGTTTTTCAAGGCCTATCCACTGTGCCAACTTATAACTAAATCTGAGGGGTTGCGATGTGGAGGTTCCCTTGTAAGAATTGCAGAATTCGATAAAACCGAGTGCTTGTAACAACAGGAATGCCATTACATACGTACATAAATAATTGATGTAATGTACAGGAGACTTGTCAATGTAAGTAATATAACTGACACACATACAGAGTGTAAAATAATTTATCGTAATGAGTGTACAAGTTTATCCCTTTACTCTACAAAGATAGATTTATCATTGTATAAAAATTGTGCACTGTATAACAACATTTTTGGATAAGGATGCCGTATAATTGTCTTTCGAGCAGACCTTGTTCCAAACCGTGAAAGCTCTTCACTTTCAGATTTTTGTAGCACGTACCGAGTGCCAGTAACGAGAAATTTTCTTTATTTCTACCATCACATACAGTGTCTGACATAGAAAAGTGAAGCATCTAGAAGTCGATGGAGAAATGAGACGATATGTGATGTTATTTGAGTGATTACGAAGTCTAGCGAAATTTACGAATAAGTTAACTGTACGAACGCGCGTATCGGAACGACGCGGCACAGCTTCTGGCCCGGGTGTACACACACACACACACACACACACACACACACACACACACACACACACACGAATTGTGCCGCCGGAGCTGTTGTACGAGGAGTGGTTGGAAACTTTTGAGAATGAATCCGGCAGTTCTTAACTGGTTTGTCGGGCATGCACACGGAGGGTGGGCAGTGAGTCATTGCTTCGTCCTCGAACGCCCCGTGACCGAAAACTGCGTTTCCTTTATTCGATTCGTTGAGGCAGCTGGTAGAGTCCGGCTGTGTTAGGGCTTGTTGGCGGATTCTGTCTGTGTGAAAATGGACACAAAAACTGGGCAACGAGTTTGTGCGAAATTTTGTTTTAAAACCGGGAAATCAGCCTCTGACACTTACGAACTGTTAAAAACAACTTATGGTGACAATTGTATGAGGCAGTCAAATGTTTTGGTCCGGTTCGACAGATTTAAAAATGGCCGCGAATCGTTTGAAGATGAACCACGGTCCGGCAGTCCTTCCGCCTCAAACACGAATGAAAATGTTGTAGAAGTTGGCGACTCGGTGCTCTCTGATCGTAGACTTACAATTAGGGAGATGGCTGATGAACTTCGTGTAAGCTTCTGTGCAGTTCAGACAATTTTAACTGAAGATGGGGACACGCGTCGAGTGTCCGCAAAATTCGTTCGAAAAATGTTGTCAAGTGACCGGAGACAATACCGACTCGAAGTGTGCCGAGAACTGATTAATCGGACTAAAATTACCCAGATTTGTTAAATGGGGTAATTACAGGTGACGAAAGCAAAGTGCAGCCTTTGCTGTGGGAGACCCCCCAGGTTCGCCACGACCGAAGATAGGACGGCAAAGTCGGTCGAAGGTCAAGACAGGGTTAGTGATTTTTTTTTTTTTTTTTATTCTACCGGTATTGGACAGCAGGAATGTACCCCTGGAGGACAGACAATTGACCAGGAATACTTCAAATGTGTCCTCGAGCGTTAGTGCGAAAAGGTGCGGAAGAAAAGGCGTGCACCGTGTGACGTCCGTTCTCATTCGCTACGTCACATACAAAAAAATTACATATATATTTTATATATTTTTATTTTTAATTTATCAGCATGCTTCTTTCTCTCAGGGATATTGTCTTTTCTTGTCACTTTTACTTACGTGCACAAGTAAGTATGAAACGGGTTCTTGAAGGGCCTCAGTTACTCATGTACCAACTTCAGATTTTGAACGTGATGGCTAAAATTGAATTGAATGTAATTTTGTTAGTTTCTATTTATTGATTGCAAAGCAAGACTCGAGAGAATTTCGATTGTTGCCGTGGAGCGGCCAAGATAAAACTTACTGAACTCGTGGAATCTGTATAGTTTAAAAACATGAACTTTAACGTAAATTACTTATCTGTTGCAATTTAAAAAGGTTCTTATAACGAAATCTCTCGCAGTTACAGTTACTGTTAACACTGAAAAATAAATTAATACTTCGGCGCGTAATGGGCGACCAGAGGCTGCATCGGAAGATGAGCTTCTGGCAGCGCAAATTACTGAAAAAAAAAAAAATGCTTATTAAAAATAATTAGCCACTGCGAGCATTTGAGGTGACAACTATTACAAAGAAATTCATTTTGTAATAATAATAACAAGAGTAGTTTAGCAATAAATACGAATAACTCACACGAAATATGTGTAGCGACACAATGGCTGCCTTCCGTATACTGAAACAAAACAGTGTGCGTCCCACAAAATACGTCCTTCCTCCTCGGCCGTACAATCGCGTCTCGTTCGATCCTTTTTTATTTTCATAAACATTAAATAAAGATGCTATCGCTGCATATCAGTTGTTTCGAGAACATTAACTATATCTTTTACACTAATTATATTCGTAAAATACGTAAACTACGATTTACAACCGCTAAAAAGTCAATATTTATGTGACGTACCGTCACAACCGTGGCAGTGCTCTGGCTCTCCGTCTCTATATTTTTGACCAAATTCAGGACTCGTGTGCTTCCCGCGATTTGGCCCTTGCGGACTCGTACCTGTTTCCTAAACTGAAATTTTCACCGAAAGGGAAGCGATTTGACTCGATCGGAGACATCTTGGCAAATACGGAGAGCGTCCTTAACACACTCCGGGAAGAAAATTTCCAGGAATGTTTCCAATAGTGGAAACTCCGTCGGAGTCGGTGTGTTCAGTCTGGAGGGGTCTCTTCGGAAGGAGATGCGTCACAGCAGCACGTAGACAGCACCGCTGTACAGATCCTTCGCACTCTCCAGCCACACCTCGTACGATGTCGTCAGCGGGACCGAACAGACGCCGGCTCACACTGGGAGAGAGTATCGGGCAATTCCTAGACCCACGTGCTACGTGCAGACGAGTATTTTCCCTCGGAGATACTTTGTCCCCGTGTGGAGCCACACCGCCGCGTCACGACGCTACTCGCTGCGTAACTGCCGTCCGTGTGGGAGGCGACGCGCGGGTCGGCGATTGCCCGGCGGCGGTCGCGGGTGCGGGGGTGTCAGCCCGACGCCGGTCCTCGCACGACACGGCGCGGCCCCCTTTCGAACTCTGTCGACCGCCGATAACGGCGTCTCGTCGCACCGGTACGTGCCACTGTGCGATAACCCGGCGTGCGGTGTCTTTTTTTTTTTTTTTCTTTATTGTTATTTGAACACCTTGTACAATGGTAGGCCGACAGCGGCAAAATTACGGCGCTCTTCGGCCACTGATAGTGCAGGTAATGCGAGTGGAGACGTCGAAAAACGAAATGACACGGTGGATACGCGACATCGGAGACGCAAATTTAAAATACGTCAAGTCGTTCACGGGTGCAGCGTCCGAAGAAAATCGTTCGGCACTCGGACACTAAGAGAGACGACAGAAATGGCACACGAGAACGAAGGAGCACAAATGACGAAACACCGAATCGATCACTAACACGATAGACCGCGCGCGCGCGCGCGCACACACACACACACACACACACACACACACACACACACACACACACACACACACACACACACACACACACACACGAAACACTGCCGAAGATTTCCTTCGCGCGAATGTCGACTTTACGTGTACGAGTCCGGAGACCTGCCGAATGGGCAAAAGATGGGGGATGAGGGAGACGGGAGGGTGTAGATGCCAGTGGCGGAGGATACCGGAGGGGGAGGAAAGGTGGGGGGGGGGTAGGGAACAAACACGGGGTGTGCCAGGGGAGGATCGAAGTCGGTACGAGGGGTAGACGGAGGGTCCGAGGGGCAGTCGGTGGAAGCCACCTCGGCTGAGGGTACGGAGAGTGCGGCGTGGGAATACAGGTGCGCCAGCAGACTGTCGAAGGAACCGCCCCGGCATCGGCCCGCAGCGATTTACGGAAATCGCGGAAAACCTAAATCGGGACGGTCGGACGCGGGATGGACCGTCGTGCTCCACTGCGCCACCTCGGTCGGTCAGGTGTAGCCGGAGTGGTGTCAGGTGTGGCCGGCTGCCGCGTCGCGGTCACTGACAAAGTGCCGGTCGTCAGCCAGGTGCTGGTGACATCTTGCGAGAAGCAATCGATCAATGGTATCGATTTCGTAGGGCTGTCGATAAATGGCTGTCTCACTCGCTCGACGTCGCCGTCGTACGTGCACAGACGACCCGACCGTTTCCCGTGTCTTACGGAGCACCGCGATTCTACAAAACATTTGTGCCACTCGTAAATTGTAAACCTACCGGGAGGACCTTCGGCGTAGTCGGTACGGAAATTACCCTGAACTGTTGTCGCCGAATTCGATTCTTAGAACCGAAACACACGACCGGCACGCTCGGGTCCAGTAGAGGCAGCCATCTTTTGACGCAACCGCCGCTAGCGCTCCTTGCCGTGGGTCTCGGCACTAGCGAACTACGCGAGACAAAACTCGACGAATTTCCCTACAAGTTGACACTACAGTCACCTCTGTAGGTAATACGAATAAATTTATACGAATTTTCAAAATTGTAAAGTGTTTTTTGGAACACCTTGTATATGTTAAGAAAATGACTTCGTGTAAATAATTACGAATTACGTGTGAACAGTTCGTGCAAATACACTACTGGCCATTAAAAATGCTGCACCACGAAGATGACCTGCTGTAGACGCGAAATTTAGCCGACAGGAAGAAGATTCTGAGAAGTGCAAATGATTAGCTTTTCACAGCATTCACACGAGGTTGGCGCCGGTGGCGACACCTACAACGTGCTGACACGAGCAAAGTTTCCAACCGATTTCTGATACAGAAACAGCAGTTGACCGGCGTTGCCTGGTGAAACGTTGCTGTGATGCCTCGTGTAAGGAGGAGAAATGCGTACCGTCACGTTTCCGACTTTGATAAACGTCGGATTGTAGCCTATCGCGATTTCTGTTTATCTTATCGCGACATTGCTGCTCGCGTCGGTCGAGATCCGATGACTGTTAGCAGAATATGGAATCGATCGGTACGGGAGGGTAATACGGAACGCCGTGCTGGATCCCGACGGCCTCGTATCACTAGCAGTCGAGATGACAGGCATCTTATCCACACGGATGTAACGGATCGTGCAGCCACGTCTCGATCCCCGAGTCGACACATGGGGACGTTTGCGAGACGACAACCATCTGCACGAACAGTTCGACGACGTTTGCAGCAGCACGGACTATCAGCTCGGAGACCGTGGCTGCGATTACCCTTGACGCTGCATCACAGACAGGAGCGCCTGCGATGGTGTACTCCACGACGAACCTGGGTGCACGAATGGCAAAACGTCATTTTTTCGGATGAATCCGGGTTCTGTTTACAGCATCACGATGGTCGCATCCGTGTTTGGCGACATCGCGGTGAACGCACATTGGAAGCGTGTATTCGTCATCGCCATACTGGCGTATCACGCGGCGTGATGGTATGGGGTGCCATCGGTTACACGTCTCGGTCACCTCTCGTTCGCATTGACGGCACTTTGAACAGTGGACGTTACATTTCAGATGTGTTACGACCCGTGGCTCTACCCTTCACTCGACCCCTGCGAAACCCTACATTACAGCAGAATAATGCACGACCGCACGTTGCAGGCCCTGCACGGGCCTTTCTGGACACAGAAAATGTTCGACTGCAGCACATTCTCCAGATCTCTCACCAACTGAAAACGTCTGGTCAGTGGTGGCCGAGCAACTGGCTCGTCACAATACGCCAGTCACTACTCTCCATGAACTGTGTCAGTTCTGGTATAATACATTTGTCCAATGAATACCCGTTTATTATCTGCGTTTCTTCTCGGTGTAGCAATTTTAATAGCCAGTGGTGTACATACACAGAGTAGTTAAAAGTATTAAGATCGGTAAATAGTGGTAGACATTAATGCGTAGCCTTAATATTACACGTATTTGTAATAACAGTTTTTGTGATGGTGATATCGTATTACTTTTTACATTAGTCGCGTTGCAGCGTAGCTTACAAGTGATTGGTAGTGTCTGCGACGCCCCGCTGGTGTGCTGCCCGCTACCTGCGCTCTGTCACGTTGCAGGTGAGCCGCAGCCCGCCCCCGCCCCCGCGCGGCAGCAGCAGCAGCAGCCCCGGATGACGCACTCGCGCTCCAGCTCCGAGGGCGCCCGGGCCAAGCCGGAGGGCGACGACGCCGGCCGCGAACACGGTAACAAAAAAAAAAAAAAACCGCCATTACCGTGGACCTACCGGTTCTCCCCACTCTTTGTCTCTGCCCCCTAACGTACGATCGATTACTCAACACATTCGGTCACGAAAGACTGAGACTCGAACTCGGAACCTCTGCATTTTGCGGGCGAATGCTCTTCCCGACTGAGGTATGCGGGTACGAATCGTGGCCCGTGTAGTGTTTAATAAAAAAGAAAAAGGAAAGAAAACAAAAGGTTGAAAATGTGAGAAGAAATGGTGAATAAAAAGGGGGTTTTAAAATCGTTAATGACCGTGAAAAAGGGAAGGAATCGAATGCAAATCGCACTTCGTATTACAGAAAAGTTATCGGACTTCTTGATTCGGAAAAGCTATTGTTGGGGTGGTCCTTGTGGCGTTTCTGAGCAAACGTCAAACCAATTTCCATTTGAAAAAGAAGAGAGGAGAACAAAATGTGATTAACAGGGGGAAATGGCGTAGATAACAGTTCATCCTTTACCGTGTTAACATGTCTTCTCGCGTGCGGCGTCCAGGTCTTCAAAAATCCCCTACTTCATTTCTGCGTGAAAAGTCTTAGCTGGTCCGAAATCGTGCAATAAATTTTAATTGTCCAGGAATTACTAATGTATACAAAATAAAACCATTTCCGTGTCGAATGCAATATATTTTACGTTGCTGCTTTCAACCTGCAAATTTCATACAAACTTTCACAACACGTCTGCACATCGATGAGTTTTTTCGCCTTAATCCGACCGAGAATAGCTAATAAGTTTTTACGTCTGAATTAAGCTTCGGCTCTCGAGAGACAAGACAGATAGAAAAACAAAAAAAAGAGTTACAATTTTAGTATTTTCTCTGCCGTCGAGCGCTCTTACCGCTGCGACGGTATAATTTCGAGTGTAGCGCGGCGAAATTCAAAGTCCCGCTACACCCACCTCGGCTGTCTCTCTTTCTGCGGTACCCACTCTCGTCTCCTCTCCTCTGCTACCTTCCAGTCTCCACACTAGTTCTCACTTTGCCGGGACTGTCGTTTCTAGTGGACGGGGCCTGTCGGTGCGGCAGCTTTGCAGCTACGAGTTCCGGCTTCAGCTGGCGAGACATTTCCGACTTGCACGCACTGTGTCTCAGAGTGAAAATCTGTTCTGCGTGACGGGTCGCGGCTCTGTGTGTAAGGGTCCCGAAGCTGCTAATACGGTATTCAAACTGAGGAGGACAGACTGTCACGGCACGCGACAAGCCTCTCGTGTCTACTCGCGGCGCAATTTAGAGAAATACCTCCACTCTGAACGAAACTGTCCAGTTCTTTAATCGCGCGAGGGAACGGCCGGCGAGAACTGCTGCAGGCGAGTGGGACCTCCTCGGTTCGAAATACATCTACAGTTATACGGTGTGTGGCGGAGGGCACTTTACGTGCCACTGTCATTACCTCCCTTTGCGGTTCCAGCCGCGTACGGTTCGCGGGAACAACGACTGCCGGAAAGCCTCTTCGGGAGGTATAAATAGGGGGAAGCAATATATTCGATACCTCATCCAGAAACGCACCCTTCTCTAAACCTAGACAGCAAGCTACATCGCGATGTAGGTCAGATCCCCATGCGTTGGCGTGACGCCGTCGTTGCTCCTATACCCAAACCCGGGAAGGATAGACACCTTCCTTCTAGTTACCGCCCCATTTCTCTTACAAGCTGTGTCTGTAAGGTGATGGAGCGCACGGTTAATGCTCGGTTAGTCTGGATTCTCGAATCTCGACGGCTACTTACCAATGTCCAATGCGGCTTTTGTCGCCGCCGCTCCGCTGTCGACCACCTTGTGACCTTGTCGACATTCATCATGAACAACTTTTTGCGAAGGCGCCAAACGGTAGCCGTGTTCTTCGATTTGGAGAAGGCTTATGATACCTGTTGGAGAGGAGGTATCCTCCGCATTATGCACAGGTGGGGCCTACGCGGTCGCCTGCCCCTTTTTATTGATTCCTTTTTAACGGATCGAAAGTTCAGGGTACGTGTGGGTTCCGTATTGTCCGACGTCTTCCTCCAGGAGAACGGAGTGCCTCAGGGCTCCGTCTTGAGCGTAGCCCTTTTTGCCATCGCGATCAATCCCATTATGGATTGCATTCCACCTAATGTCTCAGGCTCTCTCTTTGTCGATGATTTCGCGATCTACTGCGGTGCCCAGAGAACATGCCTCCTGGAGCGCTGCCTTCACCGTTGTCTCGACAGCCTCTACTCACGGTGCGTGGAAAATGGCTTCCGGTTCTCTGAAGAGAAGACGGTTTGTATCAACTTTTGGCGATATAAAGCGTTCCTTCCGCCATCCTTACATCTCGGTCCCGTTGTTCTCCCATTCGTGGAAACAACTAAGTTTCTAGGGCTCACATTGGACAGGAAACTTTGTTGGTCTCCGCACGTCTCTTATTTGGCGGCCCGTTGTACACGTTCCCTTAATGTCCTCCGAGTTCTTAGTGGTTCATCTTGGGGAGCGGATCGCACTGTCCTGCTTCGCTTGTATCGGTCCATAGTCCGATCGAAGCTGGGTTATGGGTGCTTCGTCTACTCGTCTGCTCGGCCATCCCTCTTACGCCGTCTCAACTCCATCCACCATCGGGGGTTACGTCTTGCGACCGGAGCCTTCTACATTAGTCCCGTCGAGAGTCTTTATGCTGAAGCTGCCGAATTACCATTGACCTACCGGCGCGACGTACTGCTGTGTCGGTATGCCTGCCGGCTGTTGTCTATGCCCGACCACCCCTCTTATCAGTCCTTCTTCGCCGATTCTCTCGACCGTCAGTACGGGTTGTATGTGTCTGCCCTGCTGCCCCCTGGAGTCCGCTTCCTTCGCCTGCTTCGACAATTGGATTTGGCCCTCCCTACCACCTTCAGAGAGGGTGAGAGCCCGACACCACCTCGGCTCCAGGCTCCGGTTCATATTTATCTCGACCTCAGCTCACTCCCGAAGGAAGGTACTCCGGCTGCAGTGTATTGCTCACGGTTTGTCGAACTTCGTGCTCGACTTGCCGGTCACACCTTTATTTACACCGATGGCTCCAAAACTGACGATGGTGTCGGCTGTGCCTTTGTCGTCGGGGCCGTCACCTTTAAATACCGGCTCCTCGACCAATGTTCCAGCTTTACGGCCGAGCTTTTTGCTCTCCATCAGGCCGTTCAGTATGCCCGCCGCCACCGCCATTCTCCGTATGTACTCTGCTCTGACTCACTCAGTGCTCTTCAGAGCCTTGGAGCTCCCTATCCGGTCCATCCCTTGATTCAACGGATACAGCAGTCCCTCCATTCTTTCGCTGATAATGGTTCTGCTGTCAGCTTTCTGTGGGTTCCCAGACATGTAGGAGTGCCTGGGAATGAGGCTGCTGATGCTGCAGCCAAGGCTACAGTCCTCCTGCCTCGGCCAGCCTCCCATTGTGTCCCGTCCTCTGACATTAGTGGGGATGTTTGTAAGAGGCTTGTGTCTTTGTGGTGGGATGCTTGGTCATCCCTCCAAGGAAACAAGCTCCGGGCAGTAAAACCGCTCCCAACTGCTCGGACAACCTCCTCCCGACCATCTCGGCGAGAGGAGGTCCTTCTGACCAGGTTGCGGATTGGGCATTGCCGGTTTAGCCACCGCTACCTGCTCTCCGGTGACCCAGCTCCGCAGTGCCCTTGTGGTCAAGCATTAACAGTGCGCCGTGTTTTATTGTCGTGTCCCCGCTTTAGTCAATCTCGTGTTGTCCTGTCCCTGCCATCTACTTTACCGGATATTTTAGCTGATGACGCTCGAGCAGCTGCTCGTGTTCTGCATTTTATAACTTTGACTGGCTTGTCCAAAGACATCTAACTTTTTTACTTATTTTATCTGCATCTTTGTCAGGACTTTCTGGTGTCCCCCCCTCCCCTTGAGTTAACTAGATTCCATGTGCTCTAACAATCGTGACTGGGCGCTAATGACCTCAGTAGTTGAGCGCCCTTAAACCCAACAAAAATAAATAAATAAATAAATAAATAAATAAAATAAAATAAATAAATATATATTTCGGTGTCGTCGTCAAACATCCGGTGTATTAATTTCTCCTTGTTCGACTTTAATAACCTTACTAAACTTCTTCTCCGTTTTTTATACTACCTGCTCAGCATACGGACCTGCTCCACATCGGCCACTCGTCCGTGCCGCCCGACTCCGATGACTGCAGGCTTATTTCTGTACGAGCTGTAGACGACCTCCGACTGCCCGTATTTTGTCCACGTTACCTTCGGAATCGATCTAAACGGCGGGAGATTTGTAATGACCCAGGTGGAAGGTGGAAAAGAGAATCCGAACAAACTGTGGAGTACACTAGTGTTCTCTCCTCAAACGACGAGTGGCCGACCTATCTCCGAGTTGTAGTGACAATGCAGACCAATTGGCGCACCTCACAGCACTGCACTTCCTCGTATTTCCAGTTGGACCGGCCCTGGGTGCTGTCGGATGGGTTCAGATATTAAACTTAAAACTGTAAATAATTGTGCTGCTATCAAAGGTGTGGATTACTAGGGATGCCAAGTCACACACAGGCACTACACAAAGACTGTCAAACGAGTAAGCTTTCGACCGAGAAGGCCTTCGTCAGAATGGGACAAAGGGCATGTGCGCTGCCCCCCCTCACCCCTCCCCCCCCCCTACACACACACACACACACACACACACACACACACACACACACACACACACACAACTGCAGCAAGTCTGGCCTTGGCAGCCACACACTGTGGTCATTTGGGTGAGGGATGTGTGTGTGTGGTGTTTAATTGTGGTGAAGGCCTTGTATTGTTTCCGTTCCTCGGGGTTCTGTCGTGAAAATATAAAATAGAAAATCTGATTGGGTTTTGAATTTTGATGGAATAAGTTACGGATAAGGCGGACTTCGTATTTTTGATTGAGATAGTGCTGTAATTTGACCGTGCATGGCAGACCGGGTCGGCAACACTACAAAAAGCGACTGTACGGAAATAGCATCAGAAATTAGTTGAAATTTACCTTATAAATCTGTCAGAAGCGTAGTATTAATTATAATATAGTCTTCGTGGCTGTCTTCTTAATTTTCTTGTAGTATGACCTGTTTTCATTGTTCTCCGTCTGTTGAAAATTTGTTTAAGTTGTCACTGTCAGGATCAATTTACAGATTCGGGTATAACCATTTCGAATCAGTATTGAAACAACTTCGTTTCGTAATATAATTTTAATTTCCACCCAAAAGCATATTTAACACAGCGCTGAAAATACACGTCTTTCGTATGAAGACGAGAGAGAGAGAGAGAGAGACAGACAGAGAGAGAATGAGTAATCAATTAGTTGTTAAAAACAAACACCTACGCAAAAGTAAAAAGAAGAACAAAATTATTTATAAAAATCGGTCGCTGGCGCAGCGCTCTTCCGCGTGCGCGATCGTAGATTATATCTTTTGTATTGGCGGAGGCGCGGTGGTCAAAGTACCATTACAATGCCTCCTCTACTGACACGCTCCGCAAGCGAGCGTGGCAGTATAAGAAAATAAGAAATTCAAATATTAAAAAAAATATTTCTGAGCACAATGCTCTTTGCATATCAGTCTTTGTATACAGTCTTTTTGGTGTGTATCTTCTTTAGGAGTCGTAGCATTAATATCTTTGAACTGCGGCGTATTATCGTTGCTTAGAACAGCGTTTGAATTCATTTCACATGATTCGTGTTTGCAATGCAATTAATTAGAACAATAAGTGTTCTATTACATTGCTCCAATGTCTTTAAACGTAGTATCGGCTTCTGAGTGTGTGTGTACTGCCTGGATCTGTTGCGTGTGACTTGAAGAAAATCCAAAGTTTGTTCATTGTGTCAACACGAAATTGTGATCTCCTGCATTCGAATTTTGGTGCCGTCCACCGGGGTATAAATGGTCAATGAGGGCACAGGAAACACCTCACTGCCTACGACAGGTGATGAGCTTGTCCTTTACACCAACCTGAAGACCTGCCGGCTTCCACAACACCATACACTTCAAGGCATATTGACACTACGTAAATATTGCTTGATCAGTGTTCCATCACGTTGGTTTCTTCTCTGCATTTTCAGTTCCATTTATATGAATCATGTGCTACGTTCACAAGTCCTTTGCAGTTCATTAACATCTCCTTAAAATACATTTCTTGATATAATATGTACATAAATATACAAATATTTACAATTAATCATTCCATGAGATATTTACATTGTTGTATAGTACATATACAGAATTAAATGAAAAATATAGTAAATTTTTACGTTACATTCGATATCATTGTGCTGATATCTGAATTACATTACATTCAGATTGGAATATACATTCTATTTGTTGGCTCATTCTTTTTCCTTTCTTTCCTTTTTTGTTCTTTTCCCTTTCGTTACACTTGCAACATTTTAAAATAATTATGGCAACTCGCTATAATATTCAACTTAAAATTCTTCTTGCCTCCTGGAATAAAATTTACACATATTTCAAGCTTCAAGACAGCCCTCTGTAGGAGGATAGGTTCATGGGATGGTTGCTGACTACTTCATAAATACTAGTAAAGTTACCTTCTACAGTAGACTACACAAAATAAAACATGATAGACAAAATACATGTTTACTTACTATAATGTAAAATTTCCTATGCGTAATACTGTTTCTAAGTGTGGTGTCCCCACTATTGCTGTTTCTAAGAGTGGTGCCCCTCTATTACCGTTTCTAAGAGTGGTGCCCCTGTAAATATTTTAGGATGCTACAAGTATGTACATCAGTGTGGTAAGTGTGTGTGTGTGTGTGTGTTTATATATTCCTCTTATTCATCATCACTTACTTTTTTACTTCAACAATAATAATAATGATACCCTTTTCTAGTCTTATATTCCATTTACCTCTCTCCATATTACTATTTATCCTCTTATTAAACTAAAATTACATTCACTCATTACATTCAGTCACTCGTATCAACATTACTATTATCACATGCCTCCTAAAGAAAATAATTCTGTTCAGTTCTCTGCCTCCTCTAATGTGTATATGCCTCAATAGCAACTCCTCTTATAACCAAATATCTAATTAGCTATTGGATGGTTCACATTGCTTTCTAGACTTACCTGCATTCATTAGATTGTAAGTATCTGTATAACTTCAATGTAGGCTGCTCATAACTGTATACCATATTAATTATCTTCTTCTCATTAGCTAACATTTTAGTGTATGTATTTTTTCAAATTTCTGTGTGGATGTAAACCTCTGGGTTTATGTATTAATGGATATTCTAATGAATAACAGCCAGGGTGTGGAATATTTGCAATTCGGTATGGTCCAGAGTATAAGATCTGCCATTTCCTGTTTAAATGTTTCAGTTTTGTGGGTTTAGGATGTGTTCTTAGTAAATCTAACTCAACAACTTGAAATGTTTGTGCTTTCATGACACCTCTGTCATATTTCTGCTTTCTTTCGTTAGCTTTGTCACATAATTTTGTGTAAGCTTGTCTTACCTTTTCTTCTAAACTAACAGGATTTGTATGTTGCTGTAATAGGTAGAGGGTCTGCCCATTCATTTCTTTCTGTTTTATCCATAATTAATTCGGTTGATGTGTATCCAGTAGAAATGTGAGTTAAATTGTTCACTATTTGTTCAAATGGTGTTAGGTATTCTACCCATTTTGTGTGCTTCTCCGGTGTGTGTGTGTGTGTTCTCATAAACTGTCCCAATTGTCGAAATGTTCTTTCTACCGGGTTTCCTGCCGTGTGAAATCTTGAACAAGACAGCTACGCCACACGGAGGTAGCCGAAAGGCACGCGTCAACTCACGCAGGCTAGTTTAGGTCTGAAACAGGAGACGTAATGAAAGCTATAAAGAAAACTACGTTGCGGCTAGAATACTTAACTTTTATTCTATCATTGTGGTACATCTGGAAATTGTGGCGATACAAGTGAGACTCTTTAGATACATGCAATGTTACTAATGGCGCCTTGCTAGGTCGTAGCCATTGACTTAGCTGAAGGCTATTCTGTCTCTCGGCAAATGAGAGAAAGGCTTCGTCAGTGTAGTCGCTAGCAACGTCGTCGTACAACTGGGGCGAGTGCTAGTCAGTCTCTCGAGACCTGCCGTGTGGTGGCGCTCAGTCTGATCACTGACAGTGGCGACACGCGGGTCCGACATGTACTAATGGACCGCGGCCGATTTAAGCTACCACCTAGCAAGTGTGGTGTCTGGCGGTGACACCACAGCAATATTGTATAATCTTATCTGTACATTTGGTTACACCATAGTGTCCCGAAGTTCTGTGTGTAAATAAAATAAAATCATCAACATGAGCTTCAGGTAAGCAAACACACCAATGCTGTGATTCAGGGTTTCGTCGGTGAAATAGCACTTCCTTGTGTGATGTGTAATATTTTTCAAGATGTGGGTCTGTTCCTGCACGTAATTTATTCTTTATCTGGATCCACCTGGGATCATTGTCCTGCAATATGGCTAACTTCCTGCACATGTTTTTGTAGGAAGGTGCAAATGTACCGTCATACATGAGTAAAATTTTAAAATCTGATGTTTGTTTTGTCACATCTGGAAATTCTTGTAGGCCTTGTGGCAAACGAGATAGAGCATCGGGGTCATTCCATATCAAATCACCCAATAAAAAATAAATTTTACACCCACCTCCTTAGATTTTCATGAAATTTGGCTCAAATGGTTCTAATACCATCCTGTGACTGTGACTAAGGCAAGATCATCTGCATAGATGAAACTCTTTGTGAGAGAAGGTTGAGGCTGGTCATTTGTAAATATGTTGTCCTTTCCCCCATATTGTTCAACATATTTACAAATGACCAGCCTCAACCTTCTCTCACAAAGAGTTTCATCTATGCAGATGATCTTGCCTTAGTCACACAAGCCAGAGATTTTGACACAGTAGAAAACCAGCTTACTGTTGCTCTCAAGGACCTATCTGAGTACTACAGAGTCAATAACTTAAGACCGAACCCTGCTAAAACTCAAGTTTGTGCTTTCCACCTACGCAATCGAGAGGCCTATAGAAAACTTACAGTGTTTTGGGAAGATCAAGAGCTTGAACATTGTTTCTACCCCAAATATCTGGGTGTCACCTTAGATCGAACGTTGACCTACAGAAAACACTGCACTAACACTAAGCAGAAAGTTGCTGCTCGTAACAACATCCTGCGGAAGCTCACTGGCAGCGTTTGGGGTGCAGATCCCAAACTACTAAGAACATCAGCCTTGGCCTTGTGTTATTCCGCAGCTGAATACGCATGTCCTGTATGGTACAAGTCATCTCATGCAAAGCAGGTTGATGTGGCACTGAACGAAACCTGCAGGACAGTAACGGGATGCCTCAAAGCTACACCTATTGATAAACTCCATAAACTAGCAGGTATTGCTCCTCCAGACATAAGGCGTGAAGTCGCAGCCAAACTTGAGAGACATAAAGCAGATCATAACACCGATCACCTGCTACATGGATACCAGCCACCAATTAGTAGACTCAAATCTAGGAGGAGCTTCATGAGAACTACTACACCCCTCACCGGTCGGACTGGAGCAGCCAGACTATCTCAGTGGACAGCAAAATCTGACAGCAATGATTGGATGACTCCTTCTGAGACCCTTCCTCCTGGTGGAAATCAAGTCTGGACAGTGTGGAAGTCTCTAAATCGGCTCAGGAGTGGCGTCGGACGAACTAAGGACAACCTGTTTAAATGGGGCTTCATGAAGGAATCTTCCACCTTGTGTGACTGCGGAGAAGAACAGACAACCAAACATTTAATTAACTGTCCTAGATGTCCTGTATCATGTTCCACACAAGAGCTTGTTGATGTTTCAGACAATGCTGCTGCCGTTGCACAATTTTGGGCTAATACCGTTTAGTTTGTTCTTTTATGATTTGACCTGATTTGTTATATTGTATGTATTGTAAATATTGTTGTAATGTTTTTGACTCGAAATAATAATAATAATAATACCATCCTGACAACACCTGCAATTTTTTTTTTTTGCTGTATCTCTTACAGTTTTTTTTTTAAATAAATTTTTAAAGTTTTTATGTTTTGCGTTTTCTGAACCTTCGGAAATGGTCAATTTAATTTGTATTCAAAACTTTAAATTTGCTTATCTTAAAAACTCTTTTAGATAACATCATGAATTTTTGCAGCAAGTTTATTTATTATACGTATTTGAAGATAAAAATGATGCTATTAAAATATATTAATATTTTCTATGAAAAAAAATATATATATGTATTTTTTTTCTTTTTTTTTAACGGATGTTTTGTTTTATAAGAATTGCAATATCTAGAGTCTCAGACCTGATAGAATGCTCAAATTTGTTTTAATTTACTCTTAAACATATAGGCTACTTGATAAAACAAAAATAATGATGGCTTTTTAACATGTTTATTAATTATAGTAGATTACATTAGAAAAATGTACGAAGATAGTTTACTTACGACACTTATGTATAACCCAACTGATTGCTTGAAACATTGAATTTTTTGAGTAATTTTGTCTTTTTAATAAACATTAATGCTGATTCAATCTGTTTTTCCACTTCATCCAAGAGCTTTCAGTTCTTTTGATACAGTCTTTTTTGAAGTAATACATTCTCCCAGTGCCGCTTGATTGAGGTGCGTCTACTACACAGACTATGTGCTCCAAAGGCACAATGCAGGAATCTTCCCTTTCAGGCCAATAAAATGAAGCAGCTGGTCCTGAAGGATGTAGAAATAGAATTTCTGCATCTTCTTCATCATTGAATATTGTTTTTACCAGTCCAAAGTACCAGTTACCATCATAATTTGCAGCCACATAGCTATTTACGGATGGTTCAACACGAACCCAATCAGAAGAAGAACGGAAAGAAAAGACTAAGGAGGGTTTTACACTATCTGTAGTCCTTCTAATTTCAAGGTTGTTTGTTGGAAGTGGTTTGAAGTTATGAAAACTTCTAGTTCCAGGAATGGTTCGGGTTGCTGAAAAACGTTTTTCTAGTTTTAACCGTAGCAGATCAGCTTCTTTTTTGTCAATAAAGTGAAAATGAATGTTTTCAATATTTTTTTCACAAAACTTGTACACATCGATTGCTGTCATTTGTTCTTCGTCTGAAAGCTGTAGACTGGCTTTCCTTAAAATTCTTTTAATAGTTCCTCCTAGGCCATCACAAATTGACTTCCCATGACTTGTTGCAAAAAAAAGTGTGTTGGGCCTTCAAATTAAAGTCTCTCAAGTGTTCAGTCAAATTTTTAAAACTGTTTCTATTTTTGTACTGCCCAGCACAACCATCTGTAAAGTAGTGAACTGAGTCAATGTCAGTATGATGTAATGACAGCCACTTTGTAATTTCTTTTTGTACAAAGTTAACAAAACCAGTGTCATGTTCTTGGTCATCACTAATAAAACAGTGGTTGGAAACAAAAACATTGTTTTCCTCATTTCTTAGAAAAACTCCAACTGGGTTTAGAGTACAACCACCTCTATTCCAGTGGTAACTTTAGATTTCATCTTGTATAACAAAGGAATAATTTTCACTGAAAGCCATCACAATAATTGCTGTTTTGGGTGGTGGGTCTTCTTTCAATCTTTTAAGGCTGCTGATTGGGATTTTGCTATAAACGAGTGCAGGGTGAGCTTTTCCAATGACCTAACCAATAAAGAAATGTCGTCTTCAACACTGATAGACTGTTTCTGCCCTGTCTGTGTTAACCCACTGACTGATTACAATTTCTTCTTCTAAATCATAATCTTCACTTAGTTTTTCAGTTAAGTACTTAGTTAGTGCAGTATTTGCAGGACAGCTGTCGCAATGATGTAGCATGCAGTTTTGGTTTTCCGTGTTGCACACAAGCATCTTAATTAGGTCTTTATAAGATTCTTCAATTTTCACAGCATCCAGTAATAGTTTAACATTCTGGTGGATACTGCATACACATACAGTGTGTGTGCCTGCAGCACCAGCAAGGATACGCCATTTGGGTCTCAAGAAACAAAATTTTGAAAATCCTACTTCTACCTCGGGATTCTCCCATTTGAAAGAATAATAGAGTTCTCTCAAGTTACACAAAATGAGTCTTTTTTGCATGTACACATTTTTTTGAACACTTACTTTGTCTTTTGTTCCAGGGAGCACTCTGGAACTTTCATCCTTTTCATAAAAATCTGTTACAAGTCTTACTGTATTTTCAGAAAGAGTTTTACCTTTTTTTGGACCAGGAGTTTCCAAAATACCCTTTTCAGATTTTAGCTTTCTAGCTTGTCGCACCATGTACTCACTTACATTAAATTCTTTCATCACTTTATTTCGAGTCCAAGAATCTGGAGCCAAGGTCAGAATCTGGATTTTTCTAGACCTCCCAACAGATGAAATCTTCTCTTTCATAAGAGAAATCATTACATCAAAATCCTTTGCTTTCTCAACTACACTTTTATCTTCTTCGTCATCATCAGAACTTGGTGCATCATATTTTAATGCTTTTGAAACCGCCTTTTTTGCAGTCTTTTCAATACTGCTAACCTTCCTTTTAAAATAAGACCCTTTACTTTGTTCTGACAAGCCATGAAGCTTTATCGGTGTTAAACCTAAATAATCAAGTGCAATGTTTGTTTGTACGAGGGATTCATTTCTGGATTCCAATGATTCTAATTCAACCATGACTTCATCATCTGTTTCACTTTCATTGACTTCAACTCTTAATTTTTCCTCACAAAAGTTACGGCATGTTGAGCAAAGCTTTTGTCCAGGTTTTATGCTAATATTTTTTGTCAGTAATTGTTTGGAAAGATCCAAGCCTACACTTCTCAACGATTTTTTGATGGGCTTTTTGTGTTTTTTAGTGGGTCTACACATGTTGTTTGATACTTTTCAAAAACATTTAAAAATTAGTAGCTGTGGTGTGAACATATATTCTTAAATTCACACAGATTAATTCCAGATCGTAAGTGGATCAAATCTTTTTCTTCCTCACTCAATTCTGATACCGGTTGTAACTTTTTTGAAGGTGTGTAGGTTGTTTGGAAACAGTCAGATTTTTTAAATAACCCTACACTACACGTTTGAATATCTGACATACTGATTTCACTTTTGGTCTGATTACTGTTGTGGTTACTTTTATAGGATATTGGAAAAGAATCTCTGTAAACTAAGTAACAGTACTTAATGAGAGTTCGAATAAACTTAATAAAATACTATCCAAGCACTATTTAACACTGTAATATTTTTTTTACTTCAAAACACAGGAGTAACAATACAAAATCCAAGTGTACATTGTTACTCCAAGAAGACAAAAAATTATTTTCGGTGTCTAAGTCACTTGGTATTTTTTATTTTTAAAATATAATTAATATTATTTTAAAAATTAGATGACTATTAAACAGGTTAAAAAGCCAACATAATTTTTCTTTTATCTAATAGCCTATACAATTAAGAGTATTTTAAAATAAATTTGCGCTTTCTATCAGGTCTGAGACTCTAGATATTGCAGTTTTTGTAAAACTAAACATCCGTAAGCTCAAAAAAAAAAAAAAAAGAAAAGAAAAAAAAAATTCATTTGGAAGAATTTAATATATCTTTATGGTAATTTTTTTTAACATTTACATATAATACACAAACTTATTCCAAAATTTCGTACTGATATCTTGAGTATTCTTTAATATACAAATTTTTTTAGTTGTGAGGACACGTTTAAGTTACAGTTTCCGACTGCTGAAACAACGCCAAATCTAAAAACTTTAAAAATTTATAAAAAATAAAAAAAAAACCTATAAGAGATAGAGCAAAAAAATTTTACAAGTGCTTTCAGGATGATAAAAGAAGTAATTGTACCAAGTTTCATCAAAATCTGACATGGTTGGTGTCAAGGCCTGGGTGACTTGACATGGAATGACCCATCGGCTATAATGTTGGATTCTCCTTTTATGTATATAATATCAAAATCATACTCTTGTAGTGATGCACACCAGCGTGCAAGACGTGAATGAAATAACTTGCATGATAGCAGGAAAGAAAGAGCTTGATGATCAGTATAAAGCTTAGTACGTTTTCCCCACAGAAAGTAGTGAATCTTGCGAAATGCCCATACTGTGGCAATTGTCTCGCGCTCGGTCACTGAATATGACTTTTCGCATTCAGTGAGCGTGCGGTTAGCAAAACTGATAGGTTCGATGACTGTTTGTTCATTTTCTACATCAATTTTGAATAAAAATACTCCGAGCCCATAGGAACTTGCATCTGTTACTAGGCAAAAGTCTGATGTCATGTCAGAATGACATAACAATAGTGCATTTACTAAAGCATTTTTAATCGCTTCAAAATCTGTCTGACAGAACTCTCGCCATTTCCAAATATTATTTCTTTTGAGTAAAGATAGAAGATGTGGACTGTTAAGAAATTGGTAGGGTACAAATTTCCTGAAGAATGAAGATAGACCAAGAAAGGCTTTGAGTTGTTTACGATTCTGTGGGGATGGAAAATTCTTAATTGCATCAATTTTTCTTGAGTCTGGATAAATGCCTTCAGTTGATATGATGTGACCAAGGAATTTGATATCTCTCCTCCCTAATTTCGTCTTTGATAAATTGGTAGTGACACCTCCGTCAGAAAATTTAGTCAGAAGTTGCTTCAAAAGATTAACATGTTCTTCCCAAGTAGTGGTGGCAGTGACAATGTCATCAACATAAACTGTGATTTGCGATAGCAATTGTGGTCCAAGAACAGCATCTAAGGCTTCAATAAATACTCCAGCACTCACTCGTACACCAAAGGGTAGAACACAAAATTGATAACTACGTCCCTCACATAGAAATGCAGTGTATTTACGGCTGTTTTTATGGAGGTTCACCTGCCAAAACGATGAGCAGAGGTCGATATTGGTTAAATACTGTGCATTATGAAATTTTAAAAGTTGTTCTTCCAAATTTATAGGTCGTGTGTTGATTGGGATTATGACTTTGTTAATTTCTCGTGCGTCCAGCACTAACCTTACACTACCATCCTCTTTATTAACTGCTAGGATCGGACTGCAATATGGTGAATGTGACTTTTCAATGATACCCCAAGCTTGCATTCTTTCAATCTCTTTCAAAATTGCGGGTTTCTTTGACCAAGGGATATTATAGTATGTTCTACAGTATGTTTTGTGTGGGTTAACATCCATCTCAAAAGTATATCCTCTAATAATTCCAGGTTTCTCCACAAATACCTCAGCAAATTGCTGCAAAACTTCAAGTAATTGAAGTTGTTGTTCCTTCGTCAGATATTCAGATTCTGTGCATTTCTCATATAAATCATTAGGTTTAATTCCCTGAGATACAGCTTCATTAAAAGTTAAATCACTTATGTTTGTTGCTGGTGGATACACAAAATGTAACTGTTGAAACTTACCTTGTTTACTGTTTAAGTTTTTACTCTGTGTTAACTCTATTGTCAGTTGGTGTTGGTTTGCGGTAAAATGACATTTCCCTTTTCCTTAATCTATGATTGCTTGATATTCATTCAAAAAGTCAATTCCTAATATGCAATGCATAACTAATTTGTCTACTACCAGAAAAATGTAATTGAGTGGTATATTTGAAAATGTGAAGTTAATGAGAGCTTGAAATTTCACGTTCTTTGATTTGTTACCGGTGGCACTTATAATGTGACAATTCTGTACTGGCAATGTTTGTATGTTCATTATTTGTTTGAGTTCATTATATAAGGACATTGAAATGACACTTGCTGCTGCTCCTGTATCTAACATTACTTCCACTTCATAACTACCAATCATAACTCGTGTTATAGCCTGAATAATCTTCTTTGTTTTACTGGTACTATTAAAATCTACATCCTGATATAATTCTTTTTCTATTTTCTTACTGTCATCATATCGGAGGAAACACATCGTCGGTTCCGTTGCACTCTGCTCCCTCTCGACCGTAACTCGAGCGCTTAACTCGGTCGTCGTTCGTTTTCCGGCAAATTTGGTTGTTGTTGCGTGTTGGGTATTGCCCAACTCAATAATATTTACATTTCTGTCGCGCGTCACCCGAGTATCAGCTGTTTGGTTGTTGACATTACCTCACGTTGCATTGGGAGCTCCGTTAGGTAGGAATTGAGGGTTGCTGTATTGCATGTGTCATGGCGGTGGTCCATTGTGATTTCCCCATACATTATTTCGCCCATGACTGTAACTGGTATTGTCATTACTGTTATTCCTGCAATACATGTTTGGATGTTGTTGTATGTTGTTTCTCTGAAAATATCCTGGATGGTACCTGTTATCCTCTCTTCTTTGATCTCTCTGATTTTGGTTCCTTCTTCTGTTGTTGTTATTTTGAATATAACTGTTATTGTTCTGATTGTAATTACTGTTCGGATAACCATTATAATAATAATTTCCGTTTCCTTGCCAATGCTGCGAGTTGTTTCTCCTATTATTGAATGGATTTGTCCCAGTGCAGTGCAAATTGTTTCTTTGAGTGTTTTGTTGTGGTGTCTGAGGCGGATTCCAATAGCCTCTGTCATCTCTGTTGTTGTGCGTACGCGAATTGCTTGGATGGATCGGGTACAATTGATTGAAATTCCTGATCTCATCTCTGTAAACAACATCTATCTCATCAACATAACTGAAAAAATTCTTTATGTTGCCCTCGGACACTCCTATTAATTTATCACAAGTGGCTTTTAAGTGTTCTAATTACGTGTGATGAATCTGCTGGTTTTGTCCAATATGATGTTTTGTCTAGGTAGCGTTCAAAGTATTGACGTAAAGTCTCTTTCTTGGGGTTGTAAATTTCTGGATTGTATACTTCTCCTTTTAAACTTTGCTGGTCTGTGGTCGACCAGAATTCCTCAAGAAATGCTTGTTCAAACTGTTAAAATGTTAAACATCGTCTTTTAATTGCTGCTTCCCACTTAGCTGCTCTTCCACGTAACAAATTTGTAACATATCGAATTTTGTCGGCTTCTAACCAATGTCTCGGGAAAATACCGTCAAAAGAGCGGATGAAAACAATCGGATGCACTTTGTCTTTCTCATCACATGAAAATGTGTGAAAGTATCCATGTCGTACTAATGTTTCATCAGCTACTCCCGATGGTATTATGGGTCCTGCATTTTGTGTCAAACTGTGCATAGTATGTGGTGATTTCTGATAGCAATTTTGATCTTGTGGTAGCATTGAAAATGGTTCATTGTGATTTGTATCACTCATTGGTAATTCTATTTTCTGCTGTGTGCTGGGTCTAGCATTATTCGGATTCTCATTTGTGTTTTGGTTGCCTGTTATGGGTTTTGGTATCACTGGCAAACTTGGTATTACATTTTCTTTAAGTTTACTTACCACTTTCTGAATATTATCTGTTTCTCCCTTTACTTGTTCCTTTGTCTTATCTAAAATGATCTGTGTCATTGTCTCCAACTTCTCATCTAAATAATCATCACATAGTTTGCATTCATGTACAAGTTTCTCTGCTAGAGTTGTCTGCTCTGTCTTCAAGTTTTTCTAACTTTTCCTGTAAGGATTTCTGCTCCAATGTTACATCATTTAATCTGTCTGAAAGGTCTGTAATCGTCAGGTCTAAGTGTTCTTGGTTTGTATTTACGGAATTGTGTGTCTCGTAATTCGTCAACTTGGGTACTGGTTTTCTGTTCAAAAACTACTGTTAACAATTTCTCATTACATCTTTGTAAGCCAGTTTTTGTCTCGTCACTGAATTCCACAAATACCTTTTCTTGTCACTTATCTTTGTCTGATAAGTCAGTAAATTTCCTTGCAAGACTACTGGTGGTTTCTGTCAAGTCGGCAATTTGTCTCGATTGTTTTTCAAAATTTTGTATTATTTCCCGTGTCAGTTCATCGAATGTAGTGTCAAATTTCCCAATGTCACGTTTTAAATTGTTATTTTTCTCATCTAAAGCGTCAAATCTTTTGTCTAAAGTGTCAAATTTTCTGTTTTGGTCACCAAGTGACTTGAGAATCAGGTTGAGCATGTCAGAGTCCTGTGTCTTACTTTCGTCATTTTTTCGTGTCTGATCGATGTCTGGTTCTGAAGTCGACGTTGCCAATGTCGCGTAGTACTCACTCTCCATTCGCCTGTATATCTGTGTAAATATAGGGGTTGTTGTCTTAATCGATCCGGTAAAATTATGTCTTGAATATCCTCATAATTAAGTTCAATATTCATTTGACTGTCGGGCATGTTTTGCAATGTGTCACTTTCACTAAGCTCGTCCGCGGAAACAATTTCTACGCGTCTAGCGTCCATCTTGTGATTTTCGTAATTAATTGCAAATAAAATTTTCCAACGGCAAAAAAAAATTTAAAATATGATATGTTGAATTCTGAAATTTCTCTTTTGGAATGGATATTTCTATATGATTTTTAATTAGAAATTGAATTATTAAACTGGTACTGAAATTTCTCTCTCACAAATAAATGACTGAATATGCTCTTCACTTATCATTTGCAATAATAGTAAATCAATTTTAACTACAATTAGGAAAAATAATTTCGAAATAGATGGATCGGAATAAAGGAAGTACAGATAACTGCTTGAAACTGGAAAAAATGTAAATTTCTGTACAACCAGTTTTTTTTGTTCTTCAGTCTTATGTTGCAAATGTAGCGTCAGATACACAGTTTTCAATCCAAAATTTTTCTTTAGCGTCCGTGCTAATTATTTTATGGAACGTTATCCTTTTCCTAATTTTTTTTTTACCAAATTAATTTCCTTAGCATGAAAATGAAAATTAACACGAATTAATAACAGGAAAAACAATATTGTTGTAAATTTCATGCATGTAACATTACAATTGAAATGAATGAGAACTAGTCCAAATTCATTTTCTAATGCTATTAAGTGATTAAAATTAGATTAAATGTCCAAAATTTATAATAAATGCACTTGCATCAAATCCGGATATTGTAAGTCCTGTCACGGTTGCCAATTGTAGTGTTTCCTTTCCTCGGGGTTCTGCCGTGAAAATATAAAATATAAAATCTGATTGGGTTTTGAATTTTGATGGAATAAGTTACGGATAAGGCGGACTTCGTATTTTTGATTGAGATAGTGCTGTAATTTGACCGTGCATGGCAGACCGGGTCGGCAACACTACAAAAAGCGACTGTACGGAAATAGCATCAGAAGTTAGTTGAAATTTACCTTATAAGTCTGTCAGAAATGTAGTATTAATTATAATATAGTCTTCGTGGCTGTCTTCTTAATTTTCTTGTAGTATGACCTGTTTTCATTGTTCTCCGTCTGTTGAAAATTTGTTTAAGTTGTCACTGTCAGGATCAATTTACAAATTCGGGTATATCCATTTCGAATCGCTATTGGAACAACTTTGTTTCGTAATATAATTTTAATTTCCACGCAAAAGCATATTTAACACAGCGCTGAAAATACACGTCTTTCGTATGAAGACGACAGAGAGAGAGAGAGAGAGAGAGGGGGGGGGGGGGGGGAGCAGGTATTATTGGTAATGGGACATCTACCTTCTAACCCCCCCCCCTCCCAGCATGGGTGGCATCAAATTCTTATTTTGAAATGAGATGCCGATTTTATTCCATATTCATATTCTTTCTCAAAAAATATGTACTACATATTCGGACCACTGTTTCCCCTCTCGTGGTGGGTGGCGTCATAATTCACAAATATCGAGTGTTCCGGTTTTTCCAAGTAAGAATCGATGCGTTTGATTGTTGGTTTCATTTATGGTGGAAATGTAAACCTCTGTGTTCAGAGGTTACTCGAATGTGCCAAATGTGGTTCTACAGTACTAACGATACGGCCGGACACTGACATTTCTGTAAAATGCGGACACTGACATTTCTGTAAAATGAGCCGGTCGTACAGTAACGTAGACGGTGACCGAATTCGGTGTGCGTGTCTGACTGCTGCGACACTCGCACCGGCAGAGTACAAACTGCGACCTCTGTAACGAGGTAAAACGTCCGGGAAACTGTAGCGACACGCCTGCCTGCCACCGATACTCGCCGACGCCGTGCACGGCGACGGTGTCGGGCGAGGGGACGAGAAATGTCACCGATCCCGACCGTACTTTATTGTACAGTCAAATTTTCGACACTAAAGTAAATTTCAAACACAAATATGAAATGTTAGAACACAAAACACATCAGTTATCAATTGCAAAAAGACACACACTGATTGGAAAACACCGGTTCGAGTGAACTGTACGTATTTTGTCGGCGTAGAATCTGAACGTGCAACGAAAGTGGGTTTCCGATTTAAAAATACAGTGTCGACCGCTCCCACGTGGCAAGTAGCCACTCGGAGCACTTACGTATGCCCCGTTACTAATATCGGCGTTTCACCTACGACCCTTTTCTCGTACGGTGCACCATTTTGAGATACTTTGTAGTTTCGAGTTAAAACACACATCCCGTGTCGTAAGATATTTGCACTCTCTCTTTTATCTATTTTTGGTCACGCTCCCACTCTGTCGGCAGTGGTGCGGACGGACAGCCCCGACAACGACTCCGCCTTCTCGGACAACGTGTCGATGCTCTCCAGCGAGAGTTCGGCGTCCAGCGGTGGCAGTGGCGGGCGTGTGGTGGGCGCGTCCGGAGCTGCCGACCCCGGGAAGGCGGGGCAGCCCGTCTCGCCGACGACGCAGGTGAGTGCGGGCGCCGCTAGGCTGAGGCCGTCACCGTTGCGCTCGCTCGTGTCGCGCACCCCCGGCAGTCGGTACGCCGTGCTGGAAACTGGAGTGTCCGTTTCGGGGTCACCTCTGCCGTGTCAGTACTACGTGAAACACTCGCTCCACCTGGACTGTTAGATTCGTCAGTACACTGTCGGGTGTGACATTTTGACTGCATCTGTGAAAACATTTTAACACGAATACGATACGAAATGAGAGGTGAGGTTTATCTAAATACGTTATGTAAACGTAACTGCTCTTCCGTTATCGTGTGTACGGAGTGAGACGTCACTCGTAAATGTGACGAGAGGCGTGTGCGGTACTGTTAAAACTCGGATAAATAAGGAAAAATATACAGTTGTCAGAACACGAGGACGTACGTAATGTGACGGTACTGTACTGTAAGTCGTCATTAAAATACGTACGGCAGTCGCCCACACCTTCGTACGTCGCGATTCTTCTGTCGTGTAATCTGTCGGTACCGAGGTGTGTAGCGATCAGACAGTGTTCGCCCTGGCGGACAGTGTCCGACGACTGTCTCCGCGTAAGCGGTATATAGTGTGCCGACTCAAATACGTGAGGTTTACTCTCGGGCCTTTGTGAATTTTGTGCAGTTCATTTTCACATTTTCTATATTTGCAAATTTTCGACAGCTTCGAAGTGAAAGGACCGGGACGTACGACATTAGGTAATACTGTAGTCGGTGCGTGCTATACGGGGGTGTCGGTGACTGTCGTGACTGCTACCTCGCCGATAACTGAGGGTACGGGAAGTGGCTGCGGTGCAGCCGCCTCTTGTGGCAGATAAGTGTTCCTACAGTTATTCGTACGTATTAATGTTTTAACAGTACAGCAGGGGGTCTCGCATTGCCTACATGTGACAGTAAGCTTTGTATTTTAATGGTAACATTTTACTATTTAATTTGAGGAACCCACTAGTAGAAGACCATTGTGTTTTGCGTTGTGCCATCTTGGTTTTTTCGTAGTACACTCCTGTCAAACACTTTCGTGTACACATCTCGAACTGTTACAGGAAAGTGTACTTCAAAGTTTCACATTTGACAGAATATTAAAGGAGCATTAAAAAGCCTAACAACAACAACAATAATAATAATAATACACCCCGTGGAGGCCCGGGAAAAGAATAGGCCTCCGGTATGTTTTGCCAGTCGTAAAAGGCGACAAAAAGAACAAACCACTAATAAGGCTAACGCCCCTTTTAGTGTGATTAGTTGGTTCAGGACAGAACTAATGAAGCCTCGGACAAGCGCCGTCACGGTCGGGGACGACACTTGAACCCTACGCTCGCCCACAATGGTAACGACACTGCTAGCCAACTGGAAAATGATTTAAATCCAAATAGAGGTGTTTTGCAGGATATGCTTCCTGCAACCACCCTAGAAGGAAAACAAAGACAGAGGATGAGACGGTCAGATGAAGTTAATCGACACCTCGTGTTCTGTTATTACCGAGCAACAAACCTAGGAACCAACACAACTGGATACAGATCACAAGTATACACAAAATTTATTACCAGATACCCAGAATTAAAATTTTTAACAGAACAACGACTAGCTGATCAGATCTGTGTAATAATCAAAAATAACAGGATACCCCAGTCAGAATTAGAAAACATCAAACAACAAGTACAACAAATACTGGAACAAAATAATGTGCAATCAGAAGAAGAAGAAGAAAATACAGTAATCGACTCAAACATCCCAGAGCAAACAAACAAAGAACAACACGCATCAATTAAACAATCGGAGCAAAACGAAATCTTAAGACAGCCACCAGAACAAGCACTAATAGAACACGAAGTGACACACATGTTATAGAAGAAAAATTTCAGCTGACAAATATAGAATACAAAGACACAAATACACACATTAGACCATTCTTGCATAGACCACCAAATAACCCCCAAGTCGAAACAACAATAACAACTATCAACGCAATCATACACAACAAAATAAATGAAAATACAACTATGGAAGAGTTACAACTACTGGTTTATATAGGAGCACTCACTACACTAAATATACACACTAGGCAGAGATCAGAACCAACCAACACACAGAAGAAACCCACAAAACCAGCATGGCAACACAGGCTACAGATCAGAATAGAAAAACTGAGAAAAGACATCGGACAGCTAACACAATTTATAAGAAATGAAATATCAGACAAAAAAACGAAAAAGGTTAGGTAAATCTCACTACAAGAAGCGATAGAGCAATTAGATGAAAAGAAGCAGAAATTACAAGCATTGGCCAAACGACTTAGAAGATACAAAAAAAATGAAAATAGAAGGAAACAAAACCAAACATTCAACACAAACCAAAAGAAATTTTACCAGACAATAGATAACACACACATTAAAATAGACAATCCACCAGACATGACAGACATGGAACACTTCTGGAGCAACATATGGTCAAACCCGGTACAACATAACAGGCATGCACGGTGGATACAAGCAGAAACAAACACATGCAAGATGATACCACAAATGCCTGAAGTGATAATTTTGCAACATGAAGTCACCCAAGCAATTAATTCTACTCAGAATTGGAAAGCCCCTGGAAAAGATAAAATAACAAATTTCTGGCTAAAGAAGAACACCTCAACACATTCACATCTAACTAAATTATTTAACATATCTAAAAACAAAGATGATGTGACTTACCGAACGAAAGCGCTGGCAGGTCGATAGACACACAAACAAAATTCAAGCTTTCGCAACAAACTGTTGCCTCATCAGGAAAGAGGGAAAGACGAAAGGATGTGGGTTTTAAGGGAGAGGGTAAGGAGTCATTCCATCTCTGCCCAAACTCTCTGTCTCTTAATATGTCTGCTTGTGTCTGTATATGTGTGGATGGACACGCGTGTGTGTGCAAGAGTACACCCGTCCCTTCCCCCAGTTTTGTCTGAACTGTTTGTGACACTGTGGTTAAGCTGACTTTGTAACTGTTCCAGTTTTTTTTTCTTTTTTAAGAGTATGTGTAATGCATTTGTTTACTTAGCAGGGTTACCCAATTGCACTTAATTTCTAGTGGTCAGCACTGTATGTGAAATGAGGCAGAGGTAACACAAAACTGAAAAACCAGTGACAAAAAACAGTAACTCTTGGTCCATAGACGGTTGGTTGACCATTTTTAAACGTTTTAATTTTTTTATATGTGAATGCCCTATATTTGAGAAGTAAAAAACAGTTTTTAAAAATAATTTATCTTGCACCTTTAGTGGATGGCAGCCATTTTTATTTGTTGGCACATGACAATTTTTCAGTCTGCAGACGTTGGCGAAAATTTGAATATCTCTGCACACTGGTTTAAGTTACATCATTGCAATTGACATGATTGCTTTTACAAAAGTGTCCTCTACAACATTGTCTATTACTCAAAATACACTAAATTAAAAAATGACCAGTCAAAATGAGCTCCAAAGTTTGGTATCCAAATTTTGAAAAATCCACTTTTTAGGCCCAAAAATAACAAACAAGAAGTGATTTATGAGTGTCTACTTTTTACCTACAGTTAGATATCATACACTACTAGCCTCGTATAGAGAAAAAACACTTAAAAATGTTTCTTTATTTTTTATGAATTTTTGAAATTTGAAGATTTTTTTTTTTTTTTTTTTGTAAAGTTTGGGGTTGGTTATCTTGCGTGGGACTGCATATAAAAATTTGATTGTTGAACAGTTTGTACACCTACATGAGAGCAACATATTGTAAAAAATTCAACATTGATATCTGACTCTGAACAAAGGTATGAATTTTTGAAAATGAGGAAATAATTCACATTTCTCTACAACTGATCTTATGGCTGTTGCCTATTTAAATCATTTATTGTTTCATTGTAATAACATTTAATTGTGACATACATTTAGTTAACACTATCACCAAATATTCATTTAGTTTATTTATTTTTAATAATACAATAGGAGCTTTCACTTTTGTTCTATGGTAATAAAAATGCCCATTTACGTTTAGGTTAATTGTCAATAAAGAAGTACATTGTTGCTGGGTGTGGCATCTGCAGTGTTACGTGGCTTTATGCTTAATTACAGTCTTACTATTTTATCAGTTGATTTGTTTTCACCACGTAATGCCCGCAGTCTACGTCCTGCTTCGCTGCTGAGCGATGTATCACTTTTCGTTCTGATGCCGCAACTCTTCCTTTCCTTTATCTTTACTACTTTTTATCTATATCGATGATGAACTATTGGTTTTACGTTTTAACAACTTTTTAATAACTGTGGAAGTATTACAGGCATCGGGTCCCACCTAATGTGTCACCCGCCTATACGTTTTACACGAACCTTTCGAAACTCGATCGATCTGTTTACAAAGAGAAAGGAAAATATCTCTTCCTTTGATGTCGTCCGACGCCGACATAGGAAGCTGGACACCCTTGCGGCCCGGGCTCTTCCTTGGCTCGCGGTAGTTTGCGGCATTCGTTTAGTTCCTCGCCCACTTGCCGCTACGTCTGCAACATAAATAAACTTTCTTCCCACAGTATTTCTGAAAACCCAAAAACAAACTTAAAGAACATAATAATAATAACTGTTCTTACAATTATTCGTATAAGTCTTGGTCGCTTTAATGAGGGGTGGGACAGGCCTAAGCCACATTGTTGTAGTCAGTCTGTTCTGAAACCTCTGTTAGAGTGGATGTACTTACTTCATCGGGAGTGTAAAATGTGTTATGTGCTTTGTTCTGTGTGTAATTTGTAATTAGTGTTGAGAGATTAACTGGAATGCAATAACATGGATGAACAGTGCTCTGTTGGACAGATAGCAAGTGAAGTGTGTCACGAAACAGTTTACAGTTCAGTTTCAAAAAACTTGAAAATGTATATGACTTTGATGAAGTTAGAGAAACTTTGTTTAAATTTTGAGTATGTTCTTCTGTAACACCGGTGTGTGAGTATCGTGAGAAAAAATATATTCTGAAGTACAACCACATTTTTGGAAGAAACTGCTGTGATCCACCTTTAAAGTTCATAAAAAGCCTATTACTAAAGGTTTGAGGGAAGTAAAACTTGAACATTTGTACTTGTTTTGTGAGAGTGAAACAGCTTTCCAAGTGAAACATAATGCGATTCCTGGAAATTCCTTGTGCCCAAATTGTTACTCAAAAATATTTGTTGTGAATCCAGAACCAGAATCGTGTAACCTTGTAAATGACATTTATATTCCTAATGAGGAAGCTGTGAACATATTGGATTTTTCTCGATGTAAGTTAGACGAATCTCCTGCATCGAAAATAATAAAATTAAGTAGCAGAAAAAGAAAAGCAACTATTGAAAATAGGGACAACAAATTCGAGACAAAATTTGAAAAGACTTGGAATCGTGCTTTAATAATACAGATACCGACATTATTTCTAAAGAAGAAGAAAACCTACCACCAGCATCATATGACATTGAATATTTGAGAAATTAAAAATTAAATGTTCAGTGATATCTAAAGAGGAAAAAGTTAAAATTTTAAGTTTATTCCCTGACTCGCGATCAAGAGAAAAAAATAGTTCACAAATTCAACGTTTCTCATCGTTTGGTTAAACTGACCCGAAAATTAGTGAAAGAGCGAGGCATTCTTCCAGTTTTGTGAAAGAAGAAAGGAGTAGGTATAAGTGAAGAAGCAATTAAAGAAATCCAGCAGTTTTTTTAAGATGATGAAAACAGTAGAATGTGCCCAGGTTGCGAAGATAGCAAACGAGTTGTTATAAATGGAGTTACAGTAACAAAGCAGAACTAGTAGTACTGTCAAATTTAAATGAACTTCTTGTAACTTTCCAAAATTCTCATCCTGAATGCAAAATTGGAAGGTTAAAATTTTGTGACCTCCACCCTAAGTGGTGTATTTTGCCTGGATCCTCAGGGACACACTCCGTATGTGTTTGTTTATATCATAAAAATGTCAAACTGATGATTGCGGGTGCAAAACCCGGTGATCTTAACTACAACGAGTTACTAGATTTAATGGTTGTGACACTAACAGTAATGACTGCATGATGAGTTTGTGTAGTAAATGCTCTGGTAAGGAAACGGTTATCGAATTGTTTCCGAATATGATGAGGAAATGCCAGACAGTATTACCTTCAAACAGTGGGTCACAACTCACAGGGAAGAAATGATAACAGTGGTTAAATCTCAGGAAGAGTACTTGGAATCTTTAATTACAACTTACAAAGACTCAAAAGTCACCACTATGTTTCTAAAATCCAAAGTAAGTATTTGAAGGACAAAAAAGCACAACTTCATGAAACTGAATGCATAGTGCTAGCTGATTTTGCAGAAAATTTTAAATTGTGATTCAGGTTGCAACACAAGGGTACCACTGGGTCAGTGACCAGGGAACAGTGCATCCATTTATTCTCTACGTTAAAAATGAGAAAGAAGAAGTTTGCAGTTCTTCAATTTGCATTCTAAGCGACTACTTGGAGCACAACACTTTGGCTGTAGATGTGTTTCAAACGTTTTTAATAAAATAAAAGAAAATTTTCCCAGGGTTGAGAAGCTGATATACTTTTCAGATGGAAGTGGTAGTCAGTATAAGAACAAAAAGAATTTTTCAAATATGTGCAGCCACAAAGTATACTTTGGGTTGGAGGCCGAATGGCACTTTTTTGCAGCTTGCTGTGGTAAAAATGCGTGTGATGGAGTAGGAGGTACAACAAGACATGAAGTAAAGCCAGCCTACAAAGACCAACCACAGACCAAATTCTCACAGTACAGGACACGTATGTCTTTTGCAAGGATAATATTAAAGG
Source organism: Schistocerca nitens (assembly GCF_023898315.1). Taxonomy (NCBI): domain Eukaryota; kingdom Metazoa; phylum Arthropoda; class Insecta; order Orthoptera; family Acrididae; genus Schistocerca; species Schistocerca nitens. The sequence continues at coordinate 3,010,819 of NW_026045998.1, read as the reverse complement.
CGTTACCTATTTTCTGATTGAGAACGAAAGAAGTGGTTCTGCATATGAAAATGACACTTCAAACCAGATTTGAAAACTGTAGAGCAATAAAAGGAACAAGGCATTCCCACAAATTCCTTGGCACTGCAGAAAACTTAGTTCGATGCTGTGTAATATCAGAAACCGAAATTTATGAGGATCATCGTGTCAGTAAATTTAAATCTCTTTCTTTAATGTTGAATGACATAGTGGCATGTGTGTCTGATGGACAGTGGTGGCTTGCAGAGGTTGAAAGTCTGCTAGTGACAAAATTTTGGATACCAATGACAAATGTTTTAAGGAAACTTTCAGTGCTCGAACTTACAACAGCGACTGGTAGGTCTTATTGTATATCGCAGAAGCTGTCTGAAGAAATGTGTGTTCTTAACATTCACCACCAGATTTAGGAACAGTCGCATCTCGAAGGATGTTAATTGAAAATATTTCTTTTAAGCAGCCTATGTAAAAATAATATAAATGTTAATTTCAGTGATGTTTCCACTTTTTGTATATAATTCAGTACCTCAGTTCAATAATAATTGATTATATCCCGCCAATATCGCACCCGAGTAGGCAACTGCCGTAAGATAGGTTGTAGAGTAATGTGAATTATCTCCTCATTTTCAAAAATTCATATCTTTGTTCACAGTCAGATATCAATGTTGAAATTTCTACAGTATGTTGCTATCACATAGGTGTACAAACTCTGCAAAAATCATATTTTTATATTCAGTCCCACCTGAGATAACTAACACCAAACTTTACAAAAAATCAAAATTTTCAAATTTCAAAAATTCATAAAAAATCAAGGAAACATTTGTAAGTGTTCTTGCTCTATATGACATCTAACTATAGGAAAAAAATACTCTCATAACTCACTCCTTGTGTGATATTTTTGGGCCTAAAAAGTGGATTTTTTAAAATTTGGATACCAAACTTTGGAGGTCATTTTGACTGGTTATTTTTGAAAGTAGGGTATTTTCTGTAATAGACAATGTTGTAGAGGACACTTTTCTATAAACAATTGTGCCAATTGCAATGTTGTAACTTAACCCAGTGCAGAGATATTACTATTTTTGCTAACGTCTCTAAACTGAAACATCGTCACGCGCTTACAAACAAAAATTTCCGCCGGTCGGTAAAGGTGAAAGGTAAAATTTTTTTAAAAAACTGTTTTGAACTTCTCAATTATAGGGTAATCACATACAAAAAATTAAAATACTTAAAATGGTCGAGCGACCGACTTAATTTTTGTCGGACCACTTAATTTTATTAACAAAAAACTGCACTCTGACCTCTCTCGCGGCAGCCGGATCTCGGGCGGGGAGCGGTACTGACCGATTCGGTGTCGCAGACGGACGTGGCGAGCCGCGCCAAGGCGGAGAAGATAAAGATCGCACTGGAGAAGATGCGGGAGGCGAGCGTGAAGAAGCTCTTCATCAAGGCGTTCGGCGGCGACGGCAGCTCCAAGAGCCTGCTGGTGGACGAGTCGATGACGGCGGGCCACGTGGCGCGGCTGCTCGCCGACAAGAACCACACCGCCATGGACCCGGGCTGGGCTGTCGTCGAGCACCTGCCCGAGCTGCACATGGGTAGGTGGCCCGGCGAGGCAGTTAAAAAAATCTGTGCTCTCGCGCACATTCTAGAACTGAGCCGCAGTAGTGAAAGGGATCAGTAGCTTCTTGCAATATGGCGAAAACTGCACTAGCCGTATTTTTTGTGTGATATGTTGTTGTTGTTGTTGTTGTTGTTGTTGTTGTGGTTGTGGTTGTGGTCTTCAGTCCTGAGACCGGTTTTATGCAGCTCTCCATGCTACCCTGTCCTGTGCAACCTTCATCTCACTTTACGTACTGCAACCTACATCCTACTGAATCTGCTTAGTGTATTCATCTCTTGGTCTCCCTCTACGATTTTTACCCTCCACGCTGCCCTCCAATACTAAATTGGTGATCCCTCGATGTCTCAGAACATGTCCTACCAACCGATCCCTTCTTCTGGTCAAGTTGTGCCACAAACTCCTCTTCTGCTCAATTCTATTCAATACCTCCTCATTAGTTATGTGATCTACCCATCTAATCGTCAGCATTCTTCTGTAGCACCACATTTCGAAAGCTTCTATTCTCTTCTTGTCCAAACCATCTATCGTCTATGTTTCACTTCCATACATGGCTACACTCCCTACAAATACCTTCAGAAACGACTTCCTCACACTTAAATCTATACTCGATGTTAACAAATTTCTCTTCTTGAGAAACGCTTTCCTTTCCTTGCCATTGCCAGTCTACATTTTATATCCCCTCTACTTCGACCATCATCAGTTATTTTGCTCCCCAAATAGCAAAACTCCTTTACTACTTTAAGTGTCTTATTTCCTAATCTAATTCCCTCAGCATCACCCGCCTTAATTCGACTACATTCCATTATCCTGGTTTTGCTTTTGTTGATGTTCATCTTATACCCTCCTGTTTGATATAAAGAAACAAAAAGTTCAGTAACAAATTGATCGAGTGAGTACGGGGAATGGAGCATTGTAAGTCCACGTTTTTCGCTATCAAATAATCATTTTGCATCGGCCAGTATTGTGTCGATGAGGAAGGACGAGACATTTACGGTTGTTTGTCCCGATTTTATTGGTGGCTCTTCCTCTTCTCCTGTTCACTTCACGGGTCAGCACAGTTGCAAGGGTTGAAGCAATGTTGCTGGCAATTGGTGGCCGTATGCCCTCCCCAATGTCATCACTTCACTCTGTACTTGATCTGTCTGCAACTAGAGTAAAGTTTGTGTTTTGAGTGTGAGAAGATTTTTCTAGAGGCAGGATGTGGGAACTGACGCGACTCACCTACACTGACTCGGTTGAAGATACCTCGGGTACCACAAACGGGGAACCCCCCCCCACACACACACCAACCTTTTTCCCTGTGCAACGTGCGAATGGCACTCGGGAAGAACGGTTCTGTTATCAGTATCGAGTGGTGAGATGCTGTCGTTTCACTATACGTAGTACTTGGGCAATTTTTGAGCTGCCATAATTTTTACCAATAGCAGGTGGAATATTTTATAATAATAGCAATATCTCATCTCGTTACTGGCATTTAACAGTTTTCCATAAAACTAATAAAACACGGCCGTTTCAATAGAGGACGGTAGCGGCAGAGCTGGCGATACGGCAGCGGCTGGTGAGGATCCCTTCCTCAGCTGAGCCGACAGTGCAGGTTAGAGTAGTGCCTTCTGCTCCCGTCTGTCCAGGTACATCGTACGGGACTGCCTCGTCTTGCAGGCACAGCACTGTATCTGAATAGTTTTGAAGCAGAGCTCACACGATTTCGTGACGGACGGTGGAAACGACTGTTCCTCCTCTCTTCCCCTTTTTGGGTAACTGACATTTGTGACGACGGGAAGCGCCATTAGAGGCATTGGCATTATTGGAGAGGATAATCAGAAGGACAATTTTGGTAAGAAACACTGGAGCCTGGAAATTAGAAAACGTGCCAGAAAGAGAATTCGCCTGAATAGCGGAGTGCATTTAAACACTCGAGGCGTGCCGTGGCGGTTCCCGGACCGAGCCCTACTCGCCGACTGACGGCCGGCCCGGATGTGGGTTTTAGACAGTTTTCCCGATCCGCCTGGACGAATACTGGGCCGGTTCCTGTGTCGCACTTCGGATAGAAAATGTGCAAACACTTTGAAACGTGTGTCACATTTTGGTTGTGGGAAACACGCTAGACGCAGTCACGAGAGATACCAGAATTCCTGCGTGGGGCGTGGGGTGTGGAGGGTGATCTGACAAATGAGTATAGCGGTTCGGTGCCTAATGTGGTTCGACCTCTACATGTGGAGTAGCCCGTTTCTGTCGAAGACGGTGGAGTTCGTCGATTCTTTGTCCACGTACCGTTTTATCGTAAAATTAAACGCGTCACCCTAATACGATATTAAAATATAATTGAAAATGTGGGTGTATAATTCCTTACAGGTCTAATTGACTGATTACCTGTCTGAAAGTCTGCCAGTGACTGGGCATCACGGCGTGTAGTCGTTTAGCTGTGGAAGGTGAGAGGATGTCGGCAGTCTCCGTCCCGGGTCTCGGGCATACGGCTCTCCTGTGACGTGCGCTGTACTCCGGAAGTATGTCGTGCAGTCACAGAGACGATTAATTTCTTTAAATAATTACCGACTGCGACCCGTACTTTCTGCCGTTAAAGTATCCTCCGGCATATCTCCTCCGTCTTTGCGTCCTTTCGCCTTTTCCTACGTCTTCTACGGGGTCGGGGTCGTTACGCGGGTCGACGTGTGGGCGGGTGCCCTTCCTGTCGCAATCTGTGCACCCCGTCTGTCTGCATCCGGAGTAAATCTGTGTTCCGGTAGGAGAACGTGTACGGAATATTTGTGAAGCGCGTATCTGAGGACGTACGAGGGTTCCGACCCGGTATTCACCCGGTCGGTCGTGGAAAACCTTCCAAAATCCCCGTCCGGCCGACCGGGTCCCGTCGTCAGTCCCCGAGGCGGATTCCGTGCGGGGAAGGCTCGTCTCCCCCACCCCGAAAGTGGCCGTTCAACGTGTTCGGCTGTCTGGGCGGCAGATTAGTCCTGCACTGTACAGTTCGTGTTATTTGATGGGTGTGCTTTGATCGACTTTTTAGGCATTTTGTTTTAAGTTACTTCTCATTTCGTTCCGTAATTTATTGAACATCTGTGTTCCCTGGCAGAAAATATTTATACGTCTGGTGTCTGCTCTTTCAGACGTGCCGGAAAGAATAGACTCCACGAGTGTAAATGTATGTATGGCAAACAGTGACACCTTCAGTACAGATCGGGTGAGGCCGTGGGCGACGGGGCCGGTGGACGGGAGGGATACATACGTAATCTGCGAGAAGTCGGGAATTTGGGTGGGACGGGAAGCACGGTCGGATAGCGGAAGTTGCGGAGGTGTTCGGTCGCGTAAAGTGGGAAATTCGTGTCGGAGTCTCGGCCCCGCACAAAGTTTCACTCGTCACCTTCGGATTTATTTTGGTACCCGTTTGCGGCCGATGTCGGTAGCTTCTCTTTCGTCGAGAGAATACTTTTAGTGTAGTGGTTTGGGATAACTGCAGTGCCCACTTGTGGAAAGGCTGCAGGCTGTCGTCTGCGCCGTCACTGTAAATGGGATCGGCTGCCGTATTCGAAAATCTCGCCACCCGGGAGCGACGTGCGAAAAATGTGAAACCTGTAGGCGCTCGTCGTGCAGTGCACACAGAGAACATCACGACTTCTGAAAGAAATGGTGCCATTTGTTTTGGAAAGGTCGGACAGACGTCCCTGGTGGGGATGAAAGTGGAACGAGATAATTACTGCAGGTGAGGGTTAATGACACGACTGGCACAGTTCGGCGTTTCACAATTATAGAATCGTCGACCAGTTTCCTCTCTGATATCGCAGACAACAGTTTTACAAATTTGTGGCCGATAAGGTCAGTTATCACAAATTGTGTGCACAGAGCGTCACAAAGCTTCTGAACGGTGTCCGCAAAAGTAGCGGATTGCGAGCCACGTTAATTTTTCTGCAGAAGGGGAAGAATTACACAGTCACGTAGTGACAAGCCGTGAAGTGGGGTCGAAAATGGCAACGTGGAGGGGAAAACGACCATTTGTGAGGTGTGGGGAGGGTGGGGGGTCGGTCCTTACCGTCCAGACACACCAGCCTCTGAAGTGCCGCAAAATTTTTTCCACGTGAAAACCGGTAACTGCTGTCTTTTGGGACAGAAAGGAAATACTTCTTGCTGATTTTATGGGAAGAGGCGGTACAATGAAGTCTGAAATTTACTGTGAACTACACGTTCAGAGGAACCGCCCAGAGCGAAAGATCTGCGAGTCAAATTCTGGCACGTTTTTGTGTACGGTAACACAACGGCACGTACTGCCCCGTGGACACGAACGTCGCCGAACAGTTTCGACTGGGACCCAATCGATCATTCTCTGTACAGAACTGATTTGTCACCCAGTGATTTTCACCTGTTTCTGAAGGTGAAAAAATAGTGATGTCACAGTGATTTGGAGGTGACGACAAGTTAGAAGAGAGTGTCAAAGTGTTGCTCGGTTCACAGGTGGCAGAATTACACGACAAGGGCTTCGAGAAACTCATTCTTCGATAGGACGAGTGCATTACTCTAATGGGCAGTTATGTCGAAAAACAGTGGGGCATTGCGGAGAGAGGGGGGCGGGGGGGGGGGGGGTTGCACAAAAAACCAGAAACACCAAAAATGCAACACATCAGCATGCCCAGTAGTGCAGCAAAACAGTTCGCATTCAAAACACCTTTCAGTTGTCCCAGAATGGATACGTACAGGTCACGTGTGGTTTTCAGTGAAATCTCATTCTTTACTTCCTGCAAAATGGTCGCAAGTTTGGGTAATGACCGTGGAGGTGGACTGCAGTCACACACCCAGCCTTCCAATATAGACCACTAAAGATCGATCAATAGTACTCAGATCAGCTCAATAGTAGTCGGATCCGCAGACTGCGGTGGCCAGGGGAGGACAGTTCGACCTCGTACTTGTAAAACTGGTCTCTGATTATGCGAGCTGTACGAACAGGGGCGCCGTCATCGCAGAACACGGCATCACCGTCAGACAACAAACGTTGTGCCACGGGACGGACCGCGCTCGGGGCGGCGGTGGCAGTAGTTCGACCTCACAGAGTAACCTCGAGGCCCTCGGAATACCGCAGCACGGCTGGCCGAATCGTCACCGGCCCCAGCCACATTTCATTCTCGTGACGAAAACTCGACGCGAAGTCGTAGACTGTGAAATGAACCGTCCGACCGAATGACATTTTTCTGTTGCTCCGTAGTCGGGTTTTACGACTTTGACACCACGTTTTCCTGTTTGATCTTTTGCATCACTGGAATTCCAGATTGCCACGCTCCCTCCTTGTCGTTTCGGTGACGACGGGGTCGTTTGTGAGCGGGACGTTCGATACTGCAGTGACTTCTGCGACTGTCGTCGTCTCATTTTCTGTCACTGTCCTTTCCGGTGACTGTCCGTCTCGACCGGTCGACACTCTTTCGTAGCTTCACGAGTTGCAGCAAAAGGTTTTCCACTCTCACTGCAACTGAAGTCTCTGACGGGGTACCTTTCAGTACAAAAACCACTGGACTCCATCGGTCGCGAAAGCACTGCACCGTACGAGCACCGACAATTTGCCCACGTTCGAATTCACTGTGACGTAACGCATTCGCGGCTACGTGGGATATTCCCCCGACCGCAACTGACGCTCGCGACGTATCGAGAATGTCGCACGGCTGTCACTCGTGGCTGGACGGTGTGCCGCGACCCGTAGGCTCGGCTAGCCGTCCGCATTTTCGTTTCCACCGTTTCTGTGTTTTCGTTCACACTGTGCTGGAAGTTGTGTGCAGCTTAATAAAGAAACTATTAGTGCACTCGTATCCTTTTCGTAAACTGACGCAACTGACTTACCAGATAGTCCTCGTACGTAAGTTATAGGCTGTGGCAGAAAAAAACTGGACGGAGAGAACAATACAGACGACGTGGAAAGTTAGGAGGGGGATTCGAGCTAAAATTTGGACAATTCGTCGGCACGCAGAGCGTCTCCGTACGTCTGTCCCAATTTAGTGGCCCCGCGGGTGCCTCGTACCGATCGTCGATCGAGCAGGACGTCTCGACACTTTGCGATGGAGAGGGGTGGGGATTTCCTTTTCTGTTATCCGATGTTGTATATATCTGAACTTGTTCACTGTCTGTACTGGACTACATTATAAATACTTCTCACTTTAACTTTCCGGATGTAATTTCGCAAAATTAGGTTACACCGCCACGGATCGGGACGGAACTGAACTGGTGGGTTTACTCGGCCATAGTACGACCGACTACCGTCTGTCGCCAGAGTCGTGGGAAGGTGCAGCTCACCTGTAAAGGGTGTACTCATACGGAGTGGCTCGTGCTACGGGGTAGGCAGGTCCCGCTACGGCCGGGGCTACGTTTCGCGCTGTCGCGTGACGTGTAGGTCCCGAAGTGAAAAAGTGAAATTCGAGGAGGGCGCGTTCTGAATGTCGGCTCCTCTCTGTGGACAGAGCGCGCCTACGAGGATCACGAGCTGCTGGTGGAGAACCTGCTGATGTGGACCCGCGACTCGAAGAACAAGCTGCTGTTCGTGGAGCGGCCCGAGAAGGTGGCGCTCTTCACCGGCCCGGAGCTGTTCCTGCTGCCGCCCGGGCAGCGCGGCTGTGCGCAGTCGGACTTCGACGACCACTCCCGCACCCTGCTGCTCGAGGTACGTACCGGGCGACGGTGCGTCGGCCGCGCCGGAACGGGAAGTGGCTCTCGGCGTGACGGACGGACGGAGCGAGTGACGGGGCCGTTTTCTCTGCGCAGGAATTCTTCTCGGGCGGAGCGGGTGTGCCGGAGGTGGAGGGCCCGCTGTTCCTCAAGTCGGACTCGAAGAAGGGCTGGAAGCGGCACCACTTCGTGCTGCGCGCCTCCGGCCTCTACTACCTGCCCAAGGAGAAGGCGCGCGGCGGCGGGGGCGGGTCCTCTGCCCGCGACCTCGCGCACCTCGCCTCCTTCGACGTCAACCAGGTGAGTGTGCGGTCGACGGGGGCGGGAGCTGACGGAGGTGGTAGGCGCGGGCCTCCGATTTCTTTTCCGAGTTTGGGCCTGAAACTTTTTAATGTCAGTGTAGTCGTCTTTGACACTCATTTAATTTCGTGTGTAGTGGAACTGCAGAAAAAATGACACGCTCAGAAAACGAGAGAGTAAATTATAAAAAAAGTTCTTAACAGAGTAGTGTAAAATGCCTAAACTTTACACGGGGCTATCCGCGCACCGTAAGTTCTCGTTCGCTCGTAACCTCAGCTTCGAGCACCCGTAGGCACCGACACCGCCTGTCCTCGTTATTGAGCTCGTGTCCGTAATGTGTGTCTCTGTGGTACTGGATCTGCCAGTCGGTGCCTAGCTAATAGACAGCTCGTCATTTGATAAGTATTAGCACTACTGACGTGCTAATTAAACATAATTTTTGCAAGATATTCCTTTCTGGTTATGTTCGAATAGTGTTAACGACTTCGTAGGAAATGTGTCAACCTCGATAGTACTAACAAAATATTTTTTCAGTTTCTGCTTTTGTCCATTACAAGTGTTTATTTTACTGATATATATATGGAGCAGATTTCCAGCATCTGTATTGAAACGTTATTAACTTTGTCTCGGAGGCATAATCTAGGTTGTGATGGAAGTGATCTGCAATGTAGCCTGATGTCTAGACTGGGTTATTAGATGGCAGTACGATTGTGAGTTGGTGAAGCGAACAGATGTGAAAGTGTGGTTGTGATGCAAACCGATCTGTAGTAAAGCTCGATGTCTAGGTGAGCCGTTCACGAATCGCCAGGTAATTCGAACTTCCGAATGGGATTCTTCGACCCCAGTGTGGAAAGAAGTCTCTCCGTATTCCTTAAATGTGTCAGTACTCTCGAAGAGTAGCGACACGGTTGCCAACTTTCGGATAAGACTGTCTTAAGAGTAAAGCCCCCCCCCCCCCCCCTCACCTCGTCCGGATCCGTGTCGACGTCTGCAACTGTATCGCTCGTGTTTGGACGCTACGGAACCGGCACTCGACGGGGAGTTGTATCGGTGACACTACTGACGAAACGCACAATCTGGACTTCATTCCTGTGCAGTTGGTTACACGTATGGTAAATCGTTTCCTGTTTACCTTGACCCGAGTAGTGAAAGTTTAATTATAACCACCCTGTGTGTAGAATACCCAGTCAGATGTAACACAAGTCCTTATGGCACTACTGATTTCTGGAAAAGCAAACAAATAAATAAGTAAAATATATATAAAAGTAACACAGAGTTTTGAGGTGAGTTTTTTATTTAATTTTGTGGAGAAGTTCACTGTCAGGAGATGGTAATTTTATTGTTTTGAACAATGTCGGAAATGGGGTGTACGTAACTACGCTACTGGCCATTAAAATTGCTACATCAAGAAGAAGTGCAGATGATAAACGGGTATTCATTGGATAAATATATTATGCTAGAACTGACATGTGATTACATTTTTCATGCAATTTGGGTGCATAGATCCTGAGAAATCATTACCCAGAACAACCACCTCTGGCCATAATAAAGGCCTCAATACGCCTGGGAATTGAGTCAGACAGAGCTCGGATGGTGTGTACAGGTACAGCTGCCCGTGCAGCTTCAACACGGTACCAGAGTTCATCGAGAGTACTGACTGGCGTATTGTGACGAGCCAGTTGCTCATCTACCATTGACCAGACATTTTCAGTTGGTGAAAGATCTGGAGAATGTGCTGGCCAGGGCAGCAGCCTGACATTTTCTGTATCCAGAAATGCCCGTACAGTACCTGCAACGTGCGGTTGTGCATTATCCTGCTGAAATGTACGGTTCCGCAGGGATCGAACGGAGGCTAGAGCCACGGGTCGTGACACACCTGAAATGCAACGTCGACTGTTCAAAGTGCCGTCAATGCGAACGAGAGGTGACCGAGAAGTGTAAGTGATGGCACGCCATGCCATCACGCCGGGTGATAACGCCAGTATGGCAATGACGAAGACACGCTTCCAATGTGCATTCACTGCGATGTCGCCAAACACGGATGCGACCATCGTGATGAAGTTTCGCCATTCGTGCACCCAGGTTCGTCGTCAAGTACACCGTCGCAGGCACTCCTGTCTGTGATGCAGCATCAAGGGTAACTGCAGCCACGGTCTCCGAGCTGATAGTCCGTGCTGCTGCAGACGTCGTCGAACTGTTCGTGCAGATGGTTGTTGTCTTGCAAACGTCCCCATCTGTTGACTCGGGGATCGCGACGTGGCTGCACGATCCGTAACAGCCGTGCGGGTAAGATGCCTGTCATCTCGACTGCTAGTGATAAGAGGCCGTCGGGATCTAGCACGGCGTTCCGTATTACCCTCCTGAACCCACAGATTCCATATTCTGCTAACAGTCATTGGATCTTGACCGACGCGAGCGATACGATAAACCGCAATCGCGGTAGGCTACAATCCGACCTTTATCAAAGTCAGAAGCGTGACGGTACGGATTCCTCCTCCTTACACGAGGTATCACAACGACGTTTCACCAGGCAACGCCGGTCAACTGCTGTTTGTGTATGAGAAATAGGTTGGAAACTTTCCTCATGTTAGCACCTTGTGTGAATGCTGTGAAAGGCTAATCATTTGCATATCGCAGCATCTTTTTTCCTGTCTGTTAAATTTCGCTGTAGCTCATCGTCTTCGTGGTGTAGCAGTTTTAACGGCCAATAGTGTAGTTGTCACGTCCATTTCCCGGTAAAGCCCACAGAGACGGCACACGACCAGCTGCCTCCGCAGTGTACTGAAACCGCTGTCGCTTTGCAGGTCTACTACGGCGTGGGCTGGCGCAAGAAGTACAAGGCGCCGACCGACTTCTGCTTCGCCATCAAGCACCCGCGCCTGCAGCAGCCCAAGTCGACCAAGTACATCAAGTTCCTGTGTGCCGAGGACGAGGCCTCGCTGCACCGGTGGGTCGTCGGCATCCGCCTCGCCAAGGTGAGTGCCTGCCCGCACCGTCCGGCGTTCGCCGCGTACGAGCTGTCGGACCGCGCCCGGCGGTTTGTCGCGGTGTTACTTTTGTACTGCTCGGTCGTCTTTCGTTATTGTGGTAGTCCGCTCACAAAGTTTGGGCTTTTCTCAGAGCACGGACACAAAACAGTTTCACTCTGTAGCACGACAGGAAGTGCTGTCATTTGTCACTCTCAGCAGTTCACTTTATTCGGCACCGTGAATTTGTACAATTTATTCCTGTGCTTTTAAAAGGTAGATTTAGTACAGTTTCCTCCTTCTCTGCCGTTCTGATCCCTCTGAATCACAGTCGGACACTACAAAATCTGAAGATTTTGTGTCGGAGTGTATCAAAAACTTCTGTCAGAAACGGTCGTCAGGGCGAGCTCTCCTGCCAGATTAAAACTGTGTGCCAGACTGGGACTCGAACTGAGAACGTGTTCCTTCTGTCGCAGTGCTTCTAATGTATTCTTCTACAGTTTTCTGCATTACCGCGATTTAACAGGTGTCGAATTTAATGACAGGTTCTCCGAATGAAACGGGCAGCAAAAATGTGGCGAAACTCGCCGTACGTTCGTGGAACGTCTTTAGAAGTACGAGATCGTGTCTGGACTAGAGTGTGTCTGAGAGACTGCCCCAGAGTGACACAGATGTGAATTTGTCTGTTACCTTCGTCAGTGACGAGTGGAATTAAGTCTGCAGTGAAGATACAGTTCACTCCTGTGACTGCCTAATTGACTGAAAAATATGAGAAACTGAACAAAATGTATCGCACTACTTACAAACCCGGAACTAAACACACCGTTTCTTCTCGGAGTGCTAGTCCACGAAGGAAGTGTCGGGATCGATCGAGCAAACTGATTGTGTCACTACTGCCGAGTCTTTTCCACTTTCGACTCGTAAAGACTGACGGGAGAAAAGAAAAATTTGAGTCTCTCTCATTCTGCAGCAGTCACTTACAGCGATGCAACTCCGGAAGCACTCGTACTCCTTCAGAGACTCGACGAACATCTGGTGAGTTTTATCGTATTTCTACCGCCTACGTCAACCGGAGACCTCGTCGTCAAGTTTCGGGTCCGCTGAAGCGTAATACGTGCGGCAAAACCTCGAAAGGAGTGTAAATCGTGTCACTCTCGTTAGGTGAGGTTCCGTGTTTCGGGCCCGGTCTCGCGCACAGTTTTAATCGGCCGGACGGGAAAACGGCAGACACTTCACAGCCGAGTGAGAGGTCTGTCGCGGAGAAGACATTTAGGGGGACCCACCCGTCTGAGGTTTCTGCCCTCGCTCCTCGTCAGCCGGACAGTGCGCGTAAAGGAAACGGCAGTCGGCACGACACTGTTGCGATAAGCGTGCTATTTCCGTGTGGCCCGTCTAAAGGTGAACCCGAAAAGTTTTGATAACTAGTTTACGGGAATAAACAAATATTTCGAGCGAGTAGCTGGCTGCAGTTCTCTGTTTTGTGTTCATTACACACACAGGTTTTAGAATCTAAAACATCCGTAACGTAAGAGCTAAAACTGCTGCGAGGCAGAGGTGCCGCCCCCAAAAGAGCCGCCGCTCCACTCGGTGGCGGACGCCTCGGTCTCTCAGTTCGGATGACTACGGCGACCGTTTCAGTTCGGTCGCCAGCTGACGGACGATTACCGTGTTTTGTTTCGGGTTGTCTGCCAGCTAGTGGAAAACTGTTGTCTGTTAAACTGTTTGGCTGCCAGCTGACGGACGACTAGTGTGTTTCGTTTCAGTTCGGCCACCACCTGACGGACGACTGCCGTGTCTGTTTCAGTTTGGCCGCCAGCTGTCGGACAACTACCGGGCGCTGGTGGACGAGCTGGCGCAGGACGACCTGGACCAGCTGGCGCAGGCGCGCTCCTGCTCCGTCAGTTCCATCGCGCCCGCACTCGGGGGCGGCGGCGCGCGGTCCGGCGGGACCGGGGGCGCGGGCTCGCCCTCGGACTCGCCCGGTGGGGGCGGGGGCGGGGGCACGGCGGCGGACGCCGTCTCGACCGGCTCCAGCTCGAGCGGCTGCCTGAGCGACGGGTGCTGCGGCAGCGCGGCCGGCAGCGGCGGCACCGCCTCCACGCTCTCCGGCAACACGGCGGCCGCCGGGTGCGTGTAGGTCCGGCAGTGGGGAGAGCGGAGCGGCGGCGGGGTGTGGGACGAGTAGAGTGACTTTCCGGAGGGGACCTTACGGGCTGACACTTTTCATTTTTCTAGAGCAATACCGTTATGGATTTTTTTTAAAGGAAAGTGGATACTTTGAAAATTAGAAGGTTGTTAACATCACTCAAGTTCAAACATTTCAATGTTATTAATGGAATCTGCATACATTTTGTGTGTCTGTATCAAAGTTTTAATTTCTTGTTATGCAGTTAGCAATTATAAAAAAGAATGTTACTTTTATCAAAAGTATCATTCGTTGTTTGTTATTTAGCATTTGAATGTGATAATAAATAAAGAACTGAAAGAAAAGTAATAAATGTGGGCCCTACTGAGACCTGAAATGCCAACTTCGCAATTACAAAAGTTTACAAGATGCTCTGCTACTGCAGGTCCCGTCAGTGAGTTTCAGCCGTTTCGTATACGGCAGGACTCCAAACGTCTACTCTTCGAAGGCAGTTTTATTCTGACTTTTTTAGAATTGTGTTGCTGTGCTGCTTTATGAAATTCACGTCCGGGATCTTACGGCCAAATTTGTAAGTACAAAGAAAATTGGAGAGAGCCAGTGTGTGAGGTCCCCTTGTTGTAAGAAAGTTGTTAGGAAAATTCGCACGAGGAAGATAAAAGGTGACTACCCTTTACCGACCTCGACGAGTGAAAACGTCGATAAGTGAATACGCCAAGTCTGGGTTTCAATACTATTAGACTGTTTCCAGGGGGCTGAGGGAGGGAAAATGTTGAGGAAAGCTAGAAACGGAGGGCAGACAACTTTGCTGTGCGTTATGTTGTATTGGCACATCAAAGGGAATGTTTTGACAAGAGAAAATAATTATTGATGTTGTGCATGTGTATCTGCAGGAAAATTTAATCTTAAGTGCAAGCAGTCCCCCGGCCCCCCCCCCCCCCCACCTCCATCCTGCCCTCCCCGTAACCCCCCACTCCACAGAAGTGCAGGCAGCCCATTCTCAATGTATTGTGCAGAGAGATATGTAAACAGAGACTGCCCGTATAGAATAATTCTGTCTCCTTCCGTAGCTTCCCAGTTCTGCTGTCAGCAGCTCTGTAACCAAATTTTGTCCCTGCAATGGACACGTAAATAGAAAGTAACCTAAGCAAAATAAGAGTGCACTGGAATAATTGCTTACCTATTTTAGTCTTCTAGTAGTATCACCTTTGTTAGAGTTCCACCAATTTCCGAGTTATCGGCATCGTAAACTTACGATCGACTGTTATCTCATCGTCAGTATTGAGGAAAAAATAACTTTCTCGAGATGCACGAATCGTCTTCATTTAAGCAAATTATCCATTCACTGCAAACAATTTGTTTCCATTATTTTAAGAAAATTGACCAAATCTATATTACGACAAAACTCGTTCGGATTGACAGAACTGTGCCGAGGTATACTCGGAAATCACGAGTCGGACACTCCGACGCCCCACGGCGTCCCCGCCTGCCGGTACCGCGGTGTTCTGACCCCCCACCTCTGCCCCGTTCCGCCCGCAGGTTCGAGTGCGACTTCCCGACGACGGGCACGATCAAGCGGAAGCCGTCGGTGAACCCGAAGCTGCCGCTGACGTCCATCACGCGACAGCTGAAGGAGGTGGGCGAGACGGTGGCCTGCACCCCGTCGACGCCTTCTCCCTCGACGGCGGCCACCACGCCCACGTCCGTCTTCTCCCCGTCGGTCGACCTGGCGGATTCTGTGAACGTCAACGTGGGCACTGTCCAGAGAGCAGGTCGGTAATACCTTCTACCGTTTGTAAATTTTATTATCCTCGTCTACTTTCGAGTTTGTCACAAAATTTGATACGGACACTTAGAGCGTGCAATCTAACTTATTTAGTTACTGCATTGACTCGAATATACGCCGGACTATTTACCCGAATTTGATCCTCGAAAAGTTAGGGTGCGGCTTATACCTGCTGCCTCGTCTTCCGACAAACATTTGCCGTACAAATGTGAAGCTCATTTGTGACGGTGCGACTAGTGTCCGTATCTCGAATAGGCGATGTTGCATTTTTTTACGCGACAGTGCAAACTTTTACCAGTGTTTGATTGGAATTAACATTGTGTAGGTCTTTCAGTATTGTTTTGTTATTTTATAATTCAGTTGCAGCTGGATACCGGTAAGAAAGTCCATTTCGTGACAGTACGCACGACCGAATAGAGCAAAAACCACCTTCGAGCCGAGGACTTCGGCACAGTTACGGTGCGAGCTACTGATTTACAATTGTGTATACTGTGCCGAAACTGTGACCGAAAGAGGGGCCAGAACAAAGTACGGACTGGAAGAGCGTAACATATGTAATGTCGTGTCTCTTCAGAAGAAAAATGAAAGGAGAAAATTTTGTCGATAAAATTGTTAAGGGAACTGTAATGTGGCAAGTATCTAGAACTGGAAGTTTCTTTCCTATGTGCAAGATAAGAGGAAAGATGGGGGTGCCTATCTCACGAGAAATTATCCAACGGAAAGCCTCGGAAGTCGCGAAAGTCTCAAACGTGTCGCAGTGAGAATTTCGTGCGAGTATCTGTCAGTGTCGTCTGTTTGTGCGGAGAAATGGCCTCGCTCTCAGACGAAGTACTACACTGGCACGAAGAAAGCCGGCAGAAGTCGAGGAGAAGCTGACCGACCTCGAGCGTTACGTCACACAGTTGCAAAGCTGCCACACGTACGCTTTTCATCAGACTGGCAATGCTGACGAGCCACAAGTATTTTTTAACGTGCCGAGCAATATGACAGTAGACGTGAAAGGCGCAAAAAGTATCTCCTTGGGGGGAACAGGAGGGGGGGTGGGGAATAACTGTGATGATAGCTGTTACAGCTGAAGGAAGGAGGTTACCCCCTTACGTCATTCTGAAGGGAAAAACTGTGTCCAAAGAAAAATTTACTAAAGGCTCAGTGATAGGCTGCGAAGAAAAGGGCCGGATAACGACGCTACTGACGGTCGACTGGTCGTCTGACATTCAGAATCGCAAGTCTGGAGCCCTCACTGAGAGGCCCGTATTAGTTTTGTATGTTTGTGGGGGACATCTAGCTGCTGAAGTAAAAGATAAACTTGCCGGACGAAAGACCTGGACGAATGACTTGAAAACTACAGCCACTAGATGAGACAGTAAAAGTGCCGTTTGAGGGCAACCTCTAAAAAATGTATCCAGATTGCCTCCCGGAAGTAGACCGTGCCCTTAAAGGAGTCACCGGTCACCGTTCTGTGCGAGTGGATTCCCGCTCTGCAGTCCTCGGTATCGTCAGCCCACCTCCGAGGGGTTCGACAGGTGCCGCCTGTCGAATGTGCGGCACAGCTGTGAGGATGATGCACTGTGGGAAGAGAGTGAAGAAAGTGGTAGGAATGAGGGTGATGAAGTGAATACCAGAACTGATAGCGATGAGATTAATAAGACAAAGGATGTTGCCAGGGTGTTGTATCAAATACCAGGACAAATGTATGTGGTGATACTTACACCCTGCAAGTATGTACAGATAAATGTTTGGTAACTTTTCTCCTCTCAATCAGTGTGCAGCTTATTTATGTGCAATTTTTTTTATCTTTTATTTTTATTTCCCCCCAGCTCTGAATTTAGGGGTGTGGTTTACATGTGGTGGTGACTTATTTTTGGGCCAATACGGTTTACTTTTATTAAAAATTGTCTCAGTTTCACTGAGCATAATGATAAAGTAGATTGAGCAGTAATTATAACAAAAAATTCTAATAATTTTTTTTTTTTTTTCAAATTGTAATAATTAGTAACCATGTTTGTATAGAGTAGGGAATCCAAGGTCATCCCTGAATTCCCAAAGTTAGCAAACAGAACTGGTCTCAAAATTTCAGCATGAAAAACAAAATTCATGACAAATATAAAAATGCACCAAAATACATAGAAACACAAATAGGTAAAATAGAGCGAGTAAATAAATTTAAATATCTTGGAGACACTATACAACAGAATGGTCTAGAAAAATCTGCAATAGATGTAAGAATTAACAAAATGGAAGGAGAGCATATGGTTTGACCTAAAATATTTACAACAAGAAATGTATATCTAGAAAAACAAAACTAAAACACTACACCACAGTGGTACGACCAGAATGTTTACACGGATCTGAATGCCTAACAATGAACTATAAGATGGACGAACTAGAGGTACTGGAAAAAAGGATTATTAGAAAAATAATGGGTGCAATGAAAACTACAGATGGTTGGAAATAAGTAATGAGGAGATCCACAAAAATATAGAGAAAATATCTGAAGTAATGGCCAAACGAAGATTAACCTGTTTTGGACATCTCTACTGAATGGATGGAAATAGACTAACAAAACAAATACTCCTATATTTCTGGAAGAAGAAATCAACAATAGCGTGGATTACAGAAGTAAGAAAACATCTTGAAAGAAACAACATCAAAGAATCACAAATAGCAGAAAGAAACCATTTTAAAAACAAAATACTAAATTTGGAAAGCTTTCAAAGCAGAAGAAATAAAAAATCGGGAACAACATGGACAGAAGAAAGGAAGAGACTTCGTGGGGAGAACATGAGGGAATACTGGAGAAATAGAAAACAACAACAAAGGAAGAAGAGGAACTGAAGTTGTCAACGTGATCCTAGTTGGTCAATACGATTGTAAAAAAAGAAAAAGAAGAGGTAAGCATGTTTGTGTGACAATTTGTATTAACTGACCACAGCAAGTCACGAATTTTCCATCTTAATTTTTACCAAAGTTCCCAGATAACCAGTTTTCACTGTGCACCAGAATGAACACAACCAGTTTTCACTGCGCACCAGAACGGACACCTTACATCGGACCGGGACTCGAACCTTCTGTCTTTGCCTTTAACAGCTGACGGAGCCTCGCGAGCGCCGTGTTGCGGCCCCCTGCAGGCTGGAAATCACCTCAGCTGCAGCTGAGCCATTTCAGTGCAGTGTCCCTTCTTTCAGGAGTGCTAGTCTTGCAAGGAATGCCGAGGAACTCGTGTGAAGTACGTAAGACGGGGAGAGGAGGTACTGTGAGGCCGTGTCGCAAGTCGCGCTCGGTCGGCGGAGCACTTGCCAACGAGGGGCGGAGGTGCCGGGTTCGAGTCCCGCTCCGGCACGCTGTTCTAATTTCACAAATTCTCGACGGGTTTCACGTCATTATTTTTATATTTCTAGTTAGCGTACAGTATCCCGTTTCCGCAAGTGTCGCGTAGGAGCGAGAATGGCAGTTTTTATCGTCTTACCGAGACTCACGATTTTATCTGGTGACGAGCCACACGGACGTATTATTTCTCGTATTCGTGCACTATTGGGTTTCCGTACCTAACAATCGTTGCTGGAGGGTTACACCTTAGACTCAGAATTGGAGGTGACACAACTGGATTGCTGCTCTGTTACCTTCTTCCGAATGCTAAGTTTTGTAGTAATCGATCGTGAAAAACTTCCCCGTAAATGAACCACCGCAGATATAAGGACATCACACACACCCGTGCCAGAGGCGGGATTCGAAGCTGCGACCGTAGCTCTTGCTCGGTTCCGGACTGTAGCGCCTAGAACCGCTCGGCCACACCGGCCGGCAGCTGTTTCTGACCTGTCACTGTTTTAACAATAACTTAGATAAAATTTAAAACTCTAATGGTGTCACATCTCAGTTGCCATCTGGTGGTTGTACGAAAAAACTTGAAAGATGATAACAGAACTAATGGGATGGAAGCAGGGGAAAAAAAAGGAAGACAGGTACGTACTTAAAAGAGGCACACGTAACACAGTACGGTTGTCACTACAGTCTGATTCAAATGAGATGATACTTGACACTTCACTCACCAGAGCTGGTTTCCTCCAATCTGAGCACTCAGCCTCTCACCCAAATCATTTGCTGTTGCCGAACTTCCACAATAATTGATCACTTTGCTTCCAGTCACTTGTCTGGGTTTGTTCACACACACACAAAAGCTAATAAAATACACATGTTTCATGCACAGCACTGACGAAAGACTACTGGCTCCTTCTGCCCAAGACACGATTCAGTGTCACATGTACAGTTATTGTAGTTACAGAGATTGGCTCGCATCAGATAAGCTTCACACGACATTGTGTGAAGCTGGATTTTTTGAAGACCACAGTTCATCATTACAACTGGGTCACCAGAGCTATAAATGTAACATTCTACCCTAGTGAAGTGTTTAAGGTATAAACTTGACAAGTAGAAGCTTGTAGGTTCATTTTGTAGTGTTGGCAGAAGAGCCAACACTGTGTTTCTATAGGAGGCTGAAATGCACGTGTTTAATTACACGCTGACTGGCGTGAGGTCTGGAACAGGACAATATCTTGAGAATTGTAAATAAAGTACGTAGATGATGTAATACTGAACTTTAATCCACAATTGTAGAACATCTCTCGTTACGGTACATGCTTCATAATTTTAATTATCAATTGAATACGGCGCCTTGCTAGGTCGTAGCAAATGTAGCTGAAGGCTATGCTAACTATTGTCTCGGCAAATGAGAGCGTAGTTGTCAGTGAACCTTTGCTATGAACGTCGGCTGTACAACTGGGGCGAGTGCCAGTACGTGTCTCTAGACCTGCCGTGTGGTGGCGCTCGGTCTGCTATCACTGACAGTGGCGACACGCGGGTCTGACGTATACTAACGGACCGCGGCCGATTTAAAGGCTACCACCTAGCAAGTGTGGTGTCTGGCGGTGACACCACATTCCTCCCCCGCAAATCGGTGAACGGTTGTGTTATAAGGCTTCCGCCCGCCGTGGGGAGGACCCCATGTTGACGTATGCGATGAGGTGGGGAGCCTAACCACAGGCGAGGCTGTGCCACCCGCACCCGGCCATTCGGTCCGAGGGGAGCTAGGAAACGCCTGAAAACCTAGTCCAGGGTGCACGCCAACATGCGGTGTATGCGCCCGTAAAGAGACAGGCGGGGCCGTAGGGTTGACCCCCATCGCGTCGGGGCAGCCGACGGGTGAAGACGCCATGTGGTCCGGTCCGGAGCGGGCAAGAGTTCCATGTCGGAGGACAGCTGGTCATGGGAAGCGATCAGCAGCGCGTGACCCAGGGAGGCGCCTGGCGGTTGCAGTGAAACGTGCACTGCGGGCGTTGCCGGCGGGAGAACAGGCGGCAGCGGCGGCGCGTCGCCATGTGGCAAAATGGAAGGCAGCGTCGGTAACACCTGGGGATGAGGCGAGCCAGTAGTTGGGTCCCCAGGGCGCTGACCGGATGGCACCGTCGCTGAAAGCAGACGGGGAGCGGCAGAACCCGTGCGACGACAGAGGCGCAGCTGATTGAGATGCCGATGCACCTCACCAGAGACCCCCAAAACCATATACATAGCGCGGCCGAGGCAGCGAAGAACGCGCCCTGCGAGTCAACGCCGTGAACCTCGATAGTTGCGATAGTATACAATGTCGCCTGGAGCAAAAGCAGGCGTCTGCCGCTGCACAGGAACCTGATGTGGCGGATGCAGCAAAGACATGAAGGTTCGATGAGGACGACCGTGGAGGAACTCAGCCGGCGAGCGACCATCTCGGGGCTGAGAGCGATACGAGGACAAAAAGAGCAACAACGCGTCCTCCCGAGAATGCGACTTTTTCAACTTCAACATCTGGGACTTGAAAGTCCGGACCAATCGTTCAGCGGCACCGTTTGACTGAGGCGAAAACGGCGCGGATGTGAGATGTTGAATACCATTGGCCTTGCAGAATGACTGAAATTCTGCGGACATGAATTGTGGGCCATTGTCAGAAACAATAGTCTGTGGAAGACCTTCAATGCAAAAGATAGCAGATAACGCTTGGATGGTGGCTGAGGACGTCGTGGAAGACATCCTGACAACAAAAGGAAAATTACTGAAGGAATCGACAACAACCAACCATCGAGCATTCCAGAATGGACCAGCAAAATCGATGTGTAAGCGTTGCCAAGGGGAAGTGGCATTCGGCCATGCAAAGAATTTCCGCGGTGGTGCGGATTGTTGTTCGCCATGCAAGAAGAGCACATATTCGTAATCGCAGCATCGATTCTGAACCAAGTACAATGCTGACGAGCAAGTTGTTTCGTTCGCACTATACCCCAATGTCCTTGGTGGAGAAGCCGTAAGACAGAGGACTGTAAATGAACGTGGGACCACGACTCTGGACTGATCATTATCGGAACGCAACAGCAAAACACCACGTCGAACAAAACGTCTCTCCTTGTGAGCAAAAAATCGGCGAACCAACGGATCCTCGATCCGTGATTTCGACAAGGGCCATTGCGTAGCAACGAAACGCAGAACGGTAGCAAGGACAGGGTCTGCAGCTGTGGCTGTAGCTACACGACGAAAATCAATCGGAAACGATTCGACCACGTCATCGGTTTCCGCATCAATGAACAGGCAAGCAAGTTCGGAAGAATCGAACGCTCTATCATCAGCAACAGGCAAACGGGACAACGCATTGGCGTTTCCGTGCTGAGCAGTGGACCGATACAAGATATCGTAGCAGTACTGCGAGAGCAAAAGAGACCAGCGAATGAATTTCTGCGCTGTACGTGGAGGTACAGGCTTGTTCAGATGAAAAAGCGATGTCAAAGGTTTGTGGTCTGTGATGATGGTAAAGTGACGACCATACAAGAAATCATGAAACTTTGTAACACCAAACACGAGAGCCAAGGCTTCTTTCTCGATCTGTGAATAATTTCTTTGCGCAGAGGAGAGCAATTTGGATGCAAAGGCAATAGGGCGACCATGCGATCCATCTTTGTGCGCAAGCACAGCACCGATCCCGAAATCCGATGCATCTACCATTAACAAAAGGGGTTTCCGGGGATCGAATGGCATAAGGCAAGTATTTGAAAGCAACGCCGATTTCAACTGGCGAAAGGCGCGTTCGCATTCCGTCCTCCAGACGAACGGAACACCTTTACGGCGTAAGCGATGAAGTGGAGCTGAAATGGAAGAGGCATTGCGCACATAGCGATGGTAGTAATTTATTTTACCCAGCACACTCTGTAGCTGCTTCAAATTCTGCGGCGAAGGCAAGTCTTGTATGGCACGGAGGTGCTCTGGACTAGGATGTATGCTTTGGGCATTGATTACATGTCCCAGATATGGTAAATCACGAGCAAAAAACACACATTTGTCCTTCCGCAAGCGAAGACCTTTTTGAGACTCGTTGCCAATTTTGTGGTGTTGGCAGAAGAGCCAACACTGTGTTTCTATAGGAGGCCAAAATGCACGCGTTTAATTACACGCTGACTGGCGTGAGGTCTGGAACAGGACAATATCTTGAGAATTGTAAATAAAGTACGTAGATGATGTAATACTTAACTTTAATCCACAATTGTAGAACATCTCTCGTTACGGTACATGCTTCATAATTTTAATTATCAATTGAATACGGCGCCTTGCTAGGTCGTAGCAAATGTAGCTGAAGGCTATGCTAACTATCGTCTCGGCAAATGAGAGCGTAGTTGTCAGTGAACCTTTGCTACGAACGTCGGCTGTACAACTGGGGCGAGTGCGAGTGCCAGTACGTGTCTCTAGACCTGCCGTGTGGTGGCACTCGGTCTGCTATCACTGACAGTGGCGACACGCGGGTCCGACGTATACTAACGGACCGCGGCCGATTTAAAGGCTACCACCTAGCAAGTGTGGTGTCTGGCGGTGACACCACAGTTCAAATCTCATCAGATGCAGGAAAATTTTTTTATTTTTAAATCTAATCGGACGACTTTTATTATTATTTTTATTCAATTAATCAGCTTAAATGCAATTATTCTTGTACTTCTAATAATGTACCGTATAACATTTGTTGTCCTGTTGACTGCTTTTATTTGTTCTCGTTTTTCTCCCAATCGTTCTTTTTTGTTTGAAATCTGCCCGTGTCGCCTGTAATCGGCAACCGAGTGCCGACCCCGACTCGTGTAGCCCAGAGTGAGGACAGTGTCGGGTGTTCAGTGACGGTGAAAAATCGGACGTCGACTGTCGATTAGCTCGGTAGCTGCCACTCTGTCTGCGCACCGCGTGTCTCTCGGCTCCGGTCGAGTGGCCACCTTTGCTCTTTCCTGTCCGTCACAGTCAGAAAACTGCCCGTCTCGCAGGTTCGGTGCGGAGGCGGCGGTCGTGCCAGACGCCGTCGACGCCGGACGGCGGGGGCGGCGCGGACGGCGGCAGCAACTCGAGCACCCTCAAACGGCACCACAGCATCGGGGGCGGGTCAGCCCGGAGCTCCGCCTCCGCCTCCTCGTCCAGCTCGTCCACCCCCGTCAGGGAGCCACCCCCACCGCTGCCCGTGCCGGCAGAGTCGGAGGTAAGAGAAACTTGCGCACAGGTGCGTATCTCGCGCGTAACTCGTATGCTACGTCTGCACCTCTGCGGATACGCAAATCGCACTGGAGTGCCCGGCAGAGGGTTCGTCGAAACACTTTTGCGATACTTCTCTATTATTTCCAGTCTCGAACAGTGTGTGGAAAAAACGAACATTTATATATCTTTCTGTGCGAGCTCCGATTTCCCTTATTTTATTACGTCGAGCGTTTCTCCCTACGTACGTCGGCACCAATTAAATATTGTTGCATTCGGTGGAGAAAGTTGGTGATTGAAACTTCGTGAGAAGGTTCTGTCCGCCGTAACAAAAATAGCCTCTGATTTAATGATATCCACCCAAATCCCGTATCGTGTCGATAACACTTTCTCCCCTAGTTCTCGGTAATAGGAATCGTGCTCCCCTTCTTTGAACTCTTTCGATGTACTCTACTAATCCCATTTGGTAAGGATGCCACACTGTGCAGGAGTACTCCAGGTTGTCAATAAAACTCAGTCTTCGATACACCTCCCCCACAACATTTTCTGTGTGTTTTTTCCAGTTTCAGTTGTTCTTAACTGTAATTCCCAGGTATTTAGTCGAATTTACGGCCTTCGGATTTGACCGATTTATCGTGTAGCCGAAGTTAAACGGATTACTGTTAGCAGTCGTGTGGATGAGCTCACGGTTTTCATTAAACAGGGTCTGCAAACGAACGTACTGACACGTCACGTCAAAACGACCACCGATTTGATCGATATCGACGTCTGAAGTCGATAGTTGTTCAGTAGAGTACTGAGAGAGAGATAATCGCGTAAGCAAAGGATCGGTCAAAGCAAAA
This sequence comes from Schistocerca nitens, assembly GCF_023898315.1. Lineage (NCBI taxonomy): Eukaryota > Metazoa > Arthropoda > Insecta > Orthoptera > Acrididae > Schistocerca > Schistocerca nitens. The sequence continues at coordinate 2,985,984 of NW_026045998.1, read as the reverse complement.
AGAGTCTGACCGTGCCGAAGGAAATCTTATAATACAAAAAAAAGAGAAAAAAAATGTAGTGTAATATACGACACACTTAATGTGATACTGACTGTGTAAAATAAAGACCAGGGTCACATCGAAATTGCGTAAGAGACCCCCCCCCCCCCCCTCCCTCTCCCCCGACACCCTGTCGGCACTATAAAATTTTCTTTTCCTCCTCCATCTTTCCTAACATTATGAAACCCTGACAAGTACAGGATGGTTATAATTAAACTTTTGCTACTCGAACCAGGGTAGGCAGAGAACTGTTTACGGTACGGGTACCCGACTTTATAGGAATGACGATCAGAGTGTGCACTCCAGGGTCTGTGTTGTCAGTAGTGTTACTCTCACGACGGGTAATTGTCTGTGTAGCCTTCAAAATCTTTAAGAAATAATCTTGTAGGGATGTCCATTACAGTCGGATAACCTTGTAAGCAGCACAGTCAAAACAGGTAGTAACCCGTGAAGTCGAGATTTTGTTGTTGTTATTGACGCAGTATACGTGTAAATAATTTCTAAATTTTATAAGTTATTTGTGGAGTAAAGAATTTAATTATGTACAATACGTTTTGGGATCAATAGATAGGTAATGAGTGCTTACGAACGGATATAAATGTGTTTTGACATAGCAGATCACAATGCTGCTTTACGCGTGATATTTTTTCTCTTCGAGAGGGACGTTATTTTCAGAGTTGCTCGAGTGCGCGGTCGAGTCGTAATCGAGTGCGGGTCCTCTGTAATTTTTAGGAATGGACATAGAACTGATAATTCACAACCCTGAGTCGGTTTAGAAAATATTCTATGGAACCACGGCCAAACTTCGTTACAAACAAATCGAGCGCGGACTTCGAAATATCGGTGCGAAGTTTGAGGTACGCGGTAGGCTGTCGCACGTTATAGTCGCGTGAAGGATCGGGTGACACTGACTGTGATTTGTTGACATTAACTTAATAATAATTATCAAAGAATTATCGGAAGGGATAGTAAGTGTTCCCGATGCTTAAAGCGTGAGTCTATTTACTGTTTGAATAAGACAGATATTAATCACAGAATAGTCAGGTAGTCGATACGTTGCCCAGTGACCCGTAAACAGATTGCGATAGAATTACCGGAATGATCATTTCAGTCATTAGTGACCACTACACACACACACACACACACACACACACACACACACACACACACACACACACACAACAGAAATTACCGGAATGATCATTTCAGTCATTAGTGACCACTACACACACACACACACACACACACACACACACACACACACACACACACACACACACACACAACAGAAAACTAACTACTCTTTCTGTCAGTTACATTTGGAACGGGACGAGTTTTGTTTATGCTCGTTGGTATCAATAAACTTCATCCAAAGTTGAAACTTTACAAACTGTGTCGTGTTCCTTCAGTTTGGTAGAACGGTAGACATTATAGTCTACACTACTATCTACCTTTTTTCACAAAGAGAGCACTTACCTTTTCCTTTTAGAGGAATGTTTCCGCTCCAGTCACCAGTCCTCTCAAAGCGGAGATAAGGGCGACGCCCACACGTAGCACTACGTCACCGTGGTCGACCGCACACGTGTGCCCCCTTTCTCCCTCCCTTTGCGTGTCGAAAGCCCCGCGATACACGCGCGGTACGACTAAGGGAGGAGGTAGAGGAGAAGAGAGAGAAGAAAAGGAGAGGGGGCCTAAAATGGGAGGTGACACAGTTAGGTGCCGGTATCAGTACGGCGTCACGGGGTCAAAACGTGAGCGTCGGTGTAGGCGGTCGACTCGGGTCCGGAGGAGGTGAGTGGGGTTTCCACTCGTAAAGACGTTCCGTCAAAATGACGGCAGTAGTGCTGTCGACGCACTGACGGAATACGGAGAGGTCGTCCCTCCACACCCCCCCCTCAGAGCGTCTCCTCCTCTCACCTTTCCCTCGCCCTCGAGTCTCGTTTACTGTTACTGCAAAGTCAGATTCTGTAGCTTCCCCACTGTCAGTCGTGTCCCTCAGCTGTGCAGACAGTAGTAGAAACGGGAGGGCTCCGGTACCGAACTACCGAGAATCGCCGGTACGGCTTATTGTGAAGTGGCTCGGTAGTGACGCGGCTAGCTACTCGCAGCTGTGAGGTTGCCGACAGTTGTCAAAGTTCTCTCTCGCAGCCGTTAAATCAGTTGTGGGAATACTGGCCCAGTGTGTCGTACTTTCGTTTATTGAAAATAGAGGCCGTATCGAAACGGCCACCACTTACGGGACTTCCGCCTCGTACAGTTAAGTTCGGCATTTCGATTCTGCCGAGTAATTAAATTGTCGAGAGACTACACTTTTATTCGAGTGGGACACACGGCTCGGAAGTATTGTAAGTATGTTCTATTTGCCGACATAGGCCCCTATTTTTTTAACGGTGGAATCTGGGGGTAGTTAAGTTACGATCGGTTTTCATTCCGCAGATTGTTTTCGGACATTATAAATGGTGAAGCGGTATACTTACGCGTAGGTACTGCCGTGTTTGCGACGGTACGACATAACTGGTGGTTGCGATTGTAATAGAACCCGCAGCTCGTGTGCCACTGTCGACACTGTAATACGGTGTATTTTAAGTACGACTTAACCTCGGTGGTGTTCATTTTAAATATTCGTTACTCTTGACACTTGTCGAAAGTTCGTACGAGTTCTCAATTGACTTCGGGCTGGTACTTCTTGTTCGACAATCTGGCGATTACTCGATTGGTGTACCGACGACGACCCACAGAGGCGAGCACGTAACAGTTGCAGGTTTTCACACACGTCGAGGTGTGCACGTGTGTGTGTGTGTGTGTGTGTGTGTGTGTGTGTGTGTGTGTGTGTGTGTGTGCACGCACTGCTCGAACTTCTAATACCTTGGAAATTCAGCATTTATGGCCACACACTGACATAAAAAGTTTCTTACTCTTTTTTTTACTCGAGGAGACAAATTTTGAAGCATTGTGGAAATTATTTTGTTTTTAACCAGACACCGTTTTTAACTGAATACCTCAACTATTCGTGGTACTATATTATATGAGGTATATGTAGAAAATAGTGGTACTTTTTTATTATTTCATTTACATCCTCCGTATACCACAAAGTCAATAGGCATAATTACATATAAGGGGCAGTCAAATGAAAACTGAACACTTGCCACAAATGGTTCAATTCAAAACTAATTAGCACAAGTGTTTTCGAACGTAGATCCCACTGGGAGATGGAACAATCGATTCGTGTTCTGTATAGTGCAGTCGGCTGGGAACAGATCCACAACTGCATCCACTCTTACACGACCTCGTCTGACTGAAACTGGTGTGAGAATCGCACAGTGAAAGATCTGGGCTGTGCAGACGATCTCGCACCGTTTCCCAGCCGAATCGGTCAAGTGTAGCCTTCGTCTACTCGACAGTGTGGAGACGTGAGTTATCGTGCGACGGGACGATTCGGTCGGGTGCCGTTCCCGAGTTTTTCAACTTTACGGCGAGGCGCAGTTCCTGCAAAAACGTATTTGTAGCCCGGTGCACAGATTGTGGCTCCGCACTCGGAATCGTCCTGTCGCACAGTAACAGTCGCCCCCCCCCCCCCCCCCCCCCACACAGCTGACCTGATGGTGGCTGCTCCGCTTGGGTATTTCGGTCTGGAAACACTGCAACTTTCTCTGTACAGCCCAGATCCTTTGCAGCACAATTTTCACACCTTTGCCGACCTGAAGGCGGACGTCAAATTCGGTGGGATGGGGACATGCGAGAGTGGGTGCGGCCACCGATATGTCGGCGGCCGACCGCTTTCTACGAAGTGGGAATCGGTCGTCTCGTCTTCTGGTGCGACAGATGTGGCGTGTGTGGTGAGGACTCAGTGTTCCGCGGTCCCACTGTGGCCAGTGTTCATTTCTGTTCGACAGCCTCTCACATTATATCCTTACGCTAGCAGACAGGAAAGGAAACGAAAGAGGAAAACCGCGATCGGGCCCCGAAGATTGCGCGATAGTCGACAGACTGCCGTACCGTCCTCGGATGCGGTACAGGGGGGCGAGGAGTCGGCATGCCGCACTCTCGGCTGCTGTCGACGTTCTGTTCCCGGAGCCGCCACCTCTCGGACCGGCAGCTTTTCTGTCGACGTCACGAGTGTAGCTCATTCGGTCCTCCCGCTGGAGAGAATCTGTCGGTTCGGGGAATCGAACCTGGGTCCTTCTGTGACGGTATGTTGCGACGACCGCTCGTCTGTGATGGCGGAAACTTGCACTGGCACTATTTCGTATCTTCAGAAACATTTTCGGAATGCGATCTTCGAAATAGCTTTTAGCTGCAAATAAACAATTTTTTCAGCCTTCAGTTGCAAGGTAATTTTTACTCGTTTATCTAGGTTTCGATTCCAGTAATGGAATCTTCTTCAGAACCTATAAATTAAACCACATACGGACATATATTACTCACTAAAATGCATTATCTGTCTAATGATTGAATATTAAAGAAATTGTGATACTTACAAAAAATTAAATTATTTTGTGAGCCAAACACTGGCCATGTCACAGATTAAAAATTAAAACAATAAAGACGCACAATCATAAGATTATGTCAGTCAAAATTAAAACCATTAAGGCGAACGTAGACGGAGCTACGCCGGCCAGAAATCAGGACCACACGAAAGCGGCTCGAAAACTAGGCATTGTGAGCAGTTACGCGGCGAGGCTCGGCTGCGGCCAAGCGCATGCGCGAGCGCAAGCGCAGGGGCGAGAGACAAACTGTCTCAAAATTACTTAGAGCAAATATACATATAAACAAAATGTGACTGAAAGCCTTCCTACAATTGGACAAAACTATCTATTGGTATAGCAACATTAAACAATTTACCTGAGAACATACTACAAAGCCAAGGTAAATTTTTTCTTTTTTAAATATTATGGTAAGAGGGCGTAGCCCCGCGACAGTAACTAAAAATTAGTGTCAAAACCATGTGTGCTAAGCATAAAATGTCTTTAACATAAAAACGCCTTAGCAACTATGTGTCATTACCAAGCATATAACGAAATACACACATGTACATTGGCATTATAATAAAGGGACAAAGCAGATAGGGAAACAGCATCGGCCATTCGAGGCGGACTGTTGGTCAACTCTACTGGAGTAAAGGTTGAAATCCTTCGAAATAACTTCTATTTTTTAATTGCAGCTGATCATTAAGTAAGTTGTCTCTACCAATACTAAGATGTTTAAAAATTTGCAATTCTTCGAGGGTGTCTAGCCTACATCCCTTTACTTCATTATGCAACAGCTCTGCGTCTTTTAGAGGCTTGGGAGCATGCGCCTTTTGGACCAGATGTTCAGCAAATGTAGATCCTCGAGTTCCATCACCGCTTTTTGTCGGCAGATGCTCTTTAAACCTAACAGACAAGGCCCTTCCTGTCTGGCCAATGTAATAAGAAGGACATTCAGCACACGTGATTTTATACACACCTGACAGCGATGATTTATCATTACCTTTATCCAGGGAATGAACTAAGTTCTTTTTGAGGTTGTTGGTGGTAGAGTATGAAACTTTACACCCTAGGTTTTTTAATAAACGACCTACCTTATAGGTACATCAAACGTTGAAGAGCATTAATCTTAAGCTTAAAAATAATGAAGCACTGATAAGTAAGGCCGACAAAGGCAATTCCCTAATTATCGCCCACAAAAGCGAATACATCCGTAAAACGGAAATGTTTTTTGAGGAAAATGGCATCGTGCCAATCGAGGTGGACCCCACATCCGTGATCCAAAAAGAGATAAGGTCGGCTCTTAGCAGTACAAAAAAGTTAATCGGCGGGTTTTATAAAAAATGCCTTATAAACATGAATCCGAAACCACCTAATTTGAGAAGCCAGTTTAAGGTTCATAAAATTTCCCATCCTATCCGTCCGATCGTTGACAGTACCAAAAGTGCATACCACAAACTAGCTAGGTTCCTACATCGTAAATTGAAAGAGAATTTTGTGTTTGAAAAAAATTTCTCCGTCAAAAATTCGGTAGACGTGGCCAACAAACTTAAAACTTTAGCCTGTTCTGACATCACAAAACTCGTATCATTTGATATTAAAAATTTATACACTAATTTACCCGTTGAACAGACGATGGACATTATAGAAACGAATTTGCGATACCATAAAAAATTATCGGCCCCTGAGATCGATGAACTAATGGTTCTGTTACGCACCACCCTCAAGTACAATTATTTCTCTTTCAATAATAAAATATATTCGCAACCCTGTGGTCTAGCTATGGGCAGCCCGTTAGCTGGTATCATGTCAGATATTTTTATAAACTCAATGGAGCAGTTGTTTTTTCGGAATTATCCAGATTTGGCAAATAATATAATATTCTATGCGAGATATGTAGATGACTTGCTGTTTGTGTTTGAAGGTTCCCATGAAGAGCTAGAACTGTTATTTACCACTTTCAATAACCTACATGAAAAAATCAGTTTCACGCAAGAAAATCAGACAGCTGATAGGACCTTAGACTATCTCCATCTGACTCTATCCATTATTGGCAACAAAATAGATTTCAAAATTTTTCGGAAAGCAACCTATTCCGACATCATCATCCCAGCTGATTCCACTCATCCTCAGGCCCAAAAAATGGCCTTTTTTCACTCGAGCATCCATCGAGCTCTTTCCATTCCACTTTCGCCAGTCAACTTACAGAACGAATTAAAAGTCCTCGAAAACATCGCTCAGAATAATGGATATAATCCCAGTATAGTGAGACAGTTGTTCAATAAAAAAACACGAAAGAAGACTACCACCCTTTCTAGTTCAGATACTCACAATCAACACCAGGCAACGAAATACATATCAGTTCCCTTTATAGGTAACATATCCTATAAGGTAGGTCGTTTATTAAAAAACCTAGGGTGTAAAGTTTCATACTCTACCACCAACAACCTCAAAAAGAACTTAGTTCATTCCCTGGATAAAGGTAATGATAAATCATCGCTGTCAGGTGTGTATAAAATCACGTGTGCTGAATGTCCTTCTTATTACATTGGCCAGACAGGAAGGGCCCTGTCTGTTAGGTTTAAAGAGCATCTGCCGACAAAAAGCGGTGATGGAACTCGAGGATCTACATTTGCTGAACATCTGGTCCAAAAGGCGCATGCTCCCAAGCCTCTAAAAGATGCAGAGCTGTTGCATAATGAAGTAAAGGGATGTAGGCTAGACACCCTCGAAGAATTGCAAATTTTTAAACATCTTAGTATTGATAGAGACAACTTACTTAATGATCAGCTGCAATTAAAAAATAGAAGTTATTTCGAAGGATTTCAACCTTTACTCCAGTGGAGTTGACCAACAGTCCGCCTCGAATGGCCGATGCTGTTTCCCTATCTGCTTTGTCCCTTTATTATAATGCCAATGTACATGTGTGTATTTCGTTATATGCTTGGTAATGACACATAGTTGCTAAGGCGTTTTTATGTTAAAGACATTTTATGCTTAGCACACATGGTTTTGACACTAATTTTTAGTTACTGTCGCGGGGCTACGCCTTCTTACCATAATATTTAAAAAAGAAAAAATTTACCTTGGCTTTGTAGTATGTTCTCAGGTAAATTGTTTAATGTTGCTATACCAATAGATAGTTTTGTCCAATTGTAGGACGGCTTTCAGTCACATTTTGTTTATATGTATATTTGCTCTAGGTAATTTTGAGACAGTTTGTCTCTCGCCCCTGCGCTTGCGCTCGCGCTTGCGCATGCGCTTGGCCGCGGCCGAGCCTCGCCGCGTAACTGCTCACAACGCCTAGTTTTCGAGCCGCTTTCGTGTGGTCCTGATTTCTGGCCGGCGTAGCTCCGTCTACGTTCGCCTTAATGGTTTTAATTTTGACTGACATAATCTTATGATTGTGCGTCTTTATTGTTTTAATTTTTAATCTGTGACATGGCCAGTGTTTGGCTCACAAAATAATTTAATTTTTTGTAAGTATCACAATTTCTTTAATATTCAATCATTAGACAGATAATGCATTTTAGTGAGTAATATATGTCCGTATGTGGTTTAATTTATAGGTTCTGAAGAAGATTCCATTACTGGAATCGAAACCTAGGTAAACGATTAAAAATTACCTTACAACTGAAGGCTGAAAAAATTGTTTATTTGCTGTACATTTCACAGTTGCTGACACGCTGCAATATGTTAAAGATTTGTAGCTTTTAGCTCTCTCGGCAGTACATTTTTAATCTCATCTGTGCTTCTAAAATGACAGCCCTCTTTTGGTGGCAAGTTGGATAAAGTTAAATCTCCAGAATTAACGATCATCACATTGAAAACGTAAGCTGTCTTTGCTGGAATCCATAGCCTTACTACCATTTCGTGTTTCTAATAGCTGGAATAATTATGTTTGAACATAGTATGCTGAATAAGAGTGATTTGACAAACATCAGCGGTAACAGCCGAGTGGTGACAAACTGTAATTTGCACTGACAAAGGTGCCCGCTATAGTCTTCAGGCCGGAGTAATCTGTCGTCGTGTCAAGTCGGAAGCCATAAGCTTCAGACGACAGGCAGTATTGTGTGTTGTAGTGAGAGCTGTAGTGAATCTTCTAGTATTAAAAGTGCCTCGGAAATTGATTAGAGTGGCTACAAAATATTTAATGTGAGGAGAAACTGATTACTATTAAATTTGCTAAGTTTCTCGAACGTGATGTTAGTTGCTCTCGATGGGCAAAATGTCGCTGTGCGATATGTCTTTCATATTACACCAATAAAAAGAGATGGCATCCCTTCTTTTAAATTAAAAGACTTGGAATTCATCATTCACAATAGAAATAACTATCTATATTAGCAACATGGCTTTCACGGTTCATACGTCACCTAAGAGAGAGAGACGGAGAGATGAATTCACTAAGCAGATTCAGAAGGATGTAGGTTGCAGAAGGTACTGGGAGACGAAGAAGCTTGCACAGGATAGAGTAGCATGGAGAGCTGCATCAAACCAGTCTCAGGACTGAAGACAACAACAACAACACCTAAGAATCAGCGACGAATGGAGAAGATAACTGATGAGTGATGAGACATCGAGATATCTATAGGAAACGTATGGTAAACAGAACTCTTTTTTTTTTTAATGAACACTCCACTATTTGACTGTACTCTTATTTATTTAATTACAACCTTGGTTCAGCCTTGTATGCCATTTTAAGTGATTGTGTTTATTCCATTAACACATTTTGCATATCGAGCTTAAGATTGGCCATAAATTAAGAAAAATATCCGATCCCCACGAAATGGCAGGTGTAAAATCGTCATCTTGTAAAAAGATCAGTAAATAATAGTGGACGCACGTTATATTTATATATTTATTAAATTTCACACGCTCCCACTTTTTACAAGATGATGATTTTACATCTGGCATTTCATGGAGAGCAAATATTTTTCTTAATTTATCGACAATTTTGAGCTTGATGTCCTGCAGAATATGTTAATGACATAAACTCGATCACTTGAAAATGGCATAAAAGGCCGAAACGTAGGTCGTAATTAAATAAACAACAATACAGTAAAATGGCGGTGTGTTAATTTAAAAGTTATTGAATGACTGTTGCTCAACAACATAAAAAACTGAGAACTCTTACAGTTTACTCTTGCAGTTCATCCGATGCCCTCCACAAGCAACTTCCTTATAGTGTAATTGCGGTTCACACACTAATGTTTCGCGACAGGATTACTACGCGCTATGCTACGAGGTCCTCAGAAAGGAAAAAAGGCTGAGTAAGTAGAAGAAGAGGGATCTGGGCCAAGAAAAATGATCTGCAGTAAAAACTATGTGTACGAAGTGTTTTAGAGTGTCTGTTGAAATATAATTAATGTGAGTTAAGTATAGTTTTCATGAAATGCTTTCTTTCTGGAACTTATAGGTTTGCTCATATAAGGTACGGTTTTTCGAAACCTACCCAAAATTGAATTACATTTTAAAATTAAGTCCCCGTCGGAAACCAGTTTCGTAATATTTTACATCGGTAAAGAGACAGAAACCTTTTAAGCCATTAATGATAATTTATATAAAATTAGAAGTGTGTGAAATTTTACAATTTAGTTTCGTTACATTGTGCTCCAGATTTTTCTTTTCCTCTTCATTTTTGGAAACAGAAAAATGTCATACAGGGATAGGCTGCAGCATCGGTGCAGTGCTGTTTCGGCTGAAAATTCACGAACTGGCAATGAAATGCATTAGGGTGGTGCAAAAGCTCAGCGTAGTTTTGCCACAAATCTGTTTTTATTTCCTCACCGACATCGCCGAACTTTGCCAGTAGTAGTCCTTATCGAATGTTCGATCTCGTGGGACACCGAACTGTTAAAATCGAAGGACGTAGTGAGTGTAACGTCACATCTGAGAGCACCTGTCGTTCAATTTTCGTCTCACCGACCGGGGTGATTCCACTGCGATGACTGAGCCTCAGTCGTGACGTATCTGCGAGCCCTCATTGCGTCACCTTTTGTGACGGGTTTCAGTTCTGCATTGTTTTTGACTTCATCTAGTGACTTCTGAGTAACTCACATTCATTGCTGTTCTTATGTGAAGTTCGACAATTTTGAGGAAAAAAAAAGAAAAGAAAATTAAGTCACATGCTTCATACACCATAAATATCACTGGGTAAGAGAGGTTTTTTGCCAACATCAGCTCGAATTTCTCCAACTGTGATTCGGTGACTGTTCGTAGTCATTTCTTCCCTTTTTTCCACAATCTCGCGGGTCGACAGTGTGGCAGGCCGTCGCGGGCGGTCGCTGCCTTCGACCTCTTCACGACCTTTGCCGAAATGCTTCTGCCATTTATAAACCCTTGTGTTATTCCTAGCAGCAGAATCACCAATGTTTGACATTTCTAAGACTTTTCTGTATTTAATTCTATTTTTATACCAAAATTTAATACATATCCTCTGATCCATTTTTAAGCTAAATAGACAGTTGCAGCTACTGTCAGAACACGTATTATATTCTCGACAGCTGACGACAGACTAAATAGCCGGGACGGGTAACACTGTACGGACACCTCTCAGACCCGTGTGTTAACAGAACGAGGAAACAAGTGCGCAAATCGGACTAATAAGACGGGCAAAATTAGAAAATTTCTGTTACATTTTAAATGCGACTGGTGTTGGCTGCTCTGCTGGTCCATTTTCATCTGACCGACACAAACAAATTACGGAATGGAGTAAGAAAGGTGAGGACCTACCTTTCTGCAAGTAGTGCAGTATCCGAAGCAACCGTCCTGGCATTTGCCTCTCGTGATTTGGGAATCTACAGCGAACCGGGGCCAGGCGGCGATTCCAACTGCCGTCTTCCTGGAAGTGTGTTTGCCACCTGCATCGCCCTCGCTTTCTCCCCCTCCCCCTCCTCCGCCACCCACACAGCTCATCTGCCTGCCACCATTATGTCACATAACACCGTAGCACACCCTGTCCTAGAGGGAGCCCTGATTTTTGTGTGTGTGTGTGTGTGTGTGTGTGTGTGTGTGTGTGTGTGTGTGTGTGTGTGTTAAGGCTGTCCGGGTTGATAAAAGATCCTGGTATCAGCACAAAGTTTACTCCCTCAAAAGCCAGTCACCATAATACCTCCCCCCCCCCCCCCCCCTCCCCCCATTGTACACTCACTGAAATTGCATCACTTCATTGGCCTTGCTACATTATTAGAGTGCACAAATTTAGCACTGGCAGTTGCAGGCTAATTAAAAATTACGGTAACTTCGTGAGCAAACCTCCTGAGGTGCCTACCTCCAAACTCGTATTTTGGTTTGTTTATCGTATTGGGTCGGCAGACCGAGGTTACGGATGCTGAGGTAGTTGGGATAACAAATCTGTAATCGAACAGTTACCGATGCAGATCTGCCATCTGGGTTAGCTTTTTCTACAGTACTCTGAAATTGCTCGAGGTCAGTTCGTTTCGCACACTCGCCGATTTTCCGGCCTCCTCGAGTTACGTTTGCAGACGTCAGGGACTTGTTCACTAGGCCACAAAATTTTGTACTCTGGATAGAGTCTGGCACATTTTGGAGCTACGATTTCACTTTCCGGGACCGTATTGTCCGATTTTTTTGGGCTCTGTACGTGCTTCAGCTTACGGCCTGGCAGTAAACGGAGTACGTATTTCTCAGTTTTACGAGAAAACCGTCTCTTATATTTTTAATTAATGAAATATTACTTTCACTTGCTGATAAGTGGATTGTCTTTTCTATTGGTTAGCAAGCTTACCCAATCCTACTTACGCTTTAACTGATTTAAAATGTTTATGACTGTATTATGGCACCAAATTGGCACAATTTGTGGTTCAAAGGTGTAGTAAAGTACCAAATATTACATTATTTTTGTTTACATATTAAGATATAAGGAATGTAATGCTTTACTGGTTTATTAATATTGTTAAAGAAACATTTCTCTGTAGATGAAGGGCAAAAAAAAACAACAGCTATGTCACACATTTTCTGCCGGGTGATGACACGGACGAGGTGCAGTCTCAAAAATTGTATTATTTGAAAACGAAGTTGTAGCTTTCAAATGCATTGTACACAGACAGAAAAATGAAGTATTGCAATGACAGTGGGTGTATTAATAGTATAAATGCCCCTCATCTGTAAGCTGCTATTACGCACAGCTGACGTCTGTTAATAATGTTACACAGACAGTTGGAGAGAGGAAGGTATGCACCGGGGCCAGGGATCCGCCAATTTCAGTTCAGACTGTGTAGCTCATCGACACGCTGTCATCGCCGTACCGGGATGAGCAGAAGAGCTGTAGAAATTGAAATACTCGAGAACCACTTTAACAGGGTTGAAAGAGTAATACATAAGAGATAGTTTAGGAGTAACAGTAACGACTCACCAAATAACAGAAGCGCGGCCAGTTGCATACTGTGCTGGCTGAATATCTATCTGTTACGATGTATCCACTCACTGTGTGGACCGTTGTCATTTTCGTGTGAAATTGGTAAAGTCAAAATTTTATTACTTAGCTGACTCTTTTGCTGGCTTTGTTGCCTTCTTCTGTGAGGTACGATGGTCTCAATATTTTCCTGCACGGAAAAATGTGTAATTTTCCAGTACCATTTGGTTTGTCGAGTAACTTCAACTGTGAAATAATAATAACTTGTTTGTCAGTGATTGTTTTTTCGACCAGGAATCTGTCAATCCTAAAATATACAACGCCTATCTTTCACATAATACGATATTTATCCTCTCAAATGAGCTACAAAATTCTAACTGCTTACTGTGTCTGCACAAAACTTGTCCGTCCATTTGGACTCGATTTGTGAGACTCCCTCTCAAGACTACTCCTCTCTCTATATGCAATTACATTTGTAGGCCACAGAGTTTAATCGATTGTGGCACTGACAGACATCGGTTAGATTAACTGATACGTATTTGTTACATAAATTCAACAAAATTTATTGTAAGAAAGATTTACATATTTCTGTGTTAATAATTACTCAGATCACATTAAATGTAAGCAGCTGTGCACAGAACACAACATTTTTGTACCGGTATTAGGTTATCGGGCAACGATAGCGAAATTATTGTTACCTGTCAGTGCCGGAAAGTTCACGGTACGCGCAGGGCTCGATTACGGCACGGTCCGTCAGACGGGGTGTGCCGAATGGAGCGGACGGCGACTCTTCCCCTCGTACAGTAGAAGCCCCGTGGCACAATTCCGAGACGGTCGGGCACCGTCAGAACCCGACGGACGCACCTTTCCGCGCGTACTCTTTGACTACCACCCAGTCAGAGTTTACAATTTAACTAGCTACATCTGCGTAGCCTCCGAATGTGTCTCTGGCACTGACGTTCACCGCGTACTACTACTGCGCTGCCGGCAGGTGGAGGAGGAGCTCCCGCCGCCCCCGCCGGACATGTTCGAGAGCACGCTGAGCCTGGACTCGCTGCCGCCACCGCCGCCGCTGCAGCCGGCCGAGCTGTCGGGCAGCCGGCTGAGCCTGGCCTCTCTGCCCCCGCCGCCCCCGCCTTACCGCCCGCCGCCCCCGGCACTGACGCCCGCGCCGCCCTCGGACGCCTCGGCCCCGACAGACTGCCTGTCGCCGACGCGCCGGGGGCCGCTCGCCGCCCCCCCTCCGGTAAGTACCCGTCACGAACGGGGGATCTGAGTCGTGTAGGAGTAGAAGTAGAACGGACGAGTGACGTACGTACGCAGTCATTTGCGAGAGGTGTTTTTCGAATATTTTTGTTACGACGAAACTTTTATAATGTGCTGTTCTTTTTATCCGAACGACTACTCGGAACGAGGCCAGATTTGAAAGGGACACATTTTGTAAAGGAAAGATTGTTTTAGACCTGAAGATGACAGCAAAGTGTATTAAAAGTTCTTTTAAATAAGGAAATATTTGTGCCATCTCACCTGTAGAATGTTTATCGAGCAGAAGTGACTGGGGTCAAATCGGGGTGACGGGCACCACTCGGGAGCCCATTTTTGAAATTTCTCGGGTAGTGATAAATGGTGCGTGGAGGCTGGAATGTTAAATTAATTTTGCCTCTAAATGAACTTTCAACTTTTTTCACAAATAAAATATTCAGTCGATTTGCCTAGCCCCGGTGTCACGTCGTCACGACGTTCCTACTGTAGCCGGTGGATAGCAGATTCCTCTGCCGAGGGTCGGACGGGTAGGCGGTGGGCTGCCTTCGGAGGACGTCACTTCTGGTGTGGGGTGGTGGGGCTGCCTGGGTGTCGAATCCTGCTGCTCGGAGGTATTTTTGCCGGTGCCTAGTACCGTGTGAACCTGTCGGAAAACACTGTCAGAGTTTACGACATAGTGGCGTACTCGTATTTATACGACCTCTCTGACGACGGAACGGCACACGGTGCCGTCACCTGGGACACCGGTTCACGACAGAGCTCTGCGAGGGATGTGGCGTCGGCAAATACGTGTCGGTGAGAGTCCGATGTGAAATGGGCAGAGGCGGCAGACGAAATAGGCTAGCAGCTCTGAGATTTGACACCCGGACCTCCCTCCGCCTACCTGGCACCTTCGGTCACGAGACCCCTTCCGGAGACGTTACTTGACGTGAACGGTGGACTGTCCCGTATGTCCTTATTTTTGAGAGGCACTATTAGTTTGGCCAGCAACTAGATTCAATTTTTTAAATTAAGGAAAATGCTCTGACGAGGTATCGGACTCGAAAACTGGCTACGAAAAATTAACACGGTGGAGAGACCGAAGAGAGAGATTACAGACGTAAAATGTACGTACACCTCCGTTCCGCGAATCGCATCCTGCGGTACTGCTCGCCACTGTCGGCGACCTCAGAGTCGGTCCCCTCCCGTGTCGCAGGTGTACTCGGCGCCTCCGTACCTGGCGGAGCTGAAGGCGGCGGGTGCGGCGCCCTGCGGCCAGCCGGGGTCTCCGCTGGCGAGCAGGCGGCCCGGGTCCCCGCCGCCTCCGACGCCGCCCCCGGCGACGCCTCGCAGCCCCGTGCCGCTCGCCGAGACGCAGCAGAGGTCGCGCACTGCCGGTGAGTCGTCGTCCCACTTCTACTCCCTTCCCTTCCCCTCCCCTGCCCTCTCTCCTCGACCTAACCCGGCCGGCGGGTTCGACCGTCGGTGCCCGAAAGTGAATGTAGTAAAGCAGTAAACACACGATAAAGTGAAAGGTGAAAATATCAATTTTTCAAGAACCGAGTGGTGCCAGTTTTACACAATTTTGAACTCTTAAGTAAAAGAACTGTAACTTGGTATGTACATCCCATTCTAGTTTCGTAATTCACACACACACACACACACACACACACACACACACACACACACACACACACGTTTTCCACCACTCGGTGCCTAAAGTATGACGACGAACGCAGAGAAGCAGCTGAGACTGTTAAATTCTCGGGATTACATCTCGATAATAAATTTGACGGGGAGGAGAACTGCCAAAGTGGCTAAACCGAATCTCTATTTGCAGCACGAATGCCGTCGGTCGCAGGTGACGTAAAAATAAAAGAGGTGGCACACTGTGCTTGCTTTCATTCCGTGATGTCGTACGGGATTATTTTCTGGGTTACTCGTCGAGCCGAGCTATAGTTTCCGGGTCCAGAAACGTGTAATGAGAATTATTTGTGGTCTGAACTCTAGCATATCCTGCAGAGCTCTGTTTAAGGAACTAGGTACATTAATTACCACTTACAAATATATTTACTACTTAATAAAATTTGACACTTAAAAGTATATCTCTTTTCTCAAACTGACATCTAAGTTCATGTAATCGACACTGGAAATAAGGATAATCGTTGCAAAGATTTAAAAGTCACTTGTTTTGGTCCAAAAAAGTATATATTGTTAGGCAACACACGTAAGGCCGGTATTACACTTTCAAATATCTTTGTCAAAAATCTTTGTCAAAGATATTTGATGGTGTAATAGGAACTTTGTCAAATGTCGTCCAATATTTGATCAAATCTAGAGCCTCGCTATAGATTTGATCAAAGAAGTCGCTTGTCTTCTGTTCACTGCAGTGTGACATGTTACCACGTGGAGCGCTAGCATCGCTGCAGCGTTCTGTCGTCTGTAGTGTTTTTATAAACATTGGCGGCAAATACAATTGGTGTGTGCCGACAACTACAAAATTAGTAGAGATGTGTGAAGCTGATGAGGCGCTTTACAACGTGAGGCACCCTGAATACAAAAACAGATTACGAAAATTGGAGATCTGACCTAACCTAACCTAACCTACCCCTCTCCCGAAGCAAGGAATCGGAGTGTTACAGTGAGCCTGTCTTCTGCAGATGTAGCAGTTCTTAAGTGAATATTGTGCTTTGTGATATGAGGATACACTTCACTGAGCACATACAGAAATGTATGCTCATCCATTCTTACGTAATTGAGGTACGACTTGACGTCTTCCACTGTAAGCTCACGTAACAAGTTTTGTCGAATGCTTTTATCGTGTCGTCGTAAAACCCACGGCTTCACCCAGATTAGATTAATTTTTCGTTCCATAGATCTGTGTTGAGGAGATCCTCGTGGATGTGAAACATGTCATTTTTTTTTAAAGCTTAAATAACACTACTAATGGTATGAATAAATACAATACATCATTTGTTTCTATTAAAAATTTCGTCAGTGGAGTAGAAGGAGTTGGCCACTAGTAAGTCTTGCAGGCTCCTTTTAAACTGATCTTTATTTGTAACTAAATTTTTTATGTTTGCTGGCAAATTATTGAAGATCAGTGTTCCCGAGTAGTGGACCGCTTTTTGAACTAAAGTAAGTGCTTTTAAGTCTTTGTGCAGATCATTTTTGTTCGCGGTATTGTATGTATGAACTGAGCTGTTTGTTGGAAAAAGAGATATATTATTTAGGACAAATTTCATTAAGGAGTAAATATAGTGGGAGGCAGTAGTTAGTATACCCAATTCTTTGAAAAGGTTTCTACAGGATGTCCGTGAATTTACTCCACAAATAATACGTATTACACGCTTTTGGACTCTGAAAACTTTTGTTTGACTTGAAGATTTACCCCAAAATATTATACCATATGACATTATGGAAAGAAAGTAGGCAAAGTATGCAAGCTTTTTCATTTTTATGTCGCCTATGTCAGCTAACACTCGAATTGCAAATACAGATTTGTTGAGGCGTTTCTGCAGTTCTGTGGTGTGCTCCTCCCAACCGAGTTTTTTATCAAGTTGTAATCCCAGGAATTTAAGACTGTCAACCTCGTATGTACGGTTCCTTTTTTTTCCCCCCACTTCTTTTCCGCATGTGCACACAACGCAATTGTAGTACGTAGAACTGCTGCGGTTAATGACAAGTTGTTGTCGGCCATCTTGAACTTTGATGAAAAATTTGATGACAGTGTAATACCCCTTCTAGCGCTATGTCAAGGATCTTTGTCAAATATATTTGACGGAATATTTGATCAGACCTTTGATCAAATCTTTGACAAAGAAATTTGATAGTGTAATACTGGCCTAAGCAACTTGTCATATCCGTACGGAATTGTGCATCAGATTACTTTCGCCTGTGTCACATTTTGCCATTAATTACGATGCGCTAGAATAGTCACAGAAGTGAGCACTGTGTGTGTGTGTGTGTGTGTGTGTGTGTGTGTGTGTGAGAGAGAGAGAGAGAGAGAGAGAGAGAGAGAGAGAGAGAGAGGAACACACTCCACTCACCATCCCTGCCGGTGTAAACGACGATACACTCTACGGAATGCGGCAGACTGACCGGGGTGCGGATCTGTGCAGGGAAGAAGATCTCGTTCGCCATCCCGGCAGAGAGCCCGGGGGCGGACGGCACGCGGTCCCTGCCGCCCCCCGCCTCCCGCAAGCCGCCGCCGCCCCGCCGGTCGGAGTCGACGCGGCTGACGACGCTGCCGGCTCCGCAGCAGCTGGCCCCGCCTCCGAAGGACTTCCTGAAGGACCTGCAGAGGGTCATGAAGAAGAAGTGGCAGGTGTGTGCCGCTAGGAACGCTGTTTCGACTGACAACTTTCTTTTCGTGTAAAGGTGAAGTGCGGCTCGCAGGCCGAGTGATAAACGCGGAGGAAAGGTGGCGCGCGGTTTGAAGGGCGTGTGACAGTAATCCACAGTAGCCCGTCCAACTCTGCTACACACTTGAGACGACCGCTACAAAATACCTGTTATTTACAAATCACTACAAATATTTTGTACGTTACAGAAAGGTAAAATGACGGATTGGAAGCAAGAAATTGAAATGTGCATCAATCTTAAAGGCAGTTTACGCTTTTAAATGAACAAAACGACCTGCAAAATTGGGAATTCTAGCCAACTTTTAGGCCTACCAGTTCTACGTAATGCGAAAGATCCCGCAACCGTAAAAAACGTAGTGAAAGATTTTACTCGATTTTCACGGTTTTGAGTACTATTTCATTAGAGTACTGTAATTGATTTTATATGTAGATCTTTGTAATGACTTTCCAAAAATGGCACGCTCACACAAGAGTAGAACAAACATATGAGAGTTATTTTAAAGATATTACATACAGTCATTTTTACTCTGATCACAAACAATAATTAAATATAATTGAGAACAAAGACATATAGAGCTCAATTAAGAAATTTCTCTAAAATAATTATAATCTTCCTAAAGTACGTACATTAAAAATGTCAACCGTATATGTAAGAGCTTGGCAATGACTGCTCGAAAACGAGGAAATCTTTTTCTAATTTATTTCGTGACAATTATGTGCTGCCGTAGGAGTAAAGACGTACACGGCATAATGTACCGCTAAAAATCGACTGTAAAGTAAGTTATAATCCTCCTAGCCTATCTCGGCTTACGACTTGTTCCTTTCATAAATTTGTAAGTGTTACTAATGCATCCGATGTGTAATGCTTCCATTTTGGATTCTAGAAAATGGCCAGAGGCCGAAATTGTACGATTCTACATTGAATAGAGAAAATGTCAGCCGAAGGCACCACTCGTCACAGCTGTAGACCCTATAGTAGTGAAGATATAAAATCCTAAGGACCCGGGTTCGATCCTAGGATTTTCATCTGTCATTTATCACTTCTTTCGCTTCCTGTAGTGTACGTCAGTGTGAAAAATGCCGAGTTACACTGCGGTTCAGAATCCGCGTCTAACTGCAAGGCAGCCTCTGACTGGGTGGGTGGGTGGATCAGTTGAAACATCAGCGCACCACCTCTGACAGGATGATGATGATGATGATGATGATGATGATTATGATGATGATGATTATGATGACGATCATCTTTGGCTTGTGGGGCACTCAACTGAATTTTCTTCACAGTTCAATTTAAACACTGTCACAACTGATGAGTATGGTGGTGAAATTATGAGGACAACACAAACACCCAGTCCCTGGCAGAGAAAAATCCCCAACCGGGCCGGGAATCGAACCCGGGACCCCGCGATCCGGAGGTAGCGACGCCGGCTGACATTAGACGGGACCCTGCCCGGTAAAGAAAGCAGTGTCGTGTCCCGCAGTAATCACAGCTTTACTTACCCGATAAGGAAAAATTTGCACACGGTGCGCTAAATATTAAAATTCATAGATTCGTGTAATAGTATTTCATTTATCAGATGTGTGTAGTTGTAAATAAGTTACAATGTTAAGAAAGAAAGTTTTACAAAAAGAATCAATTTTTAGGGGACGTAATGTAATCGGACAGATAAAAAATCAACTCGACAAGTGGCAGCGAGAAAACACAGGTACGAGAGATATTACGTACGCGAGGTTTTAGAGGCGGTGGCTCCTTCTGGCAGAAGGGGGCTAGGAAAAGGACTAGTGAGGTTTAGGAAAAGGGACAGAATTCGGAAGTGACGCGGAACCCCAGGTCGGGGGAGACTCGGCGGTCGGCACGGGAAGGAGAGACTGACGGTCAGGTACTGCACCGGGTGAGGTTTGGGAACCCGAGATCTCAAAGGTGGAAGACGGGTAATACGCACGACAGAGATTACTGCCGAAACACCGTGCGGGAATTTGTAAGAGTGAAAAGCTAATGCAGTGCACGCTTCGGGAAAGTATCCGGATCGCACGTACGGTGAAACGAGGACCGAAGTTACGACCGTCACGTCGCGGAGCGCGCTCTGCGACGGGATACCGCGTGTCGCCAGTTCACTCCCTCGGCCCGTGCCCGTTCGTCCCAACCGATAACCGGGCGGTAGTCGGGCCGAATGGTGTTTACGTAAAAGCTGGTACACGACGTGTGTCGTCTCGCAGGTGGCCCTCCCTCCCTCGGACGGTACCGGTGGTGCCAGGAGGGTGCACGGAGCGAGTCTCGTGGCAGGGACGGTCGCGGGCGTAGGAGCCGTAGCGTATCGAGACGGGTGCGGTGGGAAAAATATCCGGCGGAAGGGACTTCGTTTCGGGGAACGATTTTAGGAAGTGTCGGTTTCGTCAGAGTAACCGATCGGTACATTCTCGAGACCTGGATCGTGCCGAGTGACAGACGTTGTACCGATAAGTCGTTTTTTCGAGGCATCGACAGTACCCGGATCGGATGTGAGGACCCGGTAAATTTGCTTTCAAACCGGGCCGATTTATCGAGCCGTCGAACCCGCTCCCAGTACTGTCGATCCCTCCACAAAGCGACTTACTGGTACACCGTCTGTCACTCGGCACGATCCGGGTCTCCAGAATGTTTCGATCGGTTACTTGTTCGAGGCCGTGACTTCTTAGAATCGTGCCCTGAATATTTTTGTCGGACCCTGCGCTCCTTCTGTACCCGTCTCCCTACCCTGTGGGTCTCCAGACCTTTTCCTTCACCCCGTTTGCTTCCCCTTTGATCCTTCTTTCAGAAGAGGGAGTCACTGGTTCCGAAAGCTTGAATACATAATTGTTTCTATATGTGTGTTTTCCTGCCGCTGCTTGGTGAGTAGATTTTTTATCCATCCAACTATATTGTATTTCAAAAACGATCCCCCCCCCCCCTCACTTACACACATACATTGCAGTTTTGTGTGTGTGTGTGTGTGTGTGTGTGTGTGTGTGTGTGTGTGTGTGTGTGTGTGTCATCTTAATTCAGAAGGAGGCTTTGTGGCTGAAAGCTTACTTCTTTAGCAGTCTTTTTCACTTTGCCTGTGTCACTCAACATTTCCTTAATATGCTGAGTAGCAATTTATCTTTTTCATAATATTGTCATTATTTCATCCTGGATTCTCCATTATAAATTAGTTGGTTACATGCTCTGTACACAGTTTAAATGATTGTATTATCAAAATGATGTTGAATGAGTGAGTAGTATCTTTAAAACTGCAACATTACGGTTTTTCTTAATGCAAAGTGTACTGTAGGCGCCCCGGTGGTCCCGGTCGCCTACGGTGGACTGGATGGCCGAGCGGTGACCTCTCCAGTTGTCAGGATGCTAGGAAATGACTGTGGATGCGTCAGAAACGCCAAAGAAACATTATTAATTCGTAACACCTTTATTCCTGCAGAGTACAGTGTGGCTTCGTGATACCGACGACCTTCCCAGAGTCCTCACACACTCGTAGCGATGACACCAGATCCGGGCCGCGCAGTCTCGCTAGCACAGCGCCGCGTGCTGTGACGTAGCGAAGGAATGCCCTTACTTCGGCCGCGCGTGGCTGGCGGCGTCCAGCTGGGCGGTCAGCTGGGACGGCAGGTGGCTCCGGGTTTGAGTCCCGATGCTGTCTGCACGAGAGGCGTTCTCGTAGTGGGGAGTGTACTCTGTCCCACCCCGTCTTCTTCCCTGCTCCTCCCGGTGGCTCGTCCGTGGTGGACGGGCGGAATGGGCCGCAGTCCGCATGCGTCGTCGGTTCACCCGGTCGTGACGGCGGATGCACGGGGCCTAGGCCCCGCACGATCTCGACGACGGCTCACCGGTGTGGTCGGCATTGGCGGCGAGCGAGTCTGCTGCGATGTCTGCTAATCCCGGGTCGACGATTGACGGCGGCAGCAGAGAGGACCAGAGCTGGGACTGTCCCCTCACGTCTGCTGCCGAACGGGCCGCCCTTGCTGCGACATCTGCTCAATAAAGATTAACATCTCGATTATCGAGCTGTGCGCTACGCAGCAACCCGGTACACATCTAACTACGAGTGCGAGTGAGAGTGCCTTGTTACTGTCCAAGCTGGCGTATTTAAAGGAAGCACGAGCGACGTCCTGACGTCGTGCTCGTTTGTAATGACCGCATTCGTTCCACTTATACTGCCGATTCATCTGTCGTACTCGCCCCTCAGGTGTTCTCGTGACAGAGTCACGTGTTGTTGCAGCAGAGTTACGTGAAGTTCTGAAATGCAGTACAGCTGACACTATACCTCTGTCTTGCACTCCACGAAAGTCTCCGTCTAACACAAACCCGCGCGCTAAGCGATTCTCTCTCGCCTGTCGTGTGTAACCGGGCCATTGCCCTTGCCTGACGACACACTCCGATATATGTGCAATCCTCTTGGCTCTTCCCTAACCTACTGCCTCTGGCTCTCGGCATAGGCGACGAAACTTTGACAATATTCCACGTTTCCAACTCTTTACTATTCCGCGACACTACAGTACTAAGTTCCTATGGCTGTTTATACATATTATTGTCTTGCAGATTCAGTGATTCTGTTGTCTAATTTAGGTACTCTCCACGTGGACTAATTGACTTCATCTGAAAAGCTGATTATAAGAGGACGCAACTATACTCATTTAAATCGTGTTTCGTAATTTGGCTTTTGGTATTTATAATAATTAAAAGACTGAGAATCTTTTTATAAGTTTGAAAGGGAGGGGGGATAAAAAAAGATAAAATTTGAAAGCAATGTCCCCCAACTAGGATTAGCTGTCAGCCGGGAAAGAATTTGTATCTTAATTTTTTAAGTCAAACTGTTAGTTGAGCTCGGATTAGGAATAGGTTTTTAATAGTGCTGGTGAACTTTGTTTTTCAAGTTTCTTCGTGAGTAAACTTTTAAAAATAGTTTTTAATATTTTAATTTTTCACCTTCTGTTGCCGAATGTCGCATTACAAATGCTCGTCGCTCTGTAATCTCGTGAGGGTAGGTACGAAGGTTCTCGGCCTAGTATAGAATAGAACAGAAAGAAATGGCTTACCTAAGTGAAACTTTATTTTTCACTGTAGTCTCCTCGTGCACCGACACCCTCAGTTCCGGTTCCTCGATCTGCTCTCGAAAATGCGATTCCTGGACTAGGCCTGCAAAACGTGTGTTAACTGAAAATGGCAGTTCGTCATTTGAAGAGAGAGAATCTCTGTCAACTGAGGAAAATTTTTTAGCTCAGGAAAGAGAGAGAAGTTTGACAGAGCCAGGACAGGTGAATGAGATGGGTGTGGCAACAGTCCGTATCTCTGTTAAGTATTCTTCTCACTGCAGTGACACTCGAGTGTGGACGAACACTGTCTCTGTGAAAAATGACTATCCCCCACCCCCCTCCGAACCTATCACTGTAGTCGATCTGGGAGGTTAGCGTAATATTGACCTGTAAATATTTGAACAGTGGGACGATAACACACAGACGGAATTCCTTTCTTATGTCAGAAAGCTGTAGCCGTGACGTTTCGGACCGACTGCATCGCCCTCGCTTTCTTCGGTGACGGCGAATGGAGATTTTTTCCACTGCTCTGACTGCCGTTTCGTCTCTCGGGGGACAATAGTGGACCCGAGTTTCATTGCGGTCACAGACCGGCGCAAAGAACCTTCTCGGATGCTCTAAAAAAAAGGGTCAGACATTGTTCGGAGATTTCAATCCCGAAGCATCCGTTCCGATCGTCTATCCCCTCCGCCGGGGCCCGAACTGCACGATAACCCGGGGTTCGGCGCGGGGCGGCAGTGGGGTCGGTGGACTGCCGCGGCCTGTCGCGAACCGCCGAGGGCCGCGGTGGGGCGGAGCCTCCGCGCCGTGTCTGCGTCCCCAGTTTGACGCACGATACGCGAGTGCCGTGTCGGTTATCCCCGGACCGCCGTTACGTGTGGTGTTAAATTTGATTCTGCCTTAACAGAGACTGGTGTCCGCCGTGGTCAGAATCGTTGCACTACTGCTGTCATCCGCGTAAGCGGCGATTACTGGATCGGAAAATTTTCCTCCCCGAGATATCGTCACGTACGAGGCACTAGTGTCGTCGGAGCCTGTAGGGGCACATTCTGTGTCCGCTAGTGCGTCTGTTGCTCTCGACCGAACTCTCGTGTGTTCGTTACGGTCGTACGTTTCACTCGAGTGCTGCTGGCACGTCATATATTTGGATTAAAGCTCTCGGACCTACTGCTAAATTTAGTTTTGAGAGTGACTGTACAGAACATGCACCTAAAAAAAAAAAAAAAAAAAAAAAAAAAAAACACTACATGCTGACTTTGCAATTTGCTGTGTAACAATAGTTTTTATTTTTTGATATTAGAATTTCGAGTAAATGGTATGTACCGAGGATCAGAAATTCCTGTCACAGGAAACGGAAAATCTCTGACCGGGCAAAGTTTGAAAGAAGACGAGGATACAATTCGTACTGATGGCAAACGGGTGCTCGTGTTTTATCCACAACAACCGAGTTATGTAATCCAGTAATATCTTCAAAGAAACCGAAAGTTGGGGCTTTCGGGGGCGAGGAGACAGATATTGGCAGAGGAATAAAAAGTAATCTGAAAATAGGAAGTATTTCTTAGGAGGTCAGAGATGCGATTCCTAAGAAGAGTACCCGGGTACACACTCTGTGACAGGAGGGGGAATGCAGATACCAGAGAAGAAACGGGAGTGCAAAGCTCGAGTTAGCTTACCGAGGAATACGGGAACGACCAGAAGGACTGTGTCAATAGAGTAAAAGACGACACAGTGTTAAAATTGGTGCCCCGACGGATGCGCTGCGTTTTGTATTGCGAGCAGGCGCACCATTTAATGAAACAATAATGATACAAACTTTCATTATATCGGTCTGCCGCTACAGACAAGTGTTAATACGCAGTAATGGCCCACTCGAAGGATTATAACGGTGCAGTTGCATCGGATCCCAATTAACCACTTACTCGATAACTAATTATCTCGTAGATGACTGTGATTGTGCACCGATCATAAATTTCGTCTCACCCGACTCGCATTTTATTTTATGTTACTGCCACTCACTCAGACGTACGACGACACAATTTATCGTTGTGTTAGCTGAAGCGATAGTGAAGGAATAGGTACGTGCTTGCAGTTGCAAAACGACAACGGAACAGGCAAAACAATTTTGCTCGAGGATTAATGACGAATTATTACCCAGTTGACAGATGGTGTTTGGGAGGAACTAAGAAAAGGTGGAAAGATCTGTAATTTGAACAGAGATGGCTTAACAGGCAAATGACTAATAACACAAGGAAGAGAAGGAGAATTTTATGTATAAGTTATATTTTTGTTATCGGAGGTTCAAATACGAAATATACATCGCACCTGTATTATACGTCAGTGATTCTGCTCCTGACACAAATGTATAATGTTGAGGGACAGTGTCGTTTTCATTAAAACCTGCCGTGTGTATGACTTTGTGTCATTTAAAATACTTACAGTCAAATAACGAGGAATATTTTGCCAAGGATTTTACTCTCATTTCAGTGGGGGACACGTACGAATGCCACGGATGCCTTCGGGGAATGTAATGTGGCCGTGCCGTAATGTGAGAGTGTAACGCTTTTCTCCCGGTCCACTGCAGGTCGCACAGAAGTGCAAGGCGGACCTGTCGACGACGCCGCACGAGGTGCTCGGCTTCCGCGACGCGCCTCCCCCGCCGCTGCCGCCTCCGGACGTCCGGCGGGAGAACAGTGTGCTGGACTGGGTGCAAGAGCACTACGGGGGCGGCGGGGGCGGTGCGCCCCACCAGTACAACCTCTACGAGAACGTCTACCTGGTGGGGGGCGGCGGGTCACCCGCCCACGCGCCGCCCGCCGTCAACGGTCAGCACTGCCCACCGTACCGTCACCACCCCCACCCCCGGCACCCGGACGGGGCACCGCCCCCGACAGCCGTGGACTACCGAGCAGGTGGGTGCCCGCTTCTGCCGGAGACGTGTTGTGCACTCGAGAAACGCGGGTGTGCTCCGACGTACTCTAGTGTGTTACTACTCTGACATATGTAGAAAATTAGTTACTTTAACAAAAATTCTCGTGAACCGGTTTACTTTTGTAGCAAATACGCAGGCCTCGTTACCAGAAGTAGTGACATTAGAAGTGACCACTTGACTATTTACCTGATTTCTTTGATTTGTTAGAGTTGTCTCGGGTTTCTACAACACAAAAAAAGACACAGTCTGGTTAAAGTGTTCTGTTTGTTGTAGCAGGAGAAAAGAACCAAACTGTACACTAATATAAGACATTTTAGTAATAAAAGTATGGACTGTGTATCAAAGTGACCTTGCAGTGTAAACACGGAGCCACACAGAGCGGGAGAGAAACCCTCGTGGTTGCAGCAGTCGTGACATTTAGAACTCTTTGACAGTGTACTCATTTTATGTGTTTGTCTTGACTCCAGTTGTAATTAGATTAATGATAGACACACAATTACAACTCCAGTTTCCTTGTAAAAAATTGCTTCACATTCATTAATTAACATGTTACACTAATTCATCAACATTCCCCCCCCCCCCCCCCCCCTCTCTCTCTCTCTCTCTCTCTCTCTCTCTCTCTCTCTCTCTCTCTCTCTCTCTCGTGTGCCACCTTTCATTACTTCGGGCTTTAAAATACACTCACATAACTCCAAGTACCCTGTTAATTTTACAGTAAATATCATTTCTCACAAAGCTGCCAGTCTGTGAGGAAAATTACAAGTTTCAGTGGTGCAAGCTATGCACATTAATAGTGTAGCTAATGAACATTTTCCAGTTTTAAATGAATAAAAATTCACTGGAAAATAATAAAAATTATCTACACAAAGCCAAGATTTTATCAAAATATGGATGAGAGGTACTAAGAATATCAAATGTATGTATTATCTGGTTGTGCAGTAGTTTGGTGTTTCACGTTCTGGAATATTACTCGGCACTGGCTGTCTCATTGTAATATCTGCACCATTTGTGAAACTCCGATGCAGAGCGACTCCAGTAGATGTGGGGTGTCTGTCTCGTACGTGTTCGGTATCGTGTTACACGTCTCGTGAACGAGCTTCCCTGTGTAACGTATGCAGAGTTGTATCCTGAACTTTTAAATTCAGCTTTTTTTAAAGTGAAATTTGAGTAATTGCTGATCTAGGTCACTAAATTTATTTGTATTGCAGCACACGAAAAGCTAATGAGAAAGTTAGCTCAGTCGAGGGAGTGATTTTTCGTCCCAGGAACTTGGTGCATTGCTTAAGACGCAAATCAAAAAAAAAAATTGTGCCTCAAATAACTTCAAAATTTATTACTTATTACATCGTGGAACACACAAAATACTACACTTGACAAATATGTATGTAAAAGCAAGACCACAATGAGCACCCGAGTTCACAGCCGCGTACCTATTTATAAACTTTCAACAATCGATATAATTCTTCCTTTGTTAAAAGCTATAGCAGTTCGATTTATCACACTCGACGCATTTTAACAGACAGTTTATTTAGTGTTTCTATCTAAATTTGTTAATCCCTTCTTCTACAAATTTAACTTCTCTGATACAAAAATGTGATGTTCTTCATACAGTCCACATATTGTCTGTCTTTTGTGAAATTTGTTGCTCAGCTTAAGCCTCGTCAAATGTCCTCGTATATTTCTTATGTTACATACAGTCAGGAGGAAAGGTATGTGCTCGGACGAGTGATAGTATTTGTGATTCTTAACGGAAAAAGTCATACGAATGTATGTCCCGAATGAAATTTTCACTCTGCAGCAGTGTGCGTTCCGATAAGAAACTTCCCGGCAGATTAAAATTGTGTGGCGGACCGAGACTCGAACTCGAGACCTTCGCCTTTCGTGGGCGAACGCTCTACCTACCGAGCTACACGAGCGTGACCCTCGACCTGTCCTCACAATTTTACTTCTGCCAGTACCTCGTCTCTACCTTCCAAAGTTCACAGAAGCTCTCCTTTGAGCCTTACAGAAGTAGCACCCCGGGAAGAAACGGTATTGTTGCAGACTGAAAATCTCATTTTGGAAACATCCCCCAGGCTGTGGCTAACGTGTGTCTCCGCAATATCCCTTCTCGCAGGAGTGCTAGTTCTGCAAGCTTCGCCAGAGAGCTTCTGTGAAGTTCGGAACGTAGGAGACGAGGTACTGGCGAAAGTGAAGCAGTGAGGACGAGGCGCAAGTCGTGCTCGGGTAGCTCGGTCGGTAGCGCACTTGCCCACAAAAGGCGGAGGTCCCGAGTTCGAGTCTCGGTCCGGCACACAATTTTAATCTGCCAGGAAATTTCGACATATGTCCTGATCTTAACAGTTTCTGAGGAAAGTAGTTCAAACAGTGGGGAACAGGACAAATGTAGGTGATAGTAAACAAAACATTGTGATCTAATCTTTAGTAAACAAAACATTGTGATCTAATCTTTTGTTTGATTGTCTACATATCCTCACTAAATCCACCGTCAACTGCAATGCATTTTGCAGCTCTCGTAGGCAGTTTACTCTCGTAGGCAATTGCTCTGTTGCCGATCTAAGTTCTTTCGTACAGTCTTCTACTCGAACACGTGCACGTACAATGTGAGCGAGGAGTTGCTCCTCTGTGGAACTATGTGCCCACAGATGTAGCTCTCAAACTGACCCTGAAGACGGTAGTGCGGTGGAGTGAGGTTGCCTGACCTCGGTGGCCTAGAAATGACTCCACAGTGGCAAAATCGGATTCCCAGGACAAGTTTCAGTGACGTACTGTGTCACTGGCCGTGCAGAAGGCGTAGGAGCTCCGTCGTGCCGAAAGTACGTGAGATGTCGCGGGAGGCAGTGAAGGTGACAGTACGCGGTGTGACCGACGCCTGCGGTATTCGAGCAGCCGAATGTCGGATACGGTTAAGAAAAGGCACACGTTCACGCAGAGTTTTACGTTCAGAATCGTCTGTACCGATCCCCCCTCCTTACTGAGCCCGTGTAACCGTACACACTCTGCGTCGTACCGTTCCCTTATTTTCGTACGAGAAGTTGTGGTTTTGCAGGCGTAAAAACGAGAAAGTACCTGCCACTAGCTTGCTAGTATTGCACAATATTAGCTTTGCTAATTTTGTTATTCTAGGAAAATATAAAATACTCAGATTATTATTTAAAAATGTCAATTGTGTATTCAGAATTATATACTGTTGGCAAAAGTCGAAAATAACAAGTTACGGGATCGATGTACGTATGCGCGTGTATAGAGTTCTTCACGAGAGCTGCAGTTCGGAGTGACTGACATTTCACGCGCCTTCCGCAGGTCCGGCTCCGGGCTCGCGGCTCTCCCGTCAGAACAGTGTGGCGGCCGCCATCGCCGCCAAGAAGAGGCCGCCGCCGCCGCCCCCGAAGCGCTCGGAGACGACACAGCTGACGACGGCGGTCCCGCCGCACGCGCGGGCGCCCCTGCCGCCGCCTCCGCCGCCGCACCCCTCGCGCTGACGCCGCCCCCGCGGCCGGTAGAGCTGCGCCCCCGGCCGTCCCCGCGGCCGCCGCCACCACCCTTGCGGACTCATCTGACGGCCGGCGGGGTCGCGCCGGGGTCACGGGAAGTGTGCGCCTCGGACGGACGCCCGTCTCTACGTCTGCGGTCTTCGGCAACTGTGACGAATAGGACGAGTCGACGGTAGAGTTACGGGGCGGTCACTGTGGTTTTCTGGTAACCTCACAACTGTTTGCCAAAGTTTTTTCGCACGTACGGTGGCCGAGGGACCCGCCACCGTGTGACAGCTGTAGTCGGACCGTCCCTACGGCGGTCGGACCCTGCCCTCGGAGTGACTTTTTGTAAATATTGTGCTGCAGCTACGGATCGGCAGGCGGCCACCTGTAGTGTGCGGGGAGAACGGTTCTCACGGTCGACAGTCTCTTGTCCGACATTTTCTTTTTACTGCGAATATTTTGCAGTGCAGAAATGTACGTGGGTATACTAGTTCCCAGCAGAATTGTATTTTAATGAGCTTCAGAGTTTCTGAGAAAGAAAATTTATCGATCGACAGTTGACGACTATATTCCGGGAAATAAATCTTCCTCTGTTATAATTCACTTCTGTTTCTATCTATTTGTTCTGAAGGTAAAGGCCTCATCGTCGGACGCTTCTCGCCACGGTACAGTCCTCGAGGGACCGCCGAGTAGTGAACACTGCACGGAGGTGGTGACGATTGTGATGTCGGTGATAATTTTATACCGAAACTTCGGCTTCGAACCGGGTTACGACAGAACGATCTGACGCTCGTGACACGTAGACCCCACCCACTCTTACCGAGCTATCCCACTGTCTGTCTACGAGGAAGTAACGGACACTCTCGAAAGGTGGGATACTTTCCCCGTCTGCCACGTATGTCGTATTTCCGAGTGTTCGGAGCTGTGCCTGCCGAACGTAAATACGAGGCCAGCGATTGTGCCACTATATTTTCTGCTTTTGAATAGATAACTGAGAAAAGAATTCAGTTATAGGTACAGAAGATTTATTTCGCGAAATAAAACAGTGTCCGTGTTCATCGAATACAGTCGAGGTTTCATTTCCCGATTGCTCCAAATTCTCTGTCTGTAATAGCTCGCCGAACGGGTCTGTAATTCTCGTCGACGACGGGTCTCTGTCGCACCGGACGTCAGCTGTAGGGAGCCGAGGCGCGTTATGCCATTCCCCCGCGTCAGCCGGAATAAATTTCTTCCCCGGTCAGATCGCACGATCTCGGAGTGCTGCCCCGAGAGCCGAGAAAGTGAATGGCGTGTACTGCTGCAGCGAGAGACCGGCGTGAGGTGCAGGCTGCTACACCACACCGGAACTGGACATTCTCGCCACGAGACACGGCCGGGGCATCGCGCGGAAGAGGTGGCCGGCGCATGGCGGAGGGATTGTCGCACAGAGGGGGGCACTGAGCGAGGAAGGAGCAGCACTGGCGAGCAACGAGAGAGAGAGAGAGAGAGAGAGAGAGAGAGAGAGAGAGAGAGACTTTCTGAAGAAGTTGTAACGTTGTTCATAGATATGAAAGAAATCCAGCAATCATTCAGAGGACCTCACTAACCATTCTGGTAGTAATAGTATTACCTAGTGGAAAATTCTTATGTTAACTGTTTTTCAGTAGTAGGTGGAATGAGTTGAACTGTTCGTGCGAATGATGCACACTAACATGTGTGTGTCCTGTCATAAGTTGTCTCTCTCTCTCTCTCTCTCTCTCTCTCTCTCACACACACACACACACACACACACACACACACACACACACACACACACACACACACACACACACAATAACATAGTAATAAACTGGAATATTCGCTCAGTGTCTTTAAGAGTCGTGGACTCGAAGTCTTCTTTCAGTGCTGCTGAAGAACGCAAACACTCTCTTGTTCAGAGTGCAGGTTTGTGCAGTCAACTCGGTTCAAATGTGTTTCGTTTGACGTCCTCTGTTGCAGTTTGCTTTTGTGAAATGAGAATTTGAGAAACAATCGTACCTGTAAGAGAGGTCGAACTGAAATAACCAACTGAGCACTTACGTTTTTTTCTGCATATATGAGTAGTCTGCATAAACAAATCGTGTCACGCTACACGTCGGTGGTGCGTTCGGACTCTCGCCTCCCGTGCCTCTGTTTTAGGTGCTTCTAGTTGAGGGAAACTTTCCGTAATGATCTCCAGTTGTTTGTATAAAATATATATATATGTATATGTATGAACAGTAGTACGGGCCTCGTACTTGAGCAAGACTTTTTATTAGTCTGTTTTTTATAACGACGGTGCTTCTAACTTTAAATTTAAATTTTGCCGTAGAATCCGCTTTTTGTATGTACACACGGGATGTATGTCTAAAAGGATCGCCATTCGTATCGGTAGCTGTCGATACACGGACGGTACCGGATTAATGACACCTTTTTACGCGTAGATTGTATCGGAACTTTCGTGATATATTTTCGTGTAAAAATTGTAGCTAAGTAGGCGTTTCTCCTCTGGACCCAGGTGTACCGCACACATCGAACGAGAGAAACGTGGTACCCGTTCCCTTACCCTCTCTCTTAGTGATGTGAATTTGTATCCCAGAAAATTTCCTCCTCCTCCTCCTCGTCCCTAGACAATTTTCAGTACTCTGGATGTATTTCCGAATCGTAGAAGAAGAAATTCCTGCCATCAATAAGTAGAACAAACTGCTGACTTAAATGTATAAAATGATGCACAAATACGGTAAATGTGACTACCGGTTTTGTACTAGTTTTTTTAATTTTCTACAAAGGCAATGTCACTTACGTTCATTTTTATATGTATATGTATTATATAGATGAAATATAACTCAGTGATGGACTTTTATCCTAAATATATCATCTGTTGTATGTTGTTCTAATAATGCTCTGTATAGATCGAGATGTGATGTGGGGAAAACATTTCGGACGTGTTGTGACTACAGCTGTAAATAATACAGATTTTTGTAAACGAGGATCGCTTTTAAATTTTCACCCTCCGGCATCGGAGGACACGCATTTCAGACTGTGATGGGGCGTAAACACATTATTGGTTTACCTTGCGGAATTTGATTCAGATACGTACAGGAAAGAGTTCGGAAGGAAATGTTACGTCTCGGAGAGCTCCTTAATGTTCTAAAAAATTCATTAATTTCTCTTCGGGATTCTGTTATTAAAAATGTCATTTATACTGCCAATTGTAATGTAGAATTGACAGGCTGGGGCCAAAACTCACTTGTAAAAATTGTTTACAGTTTTGGAACTACTACGACAAGTGAAAATCTCCCGAGACTGCACGGAAACTTAATTTGCAATAGTGTGCTTTCCAGATGACATTCATACTTAAGTATGTTACCATTTGCCGACACTGTTATTTCATTTGTAAGAAAGAAAGTGTTGCGACTAGTTATCACTACTACATACAGATGTTTTCAAAGTAAACTATACCTGAAATGATGTTTTCGCCTCTTTATTTAAACCCAAACCTGAAATTATTTAGCATATTACCTGGTCTACACACGCCATTTAGCACGCAAGAATGTGTGACACTGCAGCGCTCTCTGAAGACGCTGGACGCACGTGAGCTAACCTGTGTTTGTGTGTGTGTGTGTCTTCACCTGAAAAAGAGAAGAATAATGTCGGGCAGCCTACTTCTAAATGTGCCCTGCTGCCACGTGCCGCCGACACCACGTGCCGAGTAGCGACGCACTGTAATAGAGTTCTGGGATCGAACGCACACACGAGACCTCGCACGAAAGAGAGAGACCGACTGTGCACAGAGTGGATCACCCCGTACACGGGGCACGACGGACCGAGAATCCGCTGTCGAAACAAAAGTTCGAGAACCGCTACGGTAAGTACCACCAGGGGTAAAAGTCACACGGTGACAAGTCGGGAGAGCGGGCTGGCCACAAGCCCTTCCTGGTGGTCCTGTCTTCTGTAAAATCAGTATGTCTTTCCTTGATGAGTCTTAATGTCTTTTGATCAAGTCCTCGTTCTTCCAAGATGTTACAGAGGGTCTGTCGATCAGCTGAATCGTACGCCTTCTCGAAGTCGACGAACGTACAGGTGATCGGAGAGCTTCGGGTTGCTCCATGTTTTGATAGCATCTTCGAATTAAAAATTTGTTCGACACAAGAACACCCTGGTCGGGAACTGTCTTGATAAGTCACCAGGTTTGTTTTCAAGCTGTTTTTGTGTTCTTTGAAGAAGGCACAGGGATAGACTGTTGTAGGTGACTTCAAGGAGAGAAATACCTACGTAGTTATTGAAATCTCTTCTGTCACCTTTCTTGTGTATGGATGGACGAGTGCATATTTCCATTCTTCAGGTACCTTTTCCGTTTTCCAGATATCTATGATGATTTGTTTGAGCTCCTCAAGTGTATTTGGGCCTATGTTCTTCACTAGTTCTGCAACTGTACCATCTTCTCCAGATGTCCTATTATTCTTGAGTCAGAAGATGTGTCTACTTATTTTTTCTTTAGTAGGTGATAAAGACTCGGGGTTTACTTGTGCGGGAATCTCTTTGGGCCACCTCGATGTGGACTCCTGGCAACTGACTACCTCTGAGAAATATCGAGCCAATTCTCTACAATTATCTCAGTTGGTCAGAGCGAGTTTGCCGTCTGGTTTTCGGAAACATAAGTTCTGAGGGGTGGATCCTCAAATCCTCCCTGCAAACATCCTGTAAATGTCTCGAGTATTGTGACCTCGGAAGTGTTTTTCTATCGAGTCCAACTGGTCCTTCGTGTGCGTCCTCTTTGTTTGTCTGATAATTTTCGGGGCTTCCTTTCTGGTCTGAAGATAATGTTGTTGAGTCTCTAGTGACTTCTTAGAGTTATAATTCTGGAAAGCAGTCTTTTCATCTTCCAGTTCTTCTTCACATGCCGAGTCCCACCACAGGTGTTTCGTATTCTTCTTCAATGGTACTGCCTCTTTGGCTCTCTCGATTATCTAGTGCCTGGCTTTTCATTTTCCCATTCTTCTTTTAGGTTGCTTTCTTTGATCTTTTTGGTGTCGAATTTTTGAAGATAAGTTTTTTTGTGGTGGATTCTTTTCAGAGTAAATTTCACTTTGATCTGCCCTAGATAGTGGTCAGAGTCAATGTTGGCTCCACCTCGGACTTGCACGTCCTGAATTTCCTTCTGTGAAGGATATGTGAAGGCCACGTGGTCGATCTGATATTATATGAAAGACTCTACAGCAGATCTCCATCTCTGGAAATCAAAAGCTCTATATCATGAGAAGAAAATAGATAATTCTAATAATAAAATAAAAACAATTTCGACCATTGTAAAAAAAGAAACAGGAAGAGATACAACAAGCAAAGAAGATGTAAATAAAATCAGATATGAAGGTACCCCTAGTAGATAACCCAAAACTGTGGCTGAGATTATTAATAAACACTTCCTATCAGTAACTCAACAGATTCGTTGAAAGCCCAATGTTTATGAGGCTTTAACTCTTTGTCAAGCAGTATACTGAAACACATTTTCAAAAATTCACCTTAATCCTGTCACTGTAGAAGAAATTCAAAAAATGGTCATGTCTCTAAAAAGTAAGAACTCTGCAGTGGTTGACAATATATCTAGTATTTTATTGAAATATTCTTCTGTGTGGATAAGGGACATTCTCTGTTATATTTTCAATGCTTCCCTTCAGAAAGGTGTTGTTCCCAGTAGACTTAAGTAAGCCATTGTGAAGCCCCTGTACCAAAAGGGCGATAAAGCTGAACTAACTAATTATCGACCTATCTCTTTGCTGACAGACTTCTCCAAAATTCTAGAAAAGCTAGTACATGTAAGAATTACTGATCATCTCATGAAGAATGGACTTCTCAGCAAGAGCCAATTTGGCTCTCAAAATGGCGCAGTCTTTGCACTTGCAAATGAAGTCCTAGAAACCCTTAATGGAAAAATGCTTGCACTTCTTGTCTTCTGTGATTTGTCCAAAGAGTTTGACCGTGATGATCACCAGATTCTCTTGCAAAAAGCAAAATTAGTAGGAATAAGTGGTGTTGCAGCCAATTGGCTACAGTAATATGTCCGAGACAGAAAACAAAAAGTTGTCTCGAATAGCTCGGGTGGAGTATGTGACGTTTCCTCACATTCTGAGTGGAGTTCCATTACATGCGGAGTGCCTCAGGGCTCAGCTCTTTTGCCACTATTATTCCTGATTTTTATAAATGATCTACCATCACGTACAAGCCTGTCGTGTAAATTTACATTATTTACTGACGATACCACAATTTTTATGGGCAGTAGAACAGACAGTAATCTTGAGGAACTCATTAATCACATACTCTCAGATGTGGTTAATTGGTTCAAGGTGAATGGTCTCTCATTAAATTCCAGTAAGACCAGCTTTATTCAGTTCTGCATAAGAACAGAAAAAGTGAGAGAGATAAGAGTGACATGTGGTAATCAGCCAATAGAAAGAATGGAGAAACGAAATTTCTTGGAGTGCACATTGGCAAGAAAATGAACTGGTCTTCACATATTATAGATCTCTCTAAAAGGCTCAGCTCTGCTATGGATTGTCACTACATGTGTTGAACCTAAAACTGCAAAGGTGGCATACTATGGCTATTTTCACTCACTCATTGAATATTGCGTTATTTTTTGGGGGCAACCAGCCATTAGCAAGGAAAGTGTTCATTGCACAGAAGCGAGCTTTAAGAATTATATGTGGATTGCGCCCAAGAGACTTGTGTAGAGACAGCTTTAGGAAATTTAAATATACACAACTACATGCCAATATATTATTTCTCTCATGTGTTTTCTTTGTAAAAATATAGAGATATTTCAACCAAACAGTAATTATCACGAGCATAACACACGGAGGAAGAATGACATACACAGTGAACTCAGAAATTTGAGCTTGGCGCAAAAGGATGTCCACTACACTGGAGCAAAACTCTTCAGTGCTCTTCCTCCTGAAATAAAGACAGAGATTCATAACAAGAGTAAGTTTAAGAAAGCACTAAAAATATTTCTGCTAGAAAAAAGCTTTTTACAGTCTAGATAAATTTTTAACTAAATAAATTGTAAAATTTTAATATTATATAATACAAGTTGACATAATGCCACTAAGAATGTTATTTAACTTGAGCTCTGTATCTGTTTTCTGTAGTACTTTAATGTATTTTCTTTTTACTGTATTGCTGCTCAAAGAATTCACTGTATAAATTTTCATATAATCATGTACTCAAATGTCTGTACATGCTATAAGATTATCATACTGTACTTGTGAAAAACTGACTCGCTCCACGTCTTTGTGAACCCAACACAGTTGGACCTATGGAACACGAAATAAATCAAATTAAATCAAATCCAAGTCTTCGGTTTTCGAGGATGTTTCCTCAGGGAGGTGGATATTATTTTCGGATTCTTCTGTTGGCAGAGTTTAATGAGTCTCATGCCATTGTTGTTGACGAATTTATGGGCCAGGAAATTGCCTGCAGTCTTTTGGTAATCCTT
This sequence comes from Schistocerca nitens, assembly GCF_023898315.1. Taxonomy (NCBI): domain Eukaryota; kingdom Metazoa; phylum Arthropoda; class Insecta; order Orthoptera; family Acrididae; genus Schistocerca; species Schistocerca nitens. The sequence continues at coordinate 2,948,556 of NW_026045998.1, read as the reverse complement.
TTCTCTGCCAATCTGGGCACTGAAGTCGCCTAGTAATATGTTTGTGTCTCAAGAATGAGATTTTCACTCTGCAGCAGAGTGTGCGCTGATATGAAACTTCCTGGCAGATTAAAACTGTGCTCTGCCAACTGAGCTACTCAAGTTCGACTCACACCCGTCCTCACAGCTTTACTTGCAGGAGAGCTTCTGTAAAGTTTGGAAGGTAGGAGACGAAGTACTGGCAGAAGTAAAGCTGTGAAGAGGGGACATGAGTCGTGCTCAGGTAGCTCAGTTGGTAGAGCACTTACCTGCGAAAGGCAAAGGTCCCGAGTTCGAGTCTCGGTCTGGCACACAGTTTTAATCTGCCAGGAAGTTTCATCTTTGTGTCTTCTTTGGGGACTATTGCTATAATCTTCTCGAATTTACACTAGAACTGCTTTACCTTCTGCAGATCTCTCTTATTTTCAATGTTCGTGGTTTCATGTACATTAATTAGTGTATATTTTTTGTTTGCGCCCTGTACGCGCATTGTCAAGAGTCTATTACTTATGGGGGTGACTTCTTTAATCGAATCAACTATGCTCTTGTGAGTTACTTCGTTACTATTTGCACGTGAAATGGATGAATTTTAACTTGTAAATTCTTCCAATCTCGTCCCTGCCCATTATAGATGAGATTAATTTAGGGACTATAAAGAATTATGGCTGTTGCTGTGTGATAAGTTAGTATCCTATGTGCTGACCCAAGCACCTCAGGGAAATAGTCTTTTGCCATAATTTGTAGTGTCTGTTGTCAACCAGGAACTGTATGCAATAACTGATATTCAAACCTGTTGTTTGCTTGTCCCAGTGTGGGCTTGCACGAAATAAGTGCTACAGTGTTTCATAAGTGTAATGTATGTTCTCCAACGTAAGCTACTCATAACCCCCCTTAAAACTCCTCAGCAGAACTGTTCACTGAATAACATACAAAAACAGTTTGTATCGATCTAGCAAGAACAAACTAATATGGCTTCTTTTTGGAATTACAGTCAAAACTGGTAATTGTTTCACACATGCTGTTTGAATTCTGAACTTAGGTTTCAACTATGCTGTGGTTCCACTTTCTCAGAGTTTAAATTATTCGCTGCGGGTACGCTTTTTGGTTTTACCTTTGGGTGACATTTCTCACTCTGAAGTCTGTTTCTTCATAGGATATTCACCTAAATACTGAGTGAAGAATTCCGTGCTAAGCTGTGGAAGCACACAGCACAGCTGAGGCCAATTCAGCAGGTGCTTAGTAATGTGTCTTGCAAATTTGTAGCAAAATTTAACACCAGCCTAGACACTAATCTAACATTCACTCCAAAAAGTATTAAAATGCTTCTGTACACTCACATTGCTTTTAAATGTATTGTAATTTTTTATTGTTTGTTGTAATATGTTAGCCATTGCCTCTGTGTCTTCTGTCATTGGATATTCCACAACTTAAACATTAAATTAGTTTCATGGACCAAGTGCTGATGACAGAGTGTGAGGGGGAATTAGGTGGTATTATTTTAAATTACTACAGTATATATATACAAAAACAAAGATGATGTGACTTACCAAACGAAAGTGCTGGCAGGTTGATAGACACACAAACACAAACACACACACAAAATTCAAGCTTTCGCAACCAACCGTTGCTTCATCAGGAAAGAGGGAAGGAGAGGGAAAAACGAAAGGATGTGGGTTTTAAGGGAGAGGGTAAGGAGTCATTCCAATCCCGGGAGCAGAAAGATTTACCTTAGGGAGAAAAAAGGACAGGTATACACAAAAAAGGACAGGTATACACTCGCGCGCGCGCGCACACACACACACACACACACACACACACACACACATATGCAGAGATCTCTGCCCAAACTCTTTGCCTTTACAAATGTCTGCTTGTGTCTGTGTATGTGCGGATGGATATGTGTGTGTGTGTGTGCGCGAGTGTATACCTGTCCTTTTTTCCCCCTAAGGTAAGTCTTTCCGCTCCCGGGATTGGAATGACTCCTTACCCTCTCCCTCAAAACCCACATCCTTTCGTCTTTCCCTCTCCTTCCCTCTTTCCTGACGAAGCATCCGTTTGTTGCGAAAGCTTGAATTTTGTGTGTATGTTTGTGTTTGTTTGTGTGTCTATCGACCTGCCAGCACTTTCGTTTGGTAAGTCGCATCATCTTTGTTTTATATATATTATATATGTATATATATAGTTGTTTTATGGACATAAGATATGTAAAATTGAAAGAGAGGGATTTACTCTAAAATAAAATCTTGAAGCTACTACTAATTTTTCTAGGACAGACCTTAATGTGAACAAAATACAATCAAGATTTGATCAAGCAGCTTGTATTCATTCTCCATCAAATAAATTAAAAGTTTGTGTTAAAACAGAATTAGGTAATTAACTCTTACTGCTGGCTCTTTGGTGGCTTTGTGACAGTGAGTGTGTTAAATTTTACATTCGTAAATTTCAATGTCACAGACATATCACTTCCACTTAACAGTGAAGGCCTGGAATTATGTACTTAAAAATGTTAAAATAATTATGCAGGGTCACATTTGTGAATAAATGAAGAGCATTAAGGTAACCAATTTAGTGTGAAACATTTAATTTAAACATAGAAAAAGTGAGGCTTTCTCAGATTTCTATAATAATATAATACAAATAATATAATACAAATTTATTCCCTTCTCTGTGAAGCATTTCAACTAATTTTTTTCACAATGTTTCCTGCTGCTTGTCCAAGAAATTAGTGCCAATGTCCTCATTCAGAGTCTGGTTAATGATTTCATTTGGTTTGTCTTCCATAGGTCCAACTGCGTTGGGTTCACATGGATGTGGAATTAGTCAGGTTTTTACAAGTGCAATATGATAATCTTATAGCATATACAGACATTTGAGTACATCATTATACAAAAATTTATACAGTGAATTGTTTGAGTAGCAATACAGTAAAAAGAAAATACATATTTTCTTAGAATCATTAAAGCACTACAGAAAACAGAGACAGAGGAACTACTGCTCATTAAAAAGTGAAAAGTTTCACTACTGCAACAGACAATGAAAGAATTTGATTGTTGCTTCTCTGGTTTGAATTATGTACAAACTGGAAGTGTGTGCTATTTCCATGCAACAATATTATTTAAGCTGGATATTCCCCAACGATGTAGAGAATGTGAACTTGAATGTTTGAAGGGATCTGGTATTACTCCAGCGCAGCTGTACCTTGACAGCATGGCGTTGTCACTTCCTGCACTGGAGCGTCTGTTACAATAATTTTCAGTGAGGGATTTTGTACATTGTAGAAAGGATGTGCAATCAGTAATGAGAGTTTTTCTAGCTTTCGCTTACTGCCAAACATGATGTTTCGGTTCCACCAGAACATTTCCACCTCATTATGATTGTGTTAATCAGATACTGAAAACGGAGTGGTAACTGCTGTGTGATGAGCGATTTGTTCTTTGCTTCAGTGTGCACTCCTCACTTCATCCTGACAAACGATAAAAATCTCACTGAAATTCATCTGGAGAGAATAGTAATGTTTCTTTCACAACACACTGAATGCAAAATGTGCATCGATGGGTTTTCACCACCACACTGGCGGGCAAACAGCATCACGCTCTGCTGTGGCCGTTGGCAGTCACAGCGTTAAATATAAAATTGTGGGAGTAAACAAGTTAAATGGACTACTTCATTCTTTTGTGTCTAAAATGTAAAGAGGTGTTTCCAAATATTGTATGAAATGTTTTGCAGGTCTCTAAATGATTTACTGAAACAACGAAATAGCAAGCTAACATTTCATACCAAATACAATGTACAAACAGTCGTGGTTTGTTATCCACGCTGAGTAAACCTTCATCAGTCCATTTTCAATGAAATTATAAATTATATGTCATTATGATGTGAAATGTTTTACAGCGTCAGAAATTGTACATTATGACTTTTGCATTGATATACAAGAAGACAAAATCTATTGCATTTCAAAATTCAGAATTTTGATTTGAATTTTCATAGGACTACATGTGCAAATTAACATTGAAACCACACTAATGGGTAGCTGTATCGTTTATATATTTAAGAAAATAAATTAATGAAAAGACAATTATTCACTGTACTGATGAAAATGGAAGAGAAATGTACACGCACTCTTACATGTTATTCTGTTAAAGGAAACCATAGGACAAGAAACTGGAATTAACACAGGTTCCACTGCACCCCTGGCCATCTCGATTGTTGACTGGTAATGGTGTGAGCAGGGAGGGAAAACTGGACAAAGTGAGGCCATGTATAAAGCCCTGCAAACTTATTTTTCTAGTAAAAGTACCATTGCTGTGCACAGTTTAGAATAATAATAGTTATTTATCCTGAGATGTGTTAATATGTTTCCAGACATTGCAGACTTGTAAGTTTCCTCTACAGTCTTTTGGTTTGTCATCTCTAACCATCATCACCGAGTGTAGCAAATGTGAAAGAAATCAGATGTTTCAATTGAAAATGTATAACTTTTGTCGTGTTTATTTAGAATTAATCATTGACATATGTGTTCATCACATCCCTCACAGAACTGACCAAATACCCACTTCCAACCCATCTGATCTAAAATAGTTTTCTGGAACTTAAATAAGTTGTGTCAACATTTGCTCTCATGGAATCTTCCACTTGGAATAGCTGCTGACTTTCAAGGTGTGTTAATGAATTATTGGAAGGTTCTCTATCGTGATATACATGCACCAGTAAATACACAAGTGAATACATACAAAAGGAATAAACCCTTCCTCTAATATGCACATTGCAACTGGGGGGGGGGGGGGGGGGGGGTTAAAAGTGTCTTACACAGACCGATAACTTCAAAGAGTGGCTACCAATTTATGACAATAGCTTTGCTTTAAACGTACGTGGGTTCAAAAATCTAATATTTGTGTGTGCTGCAACTTTATTGCAACACAATACAAATACCATTCAGGAATTTGAATATGAGTGGGAAGCCTATGTGAAACACATATAGTAATTTGTCATCGTTATATATATAACAATTTATTGAAATTTACTGTAGCTACCAGATACAAACATCACAAGTATTGCCACCAACCTTCAAAGGACTTCTTCACGATCTTCCAAGTGCCGACAGAGTATTGCCTTTTAGTGCCAAAGTAAAAGATTTGTATATTTTAGTACATTCTTGTAAATGCACAGAATGGTATCAGAACAGGCAAATATACACAAATGGCTCTCTTCAATTTCCTAAAACTTGTTTACAAAGCTGTTGAGGACAAGAAACTGATCTGTGGGTTGTTTATGGACACTTCCAAAGCACATGATCTTATAACTCATAATCTATTGCTGTTAAAACTATATGATTATGGTACCGCTGCTGTTTCCTATGAGTGGTTCAAGTCATAAGTAACTGATAGGAAACGAAGAGTACACATTTCTCGGGATGGTAATGTGTACCATTCTGAATATAAAAGAGTAAATTATGGGGTGCCCCATGCCTCGGTATTGGGACCATTGCTATATTCTTGGTTGCTATTAATGACCTACCACAACAGTTTTAGACAGCTGATACTATATTATTTGCTGATGATAAAAAATTCATTATGAAAGGGAGGAATGATAATGCGATGCAGCCAAAAATCAGCAAAACAGTAGAAGTGGCAGAAAAATGGTTTATAGATAACTGTTTCGTTGTCAATGACAAGAAAACTGTATGGAATCAACTTCAACCAAGGAACAAAAATAGGACCAATGTAAAATTCACGTTATCGAATAGCCAAATTCAGAAAGTGAATCACATAAAATTTTTAGGATTATGGGTGGATGAGCATCTAAGATGGGAAAAACATGAAGAAATGCTTGACAAAATATTAAGCAAGTACTGTTACACATTAAGAATGCCTAAAGATTGCTGCAATACCAAAACAGTGTTACGTACTCATTACTCATAGATGCATAGTCTACTGAAGTATGGTATAGTGTTCTGGGGAAATACCTCTTTTGCAAAGCAGACTTAGAGCTCCAAAAGAAAGCTGTAAGATTAATAAGTAATACAGCTTACAGAGCATCACGAAGAGGTATCTTCAAGGAATTAAAAATCATGACCTTACCATTTATATTTATATTTTAAAGATTCTGCTTCATTAAAAACCATCCAGTTTCAGCTTTGAATAGTGAAATCCACAATTACCAAACAAAATGCAGCGATGACTCTCATAGGGATGTGCACAGAAAATCAATATATCAGGACAGTGCTGTTTACAAACCTAAAATTCTTTACAGTGCATCGCCAGGTAGCATCAAAACATGACAAACATTCAAAAAATAACTAAAAAAATCTACCAATATACAACAGCTTCTACAGCATTAATGAATACCTGAAATTTTGCTCAAATCTGTAGGTCTGCTTCAAACCTCTCGAAACAGAAATTGATTATTATCAAGCATTTCCTAGATAAAACCAAATTTCTTTTATCTATGCATGTATCTAATTATGTACCTGACTTTTGTGCCATAAATTACTATGCCTAGTTAACTAAAGTACCGGTATTTAATAGTTTTTGTGAAATCAACCACATTGTTTAACTAGCTTTTATGTTATCTATATGCACATATAAAATCTTTTAATCGAATTAAGCAGAATAATGTTTTTGTTATAAAGGTGTGTTGATACCAATGATATGCTTTTATACATGATGCAAATATGTAATATTTTATACTGTTCTCTAATTTGACAAGTCCAATATCATGAATGTGATAATACGGGCAGTAAATAAATAAAAATACCTGAATATTTGCAGTTATTAAAATATTTCGAGAATATCCAAAAGGTTAGTAACCCGGATTACATCAAGCACCACCAGGACCATACCAACAGGTTCTTATGTAGCACTTCCATTTCCTCGTAGCTAATGAGACTACCATGGGGATGAGTATTTGGAAAGCGGTTCCTTTCCAACATTGTAAAAATTAAGACTAAGAAAGCAAGCAAAATAAATTTTACGGGAATATTGTAACACAATAACAAAATAGTAACAGAATAAGCAATTTTCACGTACGTTCGCCAAGCTAATTTTGCTTTTTGATTCAATGAATTCTTTTGCCACAACTGACTACTAAAAGTGCATACTGGAGGACTTTGGTGAATACTCATACTTTACCTGTGCAGTGCAGCATAGTCATTGTAAATTACACACCCAGTCCAATCGATGTTTAAAGAATCAGCTGGACATTTGAGTTGAATTTTGTTAATTATATCTAGCAGGATAATGGAATCAACAGGAACGGGTACACACTGAATTATTTTCGTTATTAATAATACTTGTACATCACCAAAGATGTGCTGAGCGTGTACATTACTCATTTTTTTAACTTGGTGTGTTCCCCAGTAGGCCTGTAAACCGTGATGCACACACAAATCAAAGGCAGATCCATCTAATAACAATATGCCCAATGCCGAGACCATCCCCCGTCTTCATCTGTGAAGTATATTCTCTAATGTCATCATCCTCTTTTTGTTCTCTCTTAAACCACTGTAGCAGCTCACCAGACTTTTATATGTCTGATTCTTCTACAGTTATGTAAAGTTGTACCATGATGCAAATTATTTTCTGACATGCCTATTACACATGTCATTGCACATAAGAAAGTGTTAGTGTTATCAGACAAATTCAAATGCTTTAATTACTCCAACTTTCTTTGTGACTGAAGTTAAAAACTGTGTCTTTATATCAGTGCTTTCTTCGTTTGAAATGCAAAATAATGCCTGGATACCACCTTCAAACCCACCTATAACCAAGAATGTGGTCACTAATAATCTGCAAATTTTTACCATGTGTCTATTCCACACAAATAGTACTGGAAAAAAAATTTCTGAGCAATTCATATTGCAGATCTGTTAACACTATCGTTGTGTCTTCACCGAGAGATTGTCGATCATCATCTTGTTCATATATTACAAAACAGTCCAATTCTTTCTAAAAAAGAAAAATATGATGATACCAATTTCATCACTGGCATGGTACTGTTTAACACCACTTCCAAATTCTTTTTTGATACTTTGGAGGTCCTTCCGAGTAAGAATGTGCAGTCTCTCTACTTCCTTGAAATGGATGGAATCTCTCACAACATCCAAAATAATTTGGAACATTACATGCTCCGCTATTTTAACTGTAACTAATAAAACTACAGACATATCACTAAAGAAACACTACTGCCTATACTTAGTGTTTCACTGTTTACGTAATTCTGTCAGGACAAAGGCTGGGTGACAGCAAATGGCCTGAAGAGTTAACAAAATGCGTTACTGCTGCAAGGTATGAAGCTTACTGGAGTTCATCAAAGATGACAGAGGCAGCCACTTTAAATCAAGTATACAGATAATGTATCTTTCGTGGAACTAAACTGTATTTCTATTTTTACTTTAAATCTGTAAGAGATCCAGACAGCACCAATGTGTTTGTGTCTGTACAATGAGCCACGTGAAATCTGCGTATTAAAACTGGCTAAACAACAGTATGTAATGAGACACACACACATCAGACAGGAGTAGCACATTTAATTTTGTCTGTTGTCAGTGTGGCTGCCACGACTGTTACTTTCGTAAGAAGAAGACAAAACACGTTAACTCATAAATCGTCAGTTTCATTCCAATGCACAATTTGTTGTACTGACATACTTAGTTTGCTATTTAGTACATAGTCTACAGTATATATATTTAGTATGTGTATTTAGTACAACAGGTGAGCAAAGCTGAGGTAGTAACAACACCTAATTAGTACAGGGTGGTGAAGCCAAATATGTCCTGGGACCGGGATTTGGTGACAAATTTGATTACATTTGCACAACATGAACAGTAGCAATTTCCGTCATGTACTCTGCAGGGCAGTTCCATTCATTAACAAGGGCAATGTATTTTGTGTCATCCCCAAACATTTTCCAGTTTAATTTTATTCTGGCGACCCTGTATCTTCTCAGAATTTTAGGCAACAATACTTCACCAACATTTTACTATGCACTTTTTAGGCACAGAATGAATTAAAATAATATTGGAAGATTAAGGAAATAGGGAAGAAAAGGATCAAAAAATAGAAATTTATCAGTGAATTTATTGTTCTAGTCGACATGATTTTCCACAGATATTTTAATTATTGGAATACATTCACCAACAAATAATAGAAAAGGACAGGAGAAAGATGTTTTATGGACAAGTCTCCAAGAACGCACAGAAAAAGTCCCAAGAAGGAATTCCTCGTTATGGGAGACACGACTGCAAGAGGACGAACTAGGTAATCACATACTGTGGTGCAGAGGGGAAAACAGAGAAGCAGTTTAAAATGATAATGGAGAGTGGCTGATTGAAATTTGTGGCATATTTGATCTAAAAATTATCAACATATTTTATGAACACAAAGACATTCACAGATATACTTTGCAGCACAATACCAAAGAACTTCAGTCTGTAATAGATTCTTGTGCTATTAGACAAATAAGTACTCTCAATATAGTCAATTAAAGTGCTTACAGCTTATTTTTACTAAAAATGAAATTTGCCAGCAGTGGAAACCACCGAGGAAAAATAATAATTGTACTACAAAAATGAACTAAAGTGAGGATCGATATTATTACCGAAGAAATATTAGATGAAAGTATAAGAATATTATTAGCAATAGGCTGGAGAAGATACTGGGCAAATTGTTTGAACAAAATAGAGAAGAAGTGTACGTATACATAAAGACCAATTTTAAAAACGGCAGCTGAGGTTCTGCGCATACAGGTAAACTCCAAATATACAGCAGAACATTGGTTGGGAGAAACTGAGATAGCAACGAAAGATAAAGAAATGCAATCATTCAGTGGATGGATGATGAACGAGCAGAAATAATGCCACTCTACAAAGAAGAAAAGAATGAAGTGGGGAAAACAACAAGCACAGGAAACACCCACCCATTACTGGGGCAACTTTGTGTTCCTTATAAAATACACACGACTCGTCGTAAAGGATTTGCCGCTACTAAAGTCGACACCTCATCTTTGGACCACAAATAAGACTCGGTATTTCAAAAGAGGTAGACCGTCACAACAAAGGCGAACAGTTCCGAGAGACTCGTTCGGTAAACTCTCAGCGTAGGCACAATACAATCGTACCTCAATTCAAAAGTCGGCTTCATTATGCTCTTGCAGTTATCACGCATTGCGATCGAGCACTGATACGTACACAACAACACGGCTCGAGCAGACCATTTGTCCATTTCCAGTTCTCTCAGCTCACCAGCCAAATCTCGCCCGCCGCTCTTCCAGCTCCGCACCACTCCAGCCGACCACCACTTCACGTGTGGCCGAACACCACAAAAGAGATCTTCTGGCACATCCCATCCTGAAATTAGATCACCGCCCCTCGATGTGACTATCGATAAGTGCACACGTGATACGTATTCCTCTTTTTGATTTTGGCCGTCGCTGAAGGGCATGTACTTGCCCGTAGGACCCGGGTTTATCCGGGGAGAGTTGAGCTCTAATCTGTCTGCAGCCCGAGGTGCCGCAAGTTCCAAGTTCACCGTAACGGGTGTAAGAAGTCCGACGGCCACCGGGAGCCTCTCAAAATGCCACAGCAACCGCGATGTGCTACCGGGGTCTTATAAAGCAGTGGAGCAGATTTGCCGAGTATACAATACGGTGCCAAACTGATTGATCGAATTACGCAGTAGTGACATTGGGCGTAAATAGCGTAACTAGCATCCTGACAGCAAGTAAATATACGAACAACCAACAGGACAAAACTACAACGAGTTGAACTGTTGCATCAAAATCTTATCAAAAACAGTTGCCGACCTTTAACTTTCGTAACATAATTTCTGATTACCAAACTTAACAGACTGTTACCAAGTCTTCAAAACAACAGGTACAAAATTCAAAATTATTATTATAAAACTAGAATACATTCATTTTGATTTATCCCCTTAATCAAACAACCATAATCGTGGAACCTACTGGTCTTTCAATTCAGATTAGAACATAGTAGATCAACACTGTTTACAGCATTATTTACAGAAATACAGGAAACTATAATTAATACAAAACATGTGATAGATTATGCACCAGCACTAAGAGCAAATTAAGATTGCGAGAGCAAAAGAAGGACGGTCAGTATTCAAAAGACCCTGACGAGAAACGAAAGCCACAGCCAATCTCCAGTTGATAACACAAAGGGGATTGGCAGAATATTCGAAATACGTTATTAAATGAAGGTAGAAAATATCTGGAGGAAGGAATAATAACTGAAAGAAAAACAAAGATGAGGATCCAAATTTCAGACAGGGAAATACTTGGCAAATTAAGAGCAGAACTGACAACTTGAAACAGGTGTTATCAACCTGGAGTTTTTGAAATATGGGAATAAGGTTGTGAAACTATTAATACAGTTAATCAACACAATTTTACATGGAGATGTAATACCTAAAGATATGGAGTTTGGTTAAATTACTGCCATATTTAAGAAAGGAGTTACAATATGTGTGTGAAATAGAAAGAAATTTTTATTACAAGCACATTAATAATAATTTTGAAGATAGTAGTAAAAAGGGTGAAAACTGCTTTTAGGACTCAAGAACAATGTGGTTTAACAAGTGTCAGGTCATGTACAGACCACATTTTAACAGATTTTAGAAAAATCAAATCCAATTGGATTGGTTTCCATAGATTCTGCAAAAGCATACGAGTCCAACCCAAGGACACTGCTAAGGAAAGCACTGCACACGATAGGCATAGAGGATTCTTTAATCAACGATAACATATGCAAAATAAAAACTGGCAATACCCTTTCACAGAAAAGCAAAGGGCTATTACAAGGCTGCCCCACGCCACCAGTGCAATCCAAAATATTCGTGGGTATTAGTCTCAAAAAATAGTCTCAGAAATGCAAGAGTATGAGGTTACACATTGCAGATCAAATACACATACACCATCTACTATCCACTGATGGGCAACTCGTCATAGCACAGGACAGGGAGGATGCAAATTACATATGTAATCAGCTAGTTATAGAGGTATAAATCTGAGTTTGTAGATTAATTATTAAAAAAACAATATTTTACTAGTGAACTATATAATGAGGGGGAAAATCAGATGGTTTGCTTTTGCTACCTGAAGCGACATTCATCATTAAGATGCTCAACTCATCTCTTTGGAGTAGGAATGTGATGAACAGAGCTAAGAGACTCAAACTAAATAGAAGGTATAAAGAGGAATATTCCATCCCACTAGCTGGCTTTGAGTAGTGACGTAGGAACCAAGTGACAAATGCCATAAATAATATGGCGACAGTAATGCATTTCAAACGAGCTAAGCTACAGATTAGTCTGTCACCTCAACCAGATTTTCTGCTTCCAAATTCATTGGCTTCGCCAGCTCACAACTAAACTGTCAAATTATGAACCAGAGTGTATAGTCTTCTGTGGAGCAGAGACTAGACGTTGAAGGCATTGCGAGTATTAACTTTGAAGACGAAATTTTTGGCGGGCAGAAAGATCTGTGTTTGTTATTGTTTTCGTCGAAGTGGTAGATGCCGCGTGAAACTTTCGTAGTAACTCTGTAATAGGCTTTGTGGTATTGTGATTTCTAAGTGACAAAAAGCGGAACACAAAATTTTTGGAGAGAAAACAGGGAACACGATATACATTCGCATTCTGGGAGGCAAACAAGCTGACTGGTTAAAATTATTGTGGTTAGAATATCGTATTTTCCCATAGAATATAGATGTATAGCATTTATTTAATACTGTGACGTATGTACTCAAAATCCACGTGTAGTGTCGTACTCATGAACGTTACAAACGGCAGATTTAGTTTAATAGCTGTGTTGGGGTCAAGGGAAGTGTTCGATTCCATTTTATGGGATCGAGAGTTGCTGTTTAGGTACACAGGTCAAGGGAAGGGGTAGATTCTAACTTGTGATATCGGGAGCTGCTATTGAGCTATACAGGTCAAGGGAAGTGTTCGGTTCCAATTTATGGGATTGGGAGATGCTGTTTAGCTGTATAGGTCAAGGGAAGTATTCAATTCCAACTTGTGGGATCGGGAGCTGCTGTTGAGCTACGTAGGTCTAGGGAAGTGCCAGATCCCAGATGATATTGTGTTTAGTGGAATTTAGGGAGTTTTGTGTTGTCGGTTTTTTTCGTCGTTTTGTGTGGTTTTGTATGGGGGTGTGTGTCTAAATTGTTTTATATTTAGTTTGCCCCCACCCAGAAACCCCAAATTTTACGGTGCTTCTCCCATTAGTGTCATTAGGCTTTTTGTCGAATGTGTGTGTGTTTGTTTTTCGATGTATTTTCGTCTTTATAATGTTTACATAATGACATCATAGGCGCCATATTGGATTCGTGGTTTACAGTCATTTCCGCCATATTTGTGAAGTCATAGGTCAAAGCAGACGGGTGGAATCGGTTGCTTCCGTATTTCGGTAAGTGGAATTTTCACGCATTAACGTAGATAAGAAAATTTAAGATTCCCCGTCGAGTATATCACGTAGCAGAGACCTGCAGTATTTTAACTTGTTCAAGTTCATGACATAACTAGCAGCAGAATGTTGAGGTTAAATTCAGACCTAGGCCTACAGTATCGGTGCTTTCACATGTGTACACTTGTTGGAAACATACAGAAAAATGTCACAAGTAGGTGAGCCCCAAGACAGAGTCTCGTTTCAATTTGTGGTGTGCAAATCCTGAAGCACGTTCTTATAATTTTTTTACTTGTGTTTAGTCCATCATCACGGGAAGCGACAAATTGAAACGAATCTAAATAATAAACGTAAAAAGAAAGCAAATGGAATAACAGCATAATTGATTTCTTAATTTCTCTTTATTTTACAACTGTTTGTATAAGAGGTTACGGCTGTAAACGATCTCAAGTGCAAATACAGCTTCAACATGTGTGTAAAATGTTGCTATACATTAAACTTAATGGAAATCAAGTACCAAGGAATGAACGTTACATAAGAGGAGATGTTAAATTTTTAAATTAAAAATTAAAGTGCTTTCGAGCAGTTCAGTAAGTGGAATGCCACGTATGAGGCGTCACGTGTGTCGCTCCAGTATGTGCACTTTCTGTGTTGTCATTAACAGTAATATTTGTAAAGTTTTGTTGTCTTGCAGATGAACATCTTTTCCATTTCCAAATATAACTGTAATGGACAGTTACGAATTTTTGTTCACCTTTAATACACACCAGATCTAATGAGATCAGCCAATTATAGTTTCAGTGATTAATCGAATCTTTTTATTCTGGAGCCATTTTAAACCACAGGAACTAATGGATTTGTGATAGAGATTAGATTAGATTAGATTAATACTAGTTCCATGGATCATGAATACGATATTTTGTAATGATGTGGAACGAGTCAAATTTTCCAATACATGACATAATTAGGTTAATTTAACAACATACTTAAGTTAATATAACAACTTTATTTTTTGTGTTTTTTTTGTTTTTCTTTATTTTTTATTTTTTTTTTAATTTTTTTTTTCTTAATTTATATCTAAAAATTCCTCTATGGAGTAGAAGGAGTTGTCATTCAGAAATTCTTTTAATTTCTTCTTAAATACTTGTTGGTTATCTGTCAGACTTTTGATACTATTTGGTAAGTGACCAAAGACTTTAGTGCCAGTATAATTCACCCCTTTCTGTGCCAAAGTTAGATTTAATCTTGAATAGTGAAGATCATCCTTTCTCCTAGTATTGTAGTTATGCACACTGCTATTACTTTTGAATTGGGTTTGGTTGTTAATAACAAATTTCATAAGAGAGTATATATACTGAGAAGCTACTGTGAATATCCCTAGATCCTTAAATAAATGTCTGCAGGATGATCTTGGGTGGACTCCAGCTATTATTCTGATCACACGCTTTTGTGCAATAAATACTTTATTCCTCAGTGATGAATTACCCCAAAATATGATGCCATATGCAAGCAATGAGTGAAAATAGGCGTAGTAAGCTAACTTACTAAGATGTTTATCACCTAAATTTGCAATGACCTTAAACCAGCGATGCAGAAAACTCTTTTTGCCATAGCAAAACACTAATGGTACACAAGGCCAGTGCCGAGAGGAAGATGTTTTTGAAATATGCCCCTAGGAGACAGTTAGCATGGAAAAATTTGTTTTATATCTTCAGTATCTTGCACATCGTATTCATACTATCGTTTGCTGCTGAATCACAACTGCCTGACATACTATAGGAATACTTATGATTTTATGGTTTAATTAATAGGACGTTAAACATTCTGCACAACCAGCGTGGTGTTCATAAATTGACCACTACAAGATAGTTAAGTATTCCAAAAAAAGAAGTGAGTGGAATTATCTGGTGTATGCCATGGTGTGAAAACTAGCTGCAGTAACTATTTAAATAAAAATGATTTTTTATTGTACTGTATTTTTCAAATGCGGCAAAAAGTATAAAATAATTTCATCCAGTCCCATACAGATAGCGATGAAAATTAGTGATTGTGAAACTTTGATAGCTGTAGAAATGCGTGCGATACTTAAAAAAATGCGAAACGTGGTGTACATTCAGTAGATAATTGATGCATGAATAGTTCCCCTCTTTGCTATTAACTTAAGCAAGCAATTATTCCATAATACATTAGCCTGCAGAAATATGCTAAAGATGTCTGCATTATTAATTTGTCAGAATATGTATATTTCTGCAAATATTTTAGAAACTCATTACAATCCAGTGGTTTTGTTGAATAAGAACTTATACTATCATAGGCTTCAAATAAATTTCTCTTTTCCATTAACAATTTCTTGCACATCACTTGTTCAGCCTGAGCTGTGTCAATAAATATTTTGATTCGAGGTCCTGTTGTCTTCCTGCTCACAAGTTGCTAAATTCACTACCAGAATCAGATTCAAACACCCAAATAATGGTTCTAGCACATTTTACCTGTCAGAACCTTCTAAGAAAAGTGCATTAAAATCCTCAAAAACTAATGACTGATTCAACTTGTTTGGCAGAAAGCTCAACAATTCGTCTAGATTTCTCCTAAATCACTGATAGTCTGCTAGACCCCTGAGGAGTGTTATAATTAGAAGTGTATGATTCTGTAGTAACAACTGACAAGCACATGCTTTTACATTGTGGTCTACACAAAAACCTCTTGCTTCTATATTTTCACTTTTGTGTTAATATCCCTCCTTTTTCCAAGTAAACTGTACACACACATGATGCTAGCCTGTAATCCCTTATATTTAATTTCTCCATCACTGAGAGTACACGGTGTTGAGAGAGGCAAAAGAGACACATCCGAATTTCATACACCTTCTTGACATAAAAGAAGCTCATCTACCTATTCATTCAGCATCCTAATGTTTTGACGGAACAAACTAATTTATATTTTCTGGTAACTATTCCATATTTGATGGTTCTACGCAGTTGCAATTCCTATCAAAGCTGTCTGTCTGTAATTTGATTCTAGCCAAAAGATGTGTCGCCTTACGCATCCTGCCAGATGCTCATCTAGTACCTCTCCCTAGCCACCCTATTCAGATGCAGGCCATAATCAGCATGTCCACATCTGCAAGTTGGAGCGACAGTAACAGCACACGTGTGAGACATTGTTCCAACAGACGGCAGTTCACTCGGCACCCCGATTACGCGGCTGACAGCTGTGTTAACTCACGGCCGGTCGTCGTGCTGCAATACTTCCACACCAGAGTGCACTGTTACTGCTTGTATTTTCTCCAGACCAGCTTCCGTACTCTGCTCTAACTTGACAGTACTATTTAAGTGAAACGAGTACAAAACTCATTCCAGACTTTGTGTATAAGTTTTGTTATTTGAAGGACTGTAACAGTTGTTGAAATTTTCAGGCAGAATAGATGTACACAAGTTTGGTGGACCAAAGGCTGCAGTTGGACTCTTTAGTGGTGATGAGAAATGGAAAATAAGAGACAAACGAGGGAAGAACAAACAAGCCTGAAACTTCCTGGCAGATTAAAACTGTGTGCCCGACCGAGACTCGAACTCGGGACCTTTGCCTTTCGCGGGCAAGTGCTCTACCATCTGAGATACCGAAGCACGACTCACGCCCGGTACTCACAGCTTTACTTCTGCCAGTATCTCGTCTCCGAGCCTGTTTGGAATTGTATGAGGGTCAGCCAGCATGCGGGTTTTCTTGCCTTCGATCAGCCTGACTGCTTTTCGTACCTGCATTACTGCTGCTTTAATATTGTGGTCGTCACTCCTTAGACTGATTTCATCACATCTCCAATCTCGTCCGTCATGTGCGAGCTTCTTAATCTCTGAGTAACTACTGCAACCTACGTCCATTTGAACTCACCTCCAGTATTCGAGGCTTTGTCTCTCTCTAAAATTTTTACTGCCAACACATCCCAATTAACCGCTACTTTTTACCTCACGATGTTTCGTGTTAACGTGACTGCACTTATAGGCAGGGGGTGCCATAAATTTCTATCCTCCCAGATTATGTACCTGTTTATCTATTATCATTATGTGTCATGATCTTCTCCATTATTGTCATTGGAGAACTTCGTGGGTCAGCAAATGATAAACTGTTTATGATAGCGTAGAAGTTCCACGGCCATAATACATTGTTTTTATTTTATTACTTGATGTTCCAGTCTTTGTGATTAATTTTGGGATCCGCCACATTATCCATCTGGAATGAGGCATCGCCACTGGTCGCAGTTGGCAAAACTAGTCACAAACGTGAAATTTGTAAAATAAAACGATAGAGTGTACGTGTGGGACATTGTTCAAAAACAGTTCCTCTTAATTGGTGGTTCGGTCTACCCACCTAATCTTTAGCATTCTTCTGTAGCACGACATTTAAACAGCTTCTATTCTCCTCTTGTCTATGCTGTTTATTGCTCACGATTCACTTCCATATAAGGCAACAGTCCAGACAAATATTTCAGTCATCAGGTTGATTTATTTGTATTAATACAGGTGTGTATTGTGTCAGGATTTTAGGGTAACCTGAGGCACTGTGTGTAAAGAAACAAACCACTATTTATAAAATCGCTGTGTGGAGGTCACTAAGACTTGAACATGAATCCAAATATGTAAATAAAATAACTAAAATGTAGTACCTCCAGTGGTCACGGTCTCCTTTCTGTGCCATATACATCACAATTAACTAGCAATGAGTTAACTAATTATTCAGCACCCCACATAAAGGTATAAAGTTCACAGTTGAGGACAAAGTAGGCACCATTGTAAACTTACTAGACCTGACCAGTAGAATAACAAGTAGTAGACATAAAATTGGAATTTATTGGAAGTCTACAACAACATTCCGCCATCCACAGCTCCTCTTGTCATCCCACAGCCCCAAAATGGCAGCATTCTGGTATGTTGTCAAGAGGAACAGCAACCCAACTGCAACACACTGAAGATAAATGTAAACAAGAGATTGAAATAAACACCAGTGTAGCAGAATCCCTGAAAAACACAAATAGTTGCCAAAGAATCACAGCACACAAAACAAACATAAAATAAGACCACCTATACTGTACCATTTGTGGGTAGTATTTCATATCAGATTGCCAGTGTCGTGATACGTAAAGGCATAAACATGTATTTTGTCACGTGTAACGTGATTGGGCAGAAAATTGTACATCCTTGAACAACTGCTGATGTACAAATGTCAAAGAAAACAGACAGAGTCCATCCTAATTGACAACATATACCAAAGCGTTTGTCATCTCTGGTCTTAACAGCAGCCTGCACCATTAGATTTGCAATGCACATGTCCAATCTCTCTCTCTCTCTCTCTCTCTCTCTCCCTCTCTCTCTCTCTCTCTCTCTCTCTCTCTCCCTCTCTCCCCCCCCTCCCCCTCTCCCCACCTCCCCCTCTCTCTCCCTTGTATCACATACACTACGTTTTTGCCCCACTTCATATTTACTACGAATTTCGGAATTTGTGTTTCATTAATATTTTCTAAATGAACGTTTGACATGCATACTCCCAGTACTCATTAGATCTACTTAAAATGACAACACAGTCTGGATCATTGTCAATATAGTTGGTTATAACATGCTACAGGTGGAAGCCTAGCAAACCCATACCTCTGGGACGACCAAAATTTCGCTCTTCTTCTGTCACTCCTTTCATCCTCTATCTCTGAATCCCAAACCGAATTGTTATTTATGTATAATTATATCATTTCTAGCAATATAATTAGCACATTTCATGTTTTCAACAGGTCATCTGAACACACAAATGAATACAACGTTTGAGTTATGTAAACTTAAAAGAAGTCATGTTCCATTTTAAATACTTAATATCTATTCATGTGCTCAACCACAGATACACACAATACTTTAAGACTTACTCAGACATAATGGTCTGTTTTACTTTATGTTCTTAGTATTTTGAAGTAGTGTTTCTGCTCTATGTTGTTTGTATCTATCACTTTCCAAATATCATCTTTGTTTACAAAGTGTGTCAGTTTATTGTCCTGTATATGATGCACAAACTAGCCTGTGAAGACCAGTGGTATTCTATTGTAACTGTTTTATTTGTACATTTAGATTTACGTCCACGTTTTAGTCGGAGATCTCCACGGAGCCGTGTTCCAAATAGTGATTTGTTTCCCTACAGGCAGTGCCTCAGGTTAGCCAAAAATCATAACATAATACAAACATCATATTAATACAAATAATCCACCTGGTAATGGAGGTTTAAATCTTTGAAACATGGCGAGGAAATAAATTAAACAGTGACTGGTAACAGTAAACACATTGCTTCAGTTGAATTAATATAGTTACTTGAAGTGTCTTCAGAAGTATTGGGGTGAAGGGCTTAACTGAATCACTCAGCATGTCTTGTAGGACTCCGAATGCAAGTAAACAGAAACCACAGGAAAATGTAAAACAAGGTAAAGGGTTGCAGTCAAATTACAGCAGATAATGCGCAAGGGATTAAGAGTGGGAAATGGCACACTTCTAGGACTGGACGAATTTTGCTATTTTGGCAGCAATGCCCAAACTAGAGAGCACGAAAACTGCAGTGCGGCAGTGAAAGAACTGAGATGTTTACATCACGTAATTGTAAATATGAGTAGTGGAAAGTATTTTTTTAAAGAATTTTTGTGGAGTTTTACTAGGTATGGAAGTTAACTCTGGACAACAAATACCATAGACAGGAGGAGAAAGGTAGTTGCTTAAATGTGGTGCTACAGAAGAAAGCTGAAGATCAGATGTGTAGACTGGATAACCCATGAAGAGGTATTTGTTTTTGAATACGAGTCCCACGGGAAGTCCTCATATCCATATTTTCACCGTGTGTCTTCGAATGCGAGATAACCTTCCTTGATAAATCAACCGTTGATTCCCTTGGGTACATGCCCTGCCCATCTGTAACACATTCCCATTATAGCTGTAATTATGTCCATCCCGCCGGTCTGCTTCCTCGCCCATTTTTACTCTTCTGTATATTCAAGCTGTACTCTTAGGTCCAATAGTCCAGAAATAATACACCCAAAAACTTTCCATCTCAGAGATTGGAAATGTCTTTTGTACTCACTTAACTTGAAAGAATTCAGAAGACATGATGGTTATATGAGGTGCCTACAGCACTGAGTGATATTTTAATCAACAAAACACACAATGCTCGTTTAACTATTATTTAAGTTAGATTCTCTGCATGCTATTCAAAACTGCACATGCTCAACCATAGGATGCTTACAACTAGTATAAAGACCTCACTTATCTGTACAAATATATCGAGAGGCAAAAATTTGTTTCTTTGACTGTCTGGGAAGAAATTTTGTTTGTTATGACTGTAACTCACAAATGATTCACTGAAATGTTTATATTGTTATAAATATTTGTAGCTACAAATTGTAAACTCGGTCTTTCCGTGTCTCCACACATGACAACTCATCAGTCATGTATACAATGAAGTGGATGATGATAGATGAAATGTTTTGAAATCGCTACTTATATTTACCACAAATATGTCATTGTACCTACAACTACAGATATCTCACGCTAATGTATCTGAATCACAATCATATTCTTAAGGATGCCAACTGTTTGCAGCAAATTTGGAGGCTACAGTTCAAAATCGAGTCTTCTTGGCTTTATAAAAAGATAAACCTCTTGACTGGCAGGTTTTACTCAATTAATGAATAATAAAATTGTCAACCACCTCGAGTCACAGATATAGGTAATAAACAAAGTTGTGTATCGTCTTGGTGAGCACAGGGCATGCAACTTTTGACACCAGTGCAAGAAAAAGTTTCCACTTCTAAACTATTGTTTGAAACTCTTGGGTTTTATGTCGCACATGAGCTAATTTTCCTCTCACTCTTACCAAAACATGGTGGGTGAATGTGTCACACTTCAGACAAATGATGGTAAAATGTCTATAAACTGTTTTTCCCTGTCAAATAGTGGAGTTTGATTTTACTATGAATGATTTCCAGTGACAGAAAGCAGACTTGAGTAGTACAGTGGTACAGACTTTAAGTTGAACTCAAAAGAAGGAAAGACAGTGAGGATTACCTTTGTAAGCTACATTACTGCAAAGCATTTTAAAGGTAGCATTAAAATCATATACGAGTGTGTCACAGAACTGCAGTATTCTCATGTCAGGATGAAGGCTGCTGAAGTCACAAAGTCAGTAACAAGGCAGGAGGCCATTGCAATACCGCCACGGAACTCAATTGACATACGTGGAATTTGCTATTGTCATTTATTCCAAAACACGTTTCGTCAGTGAACCGATCTTCCCTCCTGTCGTAGTACTCGGATGACTCCATCCGTCTTCCCACATATTCCCACGCACAGGCACACACTGTTCAGACACGTAACTGACTGCTCATTTGCGGACGACATCAGTCCGGCACTGACCACAGCTCCACTGCCAGTGCTGCCAACACTGCCGACCGTGCCACGTATCTCACAGTTGCACCAGCCAGCTGCTCCACTTCCACCGTCGTCATCACTACGTCTGGGTCCAGAAGCAGCTTCCCGGCATCCCCACATCCTCCAGCAACAACAAACCGACACCTACAAGCTGTGCCACAGTTGTTACCGCACTGGCTCCGTCTGCATTGGCCTGAACCCACCTGCTAAAGGTAAGAAAAGTAAGAAAAGGCATTCAAAATCTTGTCCCACTGCACAGTCAATATCCTCTGACACCGCAGCCTCAAACGATGCCGGTAACCCACCTAAGAGAGGTACCCCACGTATCTGTGACACCCTCCCACATTTGCCCCCACACCCGAACCTGTGTGGTCAAATCCCATCCCACCCCACACATCTCCTACATCACATTCCTTATAATCCTCTCACACTCTGATTTCGGATTTCCCAGTGCTAAAACACTTTTCCTCAAAAAAAAAAGACAAAAGAAAAGATTACTACCGGCCAACATATCACAACTCGTACCCTGCAAAGACTAGGTAATCCTAAAATCCACCGATTCTGATTCCCACACCCGCCTCCCGCAGTGTCTACCAGCCATCACCTTTGGACCACATGCCTCTCTCCTCAAAAAACAGTCCACTGTGACCCATGTGAAGCCGACGCCCCACCTCCTGCTGACTTTCATTTTTGCGATTGACGGTGGTGGACCCCGAGATTACAGTGGTGGCAGTTGTGTGGAAGCCAAGTCCAAATCCTGACACGCAGATCCAAAAAGCCCACTGAATTCGCCACAGTTCTGGCCCTATATTCCTCATTCGCATCTTTTCTGAAGACCCCTCAACCGTAGATCGCCACCTTCGGACTGCGGTGCTCATCTCTTACCAGAACACAAAGTAGAGCCTTCCTCATACCTAGTCAGAGACTGTCATTACCACAGATTCATCATCTACAATGATCATTTAACTCCCAACTGCGAAAACCCTCCTACGTGTTCCCACTTGCCCTATTGGTTGGGGAATTGTAGGATGCCCCTAAATAGGTCAGGGGTGCTCTACACAAAGGAAGCGGCTACTCGGGTAGCAGAGTACTTGTGGCGTGCACAGGGTTTTTTTTTTAGGCTAGGCAGTAGTGCGAGGTGTCCCGATGAACACTCACCAGTCGACGTGCGGGCAGGGAAATCGGGACGCGCTCAGTTTAAATACACTCCAGCTATCAAGATATTAGCAGTAAATTTTCAGAGTGTTCGGAATAAAGTTCCCGAAGTTACTGCCCTCCAGGAAGCGTGTGGCACGCAAATTATTCTCGGGACTGAGACCTGCTGAACCCTGATATAGGAAGTTCTGAAACATTTAGTGAGGGTCGGAACGTGTATCGGAAAGACAGATTAGACACCGTAGGAGGTGGTGTCTTCATTGCAGTTGACAAAAATATTGTGTCTACTGAGGTCGAAGTAGAGTGTGATTGTGAAGTTATCTGGGCACGTTTAACAGATCAAGGAGAAATAAAGTTAATTGTTGGGTGTTATTACCGGCCACGAGGTTCCACCGCGACAGTTCTAGAATCATTCAGAGGGAGTCTACACTCTGTATCGCAGAAGTACGTGGATCGTGCTATATTAGTCGGAGGTGACTTCAACCTACCTAGTATAGACTGGGATGTCTATGGATTCATTACAGGTGGTACAGACAAGCTGTGGTGTGAATTACTTTGGAACACATTATCCGAAAACTGTCTTGAGCAGCTAAATCGACAGCCAATGCGTAATGGAAATATTTTAGATCTGGTAGCCACGAACAGACCAGATATCATCGATGGTGTCAGTGTTGAGACAGGGGTTAATGATCCTGATGTTGTCATTACGACTATGGTTACGAAAGTTAAAAAGTCGGTCAAGAAGGGTAGGAGAGTGTTCTTACTAGAAAGTGCGGATAAGCAGTTGTTAGCATCCCACTTAGTAAATGAATCGACTTCATTTACTTCCGGTACGATGGACGTGGAAGAATTATGGGCAAATTTTAAACACATTGTAAATCACACATTGGACAAATATGTGCGGAAAAAGTGGGTTACGGACGGAAAAGACCCACCTTGGTTTAACAGTGCAATTGGGAGAATGCTCAGGAAGCAAAGACAGTTGCACTCGCGGTACAAGAAAGATCGGGAGAATGAGGACAGGCGAAAGTTAGTAGAGATTCGTGTTGCTGTAAAAAGAGCGATGCGCAAAGCATAAAACCACTACCACCGTTGTACCTTAGCAAAAGATCTTGCTGAAAACCCAAGGAAATTCTGGTCTTACGTAAAATCGGTAAGCGGGTCGAAGGCTTCCATCCAGTCACTCACTCATCAGTCTGGCCTGGCAACGGTGACAGCAGAACGAAAGCTGAAATTTTAAATTTAGCGTTTGAGAAATCTTTCACGCAAGAGGATCGTACAAACATACCGCCGTTTGAGTCTCGTACAAATTCCCGTATGGAGGACGTAGTGATAGACATCCCTGGGGTTGAGAAGCAGCTGAATCGGTTGAAAATAAATAAATTGCCAGGTCCTGATGGGATCCCAAGAGAACTCTAATGCATTGGCTTCTTACTTAGCTTGCATTTATCGCGAATCTCTTGCCCAACTGGAAAAAGTGCAGGTGACGTCTGTATATAAAAAGGCAAGAAGGATGCATCCTCAAAATTACAGACCAATATCCTTAACATCAGTTTGTTGCAGGATTCTCGAACATATTCTCGGTTCGAATATAATGGATTTCCTTGAGACAGAGAAGTTGCTGTCCATGCATCAGCACGGCTTTAGAAAGCATCGCTCCTGCGAAAGGCAACTCTCCGTTGTTTGACACAATACCTTGCGAACCGTGGATGAAGGAAATCAGATGGATGCCTTATTCCTTGACTTCTGGAAACCGTTTGACTCTGTGCCCCACTGCAGATTCCTAACTAAGGTACGAGCATATGGGATTGGTCCCCAAATATGAGAGTGGCTCGAAGATTTCTTAAGTAATAGAACCCAGTACATTGTCCTCGATGGTGAGTGTTCATCGGAGGTGAGGGTATCATCTGGAGTGCCCCAGGGAAGTGTGGTAGGTCCGCTGTTGTTTTCTGACTACATAAATGATCTTTAGGATAGGGTGGATAGCAATGTGCGGCTGTTTGCTGATGGTGCTGTGGTGTACGGGAAGGTGTCGTTGAGTGACTTTTGGAGGATACAAGATGACTTGGACAGGATTTGTGATTGGTGTAAAGAATTGCAGCTAACTCTACATACAGATAAATGTAAATTAATGCAGACGAATAGGAAAAAGAATCCCGTAATGTTTGAATACTCCATTAGTGGTGTAGCGCTTGACACAGTTACGTCGATTAAATATTTGGGTGGAACATTGCAGAGCGATATGAAGTGGGACAAGCAAGTAATGGCAGTTGTGGGGAAGGCGGATAGTCGTCTTCGGTTCTTTGGTAGAATTTTGGGAAGATGTGGTTCATCTGTAAAACAGACCGCTTATAAAACACTAATACGACCTATTCTCGAGTACTGCTCGAGCGTTTGGGATCCCTATCAGGTCGGATTGGGGGAGGACATAGAAGCAATTCAGAGGCGGGCTGCTAGATTTGTTACTGGTAGGTTTGATCATCACGCGAGTGTTACGGAAATGCTTCAGGAACTCGGGTGGGAGTCTCTGGAGGAAAGGAGGCGTTCTTTTCGTGAATCTCTACTGAGGGAATTTAGAGAACCAGCATTTGAGGCTGACTGCAGTACAATTTTACTGCCGCCAACTTATATTTCACGGAAAGACCACAGAGTTAAGATAAGAGAGATTAGGGCTCGTACAGAGGCACATAGGCAGTCATTTTTCCCTCGTTCTGTTTGGGAGTGGAACAGGGAGAGAAGATGGTAGTTGTGGTACGAGGTAGCCTCCGCCACGCACCGTATGGTGGATTGCGGAGTATGTATGTAGATATAGAATATAATAGTGCTTACTAGTCATTATTTTTGTACATATAGCATTCTCATTTATTTGCTGTTACACTTGCCAGTAGCAACGGTAGCCTCGTTAACAGTAACAACAGTTCGTTGTCGGTGGCTACAGAGATGACAGCTGAATTTCACACAGTAACACTGTGTAATGATGTTGCTCATGTATCATACACTTTACTAAATGTAGGAGATTCGTTTTGAGCTCCACAGTAATCACCAATCAATTCAGACCTTCTTTTGTGGAACTGTAATAAGAACGTGGCTGTGAAATGTGAACCAGCTACACATCCCTCTAAGAGTCGAGCGGCAACTAACAAATTAACTGAACTGCCTTTCAAAACCTGCACTGAAAGCCAGAGCAGTGGTGCATGTACACACAAAGCACACAGCTGTGTTTTATTTCACTTGTGCATTCCTAAAATCTGGTTCCCGTAGAGTTACTCAGATCTACAAATAATGCAGCGTTTCTGGACACGTGTGGCATACAGCACTTCACCGTGCACTAAAACAAGAGATTATAACCTGATAGTTGTACCCATAAATGTGCGCCATGTCACACAGTCTTCAGGCGGGCCACATATGTTGTGATTTGGTGGTACAGAGGTGTTGTTGTTGTGATCTTCAGTCCAAAGACTGGTTTGATGCAACTCTCCGTGCTACTCTATCCTGTGCAAACCTTTTCATCTCAGAGTAACTGCTGCGACCGACATCCTTCTGAATTCATCTCTTGGTCTCAATCTACAATTTTTACCCTCCTCGCTTCCCTCCAGTACTAAGTAGGTGATTGTCGATCCCTCAGAATGTTCCTACCGACTTGCCTCTTCTTCTAGCCAAGTTGTGCCACAAAGCTACAGCCCTGTCTCACTCCCTTCTCAATCACTGCTGCCCTTTCATGCCCCTCGACTCCTATAACTGCCATCTGGTTTCTGTACAAATTGTAAATAGCCTTTCGCTCCCTGTATTTATCATGAGAATTTGAAAGAGCTTGTTCCAGTCAACATTGTCAAAAGCCCTCTGTGCCTACAAATGTTGTAAATGTAGGTTTACCGTTCCTTAACCTAGCTTCTAAGATAAGTAGTAGGGTCAAATTGGCTCGCGTGTTCCTACATTTGAACAGAACCCAAACTGACTTTCCTGAGGCCATCTTCTACCAGTTTTTTCATTTGTCTGATTTGCAATGGTGACTTATTAAAACGATAGTTTGGTGGTTCACACACCTGTCAGCACCTGCTTTCTGTGGATACGGAATTATTATATTCTTCTTGAAGTCTGAGGATACTTAGCCTGTCTCATACATCTTGCTCAGCAGATGGCAGAGTTTTGTCAGGGCTGGCTCTCCCAAGGGTATCAGTAGCTCTAACGGAATGTTGTCTACTTGCGGTGCCTTGTTTCTACTTAGGTGTTTCAGTGCTCTCACCAATTCTTCACACAGTGTCATATCTCTTACCTCATCTTCATCTACGTCCTCTTCCATTTCCATAATAATGCCCCCGACTACATCACCCTTGTATAGACCCTCTATATACTCCTTCCACCTTTCTGTTTTCCCTTCTTTGCTTAGAACTGGGTTTCCATCTGAGATCTTGATATTCATACAAGTGGTTCTCCTTTCACCAAAGGTCTCTAATTTTCCTGTAGGCAATATCTATCTTGCCCCTAGTGAGATAAGCCTCTACATCCTTACATTTGTCCTCTAGCCATCCCTGCTTAGCCATTTTGCAATTCCTGTCGATCTCATTTTTGAGACTTTTGTATTCCCTTTTGCCTGCTTCATTTACTGCGTTTTTATACTTTCTCCTTTCATCAATTAAATTCAATATTTCTTCTGTTACCCAAGGATTTCTACTAGCCCTCGTCTTTTTTTACCTACTTGATCCTCTCCTGCCTTCACTATTTCATCCCTCAAAGCTACCCATTCTCCTTCTACTGTATTCCATTCCCCTTTTATTGTCCTCTAATGCTCTCTCTGAAACACTCTACAACCTCTGATTTTTTCAGATTATCCAGGTCCCAACTCCTGAAATTCCTACCATTTTGTAATTTCTTCATTTTTAATATATAGTCCATAACCAGTAAATTGTGTACAGAGTCCACATCTGCCCCTGGAATATGTCATAGAACTTAAAACCTGTTTCCCAAATCTGTCTTACCATCATACAGGGTGTTACAAAAAGGTACGGCCAAACTTTCAGAAAACGTTCCTCACACACAAAGAAAGAAAACATGTTATGTGGACATGTGTCCGGAAACGCTTACTTTCCATGTTAGAGCTCATTTTATTACTTCTCTTCAAATCACATTAATCGTGGAATGGAAACACACAGCAACAGAACGTACCAGTGTGACTTCAAATGCTTTGTTACAGGAAATGTTCTAAATGTCCTCCGTTAGCGAGGATACACGCATCAACCCTCCGTCGCACGGAATCCCTGATGCGCTGATGCAGCCCTGGAGAATGGCGTATTGTATCACAGCCGTCCACAATACGAGCACGAAGAGTCTCTACATTTGGTTCCGGGGTTGCGTAGACGAGAGCTTTCAAATGACCCCATAAATGAAAGTCGAGAGGGTTGAGGTCAGGAGAGCGAGGAGGCCACGGAATTGGTCCGCCTCTACCAATCCATCGGTCACCGAATCTGTTGTCGAGAAGCGTACGAACACTTCGACTGAAATGTGCAGGAGCTCCATCGTGCACGAACCACATGTTGTGTCGTACTTGTAAAGGCACATGTTCTAGCAGCACAGGTAGAGTATCCTGTATGAAATCATAACTGCTCCATTGAGCGTAGGTGGAAGAATGTGGGGCCCATTCGAGACATCACCGACAATGCCTGCCCAAACGTTCACAGAAAATGTGTGTCGATGACGTAATTGCACAATTGCGTGCGGATTCTTGTCAGCCCACACATGTCGATTGTGAAAATTTACAATTTGATCACGTCGGAATGAAGCCTCACCCGTAAAGAGAACATTTGCACCGAAATGAGGATTGACACACTGTCGGATGAACCATTCGCAGAAGTGTACCTGTGGAGGCCAATCAGCTGCTGATAGTGCCTGCACACGCTGTACACGGTACGGAAACAACTGGTTCTCCCGTAGCACTCTCCATACAGTGACGTAGTCAACGTTACCTTGTACAGCGGCAACTTCTATGACGCTGACATTAGAGTTATCGTCAACTGCACGAAGAATTGCCTGGTCAGTTGCAGGTGTCCTCGTCGTTCTAGGTCTTCCCCAGTCGCGAGTCGTAGGCTGGAATGTTCCGTGCTCCCTAAGACGCCGATCGATTGCTTCGAACGTCTTCCTGTCGGGACACCTTCGTTCTGGAAATCTGTCTCGATACAAACGTACCGCGCCACGGCTATTGCCCCGTGCTAATCCGTACATCAAATGGGCATCTGCCAACTCCGCATTTGTAAACATTGCACTGACTGCAAAACCACGTTCGTGATGAACACTAACCTGTTGATGCTACGTACTGATGTGCTCGATGCTAGTACTGTAGAGCAATGAGTCGCATGTCAACACAAGCACCGAAGTCAACATTACCTTCCTTCGTTTGGGCCAACTGGCGGTGAATCGAGGAAGTACAGTACATACTGACGAACCTAAAATGAGCTCTAACATGGAAAGTAAGCATTTCCGGACACATGTCGACGTAACATCTTTTCTTTATTTGTGTGTGAGGAATGTTTCCTGAAAGTTTGGTCGTACCTTTTTGTAATGCCCTGTATAATCAATCTGAAATCTCTTGGTGTCTCCAGGTCTCTTCCACAGATACAACCTACTTTCATGATTCTTAAACCTCCATATTCACCTACTACTTTTCGTTCTCCTCCTTTTCCTACTACTGAATTCCAGTGCCCAATGAGTATTAAATTTTTTTCTCCCTTAACTATGTGAATAATTTCTTTTATCTGATCATACATATCTTCAGTGCATCATGTGCAGAGCTAGTTCGCATATAAACCTGTACTACTGTGCAAAAGCATTAACCCTGCTGTTTTTAGTAGCTTTATCCGCATTCCTAATTTTCATTCATTATTAAACCTACCCCTGCATTATCCCTATCTGATTCTGTATTTATGACCCTGTATTCACCTGACCAGAAGTTCAGTTTCTCCTGCCAATCAACTAACTAATTCCCATTATATCTAACGTTAACCTATCCATTTCCATTTTTAAATTTTCCAACCTATCTGCCCAGTTAATGGGTCTGACATTCAACGCTCCAATCCATAAAATTTAGACCTGGTGTGCTGAGGGAGCTCGTGAGTTTCCTGAAAGTCAAGCTTGCCCTCATTTTACCAGTGGAGATGCATGCTGTTCTCCTGATGGATGAGGCTAGTATCACTCACCATTGGAATGTGATTGAGCATTGGCTGCACCATTGATAATGATAAGACACCTCCACCAGATCTCGCCATTGCAAAAACTATAGCTTCTAATGTATTAGTTCTTATGCTGGGTGGTATTACCTCAAGATGGAAACAAACAATTGGTTACCATTACACAGGGCCATCTTTTTCCAGTTCTCACGCCAGACATCATTATAAGCTTCATTAGGGAATCTTAGGCACTCGTACAATGTTCGCTGCATTGCGTCAGTGACGGGAGGGCAAAATTGAGCTCTATGGCAAGAATTTGCAATTGTTGTCGAAAGGTTTTCAAAATTAGTTTCTGCCAGTGTCTTTGTGATGATAATTGGAAACTAATTTTCCTCACAGATACACCACACATTTTGAAAAACTAGGATTCACTTACTCAATGGGCAATCGGTCTTCCTCTGACGAAATGTTGTCGAGGGACGTGATCTGCCTTGTAATGAGGTACATATAAATCGTGTAGAATCTGTGAGTGAAGACGATGATAAGTGTGCTGAGGAAGTTGGTGAGCCACTCTGTAACATGGTGTGTGGTCACGCTGTCAGGCAGGTTATCAAGTGTCATGCACTTTGCAAATTTTGCGAGGAGCACCTAATAGCATCTGAAGAAAATATCTGTGAGCCTGTGAACGTGCTTTTACATCTAAAGTCCTTCACAGATACCTCACTTATTGAGCCATCAAGTGAGGTTTTCAGTGTGTTGCAAAAGGCAGAGATGTGTTTGAGAAGCAACAAGAAGAAATTACTCACAGGTGAATTGTTGCTCTCTGATGTAGCCACTGCCGTGCCTGCATCAGTGAAGGAGAAAGTAGTTTTCCCAGCCTGCCACAGTGCACAGGAGAAAATAATTCACAGTTTCCTGGCAACAAGAATTCATCTGGTTCCAAGGGAGGGAAATAAAAGATATCAGGGTGTAGTGACACAAGGCAGTAGAAGCAGGCCATCAGAAAGTTACTGCAGAAACTGTGATTTCCAAAATTGTTTGTGTAAACATATTGAAATTCCAGTTGTGAAATGTGAAGACCAATGTTTTAGAGTCATTGGCGAATCTAGAAAATTCGAGCATATCCTGTTGGGTGGCATGCTGAGCAGCCGGGTGGTCCAGCTGTTTCTCGGCCAGTTTGGCGGTGGCCATTCGTGCGGACACACAACTTGTTAGTGGTCGTGACCGTGTAGAATGCCAGGAAGTGGTTGCAGGTAACTTGCTGGAGCACACGGCTGCTTTCACATTTGTCCCTTGCTTTTATGGGATGGGAGATGCCCGGGACAGGACTGGAGTGTGTTGTTGTATGGATCAGGTTTTGCAGGATAAGCCCCATGGGGCAATTGATTCGGAATAGGGGCAGGGAAGGATGTCGCATAAGTTGGGTAAGCAGTTGAATACCTTAGTTGGGGGGAGGGGGGGGGGGGTGGCGGCGAGATATTTTGCATTTCGTGACACGATGAGAGGTTGTCAAGTCGCTGTCATTCTCCAAAGTATCACTAATGAACACTGATGATGACAGAAAAATTGTTATGAAGTATCATTAATGCAGTACAAGTCATCCAGTCGTACGATTTAAACAAAACTGAATTGTGTGGTTCCCTTAGTCTTAGATCAGTATTTATGTCTCCATGAATACATATTCTGTCCTTAGATCATTTTGCAAAAAAAAAAAAAAAAAGTCAATTTTCTTCAAGGACTGAGCAAATTCTTCAATATTAGTGTCTGGCATACAGTACAAAAATATAGTTATGATTTTTAACATGGGCCGTAATGGTGCAGCTGCCTCCATTGCATTTTCTACGCTTGTATCAGCCACAGTAAGGACACTCTATTGCACAAGTACTGTAAGCCCACCAACCTGATTTATGTTTTCTCCTCGATGGAGCCTCTTTGGTAGCACATCAGTCTGAAGTCATAAAGCTGAAAATCTTAATGAGTACAGGATGGTGTTTGCTAAAAAATATATGCCCCACCACAATTTTGGTTTCGTTTTTTCACATATTGCTTTCAACGTTTCATTGTTGGACAAAAAATTTGCTTATAACTGTCAATATTAATTTGGTTTGTAAAAAGTGTAGTGATCTAGGACTTTGGAAAAGTATAAGGAATCGTTTTATGCATCTGCAGTGGCACTGATCCGTTTGTGGGTACAAGCAAAATACTGAGCGTCGTGGTAGATTGTGCAAAATTTATACCTAATGGCTCAGTCAGTTAATGAAGTAAGCCAGTTTGCGCATCCTTACCAAAAGTAGCTCAAAATATATTTCTCTGCTATTTGCTACAGTAAAATTTTTAATCAGACATAACTTTTAATTAACATGGTTTGAAACAAAAGTAATTGTATTTTTGCTGTCAGATCCTTAGGCTACAATTGTAACAATGCTATCTGACCTAAATAACAAATGGGCAGATTTATGCCTACCTCTCATATGGATATCACTGAAAATCAGAACCAAAAGGTGTCCATAGACAGAAAAAGACAGAAAAAAATTATTGGTAGTAGTTGGGGTGTAATTGGAGCAGGCAGAGGGTGCCAGCTTCATCTCCCACAGTATGCCATGACTGACATGTATCAGAGGTCCATCCCCTGTGATACATGGCAGTTGCAGCTGATCTTCACTAAGCCAGAGTTTATTAACACGTAATGCAGTTTTCTTGTCTATGCCTGACAGAATACTAGGATTACGAATATGACCTGACATTTATATAAAAGAATAATAATGAGTCATGACCACAAAGGGGTAAAGGTGGATTCGTAGCCACTGGCACATCATTGTCCTCACATTGTGTACATTCAACAGAAGCTAGTTGCTTGATTGCATTGAATCCAGACGCTCCCAGCAAAGTGATTTGCTCAGAACCACCCATAAAATAATCGCTGTTCGTTTCTTGTTCTGGCAGAATCTCGTAGAATGACTTCTTTGTGTTCATCCAAATTGTCTACATTTGTTTGTTTTGCAATTTATTACTAATATAATTGTACATTTGTAATACTTTCCTATGAAAAAAAATGTGATTCTTTACTTTTTCGTGGATGTGTCTATGCATTTATAGTGGTAACAATAAATATGACAAGACAGCAAAATAATATAATACTTAAATTCTTATATTAAGCATAAAATGTAAACAAAAAGTGACATATTAAACTCGGGTAATAATACCAGTTAGACGTTCTCAACTATTTATCATCAAACAAAGTAGAATTATTTACTGTATGTCGTTAAAAGGCAGTATACCATTCCCCCACTGCATTTTTGGTAGTTACGTACAATATATGAGGTACATGTCTTTTATCCTGTATGTGCTTTCTGAATTTACCTTTCAGTTCGTTTTTGTAACAAAAAGTGCACTAAATAGGGCACAAACATAGACATCGTGCTACTCTAGACATAACTACGTTACATCTAGCTCAAAATAACTCAGCACCCACATACGACCAGTCTTGTTCTGAGCTCCAGGTGTGTCTACCTTTTTGTTCCAAAGGAGTGACCATCTTAGTCTGCAGTAATCTGCTGATCAGTCTACTTCATCCACTGTCAGCAGTTGCGTTAATTGTTAATGCGGTGATTTCCTTATTAGGCACTCCGGTTGTAACACCGAAAATGCAGGATGCCTGGCACCTGATACTGTTATATAATTTTTTTTGCTGAATTGTATGTAAATATTTGTAATTTAAATGCTTTCTTTTAATCAGTAAGAAAGTATGGTTCATCTGTAAAGGAGACCACATATAGGACACTGGCGCGACCAGGATTAGTTAAAAACTATGGAACTGTGTACAAAGAAACACATCAAAATTACTGGGTCAGAAGATATGAAATTTTACTTTTCCCATACATTATTGTAGCTGGTTCTAAAGTTTCGGTTAATCTTTACGTGTTTCGTTGTGTGTTGTCTACCCAATGTTTCACACTGTGTTGTTAATCACATACGCATGTTATTTTACGCAAGTGCTCTGGTTGACAGAAAGAGTCATCCAGTTTGTGTGCAATTTTTCAAGGATTAACAATAAATGACATATGATATGATAGAGGAGACAATTAGCTTGTACAGTGCGAGAAAAGAAACTGTGTGAGTGAGAAATCATATAGTCCAAAATTACAAGTCTTGGATATATAAAATATATTTTTATTCACAGAATACATGTGGCAGTAAGATGCTGACTACCAGCTGTGTAGGCAGTACAGTTTACTGTGTATCCTCTGTATTCGCTTATGCTCAGGAAACCTTATTTTTTACCTTTATATTTATTCTCATTGCCAGTTCTCCATTTCGTGAATAGCCTGGTGACACACAATAATATTTGAAAGTGTTGATGTGCAAGAGAAAACATTAGAAAGGGTATCACGCAGATTGATACCACAACTCTCTGCTCATTTGTGGCAAGATTCCAATTTACAAAATAATCATAATGTTAGGAACAGTAACCTTTCATTCTAGATGATATAATATCTAAATGATTATGAAACAGTAACACATCAAACACACAAAAATCGATAAAATAGTAGAAGCATCTGAAACTGTTACATTGTCTTGTAATTAGCATATACTAAAACTGCATTGTAGCACATTGCTCTGTTTTGCTGTTACCCAAAACTGAATGTCTGAAAATAATAAGAGGAATTTTGAAAATTCTACATGTATGGAAAATTGAATTTTGATCATTTTTATTTGTAATATCTAAATAGAGCAATACTATCAAACAACTGTTTGAAAACATATAGAACAGGTGGGGTTGAGATTTGCACTGTTCACTGTTGATCTGACATTTGCAAAGGACCGTCTGTGTATCTTTGAGTAGTAAAAATTTTATATCTATAAAAGCATATACTGTTTATTCACTTACTATGCTGACTGGACCTTAGATTCATATCCTATTCTTGTCAAAAATTTCGGGAAAATGAGGAGGAAAAGACAATTACTTGAGTTGCACCAGATATCTGCCAGCCCGCCATCTGAAGTGTTTACATTTCATCAAATTATAAATTCAGTAAGCTTACATCATTTTCACAGTCAAGAAATAAAAAGCATTTAGTACCAAGATTTTCTTTGTATCGTCAATAGATGGCTTATATGTGTAGAGTGGCCGCGCACCAGCAGTCCGTGAGAAATGTGGGACTGGAGCAGTGCAAAATAGGTCAATCTTAAATATTCTATAGTACATAAATCTCTCAGTTTCCATTATAGATGTGTTACTTTTGATAATTCTTTGCAGATGTAACTAATGTGTTCTTCCCAGGTCAACTTGGAGTCAATATGGACTCCTAAAAGTTTAACTGTTCAATTTCCTATATCTTTAGATAGTTCTGACAGAAAACGCTGGTTCTTGTCAGGTTTAGACAGAAGTTTGTTAGAGGAGAACCGTTTTTCTGCAGCATCTAGTGATTACAACCACATTTGTTGTACTACTGAAGTGTCTTGATGAGTTGCAATAGCACATTACAGATTGGGGAATATGATGTGGCAATTGATATGCCAATTCAAAAAAGCTGTACAGAAAAGAAATCATTTCTGCAAAGAAAAAAGCTAATGATAACTATATTTATCAGTCCAGCAGCAAATATAAAGCAGCATGGAAAATAGTTAAAGCAGAAACAGGGCTAATGTCAGAAAATTTACCTGTTCCTCTAAGTGCAGTTGAACTAAATAATAGTTTCATAAATTCTGGAGAATTAGCTATGACAGATGAAAGTAATTTAGACGATAGTGAGGACAGACTTCCCAAATTGCAGGAAACAGAGTTAACAGGCAACTTGCCAAAATTTGAATGGAGAACAATTTATCTTAAGGATATGCTGGATGTAGTCAGATCACTAAACAACTCCACAACTGAGGACATCCATGGTTTTTCTAATTTTACCATAAAGAAAATATGACACTATATGCATTCCACTGTCTTACTTAATCAATAGGATGTTTACTGAGGGAACATTTCCAGACTGCCTTAAACTGACAATTGTATTGCCCATATACAAAAAGGGAGACAGAAATTCACACCAAAATTACAGACCTATAGCAATAGTACCAATATTATCTAAAATTACTGAAAGTCCAATTAAACGATTTTTTTTTAGTGTCACAACCGTCTCAATAAGGCTCAGTATGGATTCCGAACTGGGCTATCAACAATAAAAGCAGTTCAGGAAGTTGTCTTATCAATATTACAAGGTTTTGAAAAAAGGGAACATACCTATACAACTTTATTTGATTTAACTATATATGACGGTAGTATCTGATCCCGAAAGAACAGTTACCGTGGATGACCATGCAGCTTTGCTAGAAATGAAATGATATTTAAATGGACACACTAGCTGCAAACAGGCGTTGATGTACTTCACTGGGGACATGTTGCAGCTAGGGTGTCCATTTAATTATCATTTCATTTCTAGCAAAGCTGCATGGTCATCCACGGTAACTGTTCTTTCGGGAACAGATACTACTGTCATATATAGTTAAAAAAATATGGCTTCCCGGCCACTGACCTTCTTGTGCGAACGCACACGCTATGCCTGAACTCGTACGGGACTTGGTAGATTAATCTGCCACGAGTAATGAGTATGATGGGCAAACATCTATTAGGCGCACTACGAATGTAGTGGTGTGGACATGTTGGGAATGTGCATCTCACGGGGAGCGTGCAAGGGATAAGTCCCTGCAGACGCACTATCCTCCGTGCCCGCGGTGGCTCAGATGGATAGAGCGTCTGCCATGTAAGCAGGAGATCCCGGGTTCGAGTCCCGGTCGCCGCACACAATTTCAACATGTCCCCAATGAAGTACATCAACGCCTGTTTGCAGCTAGGGTGTCCATTTAATTGTCATTTTATTTGATTTAACCAAGGTATTTGACACTGCCTCACATAGCATTTTAATTAAGAAACTAGAAAAATATGGAATAACTGAAACAGAACTATTACTGCTGAAATCATATTTGACAAACACAAACCAAATGATCTATATAAATTCAAACAACAAATCTGACCTTCTCAAGGTAAAATATGGAGTCCCACAAGGGTCTGTACTGGGACCTTTCTTATTCATTGTGTATGTGAATGACCTGCCCAACACATTACCATATTAATCTGTAATGTATGCTGATGACACAACTTTTATCATGTCACATAATGATGTGGATGTTGTCAAACAAATGAACAAATCTATGAAGGAAATGGCAGCTCACTTGTTCCATGAAAATAGGCTGTCGTTAAATAGAGATATTAATGATGGACCTAATGAAATCAGACATTCAGTAAAATTGCTAGGCATTTGTCTTGATACCAAATTGTGCTGGAATACTCACACAGAAAAGCTGTGCAGTAGGTTGGCAAGATTTCTATATCTCCTTAGGAAACTGAATCATTGTGTCAGTAAGGAGAGCATACTTACGGCATACCATGCCTATTTTCATACTCATCTGCATTACGGAATACTTCTTTGGGGAAACTCTGCTGGGGCAAAAGATGTTTTCCTCTGGCAGAAGAAAGCCATTAGATGTATTTTTGGTGTGAGCAATTTAACTTCTTGCGGACAGTGCTTCATTGAGCACAAAATTCTTTCAGTTCCCAGTCTATACATACTTAAAGCACTTATGCATGCCAAAGAGAATTCCCACATGTAGGAAAGCAGGTCAGATGTGCGCTCATATGAAACCAGACATAGGAACTTATTAGACATTCCTTGGACACGTTTGAGTTAAATCCAAAATAATTTTTTACATGCTGGCAAAACATTTTACAAAAATACATCACATGGAATGAGGGAATTGCATGAGAATAGATTTAAAATGGTAGTAGAGACATGGTTGAAAGAGAAAGCATTCTATAGCATAAGTGAATTCCTACATGATGAAAAAATATGATTCTCTATTATTATAAATGTGATTGTGATCAAAGGAACTGTAATTTATGTCATACAACCACACTGACCTTTTGTATAATCATATACCATATGTTAACTTTTGTGTAATCTTTAGTACCACAATCTGTATAACTATGTAACTACTGACCTTATGTATAATCATTTGTATAACCATCTGACGATGCCTACACAACACAACAGTTGTCTACAGGCAAATAAATAAAATAAATAATCACATGTAAGTTTCTTAATGACTGCATATGAGCAGTAACGACTTATGTAGTGGAGTACAGGCCACACATACTCATCCAATTCCTGTATATCAACATCTTCCACAACTACATTTAACTCTTCATTATATGTCACTCCTGGAAGGTCATGTATGTCTGTCTCAGTAGAAAAAATGTCATCCTTGGCAATTACAACACCACCCATTTTTGGGACTTTAATATTAATGATACATAGCTTCATACCCTCAGTTTCTTTCTGTCTCAAAAATCTGTCTAATTGGCACATGGTAATTACCACCACTCATCTGATAAAATTTACCAAACCTGCTTTCCAGGTCATCAGTTTGAACCTTGCCTGTTAGAATGTATTGCCTCTTTTTCTCATTGAGCCAATACCTAGGCTGATCCACCAATGTGAGAATGGTATGCCCAAGAGCTAAATGTGTTTGTCTGCTAAGACCAATTAAACCCTGAGAATTTTCCTTTATTAACCAATTTGCAAACTGATGTAGGAACTCCAGTATGTGCTTAGAATTCCTGGTTATTGGCTGTTGAATCCTATTTAATAACCTTTGACCTTTTAATAATGTTTTTACATTAACTGCATCTACCACTTGCAAATGATCTCAATGAAAGTTGCAGTATTCAATATTGTGTTTAGAGCCTAATTCTCTGAGAGCAATAGCTGTTGTATGGTCAAAAATATGGAGAGCAAGTTTTACATTCTGCCTTTCTATGGTTCAGGGATACGGTGATTTAAGACATAGCTTGTTTGCAAATGTCAATAAATTTGCCTTTTCCAGCAAATGAAGAGATTTCAAGCTGTTGAAAGACGCAAAACCATCACCCAGCTCATAATTAAAATCCGGAAGCTCTATAATATCTTCTTTCTGATTCAGCCAGTTGTTTCTTATGCATTTTGATGGGTGCACACTATCGATTAGAAAATAAAATGGCCTCCTTCCAGCACCTGGAGAAGGGTGTCGGTACTTAATTTTAAGTTCGGGTGGGTCACTGGAGTAAGATACAGCTTTCTTATTGATGGTATTATTATGAGATACAATACCAACAACTTCAAACTCCATGCTTTCTAACTTCGATACAATATCTTTAAGGAAGGTGAAAAGAGCAGGGGCGTGCAAGACTTTGTCCGGCAGAATATGAGCTACATCGGTGTACTGTGTATCCAAACCACGCACCACGAATACGTAGGCTGCAGATGCAAATTCACTACTATTGTAGGCCTGGCCAACTATGTTTCCCCCTTTGTGACTTTAAATGGATTTCATGCACCGAGAGGAGACTGCCCGGTCTTCTTCAGTTAAAAATCTCACTGTCCTAGTTATGTATCCCAGAAAATGTGCAGGAACTTGTTCAAGAGCAGTATTACTAGCAAATCCACCACATATTCTAGTCAGAGTAGCAGGGCTAGACATAGTTATTATACCACTGCTTCTTAAAAACTTGTAACACTGAGGAGAAATAGAATGAACTAATGACCACAAAACTAAAATATCCCACGAATATCTTGCAATTTTCTTCTTGCATTTTAGCAACGGAATCTGTTCTTCCATAAAGTTTATAATTTCATGTTTATCTGGCAAGTTTTCAGATAAATTATTCAAAATAGTGGTTATGAAATCAATACTCTCATTAGGTTCCTGATCTTCTCTGTTGCTAAATTTTAACTCGACAATATTAAGAATATTAGCTAACTGTGTTTTGGTACTTACGGTTACTAGAAACTTTATGTTCCCTATTTGACCAAGCTGTTAATCATTGACATGGACAGTGAAAGTGAGATTTGCGTTAATTGTAACATACCACAGAACTCTCAAAAATGGCATTTCACTAATTAAAAGAAAATACACACTACTCAACTTTTTGACACAGGTCCACTCATTCGAATGGCTACTATTAATTTTATCACATAATACCTTCAACGAAAAGAATGATATTTTCCTTCTTGTGGTGTAGTTAAATAATCAGGACATTCTGGCAATAGTGCTGGTATTGCACCTATAAACAAATATTAATTCTCAGTACCTTACCATATAAACCAAGAGTGTAAGAGATTCATCCAATAATTATATAACCTAACTCAAAGTCCGTAAACGACCAACTTACCTTTCCTTAGACGTGGACGATCAAGAGGCGTGTAATTAATCTTCCAGTCTTAGCATCATATGACGATGTACTTCTTTCTATTTCGTGTGCATGGAAATGCAGCTCACAAATCTGTTAAAAATAATGGATTACGTTACGTTAATATGAGAAAAGTTTGGCCTATGTATACAGGTTATGTTTATAAATCACAATTAACACTCAGACTAAACAGAACCATTTCATAGGTTTATTTACTAAAGCTGCTACTTACCACAGAGTGATCTGAAGGGATGAAATTGTCACGGTGAACTGCTCTTATCCATTCTCTCCATGCATCTTCACCACGAGGGAAATGGAATGTACTGACTCTTTCCCGAGCAGTATAATTGCCTGTACTAGCAGGCATAAAGTCTTCTTTTTTCCTTTACTGCATTTCGATTCCCGCCCCCCCCCCTTCACCACCGTACGCTGCTCTGCAGCCTACAGACGTTAAAAACGTAAGAAGAAAAGAAACAAGCAAAACAGGTGATAAAATGGTGACTTAAATTGTAAAACGGCGGAAAATTGTGGAAAGTAGGCATACAGCATCTACGTGGCACGTTTATATGTTGAAGTACTATGAACACTATTACACTAACATTTCAATTCACAATCATATAACGGCTACACAGGCGAATCAACCACGACAGCACATGTTGCCTTGTGTTAGTTATGACCCGAGAGCTTACATCACGAGCGACTCCAAAGACAGTGTAGCGGCCTTGTTCCTAGATACGTGCGTCTCGCGGGCCCCGAGGAATTGCTTCATGACGTCATCAAAAAGGCTGAAAGCGTGACAGCGCTGCCTGGTGACTAGGCCTGTAAACAACTCTGTTGACGTATGTGACGTCACACGTTGGCTACAGTGTTTATACAGACTTGCCTTCAGCTGTTGTTTTGGAATGTCAAATCAAGCCAGATTGTTTGAATGAAGCTTCCCTTAACAGAATAAAATGTATAAAGAACGTTTAAATGCGAATAATCTGTATTAGGGTGACATGATAAATCCGCAGCGTAGACAAGGTTACATATTAGAGCCGTACGTGATTGATTGAAACCAACTCATTACAAATTATTGGTCGAAAGGCAGAGTGATTTATAGCTTAACACATTTTACGCATTGCGGACAATGTGTCTAAATGTTTTTAACGCATTAACTGCTGCTTACTAATGTAGGCTAACTACCACTGAGACGTTTGCAGCACGAATTTGTCTTTGAACCCATACCAGCAGTAGCAAATGCGGAAAAACGAATCAAATATGGTAAAGGATGCGTAGTGGAACGCCCATTGCATTTTTCCAGTTTGTGTACGATATCTGTACGTAATATGCATCAAAACACGTCGGATGGTTGTTCATTTTCTAATATATGTTTTTTGGGGATGACCTAGTAGTATTTTTTTTTTTATTATGAGAAATGCGTTAAATGTGGGAAAGTGCATTTAAATATGCCACAAACAAATATTAGGCAAAGGCACACATCTGTCTGTTACCACAACCTTTATTTCTCATTCGCTGTGTTCCACAGCTGTCAACGAAATTATCGCTTTTCAACCTAATGTAGACCTCAGACTATGCTACAAATAAAGTTATTACTCCAGTCAAGGTTTCTAGGGAAAAGGGGGCGAAATCCAGTATAGTGCTCTTGCCCAGATATGTGCTCTTGCCATGTGTGTGTTACCGATATGCTTAAATTTTGATCGTTGATTTTCTGTAAACAAACAGCTATATGCCAATCACACCTTCCTGTATGTAGTTTCTCAAAAATCCAGTTTATGTGATCTTAAAATAAAAAGAGCTCAATGAGGGAATATTAATAGATCGAAGCAAAACTGACATCTCCAAGTTGTAAGACTGCTATAGATGGAAGTCACTGATTGTCAGAGTGTGTCAGTGGGACAAAACATTTGAAGTAAATCACGAAGCTTTAGGTTAGTTCAACTATTACTTCTTAGTGTAGTAGGCAGTCACAATTTTCTTCCGTATTTTTATGTATATACATACTACACAAGCAACCAAATGGTACCGTTCCACTCGCAAATAGAGAGAGGGAAGAAAGGCTGTCTATCACCCGAGCCCTGATTTCTCATGCCTTCTAAATTTTCTCAATAGTGTTATACAAAATAATACTCGCACATAGTTTGAAACTACTGGTAACCTATCTAGCATCCAGCCTCTGAGTTGCTTCAATATGTTGCTTAAATCTGACATGGATCTCAAACTTTGGAGCAGTACTCATGAATGTGTCACATAAGTGTTTGATACGGGTGGTCTAAGTGATCTTCCCCTCATTTCCAGTCACAAAACATATTCATCTTCCCAGAGGAAGGAAGTAATGACCCTGAAAGCTAGAAATGGATTTTTTTTATTCAAGTGCTGTTTCTCTCATACTTTGTACAAAGCATTTCAGAATTTTACAATGAGTACTGGCAGCCCTACATATAATGGTAACATTAAAACCCTGTTAATTTGAACCTTAGTGTTAACTATCATATGCATCCTTGAGTAAGAACATTACGTTTAATTATAATTATAGAAGGAGAGGCTAATAAAATAATTTTTTTACTTTGTATTTTATTAATATCTTAAGATTTTCAGTTTTTTGCCCGATGTCTTGCAGCAACCTCTTAAAGACTTTCAATCACAATGTGAAATTCCATTCCCTTCCAGTATTTTGCAAGTTCATTTCACTGAACAGAGTAAAATTACCCCTATTATGGACAACAAATACTATTAGGGAGTAAATATGTTGACATGTAAGTGAAAGACTCCGAAGGCCCTGAAGAGACTTCTGTAAGAAGCTGCACTATCGATTTTACACAATAATTTTACTCACATGGATCAAAAGTTCTGTTAACTTGCCATATCAGATTTGAATAATATCGCAAGCTTTTTATAACAGCCTCCATCACCGTCACCAGTAATGGTACTGGTATGTAATGGTATGGTGTACTGTAGCAGCACATTAAAAGTGTTTCAATTGAATTGATTCTGCATTATCTCTCTTCCCCATGTCCTTGACATTAATGCTACCAAGTTATGTTCTTGTACAGTAATTAGTTTCCATGTTATTTTATTTATTTATCGTGTCAGAAGCAAACTAAAAAAAAAAAAAAACAATATTAGATACATTACTACATACATACATACATACGTTATGGTTTATAAATTAAACTAGTTAAGAATGAAATAAATGATTAGACACAGATTGTGTTGTCAAACATAAGGTAATTTTAATCTATACAGTGGATGCCCAAAAATTTGCAACCTCCAGTGCACTTTGTCTAGCGTTTTACGAGGTCCTCCATGGTGCACACAGTTGGAGGTAATGTGCATTGTAGTAGATGTGTTGATGTCTGCACGGCAGCTCCGCAGTCACACTGGAGAGAGTCCACCTGGAAGCCCCACCCCTCCAGATTACTCTTGGATCTTGTGACAGAAGAACGCAGGCGGTTGAGTGATTTCCAAGTGGACCATTTCTCTGTGTGGCCTGGGGGAAATACTTCTTGCAGGATCAGCCACTCCTCCAGATGCTGGCATCTGACCTGCCATCTCTTCTCCCGGCATTGATGTGGAGTGTCAGCGAGTGGTTCTGTACTGTGAAGGAAGCTCTTTCTAGACACAAGTCTTTGCTGTGCCAGTAGGTGGCCATGTAGTGGGTGGGCTTCGGATGTTAATGCCTTCTTCATTTCACTCCGTGCTGCTGTATCTCTTCGGATGTCCGGGGGGGCTATGCCGGATAAGCAGTACAGTTTTTCCACAGGTGTGACTCTTAGACAACCCGTAGTGATA
Organism: Schistocerca nitens; assembly: GCF_023898315.1. NCBI lineage: Eukaryota > Metazoa > Arthropoda > Insecta > Orthoptera > Acrididae > Schistocerca > Schistocerca nitens. Next base: position 2,904,301 of record NW_026045998.1, on the reverse strand, counting down.
CGACATGTCTCATTCAGAGCAACATCAACTTTCTTTGTATGTGTAGATCTGCACCATACTGGGCAAGCGTACTCAGCTGCAGAGTAGCAGAGGGCTAATGTGGATGTGCGCACTGTGTCTGGCTGTGCTCCCCATGTTGTTCCAGTCAGCTTCCTAACCACATTGTTCCTGGCAGCCACTTTTTGCTTTGTTTTTAAGCAGTGTTCCTTATATGTAAGAGCACGGTCCAGAGTGACTCCGAGGTATTTTGGAGTCTTGCAGTGTTCTAAAGAGGTTCCTTCCCAATCTATCTGCAAGGTTCTACTAGCCTGTCTGTTTCGGAGGTGGAAAGCACAGGTCTGGGTCTTAGAAGGATTTGGTTTCAATTGATTGTCCCTGTAATAGGCAGTTAATTCTTCCAGAGCATCAGTTAGCTTCCGCTCCACCCTCTCAAAGCTGTGATCTTGTGCTGTGATTGCTCGGTCATCTGCATATATGAAGCTTTGTGTTCCTTCTGGTAACGGCTGGTCATTAGTGTATATATTGAAGAGGGTGGGTGCCAGTACACTGCCCTGTGGCAACCCATTTTTCTGCTGCCTCCATCTGCTTCTTTGTCCTTGATATTCCACAAAATATCTTCGGTTCTGCAGAAGATTTCTAATTAGACAGGTTAGTTAATAGTCCTTTGTGAGGTTGCATAGCTTCAACAACAAGAGCCTGTGGTTGACAGTGTCGTAGGCAGCTGAAAGATCTATAAACACCGCTCCTGTTATCTGCCACCTTTGGAAGCCGTCCTCTGTATGCTGTGTCAAATTCAACACCTGTGCTGTACAGCTCTTCCCTTGTCTGAATCCTGCCTGTTGAGGGATCAGTAATGGTTCTATCATATCTGTAATTCTTTGGAGGATCAACCTTTCCAATACCTTATACAGGTGGCATAGGAGGGAGATTGGCCTATAGCTTTTGGGGTCAACCCGGTCTTTCCCTGGTTTATGTATAGCTATAATTTTTACTTTCCGCCAAGATTTTGGTATCTTGCCGCTCTTGACACAATTATTCATTAGCTCGAGTAGCCAGCACTTTGCGCCTGGACCAAAGTTCTTGATCTGTTCACTTCTTATGTCATCTACCCCTGCTGCTTTTCTGACTTTGCACTTATTTAGAGCTGAGTCGAGCTCATTCAAACTGAGTGGTCGAGACAGAGTGTTTCCCTCTTGTTCGGGCTCCCTTTCCAGGGTTCGTCTCCCGATTTTACTGGTATGATCAGGTTTACCATTTTTCAAAAGCTGGTATGCGATATGGTCTGCCTCCATATTTGTATGCGTATTTGGTTGGGAGGGATCATTGTTAAGGTGTCGTAACAATCTCCAGGCCTTTTGACTACTTCTACTCATCTCACATTCTGTCATCAGTTTAATCCACTGCTCTCTCTTCGCCTCAGAGATTGAGAGTATTTTGCGCAGCCAGATAAGTCTCCTCGCTATAAGGGTTTTCTTCATATAGTCGATAGTATCCATCCAGCAGAGCAGCTGTTTCAGGTGTCACACCCTGCAGATACATTGTCCTACACCCTCTTGGAATTGATGCCCGGGAGCAATGTTTGACAGTTTGAACAAAGCTGTCATACTCTTCAGGAATAGGTCGCACAGACTTAATCTCCTTGTCCAGCATCTTAGCAAATTTTTTCCAATCAGCTTTCTTGAAATTGTATCTCCGTTTGAAATTCACCTCCTGTGGCCTTATTGCTGGAAGAACTTGACACAGTAGTGGCCTGTGTTGCGTCTTTGGTATGGGCGTGCACACTGATTTGGAGCAAAGCTGTGTGATGTCCTCACTCACAAAGAGGAGGTCAGGGTTAAATCCACGTTGCCACCTGCCACTGTTGAAGGAAGGGGGGTAGCTTGCTGTTATGTATAAGAGACAACTGGCAGGATTCAGCCCAGGAGAGGACTGCCTCCCCATTTTCGTCATCTTCAGAGTATCCCCACAAATGACTATGGCTGTTAAAGTCACCGATTACTACAGACGTCTTGCTGTTATGGAAGTTCCTGGGTGGTGTGAAGGAAAATGCAGCCGAAGGGGGCTTATACACAGAGGTAGCCAAGCAGTTACTCAGCTCCACTGAAATGACTTCGATGTTATTTTCTACGGTGCAGTGAGCACTGTTTATGTGAAGTCCTGGTCTTACAAATATAGCACTTCCATACTGAGAGTGCGGTGTTTCTGCAGCTAGTTTCATGCCCGGTAGTTTTGGTCGTCTCTGTCGCTCATCTCTATGCGTCTCTTGTATACATAGGATGTTGCATTTTTTGTCACGGCATAGGTTGGATAACAGATGTTCTTTGGCTGATGATATGCCTTCAATATTTATAGATATGATAGTTAAAGTTGGCTCTGATAAGGACTGTTTATTTCCATGTTATAACATGTTAAATATAGAAAGTTTAACTGTAACCAAGCAGTGGTTTTCTTTGGTGACAATATCAGTTCCAGTGCACAACTGAATTTAAAAATCTGTCTTGTGGGGTGAAAACCCATTACTGCTGCTATCTTGTGCTGACAATGAGATGACTTTCATAGAAATACTGAGTTATTTCATTTGTAATACAGTTTCATAGTTTTTGTAGTTGCTCACGATCCTTACACTTGCATGCAACGGGTGTAGCGTCAGCATACAGAACTATCCTTGAATTTGAGGAGCAGTATTTTCTCATTTACACAAATCAACAAAAGAAAGTATCCCAGTACAAAGTCCTGGGTACCCTGTATTACCCATCAGTAATGTTAGATCTGTGTGTGCCACTCGCCATCCTTATGAGTGAAAACTGATTTGTGTTAGATAAGGTTTTATTAAACTGTGAACAATTATCAGCATAATTACCAGCCGTTTTCCCTTAGTATTTACTATCTCTCTCTACAAGCAACTGATAGAGATTAGCTAAAACAAATCTGTAATTTCAGATGGAGGTCTGTCTATATCTAAAATTATGTTTCCTTTCCCATCTATAGCTTATCGCAGAAAGTTGAGTAACACCTTCAACACGTAGGAATTACATCTTTGAGCACCAATTATTGCCACTTTTTGCAACATCACCATAAGGTTTGATATCCCTACTGAAAGATGAGCAGAAATTCTTTGTTAATGGGTGCATAATAAGATTCTTTTTTGGTATACCAATGCTCAGTAATAACTGAAACATCTGGTTTATTAAAACATGCTACTATGTCCAAATCATTGTGCTTATTTCCTAGGCTCGTAAAGTTTTGGAGGATGATCTTGGTTTGCAGGTTGCATTCCATCCACATATTTATTTATTGTAACCATAAATATCCCCATTAAGCAAATCAGATGTGCTTGTCAAACAGGGAAGAGCAAACAAAAAGCCAACACATGTACAAAATAATAATAAAAGGAAAGATTCCAAGAGTTCCTGACAGCAAAATGTAAAACTTAATTGTTTTTGGATATATTACTTCTTATATCCTCCATTCAAAAACTTAAGAAGGCTGTTAGTTTAGTGTCTTCAAGGCATAATGCTGTTTCATTGAGCATCGCAACAATCAAGTCTGAGATAGTAGTGTACTATGTTACTACCTATGAAGAAATTCATGCACTGGATGTGAAGTGCACAGTTTAGTCTACCCAGCAGAAGATGGCCCTGCACTGTTCTATACCATCATGAATATACTTATACATTAGTGATATATTCATCACTGACAGAAAATTGAATAATCACATTTTTGCTTCAAGTTTCTGAAATGGCAGTTGATGAGATCATATCTGAAGAGACAGCTATCAACCCACACTTTCAGCATGAGGTAGGACTAGCAATTACCAGAATTCTGAAATGTGGATCTTGTAAACCTAGAGTTGCTCTAGGAAAACAAGTAAGATGTGACACGTGTTCCAGATCAAAGATGAGAAAATAAAAGGTTGCTGTATTAGTTATAGCACACAAATATGCAGTGAATAAGAAGTGTGAAATGACTGTGTTCGCCGGCCGCGGTGGCCGAGCGGTTCTAGGCGCTACAGCCTGGAACCGCGCGACCACTACGGTCGCAGGTTCGAATCCCGACTTGGGCATGGATGTGTGTGATGTCCTTAGGTTAGTTAGGTTTACGTAGTTCTAAGTTCTAGGGGACTGATGACCTCAGAAGTTAAATCCCATAGTGCTCAAAGCCATTTGAACCAACCATTTTTTGGCTGTGTTCAAAGCTATGTAGACTTGTTTAAATCCTGGTTTAAGTAATTCACATTATTTCATTGCTGTTTCCTGCTGTCATCCATTAATATGGTTCAAATGGCTCTGAGCACTATGGGACTCAACTGCTGTGGTCATAAGTCCCCTAGAACTTAGAACTAACTAACCTAAGGACATCACACACATCCATGCCCGAGGCAGGATTCGAACCTGTGACCGTACCGGTCGTGTGGTTCCAGACTGTAGCGCCCTTAACCGCGCGGCCACTCTGGCCGGCCCCATCATCCATTAATACCTCAATGTCAACAACTACTTTGTTACTTTAAAACCTTCAACATGTTCACTGTGGCTGACACAAAGGTCAATAAGAGCTACTAACACCATGCTTTTAAGTGTCATCCACAGTGAATGTGCAAAACAAGAACATTTTTGCAATTTAATTGAAAGTCCTAATTCAGCTTCCTTTTTCAGGCATGTTTATTTTTAAATATTAAAACTGATGAGAGTTTCATTACTAGACCACTAATTTTGAAATCTGGATGACATCATCCCAGCACTGTAACAAAATGTGCACCATACACAACAGGTTAAATGCAATGTCTCCTCTCCACAAATTTGCACCTCAGATGTGTTGTATGTCATATAATACTACAGTTAATTTTCCATATATCTGAGCAAAACCAGTTCTTGCGTGTCCAAGTTTATCTCATCTAGGCATTGCACCTTTCCCTTAACTTTAGTGTGCTTTACAATAAAATTTGTATGAAAAGTTTTCTGTGCTCCTACACCTACAGCTAATGCTTGTATAACCCAGTGTGCCATTCAGGTGGTTTACTTGTGTGTCAATATAATTGTCAGGTTTGGTATGAAAGGGTTTCTTGAAATATATTCCCACATAAATTTTTTAGTATCTATTCTCAGTTGCAAAATATATTACACACTGTCAGTGCCATTTCAATGCAAAAACTTTAAATCATGCTGGGGAATATACCAATAACACAGTTCCAGCACACCTCAGAAATTTGATTTTAGTTGCTTCAACCAATGAGAATTACGGACCAAGTCTTGCACTGCCCTGTTTTGTGTATTAACCCGTTGGCTGGCATGAATGTGCCAGTGGTCACAGCAGACTACTCTGCTGGGGCCAGCAGTGATATGGTAACTACCAGGTATCAGCAATTTTACACTTTTATCTTACTGAGGAAAAATATTTACTTATTTTTGATATTCCTTGCCATTTCCAGACTATTTTTGGGTGTGCAGTATTTTTATTTAAATGTCTTACAAAACCAAATGATTAAATGACTACAAAGTTATTCATGAATTCATTTTTAGATACATATTTAACTGTGTAAAGGATAATTCCTGAAACAGTAATTAGCATTCTAGCTGTTCTTTTTAGCCACAACTGTACAGATGCATATACTTCACATTCAAAGTTCCTAAATGCCTGGTTAACACATTGACTACCATGCTGCTAACAGCAGAGCAGGACACTTAATGCTGTAGGCCTAACCTGGTGGTGAAACATCCATTACTAGTCATGTCAGGGTCAAGAACTGCAGACGATAATCTCTCAGGGAGTACTATAATCTAAAAACGTAAAATTATAACTAAAAAGGTCATTTCCAATTATGTCTACCAAGCAAATTATGCTTTCAGTCAGTGATTTCTTTTGCCATAAATGACTAGTGAACGCACATGCCAGAGGATGGTAAATATTCACACTTTGCCTCTGACAAGCAGCAAAGCCATTAGAAACAGCTATGCACATAGTCCAATTTATGTTGAAATTATCACCTGGGTATTTTAATTAAATTTGGTCTACTATAAGCAACATGATAAAGGAATCAAAAGAAACACACACACACTGAATTAATTTCTTTATTAACAACGCTCGGATTTCCACATCACCATAGAGGGGACTAGTGCAGCAGGGGATACAACCCATCGGCTTTGAACAATGACGTCACAAGTCGCCAGAGAGCATGTATTACAGAGATGAAAGAGCTGAGGAGAATGTTGAGAAACAAAGGAATGCGAGAGAGATAAACATTGATCTTGTCAAAAGCATAAGTGTTTTTTGACTTAAAAAAAAAAATCTCACGAGATAGAATAAACTGATCCTACTTTATTAAGCAATATCTTGTCAAAAGCCGAGAAGCGATTGTTCTTAATGTTCTAGCTACCTTCAGTACGTAATAAGTGTTTTTTGACTTAAAAAAAAAAAAAATCTCACGAGATAGAATAAACTGATCCTACTTTATTAAGCAGCTCCCTTCAGTACCTAATAACTGTTTTTTGCCTTTTTTAAAAAAAAAAATCTCACGAGATAGAATAAACTGATCCTACTTTATTAAGCAATATCTTGTCAAAAGCCGAGAAGCGATTCTTCTTAGTGTTCTAGCTCCCTTCAGTACGTAATAAGAGTTTTTTGGCTTTTTTTAAAAAAAAAAATCTCACGAGATAGAATAAACTGATCCTACTTCATTAAAGAATAGTGTTCTTTGGCTTTTTAAAAAAAAAAATCTCACGAGATAGAATAAACTGATCCTACTTTATTAAGCAATATCTTGTCAGAAGCCGAGAAGCGATTCTTCGTAGTGTTGTAGCTGCCTTCAGTAGCTGATAAGTGTTTTTTGGCTTTAAAAAAAAAATCTCACGAGATAGAATAAACTGATCCTACTTTATTAAGCAATCAGTAAAAAAACGAAATGGAAAGATAACAGCAAAAGCTGTTATGTTTTAGTTTAGTTTTTTTATTGATTGCTGAATAAAGTAGGATCAGTTTATTCTATCTCGTGAGATTTTTTTTAAAAAAAGCCAAAAAACACAATCCACATTACCTCAATATCATTACGAAAAATATTAAGTACCGGACGAATAAAAAACAAACAATTAAGTTAATTAAATCACACATTTAATGATGCACCGAATATCAAGCGATCGCTTTTAGATTAACATTCAATTATTTTAGTGATAGTGCTTATTAGAACACAGAACTGCTTTATTATCTATGCCTCGAAGTGAAGACATTACGATCTATGACTAAGGAATGACGTCATTGTTCAAAGCCGACGGGTTGTATCCCCTGTTGCACTAGACCCCCATAGAGGTACCAAGCTTGATGCGTTACTCGTTTTTTTACATGGCGAGTTTCCCCAGTAGGCCTATAAACCATGAAACTGACAAAAAGCTACTTCTCGCTGTCTTCTCTTCTTTGGATTTTCACTTCAGAAACTGAAACATTACAAAAACAGATTACATCACTCACAAATCTGGATTGAGTCATTGCAATTCATACCTATTTTACTGTAAAAAATTCTGACTATGATGAATGATGTAATTTTGAACATTCAAAAGTTTTCAAATGTGCAGGTTACTGACGTTAGAATACAGTTCCTACACACTTTTTGATCAGGAAAAAGTTACGATGATTGCAACTTAAATACCGAAGCCATTTGTTATGAGAATACGCTATTACCACAAATAATCCACATAGATGCATTGAAAGAAACTTTACTGGGTAACATAATGCATCAGAATACTATAGGCAGAAAGAATGAAATTTCTGTAGATTTACCATACACTTTACTTTTCTTGAGCATTATAAGATTACTAACGGAAGTTACTTACCGTCCATTATCTGGAATATATACTATCCTTTCTCCTCTGCAAACATCTGCTTTTGCAGCACGTATTATCAATTTTTTTCCGTGATTGAAAAGCTTTAACGCACACAAATCACAAAACCCGCCATTATACACACACACACACCCCCACAATGCATTAGCATGTCATGTTCAAAGAATATCCGCGTTTCGAAAACTACCAGCGATATTGGCTAGCGTGAGAGACGACGTCATGTCATGATGTGACGTCATGATTCCTCGGGGCCCGCGAGACGCTTCTTTCCTAGATGGCCATGCTAAAAGGAAAGCCATATCTTCTGTAGCAGCGTCTTGGGCTGACATCTGTTGGCGACACCGGGCAACACTGCAGAATTCAAGCGCTGCTAATTTTACTTCGCATTGACAAGTTTAGCAGGAAAATATTGGAAGTAACATACATTATCGCAGGTATATCATTTAGTTATTTTTAATTTTCTAACAGAATTGCAATAAGTGGCCACATCTTTTGATTATCTGTAAATGATGTACTTCATACCCATCAAGTTTTGTGGTAAGGTGCTCTTTACATATGGTAACGTTACAGGTCTAGTTGCAAGCAAGCTTTACAATTAATAATTATTTTTGGAGGGCTCGGATACATTAATTCGTGCCTAAGAATTGGTCAATACGAATAGTTTTGCCATCTGAGTCATTGCGGGTGAAGTACATAGCGTGAAGTGATGAACTCATAGTTTTCCGTATTTTCAACTACAGCCAGGAACTTTCTAGGTCGATCTATCGACCACGGCTTGGCTACACATACATATCCTTCTTGCAACGCATCTCCATCACAGCCGCAAATTGCGTCTTTCGCCTTGTTGCATCTTGTTTATTTTTTTGTATCGAATTTCAAGCATACTTTCAAACTTGCTATTTTAGATCCTTACTTCGACTATTCTCCAGGTTTAGGTGGACTATATGTAAACAGCACGATGCTGTCAGCCCAAGCAAGGGGATTCACTCAAAAATTATTCCCGCGTTTCGTCTCATCCAGTGGAACTATCGAATTATGACTCAAAATTCCGCGGAAATGCCAAGAATATCAGCTTTCGTACCAACTGGGTCCGTATTAGTCTTCCCTCGCTCCTGTACTGAAATGACAATTTTTTCTTTCGCCTACGGCGCCAGTCTGTTCGTTGAGCTCAGCTTTGGAAATCCAGCCAGGCAGAAGACTGTGATTCTAACTCGGCCAGCTGCACGTAGTGTAGAGGAGTGACGCGAGAGAGCAGCAGCCACCTGCTATGGAGAAAAGCCGGACTCGAGTAGTACGGATTGTCGCCGACAGATGGCAGGCGAGAGCTGCAGAGAATAAATCTCTTTGTAGGTAAAGTAAACGAGGCATTATACGTAGCTATTGCAACTGGCACCGATATCTCATTGGTTGGTGGTAAGAGCCAATGAGACGTAGCTACTTGTAGGTAGATCTTTGAACATCTACTTTATTTATGAACAGGCGTCTAAAGCTAGCGAAATGAGGGATGCTCAACTACCGGACCTACTGATAGATGGCTCTAGCGTCAAGCTACCTTGATCCTTTGCGAGTGCAGGTGTCTCGGGTCACGCTCAACTACAGGATCAAACGATAGATGACGCTACGGTCACGTTCCCATGATCCTTTGCGAATATGCTGCCGGCAAATCTGCTGCTCTTGCTTCAGGCTTGGGTGATCTTTTGTTCTGTGTAGTTGTGATAAATATGGAGTTTGTTGTGGAGTGTGAGAAATGTGAAAAGAGTTTTACCAGCCTTCAGGCACGTGCGTCCCATGTCAAATGGGTCCACGAAACACCATCTCGTTACCAGTGTGTTGTGTGTTTGCAAAGTTTTCGTGATACACATAATTTAAACAGGCATGTTAAGGTCCATGAGAAGGAATCTTGTAAATATACATGCCCACTTTGCGAGTGCAAAATCAATAAGAAGGGTGCTCCAGAACATTTTTTGCGACATGGTTTTCCCATGGAAACGGAGACTTTAAAATTTAGTAATAGTGCGACGTTCCAACAGTGGAAGACAAAAATTGAAAAGGAAACTAATTCCAAGTTTATTAAGCAACGTGGCCAAAAAACTAATCAGCAGGACATTATAATAAATGAATACTGTTGCCACCGGAATGGTGTTTTCATATCAAAGAGCCTAGGTGTTTGTGCGGTAAAGGTCCGAGGCTCCAGTAAAATTGATGCTTATTGTCCAGCAGCAATAATGACACAGACATTAACCAGTGGGGACAAAATTTGTAAATTTACAAAAAACTCATGTAGGGCATGAGAGAGGAGTTGGCAGGCAGTCGCTGACAAAAGAAGAAAAGGAAGAATTTGCTTCTAAGATTGCAATGGGGGTACCACTAGAAGACATTCTCGACGAGATAGGGGCTAGTATTGAAGGTACATTGTGCAGGAGAGACTTAACAACAAGGAAAGATCTGCACAACATCATTCAGATGTACAACTTGAACAATGACGGTGTGCTGAATAGCGAAGACTGCATTAGTGTAGATTCATGGGTGGCACATATGGAAACCAGTTCAAATTTTGTTAAGTTGTATAAGCCACAAGGCAGCGTACTGCCAGAGTTCCCTCAGCTTGACAAAAATGATTTTTGTTTGATTTTGGCAAATGACAGTCAAATTGAGTTATTGAAAAAGTACGGCAACGATGTGATTTGCGTTGACGGTACACATGGTACAAACAGCTACAATTTCCAGCTATATACTCTATTAGTGTTGGACGATTTACGGGAAGGCTTTCCATGTGCCTTCATGATATCTAGCAGGGGAGACACAGTAGCCATGCAAATTTATTTTCGCACCATAGTAAGTGCATTAGGTGAGGAATCCATTAACCCGAAGTGGTTCATGTCGGACATGGACGATTGCTTCTTTAATGCTTGGATTGCTGTGTGTGGTCCCGGGGCTAGTCAGTTGTACTGCTCCTGGCACGTTGACAGAGCGTGGAGGCAGCATATTAACAAAATCGAAGGCCAAGAAAATCAGATTACAACATACAAACAAATTAAAACTTTAATGTTCGAAAGAGAAAGGAGAACTTTCGAAATTATGAGATGCAATCTGAGAGAGGAATTACGCTCAAAGAGAGAAACTCACAGCTTTGCCGTATATTTTGAGAAATTTTTAAGTCAGCCCGATCGGTGGGCGTATTGTTACCGACTGAATGCAGGAATCAACACAAATATGGCATTGGAAAACCTGCATAGAAATTTGAAACATATATATTTGAAAGGGAAGAAAGTAAAGCGTTTAGACAAAGGGATCCATGCCCTTATGAGATTCCTCAATTTTAGAATGCGTGATCGCCTCATAGCTATCTACAGAGGTAAACTGACAAAGAAGCTCTCAGTTCTGAGGGTACGTCACAACGAGTCATTGCCTCTGTCTGAAAAACTAGTGGTAACTGTTAGTACAGTGTTGTGGAATGTCATGTCAAGCAGCAACACCGAGTTTTATTCGGTGTCAAAAAACTTAGACTCGTGCAGTTGTGGTTTACGGTGCAAGGACTGTGACCATTGTATACATGCATTCAGTTGCACTTGCGCGGACTCGAGCATTTTGTGGAACATGTGTAAACATGTTCATTTGGTATGTCGAGTCATTAAACAAATGGAAAGTACTCAAAGTTCCAGGACAAATAGTGAAGCAGCCGCTATTATTCCATGTGCTGAAGCATCTGTACTTGTGCAGCAGTTGTCTAGTCCAGCACGGACTAAAAATACAGTTGATGCAAGTGATTTGGAGGACAGAAAAGCCTCTTTGGTGGCAAAACTGTCAGAAATGGTGCAGAGTGTTAAGTCCAATGCAGGACTTGAGGCACTGGAGAGGCACATAGCACCTCTGCAGTTTATTATTAATTCTGCAGAGAAAGCCAGTGTCAGCTTTCCAGAAGTACCTGCCATTGTGTAGGAACCTTCAAATACAAAAGTACTTCCACAAAGGAAGTTCTACTCGACAAAAAAAACACATGTAGCTAAGAAATCAAAACTTAGCAATCCGCCACGGTCTGAACGTGATGCAATTGCATTTTCAATGGTCACAGGGCTGCCCCAAGACCATACTTCGTAAATATGACAAGGATGATGTGGTTATATAGTATAAGGCCAGGTTGATACACACCTCCTCTACAAATGTTTGTGCTTAGTGTTGACATGTATGGCTAGGCTTCTGCCCAGTATAATAAGTTTGAAAAATCATATTTATGCCCGAAGATATCTTTTTCTTTTAAGGTAGGCCTCTACTTCCTTTTTGTGAAGATAGGTGCTTTGTAGATGACTCTTTAAATATTAGTCTAGAAGGGTCTCTGTTTGGCATGCTTCATTATTCTTATGAACTTCTTCTGTAATGTAAATGTTTTTCTGCTAATTATGTGCTTCTCCTAAAAGATAATTAAATCAGTAATGACTGAATACTGCCATAGTACATTGTCATAACAAATGCAAAACTAGTATTTTATGAGAGGATTATTACAGCAAATGTGAGTGTATTTAACTTTTTATTTATATTGTTCAGGTCCATCGAAATTTGACGGTCACTTTTAAAAGAATTTGTTGTTACCCTTTTAGTTCTGAACCACTGTGTTACTTTGTATTACATCTGCAACTGTTTAAATATCACCTGATTTAATCAGTACAGGCTATTTGTGTTGTCTGTAGAAAGTACTGCACCTTTTCCTCCCATATCATGGACATAAAATTAGCAGAATGGCTCTAAGAACTTACGTTTGATCAACTGTAGGTTGATATATATATATATATAAAACAGAGGGAAACATTCCACGTGGAAAAAATATATCTAAAAAGAAAGATGATGAGACTTACCAAACAAAAGCGCTGGCAGGTCGATAGACACACAAACAAACACAAATATACACACAAAATTCAAGCTTTCGCAACAAACTGTTGCCTCATCAGGAAAGAGGGAAGGAGAGGGAAAGACGAAAGGATGTGGGTTTTAAGGGAGAGGGTAAGCAGTCATTCCAATCCCGGGAGCGGAAAGACTTACCTTAGGGGGAAAAAAGGACAGGTAAACACTCGCACACACACATATCCATCCACACATACAGACACAAGCAGACATATTTAAAGACCAAATATGTCATCATCTTTCTTTTTATATATAACAATTTTGTGTGTGTATCTCATTAGTGTGATCTGTTGATGACCATTGTGATAAGAATGAATCCAACTTTTTGGTAGCCTCTTATTCTGTAGTTATTTAGTGTCTGCAGTAGATTATCATGATTAATTTACCAAGAATATCAAATAATATGCCAGAGACATGTTGCTGCTTATGTACCACAGTATTTCATACAGGAAAGCAAAAATAGCTGATTGGGTCGACCTGCCATGCTATGAATCACTTTTCTTTTTATTTAGGAAGGCTGTTAATATCCTACAGGACAGTTTCTCGAGAATTATGCCAAAGCCTTGAAAAAACTGAAACAGGCTTGCTGTTTGCAACTTCACATTTGTATGCTTGTATAGGGTTTTTAAATGAAAATGTAGTCTATTGTTACCTGCTTTTGTGTCCTGATGGTTGGTAATCGGGTGACAGTGTTATATTTGAAAGTGTTTTGAGTGTCAGTTTGTTAAATAATTGTTAAATTTAGTAGCATTACTGTGGGGCTGTTATTTTACTGTTATCCTCATAAAGGTTTTTCAGTTGTTATCTAATACACTGTACATGTTTCTTTTTTGATGATTTTCCAAGTTGCTTCACTCTTGTTCCTGTCTATTTGTTCACCATTTTTATTTTATTTGTTTATCTTGTTAAAGATATAAATATTATATTTCCACATTTGACTGGTTTTGACAAAATCTATTGTTAGCTGCAGGTATAGGACCAGAGCCAAGGAAAGAAATCGAATATGCTTATCTAGTTATCGTGTTGAGATAATATGGAAATTATTTTACGGAGCATGTATTGCATAATAATAATGAAAACGCTGTCCACATATAAAATAAAGATGCCACATAGGCTTCTCAATTACATACAAGATTCATAACACTAGAAATGTGCCCAGGTGTGGAGGAAAGTTTGTAAGTAGGGAATTACCACCTCACCCCACAAGTCATCTGAAGATGACAGCTAGATTCTGCCAAAACTGGGCAGATGTGGAAATAAATTTAAAATATTATAACACATGATTCTGGCTGCAAAGTATTATTATAAAAACCAGACCACTCCCAGCTATATGTGCACTTTACATTGTTTAATAGTTAATAAGAGGATATGCGGTTTGATATGAGTAGTCATATAATTTCATTTCATTCCTGTTGGTGATCGACTTGTGTGCAGAATTTATTACTGATGTTTGTTTGTGGCCATTCATTTATGAAATTTAATCTGCAATGTTTGAACAGTAAACATCAATCTAGTTTGGTCTTCTCGAGAGAACAAGAATATCCATGTTTTAATCACTGAACTTCCTGACATCAGCTCTACTTTTTTTGGGTTCTGTATGTTGTGTTTTGTTGAAATTTTGGCATGGTGATCACTAACACCAATGTTAACACCTTGTTGCAGGTATATGTCTATTTACAAAATAAATAAATAAAACTGAGCAATGGTACTACTTGGATTAGTATCAGTTATATTTTAGTTAAAGGACTTCAGTAACATGTTTGTTTTGTGTTTAAATTTAATATGTTTGGAGGAATACACATTGAAGACTCCACATATGAAAATATTTTTCCTGTGGGTTCTGAAATGTTTGAACAACTGCTATTGAGAATACTGTGCATCTTTCTCTGGATAATGTGCTAGAGTATTTCTCTACAGAGTGCCCCCCCCCCTCCCCCCCGAAAAAAAAACTCTTCAATTTGAACTGAGGGAAGTGTTTTTATTCAACCACTGCTAAGTAAAATATAAACAAAAATACCACTTAATTGTTTAATAAGTTTTGTTTCATTTACCTTGTTGGAGAGATGGACCATTCTGGTTGAGCAATTTAAAGTATGAGTAGGAAATGTATTGTTTCTTGCATAGACATTTCCTTGTTTCAGACATAGCATTGCTAGCTGTAAAAATATCCTTGTTTACAGAGGGGGGTGGTGTCGTTTTGCCAAATGGTACCCTGCATTCTGGATCCTACTTTTCTTTGCCATGTTGCTTTCAAAGACAACTGCACCTGTTTTGTACAGTTGCTAATTTTGATTAATGAAGAGATCCTATTGCATACTTGCTTCTCCTACTCCTCCTCCCTCCTATCCAAATGAAAACTGTGGCATCTCGGTTTCTCTTGTGACAGTCTTTTCATTTCAAAGTTTATGGATATACCATTTCTACTGCACGATTTTTAATATTTACTGTTTGCTCTAAATGGTGGTTAACCATGCTGATTTTTAGTCTGGAGTAATCCATAGTGGAATTAGGACAGCAGCTGGATGAGTAGTAATTGTCAAAAGTATAACTAACAGGCATAATTTACTTAAGTCATTTATCAGTAAATTGCTACCAATTTTGACATTCAACTAGTGTCATCTTCAGGCCCCAAAGCACACTGTGATAACAGACCATGTACATCAGTGCTAAAAGTAACGAGCCGTCGCATAACTGGGTACCATGTTTGTAACACAGATAGCATAGTTGTCAGCTGTCTGGTGAATCACGTGTTTGTGTTACAAACTGACAGTATCCAATTATGTGATGGCTCTTATTGCTTTTAGTGCTGCTGTATATGTTCTGTTCTCATGGTGTGCTTTGAGGCAAAGACAACACTATTTGAGTATAAAAACCAGTAGCAATTTACTAATAAATTACTTTTGAAGTAAACTACAGCAGTTGATTGAAAAGAAAAATTCTACACTCGATAATGCTGATTTTTTTGTTCATATATCATTCGTCAAATCTTTAGGTATGCGATGTAAAATTATATTCGTCTTAATACTAAGATGAGCACTTGGTAAGACATTCTTGAAAAACATTGATAATGTTGTTATACTAACACTGGATATGTATACAAGTGTCACTCAAATCCAAGCCTTCTGCTGATTTATAATTTATATTAAGAACTTCAGATAGCTCATGCCTTGATACCATTGTGGGTGTCATACTTGATCAAAGTTCTTTCTCAATGTTTCTACAACACTTAGTATTAAGACTTTTGGTTTCCATACTGTACCTCTTGACATGTAACTTTCACATACAGTAATATATAATTTATGTGATTTACCTATCTTTAACTGCAGTTTATTATGTTTTGTTTTCACTGGTTTGCAAGTCAACAGTGTCTTTTAGCTATACCTACTTAAGTAGTGTTTCTTAAATTTGTTTGTTCTATTGTAATGTTAAGTTTCCTATACCTGTAATTTACAGTTTTTGTGTGCAAAATAAAGGGTGAATATTGTTGAAATGGATATTTTTAACGAAACTGTTTGTGAACCTTTGTCTCCTCAGTGTATGACTCCTCAATGTGTGACTGATTTTGGATTAATTTTAGTATATCTTATGTTGAGAAAATTGCTGTTTCAAGTTGATTCATTTTTATGCGATTCATAACAAATTAGCCATAAAGCATGTTTCAATTCCAACATTTTTTTGAGGCAGCAAGTGTCATGTTGGCTGTAGGAGAGAGAGCTAATAAAAATTACCAATTTTTGTTCCTGTGTAAATACACAAACTGATCTTTTTAAAGAAAAATAGTTTTAATTATGAAATGAGAAATACAAAATATTTTAATATTCAGTAATGGAAGGTACATTATACTGAGCCAGGTTTACAATTTGAGTTTATTTTATGAAGCCATCAGACACTGCAACAAATTATTACAATGTGATACACTGTAGACAAAAATTACACTTGGTAGCCATATTTGGAAATCCCATAAAACAGTTACAGATAACACCGAACAAATATGGTAAAAATTAAGTGGTAACATGCACATATCAGAGGGGGTATTAAAGTTCATTGATACTAGTACTCATAAATTGCTCTACTGAAAGATGTTCCTGTATCACTTTTTAGACTGCTATGACCTTTAGATGGCTATTGATCAACTAAAAGATATCGTTGGACTGGCATGTTTGATAAAAGTATGACATAAGTGTACAAGCACACTGTTTCACAAGGGTAAATGTGTGGGACTAAAAGTAAATTGAGCTCTTTGCAAGTATTCTTAGCAGGGTAAGCAAGAGGCCCTTTTATTATTTTGCATTGTAAATTTCTTAGCAAGAAATGCACCACAGTGGAATGAATTGTAATTCATGAAATGGTGTTCACTACAAAATTAACTGAACTGCACAGCAGAAACTTCTCTTTATGTATGTCTTAACTACAAAGCATTGTGGATAGCTACTTTGTGGTTGCTTATCAAGGTATGGCACATTTTCAGTTCCTGACAATACATTACTTATGTTACCTTTTCAGATTAACAAACCTTTATGTACACAGTTTTGTCTTTATTCTGTGGTACCTTGCGTGTAAGTTGTCAATTTACTGCTTCGTTTTTATTAGCACTTTTTGAACTTGAGCAGTTATTTGAAAACAGTACTTTTGTCAGCACCTCTTGTTACTGGTAGACTTTTCTGGATCTTTCATTTGCATATTGTAAACAACCATAATAAACAGAAGTGAAACATTGCTGAAATCATGGTGAATGCATTACTATGTGTTTAGTGACTGAAGGCTTTCACCTATTTTTAAGTATTTTGGGCTCTGTCCAAAGATATGACCACTGCATTTTTTTTAAATTCCAGACAGTTTTCCAACTGTAATTCATGTCTGTCAAGTGTTTAGCCTTTGTGAAATTAGGACTACACTCACCATAAATATAATTGAGTGCAGTAAAGAGTTTGTTTTAAAATTGGTACAAGGCACCATTTATTGATTTTCCTGTTTGAGATTGAGTTGTATATGCACTGTTTCTATTAACACTTAAATATACTACTGGAGCACTTACACTAGGTTAGAGTTGTGCTTACAGCAGTTAATCACCTTCAATGTTTTAAACAGAAGAACAATTTGACTGCTTAAAAACTTTTGGGTGAGTGACAACAAAAGAGCAGTTTATCCAGCAAGATGTAACAGGCCTGTTTCAAAATAGGAATCTCATTAGCTTGGGCTAGGTAGGGTCACAGATTAATGGGACCAAACCCCAGAGGTCATCATCGGTCCCTAACTTGGGCTATATAAGCAAACAATATGGAGAACACTGTCAGGTGTTGACAGTAAGTAGAGATAGGACTGATTAAAGATTTTCTGTCAGTGCTTATGAAATGATTATTTCACACTAGTAATACCTCCCCTGATTCTCTACAGAACGGTCTGAACTGTGTGATTACTTTTCAGATAATTTAATTTGTTAAATATTTGATAGAGCATGGTCACATCTAGTGTATTTGATGTAAAATCTCCTGAAATGTTTATCATGATAAACCTTTCATGGCATCCTAGTCATGTCCTGTATCACCTTCACTGCAACCAGTGCACAGCATTTAGTGTCAGATGACCACCAGCATAGATCCCCACTGCCAACAATAAAACATGCCACTGAACATAAAAGGCATCATTTTAATATCTGATTCACAACCCAAGCCATTTGGATCCTACTCTCCACCACCAGCTTTTCTGTGCAGTGCAGATGGTAATTATCCTTTAAACACATCCTTCACTTCTGTAATCATTTTGGACACACCCTCCACCAAATTGTTTCCCCTTCTTCCAGTCTATCACCCCCTCCTAATATGTCATCTTCAGCATGCACTGCTTCCTACAAGCTCTGACACCTGTTTACTACATGCCTAGCTTGTAATCCTATCAGCCCTTCCTAGCCAGCAAACCAGGAGCCACCCACAGTCCACCTGCTGAATGCACTAGCATTGTGTATCTGGATGGCATGATGTAGAGGCATGTACATGTGGTTAAGAGGTTTTTTCTCTCTCCTCTTTCAGAAAGGATTCATCCCGGAAACTAATTTGAGTGTGTACGTCTGTTGTCAATTCTTGTTTCTCAGTGAATGGTATTCTTTACTCCTAAAGTATTTGTACTCCACCAGATATTTCCATGTGTAATTCAAAAGTACATTACACAAAAAGAATCCACAAACAATATTTTAGCAGTTTTGAAATGTGGTTGTAGAGAAAATTAAAATCAGTTGTCAGAATGACCAATGAAATACTTCATAAAACAAAAAAAGGGGGGGGGGGATGGAAGGACCTGTGGAGATGACAAAAATGAGGAAATAGTTTGTCTGGGACACATGTAGAAGAAACTCCATGCAACAAGTCATTGAAGATAGCATGGAGAAGAAAAAGATGACTTGGAATGGTGGGTGACAAAAGGAGGAAGTTAGCAGCAGGCTAAGGCAATAGCACAGTGTACAGTCAAAACCTGTCCGAAAACACTTACCACAGAAGAAGAAAAATCTGATTATACATATACAATGGGTTGGTTAGTGTTCTTCTTACAATCACTTTGGAAGCTTTCCACAGTTGGGGGTGGGCTTGCTTGCCCAGTAGGGTATTAACCCCCAAAAATTTATTACAGTATGAATGGCAGATTATTAGCTATGCATTGAACATAATGTGGTACCTTTTTATTTCTTTTAACTGATGGTTTTGCTTATATTTAGAGAAAGTTACTAACCACTTTATCAAACTTTCAGATTCATTTCTGTCAGTGTGAAGTAATAGTTGCTATGTCTTGTGTTCAAGTGAACTTATACCACTGTTGCCTCTAAAGGAGACAATGTTATCCACCACAAATTTCATACATGAGTAAATATACTGAGATGTAAAAACCCTTAGCTACCGGTAACTAAATGAAGCACTACAAGAGTATCACCATATTAACTTTGAAAGGTCTTACTTCTGGGCTAAAGCAATTATTTGCCTGAAGGGCAATTCCACATAAAAAATCATCCAATATATCTTATCCTCTGTATCAAATTTTCACAAAACTTTGTATTTTCAGTTATAAGAGTAAATGCAATTGTTTTTGATCTCAGACAAACTTTCTTTTCTACTGAATTTTCAATGTAGTGATATTTGGATAATTGTCCCTGCAGGAATGTCCACACAAAATTATACTATCTGATAACTTATATTTTCATCAAAATTATACTAATTTGCAGAAGTACTCAAACTTTAATTGAACACTAGAGTAAAAACAAAAAAAAAAATCCTCCAGTTTCTGGAGGAATTCCTAGGTTACAGAAAAAATGTCATATCACAGTTCTCCAACAAAGAATTTAATTTTTGGTACATTAATTCCTATGATTTCAATAAAATGTTAATGGCTTCTTTGTTAATGTGCACACAAATTAGAAATCATACTTTTTGGCCACACAAAGAAAGGCCAAACACCCAGTGTCTTGGATTTTTGTAGAATATCTTCACTTTTAGTGCAAAATTTCTCACCCAAATTGAATATAAAAAAGTGGGTGTGTGTGTCTTATTTTTAAGCTAGCCACCAGCTCAAAATAACGAAGTGATCTGTGTGCCTGGAACAAGTTTCTTGAAACCTGAACAGACCTGAAAACTGTGGCCCATTGACATGCAAACTATGTTTTGCCTCAGCTGATATGGTTTGGAGGTTTTATAATTAATTTCTATCTTACTACCAGTATTAGTGTACTGATGCTGATAATAAATATGAATAAATCTAAAGAAACTGAACTTAGTACCTGCTACGTGGCAAGTGTACACTAACTCTAACAGCTGGTATCTCACTATACAGCGTGTAAATTTTAAGTTGACAAGCCAGAGTAACTCGAAAAATAAGCTTCACATAAAAAAATGTGTAGAATCCAAAGTTGATTATTTTTGAAGGGGGACATCTGCTGGTGCTAAAATTAGCCCGCAACCCCTAGCCCCTGGGGTGGGGCAGGAGGCAACTTTAAAATTTCAAATGGGAACCCCCATTTTTATTGTAGAACCAGATTCTACATAAAAATCTACGTACATTTTGTCTTAAACATTTGATTCTTGGTAGTTGGCGCTGTAATTCAAGAAAATCCATGTTCTCATTTCTGTGTGGAAAATGGTTTCTTAGTTAATGAGTTCACTCGTTAGTAAGTAGGATGTTTGGTTTGTTAGTTAGCTAGTCAGATGATGTGTTTGATAATTAAAAGTCGTGTGGCCACGAAACAAACAAAACTTATCCAAATCTGTGAGAAAAATTAATATTTGGGTAAACATTTGTGAAACTAATTCATATATATATATATATATATATATATATATATATATATATATATATCTTTCATTCTCTCTCTCTCAAACCCCACCTTATGGGGAGAGAGGGAGAGTTTTAGTTTTAGCAAATCAAAATTTACGAAGTAAATAAGTATTTTTTTATTTATCCATAACCATTTTCCACACAAAAATGGGAACATGGATATTCTTGAATTACAGCACCACCTACCAAGAATCAAAACAAATGTTTAAGAAAAAATGTTCGTAGTTTTTATGTATAATCTGATACTGCAATAAAAAATGAGGGTTCCCATTTGAAATTTTAAAGTTGCCTCCCACACCCAGGGGGCTGGGGTGGCGGGCTAATATTGGTACCAGCAGATGTCCCCCTCAAAAATAATCAACATTTGATTGTACACATTTTTTCGTGTGAAGCTTTGAGTTATTCTGGTTTGTCAACTTAAAATTTACACCCTATATATCTGCCAGTGGAGGCTGCATGCCAACTGACTTGCCACATACTATCACTCATGTGAGTGCCTTAAACACCAAGAAAACCACTGTTATTGCACCAAAGGATAGCCACCATTGCTCCACTCTCACTTTACACACTGTAACTACCTTGTTTGAATTCTTACAGAGACAGTCAGGATAAGACTGGATAAATCTCTAAAGGTGATGTTTGGACTATGGATATTGGCAATACAAAAACAACATGGATTTAGCAAATAAGGTCATGTTCAACACCAGGAACTTTGCAAGAGCACCCAACTTATGATGATTGTTGTCAATTGTGCTTACATCCAACATTCATGAGTGAAAGTACTCACAAAGGAATACAAATCAAAGCATCTACATGACTACTCTGCAATTCACATTTAAGTGCTTGGCAGAGGGTTCATCGAACCACAATCATACTATCTCTCTACCATTCCACTCCCGAACAGCGCGCGGGAAAAACGAACACCTAAACCTTTCTGTTCGAGCTCTGATTTCTCTTATTTTATTTAGATGATCATTCCTACCTATGTAGGTTGGGCTCAACAAAATATTTTCGCATTCAGACTGCATCTAAGAATCACAAAATGATGAAATTACATACAGAAAGATTACTGTCACAGGTGTTTTGACTGTGCTTTAAAAACAGAAGGTGGAACATCGCTGTTTTCTGGACTTCATAGCAAATCAGGAGCTAAAACTTAATCATGCAAATAGTAGGATGTAAATTTGTGTGGAAGCTAGGCAAAGCATTGAAAAATAATATAAATGCAAAGCTAAGTGCTGCAATCCCTCCCCCATCTTGATTAAAAAATAATAAATGCTAGTGTTGCAAATAGTTTCACAAGTGAAAGATACATTTTTTCACTCCACAAATACCTTTGTGTGATAAACACCCAACTCTTATTTGCTGGGAACTAAAAATATATCACTAAGAAATTCTCTAAGTAGGGTCCAATATGTGATACACATTGTAGAAGTTCATCATTATTTAATCTTTATATATTCTCCGCAGACAAGTAGAGGATTTGTTTTGGATGTGAACATACTTATACTGTCGTAACTTCTTGTGAACAATAAGAAGAGGGAGAATACATCATTACCAATAATACAAATTTGTACCAACTAAAAACACCTACAAATCGGGTGAATTTATGAGTTCAGTACTGTGCATTGGAGTGCGACATCTAACAAGAACTGATCACTGATAATATTTGTTTTGCACGAGTACAATTCTTTCTGAATATAGATCTAATGATGCATTGATTTGTAACATAGCACACACATCAGATTAGGTTGGAAACTGACAGTTTTGAGTCTGAACTCTGCAGCACAGCCTGAGGCCTGTTAGGCTGAAAGGTGACTACTTGCTTGTGAGTTGAAGAAGTCAACGACTGTGAAAATCAAATCATGGTAGTCATAATAAATTAACTGCTAATAAAGCCTATTATTTGTCTGCATCATATTGGAAAATACAATGGAGGTCTAACACAACTTTTACCAGTTTTAAGGTGGTGAAGCTAACAAGTGTTATGCCATGCAAATAACCAGATATCCAAGAGTCATATCTACCACTTGATGGTGTAGTTTGTCAAAACTCATGGGAGGTTTCAAAAATACAATTAATCTTAAGTAGGTTCTAAAAAATAAGTGCACTTAAGCATTTACAATACTGTATGGCTAAACTTGAACATGGGCCACGTGCTGTTGTTGCTGCTGTTGTACGCTGTGTAATATGAACGTTGGCAACAAACTGATCCACTTACATTCACCCATCCACCTACCTAGCCCCATGATTTAGTAAGAAACACCAATCATTTGAAGCATTGATCGTTGATTATATGCTTCACCAACATAAACATTAGGTACGAGAGCAATGCAGCCCTTTCTTAAGTTTTACCGACTGTGTCCTATGAAACCTTATTCTTGTTCCAAATGGGATAAGCCATGCATCACATTTCTCATGTAGCAAAACCTTTATGGAAAAAGGAAGCTGCTTTTACTCACTGTATTTGTTTCAGAAGAATAACTTAAGTGTTGATAATATGCTAACTAGCATTCTATTAACTCAGCCAACAGCCAGTCCCATTTCAATTTTATGTCTGCACATGGCTTTTTCCACACAACTGCTTTTAGTTGATATCATTATACTAACGCCTACTGCAAAATTGAATGTATCAATATTGTGGAAGTATTCTTGCAGTTGGTAGAGGAAAACTGTTTATCCCTAGATATCTAAAGCACTTTTCACTTTTGTTGCAAATCCGTTTAATCTGAATACTTAATGGATATTTCACTCTCAGTATTTCTTTCGATTTGGACGATGTGATACATTCAGTTTCCTCCCCAAAGCAGTTCTCACGCATCACCATCTGTGAAATAACAACAATATTAAATATACCGTACCAATCATTCACATGTAAATGACAGAATATTTACTCGCACACTAATAAGATAATTTCAACAACAAATCATACGTAACCTCACCTCTGCTTGCTTCCTGCTACTTTTACTACTGCAGATTTATAGCAGTCCCACTTCATGCCATTTATTTTTACAGTTCAGGTTTCATATTGGTCTTGCGTCGTAAATATTTACCAGTTAAATGAAACCAACTATGAAATATGTGATTTCACAGTCTAAGATACATGGCAAAAAGCCGTACAACGCAATGTTATTGAAATACTGTCAACAATTTCCATTGTTTACGGCCACCACCGAAAGTGATCACGGTAGCTTGACGCTAGAGCCATCTATCGGAAGGTCCGGTAGTTGAGCCTCCCTCATTTCGCTAGCTTTAGACGCCTGTTATTTATGATTTCTGAGGGGCAGGGGGGAGCCATCTTGAAGTGTGTATTTGTTGTTCCTTTCGTAACTGAGAGCATTAAATGGACGTATATCGAAAATTTACGAAGTGAAGATATTTGATTTGAAATCATGGGTCAGTTAATATCCCTCCCATCTTTAATGTCGAAAAATGTCACATTTTGTGTTTTGCATTTTTTACGATATTAACATGTGGAATGAAATAAAAATGTTGTGTATACTAATTTTGGATCATCTGATTTCAGCGTCGTGTCATTTTCTAACTGATCTATGTCATGGCCTTTCAAGTTTATAGCAGTTGTTTCCGATGTGCAGTTTTTGTGAATGCTTTACATGGATAATGACTTTAGAATAATTCATTTATTTTGAAATGCTAAAGAATATTTTTTAGCACCTGGGGAAAGGTTAGGTCAATTTTGTGGTTTAAATTTACCTGGGGCAACATTCTTGACAAAACGTATTTCAACGTTCAGGGAACTATCAGTTGCTGTTTCGGAAGTCTTAATACGTAGCGTTAAGCATTTTCTTCCCTAAGCAGCTGCCCCTCTCAACCTGTTTTACCGCTTCAAAAGCAGCGTTACATGATCGAATCACAGATAAGCATTGTTTTAAATGATCAGTGATTGGTTTCGTAGAATCATAATAAGACAGAAGTTCCTAGAACAGTAGTTGCTGTAGGTGATACTGCCAGCATTGGTCAATCTAAAGTGGTTGTCTTGTGTTATTGGCCAACTGCAGAGTAGGCTGTTATCCTGAACAGTGAAGTGTGGAAAAGTATATAGGCTAGCATGTATTGCGTGCTTGTCAAGTAGGTGATGCAATTTGGAATTTCTGTTCGTTGAGAGTTAATCAGGGTAGGCCTAATGATTAATTTGCAGGCTGTTAATGAGTTTTAGACTGCTTTCTTCAGTGGCAAACAATCATCTGCTATTTGTTTGCGAACACAAATTGTGTGTTGCCATCCAGAAAGCTTTACATTGATACTGTCAACAGTAATTTAGCACATTTACTTCTCCACAACTTTAAATCCATACAGGAATTTATTTTTCTGCATAGGGGTTCCTCATACTCCATGAAATTCAGATCCGTATATGTTTTCTAAATTAGGCCTTCATATAAAACTGGTGACACTCTTCCTCCAGAAGTGCAAAATTGAAAAGCAATATGTGTTTTTTTACTGAGACTGTCATTTGAAAATTAGAGATATTAATGGTGTGCAGAGGGATACGAAAAAAATGGTAAAACTTTACAAAGGGCTGTTGGGGAAATTTAAGACTGCGGAACAGCTGATTTGTGAATCAATGTTTCATATGATTTTTTTTTCTCGAATTAAAACATGAGTGGGGGAAGATAAGTAATCAGATTTTGTCAAAAGTAAGAACACATTCGCTCTTAATCATACATGCATGGGTGCTGCCAACATCTGCACATGGGTGGCCCACTGTAAACTTTAGGCAAAAAACTGCAATTTTGAGGTGAATTCCACAAAACACAAAGGTGATATAGGCTACTCCGCCATAATAGTGTCTCAGGATACCATGTTATCTCACCTGCTTGCCAGTGTAACATATTAGAGGTCTCGAACTTGCCAAGCAGTGAGTCAACAAACTGAAATTTGTTGAAAATTTTGTATTGAGAGTACTCACCTTTCCAGGACTGTGTATTCCCAATATCTAAAGGCTCTAAAAATTAGTGATGTGATAACTTTGTCATCAGTGACAGAGCCACAGCTGGTGTCTACAGTTTTCAAATTAACTAAAAAGGGTTGCTTTCTGCTAAGATGATAATAATATTTACATGTTGCTCACTTCACGTATTTCATCTGCAAACATGTATTTTCTCTCACTATGGCTGCTAATGGGTTTTGCCACTTTGTAACAAAACTGTACATTTAGAGTGATAGACCATTTGCTCAGTCTCTATTCTGAAACAAGAGCTCTGTTTCATGATGAGCACATTAGCCTATAGAGGTATGAAAATTTGTGCAGGAGGTGGACACTTTCTATTCCCTTCCAACTGATAGTGAAAAAAAGTGTTAACAGCAATGTCCTCAAATACACTTTGCCATGTGGAAAAAAGATAAAAGCTGATTTCAATGAAAATTTTTAAGAATGCTGCATACATAACAAACTAGTTTGGATACATTACATCTGCCAACCTGATCCCTGGAAGTAATTGGAAAGAGCGGTGCAGTAAGTGATAGGACATTTCTTGACAGTATTAAAATTTTCCACTGCTTGCTTAAGTCGTATCAATACATACTAGAGATGTGATATTAATTTTCAATCTAATCAACATGTCAGCATCTGAGAACAAAGTAACCCATTGTGGAAGCAGGATGGTCTGATATTCATTATGTGCACAGTGCGAAAGTATGTACTCGTGCTTGTCATACCAAGTAAGTTAGGATGTGACAGCAGAAATAATTTGAAAGGCTCTCCTCCTTGAATTAATCACTTTTCTCTTGTCGCAAAAACAATTTTTGGGTGTGAACAAGGAAGGCGAATGTTACATTGTTTTCAGTCCGTACAAGTAAGACCTGTATACAGTGCATCCACCTGCATTTCTTACTGCACAAAGTAAGCTGTTAAAAGCAAAGTTGAATGCCCTATATAGTAACATGAGATCAGTATTGCAGCATACTTGTACAATTTTTGGAAACAACGTGGAAACAGCTAACACCAAAGAATTACCTGCTGCTCACTATGATCTTACAATTAGTACAGTCTGGAAATTCATAGTTAATACAGTTTTATAGGCATCACTCATACTACAAAATGAAAGGAAGGGTGCAGGTCAAGTGTTTGTTATAACCTGTGGGACATTTCATTATAGTTCACACCTACAATGCATTGCTTTTGAAATTTGATTGTAGTTATGATATATACAGTTATCAGTTTGTTGATGAACTCATTTGTTGAAACTGCACAGCTTCGATATTCATGGAGGGAACAGTAGAGTTTCTACAAAAAAAAAATGCATTTTCCATTTTCTCCGTAACCATTGTAACTTTGGGTGAGTGAAGATGAATTGGTAGTGACAGGCGGAGTTACATACAACCTTGAAGTTCACAAAATGCTTTTACCTGTAATGAAACAGGTGCAGGAATATTTTTAAGTAACTTTTCAAAGCAATTAGCTTCTTTGGATAATGACTTGTTGAAATGAATTGTGCATGCTGTAGCTGCAAGAGGGCACATGTTCAGAGAACTAGGTCATGAGATGTACACCATGTTATTCAGAATGTATTCAAAAGCAACTGTAATGTCCAATTAATCTCCATGTATAACTAATTACAACTGATTCCATTTCCTGTCAGTGAATGTTACAGTTGCGTCTGAATACATTCTGAATAACATGATCAGATGTACATAATCTTGAAGGTGGTCTGAAGTGACCAAAATCAATACAGCTGTGTGCAAGAAATGTTGTTCAGAAAGTTCTGAATAGCTGTAAATCACCACTTAACAAAACTCCGTTACATTTCAGTTGCTCAGTTCTTAACAGTTTATCTTCCATGCTTCCATTTTGTGTTCATGTGGCAGATGAATGAAATAAACATTGACACAGTTAGTTAAGGTTTGAAACACAGGAGTAGAAGTTGAACACTTAGCACCTGTATTAAACTAAGTTTTGAAAGAATTCACTTACTGGCACCAAAGATAGTCCATACCAACATTGAGATTATAGTCTACTTGGTTCACATCACCGATCTGCAACTATGCTGCTATCACTAAGGTAACAATCTTATCATCCAAGGATCAATAAAACACATTAAATGATATAAAAAATATTTTATTTGATTATTAAGTCTCTTCGGGACACATTTCCATTACATACAGAAGTAACAAAAATGCTTGAAATCTTTCATAAAAATAAGAAAACATACCTTGAGAAACAGAGGGAAACATTACACCAGTCATTCCCAAAAATCAAAAAGAGTATAAATATATGACAACCATCATGTTGTACATGAACCCACATTATTATAGACAGACATCAGCTAAAGGAAAAACCTTGAACAGACATATACAACAAGACAAGGACATATGTACAATTCAACAAAAAGATGTGTAACATTTGGAAATAGTGGGTAATTTATCTTTGTACTCAACTGGAAATAAAGGATTTGACAATGCTTCTAGGTGACATTTACATTCCTTAAGTTAAACACTATTCTACTTATGTGACAGGATTACTTAGTGATTTACCTTATGAGATGCTATACATCATCATTCTTTCTCTGTAACTCATTATGAAAAACAAAAGCCTTACTGTCAGCCAATCCCAATACAACAAGAATAATCAGTTAAGAAACTGTTTTTTTTTTTATATTTCATAATAAAATTACATAGTTAACAGAAATCCTTACAATTAAATCTGGACAGAGGAGATATCAACACTTTCACCAGGAAACCAACTGTTTCAAAAATAAATAAATAAAAATAGTGGGAGGAAAGTCCTGCTAACTAGCAGCTATGGGAGAGGCATAGGCCAGACCTTGTGGAAAAATTAGATGACAGGTACCAATACCATCTGCAATGAATGATACTAATGTTGACTTGGTTCCTGCTTATATGCAGTATGATGGCTCAACTGAACAGCTCCGTCAGGAGGGTCAATACGCAGCTAGATCATCTGCTTCAGGCAACTACTTAGTCAGGCATAGGTTTGGTTCCTGTTGATGGATTGGTAGGTGGGACTTTACAAAGCATGGCCAGCATCTGAATAGCAAAGGGGTGAAAAGCAAAATCTTGAGGGGGGCGGAGCAGGCACAAACTTGCGGGGGTAACTCGTTTTTAGGCTACGAACTTATGCTATTAGGGTTATTGCAAATTTTGGTGGTAAGCATACCAGTAAATTAACTTACTATGCCTATTTTCATTCACTGCTTTCATATGCTGTCACATTTTGCGGTAATCCATCATTAAGAGAGAAAGTATTCATCGCACATAAGTGCAAATCAGAATAATGCCTGCAGTCCATCTAAGACCAGCTTGCAGACCTTTATTTAAGGAACTCAGGATATTCACAGAACCTTCACTAAACAAATATTCACTTATGAACTTTTTTGTTGTTAATAATTCATCCCAATTCAAAAATAACAGCAAAGTGCATAGCTATAACAGTAAAATAAAGTATGATATTCACTATTGTGGGTTATATCTGACTTTGGGATGAAAAGGGGTGAATTACACTGCCACAAAAATCTTTGTTCATTTACCTAATAGCATTAAAAGTCTGATAGCCAAACAACATTTGAATTTTTAGATATGATTTTTGCATATGAAGTAGTAACTGTAAAAAAAAACTGTGTAACAATAACATTCCACTATTAAATGTAGTATTCATGAACTATGGAATAAGTATTAATTTAATGTAATGTAATGAGCAGCTCAGTCAAAAGGTAAAGGGCAATCCCATTCAGAATATGGTCGCAGCTGTGGTGCCTCTTTCATACACTCCTGGAAATGGAAAAAAGAACACATTGACACCGGTGTGTCAGACCCACCATACTTGCTCCGGACACTGCGAGAGGGCTGTACAAGCAATGATCACACGCACGGCACAGCGGACACACCAGGAACCGCGGTGTTGGCCGTCGAATGGCACTAGCTGCGCAGCATTTGTGCACCGCCGCCGTCAGTGTCAGCCAGTTTGCCGTGGCATACGGAGCTCCATCGCAGTCTTTAACACTGGTAGCATGCCGCGACAGCGTGGACGTGAACCGTATGTGCAGTTGACGGACTTTGAGCGAGGGCGTATAGTGGGCATGCGGGAGGCCGGGTGGACGTACCGCCGAATTGCTCAACACGTGGGGCGTGAGGTCTCCACAGTACATCGATGTTGTCGCCAGTGGTCGGCGGAAGGTGCACGTGCCCGTCGACCTGGGACCGGACCGCAGCGACGCACGGATGCACGCCAAGACCGTAGGATCCTACGCAGTGCCGTAGGGGACCGCACCGCCACTTCCCAGCAAATTAGGGACACTGTTGCTCCTGGGGTATCGGCGAGGACCATTCGCAACCGTCTCCGTGAAGCTGGGCTACGGTCCCGCACACCGTTTGGCCGTCTTCCGCTCACGCCCCAACATCGTGCAGCCCGCCTCCAGTGGTGTCGCGACAGGCGTGAATGGAGGGACGAATGGAGACGTGTCGTCTTCAGCGATGAGAGTCGCTTCTGCCTCGGTGCCAATGATGGTCGTATGCGTGTTTGGCGCCGTGCAGGTGAGCGCCACAATCAGGACTGCATACGACCGAGGCACACAGGGCCAACACCCGGCATCACGGTGTGGGGAGCGATCTCCTACACTGGCCGTACACCACTGGTGATCGTCGAGGGGACACTGAATAGTGCACGGTACATCCAAACCGTCATCGAACCCATCGTTCTACCATTCCTAGACCGGCAAGGGAACTTGCTGTTCCAACAGGACAATGCACGTCCACATGTATCCCGTGCCACCCGACGTGCTCTAGAAGGTGTAAGTCAACTACCCTGGCCAGCAAGATCTCCGGATCTGTCCCCCATTGAGCATGTTTGGGACTGGATGAAGCGTCGTCTCACGCGGTCTGCACGTCCAGCACGAACGCTGGTCCAACTGAGGCGCCAGGTGGAAATGGCATGGCAAGCCGTTCCACAGGACTACATCCAGCATCTCTACGATCGTCTCCATGGGAGAATAGCAGCCTGCATTGCTGCGAAAGGTGGATATACACTGTACTAGTGCCGACATTGTGCATGCTCTGTTGCCTGTGTCTATGTGCCTGTGGTTCTGTCAGTGTGATCATGTGATGTATCTGACCCCAGGAATGTGTCAATAAAGTTTCCCCTTCCTGGGACAATGAATTCACGGTGTTCTTATTTCAATTTCCAGGAGTGTAGTTTCACAGGATGTAATATGGCATGGTTAGTGTAAAGTTCTATATAGCATGTACAAAGCACAATCTCTCTGTTGGTAGCCTACAGCTGAAAGAGCAAATGTTCCCGAATTAATTGCATATGGTGTTCTAATGCTACAATCTTAAGAAGAAATTATACCTATTAGTGCAAATGTGCTGTGTAACACCACTGTTGACTGTGGATGAATCTGGTGCAAGATCCCGTTATTTACTGCCTCACTACACACACTAAGCGTGGTCTATGCAGGTTTTTCTTAGATCAGAACAAAAGTTTACTAGAAACACCAAACACAAGACGACAGTTAGTCTCATCAACAAAGCTTTTATCAATACAGTTTGGTGATTGTGACAGCTACTACAATGCCAGGAGAGTGTAGTTGTGGGTTATATTGACCACAGGTTGTGTGCCTTGCATGCTGGCCAGAAGTGGAGTCAGAGGACATGCGCAAAACATAAATGGCAATTCAATGTTGAAGAGTACTGTGTACACTGTGCTGAAAAACCTGCACTTCCAAGTGCACAAAAAAAAAAAAAAATAAATAAATAAATAAATAAATAAATAAAAAAAATCTCAGAGCTACTGGATGGTTTCCTTACTTGTCTTTTGCATATACATGGTCTCAGCTACTGTTTCCACTTCCCGAGAGGTCTTGTATAATGGTCTCAATTTCTGCACAGGACGATGTTGCAAATGAATGTTCCTTCTTTTCACATGTCTTCCTTACTGATTGGAACTGTCTCTGAATCCTGCACGTCTCATTTGGTGGAGCTGAAGTTACTGGAAAATGTGGACCAACGAGTTCTTTTTGCGATGCAATGCCTGCCCTCATTTCTTTAATTAATTTATCAAATGACACAAGGAGAGAGCCAGCAGTTTCACTGTTAGCACTTCTTGCTAATTGTTGCACAATAGTCAGCCTGTCTTCCAAAGCAGCTCGGTAGTCAACAGTGCTGCCAGCACCTGAAGTCTGCTGAGCAACTACTTGTGTTAACTCTTGCACAGATGAGTCGCTGCAGAACCTGTCTTGCATAGGGAGCTTTACAGTTCCTTTGCTGATTTCCACTGCATGAATGTGTTCACAGAGGTTACCCTTGATCAAATTGTCTGTGCAAGAACACACACAACTGTGCACACAGATCTGAAAAGAAATACAAAATAATACACACATGTGGATTAACATCTCTTAAATTGGCACAAATGGTTGTTACACCTAGGAATTTAACTGTTGAAAATAAGTGTACATACCTTGCACTCAGTACAGGACAATGGGCATGCAGTGCAAGAGTTCTCTGTATAGGTGACAGTATATGGGGGCCGATCAGAAACGGTGTATACATGCCATGTGCCATCTTCAACGCAGTGTATCAGTTCCTTATTGATACCACAACCTTTTCTGTGACTCTTACTTATTTCAGCACTGCGTGTAGTTCTCTCTGTCCCCTTACAAAGCCTTATTAATCTTTGAAAAAGTGAGTCCCTCGTTCTGTGCAACAGGGCCTGGATACATTTATCTACTCTGTTATTTATTTTCTTCAGTAAGTATGAGTATTTAAGAGTTTTATGGTTTGCTTCTAAGAACATATTTGTATTAAGGCAAAGTCCAATTCTGTGGCTGTATGCCCACATATGTGCCCTCCATGAATATCTATCTTTAAAGTACTTGCCAAACACCTCAGTTCCTTCCTCCTCTGCACACCAAGTAAGAAAGCCATCCAGCAGCTCTGAGAATTTCTCTCTATCTGTCTGTAAGTGCAAAGTTTTCAGAGCTTTGTATACAGTACTCTTCAGCATTGCATTCCCATTTACTTTTGCACATATATTCCGTCTCCATGCCCGATCAACGTGCCAGGTACATAACAACCTATGTTCACTATGGCCCATAACTACACTCCAGGCACTGTAGTAGCAGTCACAGTCATCAGACATGAATACCTATAAAAATCAAACACATATGTTAATGCTATAGTTATTTTCAGCAAGCAGTGGATCAAATATTCTCTAACGAAACTGTCTTCTTACCTTTGTTTTGATGTTTCCAATACATTTTTTAATCTGCTCAAAGAAAACTTGCATGGACCTTGTGTCAGTATGTGTACTGAGGCAATAAGAAACTGGACATCCAGCACCAAATTCATCCACGGTCAACAGTGTGGTCAGATAAAATTTATACTTATTAGTGTCATGTGTGCTGTCTATCAAAACTTTTTCCGCACAGAATTTTTTTGCCGTTTTCTGCTGATACTCAGTCATAAGGACTATCATAAAGTCACTTTCTGATAATTTGTTTCCATTATCCTCAGTGCCTTGGGCTTTGTAATAAATCACCGGGGAATCTTTCCCTAGGTGCTCTTGTTGTCTCACCCACAGATCAACACTGGTTGCATCATCTTGGTGTGCACTACTATCGTCCTGCTTGTATTCTTTCCTAATATTTCTAATATCTTGTTTGCTTAAAAGATGAACTCTTCTGAAGAGTCCAACTTGAATGCTCTCTCTCACTTTCTTCAAAATTGTAGTATCAGGAACACCTTGTGCAATTAATTCAGCAACCATTGCCCTGTCAGCTGTGGTCAGATGTAGGCTACCCACAGAGAGACTGTGTCCTGTGTGTGTCCTGTAGAACTTGACATTAACCATGTTAGATGACACATTTTTTACTACCAAACAAGCAGGGCACATGCCGCTAATTTTGATTGAAGGTTCCATTAACCTTCTGCCTGAAACTGTTTTGTCAACATATCCAGAACGGTGGCAAACAAAATAATCACATTTCTGTTTTCCCCTTGGTCTTATGAAGAAAACCTTCTCTTCAGCTTCCATCTGTTCCTTCCACAGAAAGAACTCTGAAAATAAAATTACAATGCATAAGTAATACAAACTTAAGTACAGCATTTGTGTGTTATTCTGATGAAATAATTTAGTTGAAATACACAAGATAACACTGAGTAAGATCAAAACATATTAGCAGCTCTCTAATAATTATTATAAGCAGGGTGCCTGAGAAATAATGGTAATGGAGACAGTCTCTCCTACTCATGTGTCATAAGAATCTGAAAATGGTTGTGGTATGTACATACAATCAATGTCAGACTGCTTTATGCCAACATTCCAAACTAAGCCTAGGGCTACACTACAGATCAGCCTGTCACCACCACCAAGATTTAGAAACATGTAGCATGCTGGGGCAAATCCAGATTAACAACTTAACAAGTCCAACAGTTTAGAGTAGTTTTAAGTTATACACTGAAGATATATTGCCAATCATTGATTACCCTATGATACTTTCTTACCTATATTTACATAAATGACACCCAACATGAACACTAATAAATACTAAATCATATCATAAACTCACTGCAAAGTCCTACATATACAAACAATGTACAACATCAGTTATCTGGCAAATACAAATAATAAACTATACTTTTGTTTCCTCACCTTCCACAGAATTAAATGTCATTTCTTTGCACTCCATTTTCTGTTGGTGAACACACTCCAGATGGTGTATCAGTTCTTGCCTCCGAGAGCATCTAAATGTATTGCACTCGGTACATGTCATCTAAATAACAAAAAAAAAAAAACAGGTTTTTGCTTAATATCTTAATAGCGTACTGCAACGGAAAAAGAACGTGTAAGCACAATTAATGCGCTTATTCATCCATCATGTTTCATACTGCCAGTTATGAAGGAGAATCTTCAGGGATGTGGAACAACACAGTGAAGCCGCAGTGAGAAACTAGGGCCTGCATTACTTAAATATCTAAAATAAGTTATTTGTGCTTCATGAAACTACTTTAAAAATTTAGAGGAAAGGCCGCATCCCCGATATCACACTGGTGATATCTCCATAACGTTTTCGCCAATATAGTACGCTTCGCCAATATAGCACGCTTCACTATGAACCAGCCATCTGCTTGCAGTTACATTAAGATTCACGCAGCACTCATATGGTAACAGAGAGGTAACCAACTTGCCTCCTACCTTTCCAGACGCGAAATTGTGTCTCTTCATGTGTTTGTTTACGTCTGTTACCAACTTGTCGCAAATATTACATATTTCTTTCCTAGGCTGTACATAAATATTCTTGCGATGCTTCATCCTCATATGTCGGTACAAGCTTTTTCTTGTATTAAAATTTGTTCCACACACGTCACACAAGCCTGCCACACCACGAGTCCGTTCAACATTATCCATTGTGTACCTTGCGACGATGAATTCAGAAAAGCACAACATCAACACACACACCAAGATGGGTCTCGCGAAATTCATACGAACTACGAAGCGTTCAAAGATCTACCTACAAGCAGGTACGTCTCATTGGCTCTTACCGCCAACCAATGAGATATCGGTGCCAGTTGAAATAGCTACGTATAATGCCTCGTGTAAAGTAAAGCCAAATTTCGGCCCACTGCGAGCTGATAATGCATTGACTTCCGCTGTACATTTACCGTGTCTAATAAAGCAGTACACTCAACCGTCTAATGCACTGCTAAAACTGATCAGTGGCTTCATACGGAACATGCAACATATTTTGCAACAAAGAATTCTTTTTTTCTTTATTGTTATTTTAAACACCTTGTACAAAGGTGGGTTGTCAGCAGCATAGTACGCTGCTCTTCAGCCATGAGTGATACAATATATGACATAAAGGAGGTACAGATAATACAATAAAAATGGCAGACAAACACTGTAGACACAGAAAACAATATACTCGAAGCCATTCACACTAGAAAAGAAAAAACACTAAATCCTGTTGACACGGCGCACGAAACACAGACGACTGCGACGGCACAGGTGAACGGTGGTGGCGTGACGGCGAAAGAACACTAAACACAAACACAAACGAGATGATCGACGGCGCGGGAATGTCCACTGAGCGTGTACGAGTCCGAGGACCTGCCAAGAGAGGAGGAGGGGGGTGGGAGAGGGAGAGGGGAGAGCAGAGATGCCAAGGGCAGCGGAGATGGGGGGGAGGAAGTAAGGGAGGAAGGGGGAGGGGAAGCCGGGGGGAAGAGGGGTGGAGGATCTGTATCCGTTCGAGGAAAAGGAGGAGGTGGGGGAACGGAATTAGGTCGTACAGGATCCGTGTGGGGGAGGGGAGACGGATGCGATAGGCAAGGCGGAGAGCATGGTGTTCAAGGATCTGAAGGGATTTGTAAAAGGTAGGGAGGGTGGAGATTCAGGCTGGGTGGGCGTAACAGAGGATAGGGCGAATGACGGATTTCTAGGTGTGGAGGATGGTGGAGGGGTCCAGACCCCACGTATGGCCGGAAAGGAGCTTGAGGAGACGGAGTCGGGAGCGTGCCTTGGCATGGATTGTCCAGAGATGGGGGGTCCAGGAGAGGCGATGGTCGAGGGTGACGCCAAGGTACTTAAGGGTGGGGGTGAGGGCCATACGACCGCCATAGATGGTTAGATATAAACCGAGGAGGCGGAAGCAAGGGGTGATTTTGCCTACAATGATCGCCTGGGATTTGGAGGGATTGGCCTTAAGCAACCACTGGGTTGACCAAGCGGTGAACCAGTCAAGATGGGATTGTAGAAGGTGTTGAAACACTGCAGTGTGGGGTCGAGGGCAAGGAAGGCTGTTTCATCGGCAAACTGGAGAAGGTGTAGGGGGGTGTTGGCGGCGGCATGTCCGCCATATACAAAAGGTACAGAAGGGGGGAGAGGACGGAGCCTTGGGGCACACCAGCAGAGGGAGAAAAGGTGTAGGAATATGTGTTATCGATGGTGACATAGGAAGGACGGTGGGAGAGAAAGGAGCCGATCAGACGAACGTAGTTAATGGGAAGGGTGAAGGGTTGGAGCTTGAAGAGGAGACTGGAATGCCATACGCGGTCAAAGGCACGTTCGAGGTCCAGGGAGAGGAAGATTGTGGAGCGACGGGAATTAAGCTGTTCGGAAAGGAGACGAGTGAGGTGAAGGAGAAGGTCATCGGAAGAAAAGGACGGCCGAAAGCCACACTGGGTAACGGGAAGGAGGCGGTACTGGCGGAGATGCTGGTGGATGTGTCGAGTGAGGATAGATTCCAGGACCTTGCTGAAGACCGAGGTAAGGCTGATGGGATGGTAAGAGGAGATGGCGGACAGTGGTTTGCCAGGTTTAAGGAACATCAGGATACAGGAGGTTTTCCACAGGTCGGGGTAGTAACCGGTGGACAGGAGTAAGGAGTACATTGTAGAGCCTGGCCAGGGTGGAGAGAAAAGAGACAGGAGCTTCACGAAGGTGGAGGAAGGTGACACGACCGTGACCAGGAGCGGTGTTGCATTTTGTGCGGAGTGTAGCAATGAGATCCTGTGTAGTGATAGGGGCATTGAGTTCCGTGTGTGCAATGTTGTCCAAGTACTGGAAACCAGGTGCAAGGGGAGGGACACAGGTGTCACTTCGATCGCAGACATCTGGTAAGAGGGAGTAATCGAACTGGGAATCATCGGGGATGGAAAAGACTTCGGGGAGGTAGGAGGCAAAGTGATTGGCCTTACTAAGGGAGTCAGGGAAGGTGTGATCATCATGGAGAAGAGGATAGTAGGGGGAGGGTTTATTTCCGGTAAGGCGACGGAAGGCTGACCAGAACTTGGACGAGTTTATAGGAAGGGTAGCATTTAAACAGGTGGATGCCTGTCGCCAGTCCCGGCGTTTCTTAGCCGCGAGCAAATTACGGATGTGTCGCTGGAGTTGCCGGTGGCTGCGTAGTGTGTCCGGGTCACGTGGGTGGCCGAAGGCATGGTAGAGATGGCGGGATTCACGGAGGAGGAGGACGGCCTGTGGGGGTAAGGTAGGACGGTGGGGGTGGATGGGGACAGTAGGGACGTGGGCCTCCATGGCCTCAGACAAGGTCTGCTGGAGAAAGGAGGCAGCATCGGTAACGTCGTCAGGGTGGTGGTAGGTGAAAGGGTGGCTATCGACCTGGGTGGAGAGGGTATCCCGGCAGACATTACAGTCGGCACGGGAATAATCATTGACGTACTTCGGGGGAGGGTCATTACGAGGGTCGGGGCGGGGGCGACGACCGTCTGAAGCGGTGAGGACAGGGAGATGGTCACTACCAATGGGGTCCAGGACATCCACCGCTATGCGGCCAAGGAGGTTAGGGGAGGATTGGAGTTGGATTTGGGGCGGGTGTTTTGGGGAATGGAGATGACGTCGCCTTGGAGGGAGGAGAGGAACTGATGCCACCGCCGTAACTGGGCAGTGGAACGACTATGGATGTTGAGGTCAGCGGCGATCACGTAGGAGGAGAAGGTACGATCAATGTGGGAGAGGAAGTCGAAAGAAATAGGGGCGTTAGGGCGGACATAGATGGTGGCGCAGGTGACGGTAAGGCCGGGGAAGAAGAGACTAAGGATCAGGTGTTCGGTGGGGTCGGGAAGGAGAGGTTGGAGCCGAACGGGGATCTGGCGGTGGTGACCAATGGCAACTCCACCACGCGCAATCGGGAGGGGATTATCGGAGCATTGAAGGAGGTAGGGCGAAGTGTGGATGGTGTGGTGGGGTTGGAGGAAGGTTTCATTTAGGAGGAAGGCACCCACGTGGTGGGTGGCAAGGGTGTGCAGGAAGAGGTTCTTGTTGGGAGGAAGGGAGCGGATGTTGTCGAACAGGATACGGTGCTGTCACGCTATGACAAGGATTTAAAAGAGGGTGTCGAGACGGGAAAAGGTGAAATGGGCCTGGTTGTGGGAGTAGGTGGCATACATTTTTAGGTGGAAGACGGAACAGGCGGTAAGGGATATCTGTTGGAGGGTGTGGGGGTGCTGGAAAGGGTGAACATTTTGGAGGACGATGGTAAGGAATCTGATGATGTCCTCAGAGGTAAGGGGGGGGGTGAAGGGAATTGCCAGGAGGGGTGAGGGCGTCCAGAGGGCGGACAGGGACTGTGAGTTCAGGAGTGGCAGGAGGGGGTCGGGCCTTACATTTTTGGGAGTACGTAGGATGAGGAAGGTTACAGGTGTTACAGGAGGGAGGGGACTGAAGGTTAGGGCACTGCCGTAGAAAGTGTGCTTGCTTACAGTGCAGGCAGGTGGGGGCATGGCGGCACTCAGATGTTGGTTGTGCATTATACCACAAGCACCTCTGGCAGCAGAGGGATCGAGGAGGGGAACGGGAGGGCCAACTTTGTAATGTTGGTTAAAGAGGAGGGCACCCTCCTTCAGGAGATGGTCTATGGAGGGGGCGTGTTTGGAAAAAACACGCATAAGGCAGGTGGGGCCAGCGGATTTGTGAATGCGCCGAAGTGCACCCACATCCAAATGGGGATGCGCCTCGAGCTCAGCGAACATCTCCTCCTCTGTGATCGTCGGACGGAGCCGAGTGATCACGGCGGTGAGGGTCGGCGGGAGGGAGGTGGGGAAGGGGCAGGGGTGAGGGAGGCATTAGGGCTAAAGCAGGTGACGGGGATGCGGGAAAGGATATCGGTGTGAAGGGTAGGGCTGGAGGAGGAGATAAGGACTGAGTCACGGTGAGGAGTGAGGAGGGAGATGGGGGCACCAGGAAAATGTTGGCGAATGAAGAGGGTGAGGTTCCGGGCCTCAAGAAGGGAGGGATCAGGACGGGAGAGTAGGTAGTGGTAGGAGGAGGGGGTAGAGGAGGAGGAGGAGGGGGCAGGGACAGGCGGGGAGACACGCATGGCATCATGGGCTCGGGACGGGGACGGGGCGGAGCCTTTTTAGGTGCAGAGGAGGCAGGGGTGGCACTGGGGCGTTTGATGACGTAGATGACGAAGAGGGCAAAGGGGAGAGTGGAGCACGGGCCGTAGCCCGCCGGGCGACCACCCTGGCGGGGGCCGCAGAAACGGAAGGAGAAGAGGGAGGGAGTGGAGGGGAGGGATCAGAGGGGGCGCGGGAGGGAGGAGCCGGGGATGGGGGAACAAAAAGTGAGGGAGATGGGAGAGTGAGGAGTGGGGGGATGGACTGAGGGGGGGAGTGATGCGGAACACTACGTGATAGTGGCGGCGGCGGCGGCGGCGGCGGCGGAGGGGGTTGTGTAGATGATGGCAGTGGTGGTGGCTGTTGTAGTAGTGGTGGGTGTCGACATTGTGACAAGGAGAAAGACACAGGACAGGACAAAAGGACAGTGGCGAACAAGGGACGGGTAAGCGGACGAAAAACAGAAGGAAAAGGACGGAGAGGCGACGAAGAAGACTGGGGCCAAAGCCCCACTCTGCTGCTGCTGGCTGGCTGGCACCTGCAAAACCTATCGCTTCGATTAGTGAACCGAATGTCACAATCGAAGGGCGGTATTCTTTCGTATTACCGGAGGAGATGCAACAAAGAATCTGAACAAATTAGGATAAATGAGTCGAAAAGCATTTGTTGTGGCGAGCCTGAAACATAGTTCTTCACGTGCTCTCCTTTATTAATAGCGAAAGGAGATTTCGCAGTTCTTGATGCAGTATTGAGTTTGGACACCTTTTTTCGTAATTAGCATTAAATTGGTCCTATCCAATAGTCAGCAGGACAAGAGGGAACCAATATTAGTTCGCAAGTGAAGAGAAAAATCAGTCACTAATTTAAAGCTTTATATTGGCTTACTTCTTGTTCCTGCTTGTCGATACTACGAAAATTCGCCCAATGCCTCCTTTGTTATAGAAAATAAAGTATTGCAGTTCA
Source organism: Schistocerca nitens (assembly GCF_023898315.1). Taxonomy (NCBI): domain Eukaryota; kingdom Metazoa; phylum Arthropoda; class Insecta; order Orthoptera; family Acrididae; genus Schistocerca; species Schistocerca nitens. Next base: position 2,863,475 of record NW_026045998.1, on the reverse strand, counting down.
ATTATATATACGCAGTCTCTTAGTGGCCTGCGGCTCTAGGTGCTGCAGTCTGGAACGGCGAGACCGCTAAGGTCGCAGGTTCGAATCCTGCCTTGGACATGGATGTGTGTGATGTCCTTAGGTTAGTTAGGTTTGACAAAGTTCTAAGCTCTAGGGGACTAATGATCTCAGAAGTTGAGTCCCATAGTGCTCAGAGCCAGTATCTTAGTAAATAGAACTGATAAACTTGCCTATACGATTACACATGCTTCATATTTTTTGTCAAGTCTATCCCATAAACTTTTTCTGCAAATTCTTCCATGGCATTAGGAGAATGATTACGAAAGTACAAGACTACACAATATGTTTAAAATGTGTTAAAATAAAATATTGTGTGGAACAAAGCAGATTTTATTATTGTGAGCATCCTAAGTATAACTTCTCTGCACAGTCAATCAGGTCAAAGTTCTTAACACTCATGATAATTTTGTACTGTACCACTCACTATTTTTCGTTTTATGTGGTAACAGTGGCAGTTTTGTCTCTAAGATTTCTCATCCTATTAGCTCTTCTGACTTTTTGCCGTTTAAATGGATTGGAAACGAAGTAACAGAACTGTAAAAAAAATTTAAAAAACGACAAAGGGTCAGAAATGAATAAAATTAACTGAATGGTTAAGTCGAGTTCCTGCAACCTTTCCACTGCGATCAAGATAAATCCAAAAACAAGGAATTATAAACATCATTTCTGTCTCTACCAATAAGGGAACATGGTTCTAGGTTTGCTAATGGATTTGTCACCAAATTTACATTAATTTTTGAATATGGCTTGCAAATAAATATGTCATTAAACTGTGTGAAGGTAAATCATATGCTAAGAAGTCACTGCAGGAGGTACATAAGGCAAGTACATCTCATTTAAAATAAGTTGCAATTGCAGGACCAGGAAAGGAAAAAAGAAATAGGTTTTGGCTTGCAAGCTAACACGGAGTTTTGTACTGTGAAGACAGTATAATAATACAAAAGATGAATCTTTCCCAATATTTGTTAACAGAAAGAGGCACGGTCCATAACAGCAGTGTACATCTGCACTCAATATTTGAAAATGTTCGAGGGAATGTATTTACTATATGGTACTACTGAAACTGTTGTTGTACTTGAAGACAATATGTGCACTATTATTTGTAATACGTTTTATTAAGAATATCCTGAAGGAATCTCTTATGGTTCATTTACACCCCCTTAGCTTAAAAACTGTTAATCTCAGGTCTATATAAATATCTTTCAGTTTCAAAGTAAACCTGCGTTTCTGAACTAGATCAATTTTTTAGGCTTCTTATGATCCACTGATTTACTTTTGGAATGGCTAAAAGTTACCAAGAGCATTCTATGTAGGTAAAATCGTGTGTTGTCTATGACTGACCTAAACTTAGACAGAATGGCAGTGTAACTTTATCAGTTTAAATATTAAAATATTATAGCAAAAGGTCAATTTGCATATATTTTTACTGTCAAGAGCACTGAGTAACTCCAACTACAATATGTACCCCAGTTGACTGCATTTCCATTCACATATTCATGGTTTTCAATATAAATTCTTAGAGTATGAAGAGAATTACAAATAGCAGTTACAGTACAAAATGTGCATGACATTTCCATGAAATTACCCTCACATACCGATGACATTGTAATTCGGTCAGAGACAGCAAAGGACTTGGAAGAGCACCTGAACGGAATGAACAGTGTCTTGAAAGGAGGATAAGATGAACATCAACAAAAGCAAAACGAGGATAATGGAATGTAGTCGAATTAAATCGGATGATGATGAGGGAATTAGATTAGGAAATAAGACACTTAAAGTAGTAAAGGAGTTTTGCTATTTGGGGAGCAAAATAAGTGATGATGGTCGAATTAGAGAGGATATAAAATGTAGACTGGCATTGGCAAGGGAAACGTTTCTGAAGAAGAGATATTTCTTAACATAGAGTATAGATTTAAGTGTCAGGAAGTCATTTCTGAAAGTATTTGTATGGAGTGTAGCCATGTATGGCAATTGAAGCTTCCAAAATGTGGTGCTACAGAAGAATGCTGAAATTAGATGGGTAAATCACGCAACTAATGAGGAGGTATTGAACAGAATTGTGGAGAAGAGGAGTTTGTAGCACAACTTGACAAGAAGAAGGGACCGGTTGGTAGGACATGTTCTGAGGCATCAAGGGATCGCAAATTTAGCACTGGAGGTCAGTGTGGGGGTAAAAATCGTAGAGGGAGACCAAGAGATGATTACACTAAGCAGATTCAGAAGGATGTAGGTTGCAGTAAGTGCTGGGAGATGAAGAAGCTTGCACAGGATAGAGTAGCATGGAGAGCTGCATCAAACCAGACTCAGGACTGAAGACTAGAGATGGGCAAAACTGTTCTTTTCAGAGATTGGATCAGAACTGTTCACTCCCTGAAATGAATTAGCTCTTTTTCATGACTCACCACTCATTTACAATAGAAAATAAATGGAAGGCACATTGCCCTTTAAACTTGGTTTATTCCAGTACTATACCTGTATTTTGATCTTATTTGATCCTATTTTGAAGTAACACAGATAATGAGTAAGAATTTTGTATTGTTTATTGAATATTCCACGATATGACAAAGTTTTTGATTATTGATTTATTTTGCACTATCGTGGTTTTTTGGGTGATCGGAAAATGTTGTAACTTGAGATTTACATTAACAATATATTTGGCTATAATGTATTAAAATTTCATTAACCTCATACAAATACATCACAAGCCATATATTTTTAAAATGAACGTTTCCTTCCGAAGACGCCTAAAATCGCAAAATCCGTAGCAGAATAAGAAAAAAAATATAAATTTGACTGTAAAACGAAAGTGCTGCATATAGCCTTACGCAGAATAAAACAAGGAAAATATTGGTGTATCACATTTTGCGATACGTTTATCGGTTCGCTCGTAATTAAAGCGTAAATTCGAGTGTCCATAATAAAAATCCTATAGTAAGAGGAGTCATCAGGAACCTAATCTAATCAGTTTAAACAAATAAAAATAAAATAAAAACAATTGATGTATACATAACATAATATGTAATATACATAGCGGTATTACTACGAAGAACAATATCCAGTAGGGACGAACTCCGATGCAGAGGCGCTGAGTCGAGCAGGTCGAGCCGTGAGCTGTTATTACTGCGTGAGCTGAGACCGCAGAGACCAGAGTGACACCCTAAGTCGCTTTGCTCAACGCTCTGGCTAGAGTCGAGAACGGTGGGGTGAGCGTTGAGCGGGCGCGTTCCGAGGGTGGGGGGAGCGGTGAGCGGCCACCAGTCACCCGCTCCGAAACAAATCGTCCGTTCCCTTGCGAGCAGGTTTTTGCAAGTAGTTCCTATGTTATCCGCTAGGTGGCTCTCTGTCCTGTTGCTGGCATCAACTGCCCAGAGGGCAGGACGTGCGACTGAAACGATCGCCGACAGAGTGCGATGTGAAGTTAAGCTGCGCCAGACACTGCACGCTGCAGAGGAAGCACAGAGACGGCACGGCATATGTGAAACACAAAATCCAATGGGGCACTGCACAATGCAGGCAGCCAAGGTAGAAGCAGGGCAGAGGCCGGCGCTGGCTGTGTTGTGTGGCGTGCACTGTGCTCTGACCAGCAGAGGCGCTGCTGATATGCTCCGTCTCTCTCTCTCTCTCTCTGCCGTGGGAAACGTTTGGAGCTACCGTTCTTTTTTTCTGAATCACTGATTGTTCACTCCTTTGAAAGATTCAACTCTATGAATTAGTTCAAGAGCAGATCCCCCATCTCTAGTGAAGACCACAACAACAACAATAACAACAACAACCTTCACATTTAACCATGTCTGAACAGAAGTATTCCTCAAAAAGCGTTGGCCTACCTGTCAATCACCACCAGATTTTGTATATGTGCTATTTCAGTCTGAACTAGGAAAGAGTATAGAGTACAAGCTAATGTTCTTCCTGGAAGAATAAATACTTTATCCCTCTCTGCAATATTAAATGAAATGTAGATACACCATGCGTATAAAAAATATTATAATCCTGAGAAAGAAATTAAAGAAAGCAAATGAAGCACAAGGAAGAGACAAGGTGATGGCAAATCACAAAAATCAAATATGGATACAGGCTGAAGGAGAACTTTTTATTTATATATTCATCATTCTGAACCCTTGACAGGGACATAATCTACTTGCAAAATGTAACAAATATTACATGAGATAATAAAAACACTCCACACTCGGAAAAAGAAACATTGAACAAAAGTATTATAAAAATCATTGTAAGTACAACAAAAATGAGGCCATTTGAAGACAAAGTGCTAACACAGATTTTGTGTCTCAAGACGTTACTGATAACCAAAAAGGTTTGAATGTCAATTTTTCAAATCATTTACTGAGAAGTGATTTCGGAAGTCACAGTTTCTGCACTAATTTTCTCGTGGCCATGCTTCTACTGCCTTGTGTCACTACAGCTTGATATCTTTTATTTCCTGCCTTAGAAGCAGGTGAACTGTTGTTGCCAAGAAACCGAATTACTTTCTCCTTTACACTGTGTCAGGCTGGGAAAACGCCGCTGTGGCCGAGCGGTTCTAGGCGCTTCAGTCCGCAACTGCGCTGCTGCTACAGTCGCAGGTTCGAATCCTGCCTCGGGCATGGACGTGTGTGATGTCCTTAGGTTAGTTAGAGTTAAGTAGTTCTAAATCTAGGGGACTTATGACCTCACATGTTAAGTCCCATAGTGCTTAGAACCATTTGAACCATTTTTTTGAACAATTCACCTTTGAGTAATTTCTCCTTGTTGCTTCTCAAATACGAGAGTGGTTTGAAAAGTTCTCGGAATGGAATAGAAAGTAAGTAGTTACATCAGTGACACTTTTTTTTAATTTTTCCATGTAGTCTCCTTGTAGACTAATGCACTTGATTCAACAATGTTCCAGTGCTCTGATTTTCGGTTTAGGGAAGAGATGGAAGTCTGATGGAGCCATATCAGGTGGATAAGGTAGGTGTGGCAACAATTCATGCCTCGGTTCGTGTAATTTTGCCACGGCGACGGCACACGTGTGGGGGCGCGCGTTGTCTTGATGAAAGATGACTTTCTTCCTTGCTGAACCTGGGCTTTTTTCAGCGTATCTTTTGTTGCAGTTTGTCCAGGAGGTCAGTATGGTATTTTCCAGTAATTGTTTGCCCTGTGGGGTGATGATCTACAAACAGAATCCCCTTTGCATCCCAGAACACTGATGCTATAACCTTCTTCCGCCGAAGGAACTGTCTTTGCTTTCTTTCGTGATGGAGAATCGGCATGTTTCCACTGCTTTGACTGTTCTTTTGTCTCTGTGGTATAGTAGAGCACCCAAGTTTCATCTGTGGTCATAAGCCATTGCAAAAAAATCTTGTTCGTTTCTCCTAAAACGGGCCAAACATTGTCCCGATATGTCCATTCTCGTGCATTTTAGATCGAGCGTCAAGAGTCGTGGCAGTCGTCTTCCAAATATTTTTTTCATTCCTATTACTTCAGTTAAAATGTGATATACCCTTTCAGATGACATCTGGCAAGCATGAGCTATTTCACGCACTTTCAGTTGGTGGTCGTCCGTGACAATTTTCTGCACTTTTGCGATGATTTCTGGAGTAGTGACACATCTTGACCGATCATCACTAAGCTCTGCCTACTAAATTTAAATTCATTTGTCCACTTGGCAACATTTGAAAGTGAAGGGGCAGAGTCCGCCAGTGTATTCTGGAATTGGGCACGAATGTGTTTTGCATTCATAGCTTTCTTTTCGAAGTACTTAATCACTGCTCGAATCCCGATTTTTTCCATCTTCGCAAATCACAACGCGGGAGCAACAGAGCCACGTCACCGCCACAGCTCTCTTCCAAGAGCACTGACGTGGCACGTGTTTACAGGCAACAGTCCAACGAATATCACGTGACCAACTCGTGGCCCTAGCACTGACCTCTCGTGGTGATTCCGATAACTTTTCAAACCACCCTCGTACACCTCTGCCCTTTGCAACACACTGAAAACCTCACTTGATGGCTCAATAAGTGAGGCCTCTGTAAGAGACTTCAGATGTAAAAGCAAGCTCACAGACAAACAGACATTTTCTCTGCACGCTATTGGGCTCCCCAAGAAAAATTTGCAAAGTGCATCATGTTTCATAACTTGCCTAACAGTGTGGCCAGGTAAATAGTATAGAGACTGGTGCTCACCAACTCACACAGTGTTACTTCCTCAGCACACTTATCCTCGTCTTCCCCACCAATGTTGCCAGGAAACTGCTGTCTTCATTTTCATTATTATCAGTGGCAGTAGTATAGAACTGAGAAAGAGTAGTAAGCCAGAGTGCTGATTTCAATTCTCGTGGTGTTGGTACAGGATTTTTGAAGCTGACCATTGAAAACAGATTTTCTAAGGCATCTTACGTAAATCGACGTGTCAGCAAAAATTTAAATTGCTTCTAATTCAGGAATGTGTCCTAAAATTGCAAAATACCTACAGTAGTCAAAACTACACCAGACTGAATTGGTTTCCAGGCACTGTTCAGGCCAGTTTGTAGGTTTTGAAGTAATCACAGAGTGTCGTAAAAATGAAAGAGAGCCTCACTGTATGTTTGTTCATCAGAACGATTCAGAGCTCTGGATGTCACGAGGCAAGACCACTCACGAACGTGCTTTAGAAACCGTGCTGTGGTTAAAGTATTTTTCTGCAGTTTCTCTGTCTTGACAGCATACTCACTGGTTGCTGCACTCTGGCTGTTAATTAGGGCAGCAGATGAGCCAACTTTCATTTTCTCGTAATGGTTTGGAATCAAACGCTTCTCACACAGTTGTGGTGCCAGTTAAAGACTTAAAACCACTGTCTACCTCAAGCCACTGTTCTACACGATTTATTTGTACCTCACTACAAGGCAGATCACGTTCCTCGACAACATTTTCTCAAAGGAAGACTCATTGCCCATTGAATAAACGGTTCCTCATATTTTTCAGAATGTGTGGTGTATCTGCGAGGAAAATTAGTTTCCTATTATCATTGATTGATTGATTGGTTTTTATTGTTGTAGAGACCTCAGAAATCATCTGAGGCATTACAAAAGTCAATATTACCCAGTATAAATGTTACACAAATAATTACAAAAACAAGAAAAATGTTACACAATATAAATATTACACAAATAATTATGGTACCTTCACACAAATACAAAACAGAGAAACTTCTGCTACAAACTGATATTGAACAGTAAATTTAGCCAATGACAAACTTACTCATATATAGAAGCATATAAAAACTGATCACAAAGTGTAGTCAGACCATATTCTTTGCCTCCCTTAAAAATTCGTCAGTTTCATAAATGCTGAGCTCAATAAGAAATTCTTTTACTTTTTTTGAATTGTTGAATTGGAAGATCCCTGATATGTTGGGGTATGGCATTAAAAAATTTTATGGACTTGTATAAGAAGCACTTTTGTGTTTTTTATAGTTACAAGTCCATAAAATTTTTTAATGCCATATCACAAGATATCAGGGATCTTCCAATTCAACAGTTCAAAAAAAGGAATACTGGTAGAAACTAATTTTGAAAACCTTTCGACAACAATTCCAAATTCTCGCCACTCAGCTCGATTTTGCCGTGCCATATCCGACACGATGCAGGGAACATTGTTTGAGTGCCCGAGATTCTCTAATAATGTTTATAATGATGTCTTTGACATGAGAACTGGAAAAAAGATGGCCATGTGTAATGGTAAAATGGCTCTAAGCACTATGTGACCTATCATCTGAGGTAATGGTAACCTATGATTTGTTTCCATCTTGAGGTGATACCACCCAGCATAAAAACTAACACATGAGAAGCTATAGTAGTTGGAAGGGCAAGATTTGATGGAGGTGTGTCATATCATTACCAATGAAGCAGCCATTGCTTCAATCGTATTCGAATGGGAGCACGATGTTTCTCCACCGGTAACATGAGGGCAAGCTCGACTTTCAGGGGACTCATTAGCTCCTCCAGCACACCAGGTCTACATTATACATTCAGTAGCGAACTTCTCAGGGTTCTGTCTGAAGGAAATGGGCATTTATTTTCCAGCAGGACTTTGTACCCCATACCACCACAAGCTAGTCTAATATTTAATCCTTTCTGCAGTGTTTCCACTGACCATTTGCTACCTTTACATGTTCCCTTTGTTCGTACTGCAAACTGTTCTGCACCGAATAAACCGTGCACCCTGGCGAGGAGGTTGTCTTTTTCTAAACACACTCCTCTCTCCCTTTTCTGAGAGAGGATGAGTTTTCTCTTTAAAGCTTCAATTCCAGCCCGAAGCTGTTGTGCTAGGTTCTTCAGGATGCTGACTTCATCTTCTGTTGTGTCCAAGTTCTCTGTAGGACTGATGTCATTGGGCACATTTGAAGGCTGTCCAACATCTGCAACATAAATCTGCAATATTGCAATCTTCAAAAATAAAAAGCATTTAATACTATAATATGTTTTTAAGTAGCCAGTAATTGATTCTCAGTAGGCTGTGGTATACGACTTGAAGATTCATAAGGTGCCAAAACTTAGTTTCGAAGGACAGAAGCAAATTATGAAAATCTGAGTGGTAATATTCCAGGTGTCCTCTTACTACGTTGTAATGGAAAGTAATGCCATATACTAAACTGAAATTGTAGGTGACCAATTACATTGAATTCGCAAAATTTCAATCATCTGAGGTTTGAATACTTCAAATATAAGAGCTGTGAGACCAGTGGTACTTTCTGATGTGGGTTGTAGCGGGGATTACAGTTATGTGCAAGTAAATCTTATTTGCAAACAACGACTAAATAATCGGCACAAAACCTAAACACAACATTAGATATCTTAGCACCTATTGTGCCACATATTGCCAATAAACGCAAAGCTCTGTATACAAAGTTTTAAAAACATAAATGTTAAGGAAAAGACAACAGGCTTTTAAGTAAACTTTAACCAGCTGTGGTAACAAATCAAAGCATCCATTTTCTCACTTAGGTATAATGTTGAACTGTAAACCGGGAATACAGTATAGGCATTATCCAATGGCAACTGTAGAAACGATATAGCAGAAAGGTATAAGAAAAGACATTACTGTTTATTTGATCAGATACCAATACAAGTGGACTGTGTATGTGAGAGATGTGGTATATACAGCTGTTGTAGACAAAATGTTTGTGTCTGTTTCTGTACGCAACTGAGGATTAAAACAAATGTATGAAATAATATTGTGGAAGAAGAGAATCTACACTACATATTTACAACACCTTTTAAATGTATATGCTTATTGTACTCAATTCACAAATTATGTCCCACGACAACTTCTACAATACAGGTAAGCCTTCTGTCTGCAAGCATAATGCTGTGAAGGGATGTTTTGTGTGCCCTACTGATCAAAACAACAAATGTGAGCTGTTAGCAGTCACACGAGATTTTCAGAGTGTCAGCACAATTCAGCAGCAAGCGACAGCATGACGTATGCAAAAAGCTACTGATGCAGTGAAGGTTTTCTTCCAGTTACCTCTACCCTCAGCACGTTTCTCTAGTAGCCCCACAGATTTCCTCTCGGTAGGAGCTTTACGTGCCACTGGTGGCTTACGATGACAAAAATGGCTGGTACAGCATTTTGTTTAAGTTTTTCCACTCCATCAGCTTTGTTGGCTTGAAACTGGTCTGGAGTGAAGTGATTCTGGTAAACAGAAACAGTTCCATCAGCCAATTTAATTACAAACATCATTATTTAATTGATATAAAAGTTTCAAAAATTTACAAAACTATACACTATAACTATAGTTTGTAATATAAAATATATGAATCAGCGATATCAACAGAACTGAGCACACATTATGCATAACTACATACAGTGCAAGGAGCTCAGAGGCCTATGAATGAGGTACAGGAGCTATACAGAAACACTGTAACACTTATCATTCTCTCAGCTTCCACCTGCAAACTAATTGGAAAAATTTCATTTTATACGAGAAAACTAACATCTTTTAGGTAATGTATATTCATTCAAGTTTAATTTTCATTACGTTTAGGTTTGCTGTGTAACATCAAATATTGTAGGCCTACCTAGTATTTGTATCTGAGTGTGATGAGTGTACAAGAAGTAATTAAAAATATGCTGTACTGTTGTCATTCAAGTTGCAATTTAACTATGCTTTTATTTTCATTTATTGCAATGTTCGCCAAAACAGTAAGCCTACGCTGTTAAATGCTAATATTAGGTGAGGATCCTTACTCGCTAAAAGAGGAACTGGAAGTGGGATTGGAAATATGTAGCAGTGGCATATAAATGGAATACAGAAGGAACTGCCAATGTGATCTGAAGGAGGGTATGTGGATACTCTTTTTGCAGTGCGAGTAGGAAGTAGCGAGTTGTTTGAGTGAAGTGGTGCGTTAATAGGGCAGATTGCAACAGTCAGGTCAGGCTTGGTGGGAGCAGGTTTGGCTGCACACGTATAGGAGTAACTGGAGTGGGATTGGTTGCAGGTGGATGGGGGCTGAGTATGGGAACAGTGCCGGTACAGGCGGCCACTCTGCAGTGGGTGGAGGTGGGAGGGTTTTCGCAGTTGGGCATTCAACCATCACTGTAGAGGAGGAACTTGTGGCAATGTTGGTCTCGGACTAGGGATCAGGGAGGCTCTACTTGTGTTCCTGGTAAAAGATGAACACTGCATTCTGAAGATTGTGGAATTTTCAGAAAAGATGCAAACAGGGAATATAGGGACGAATTGTGATGAATCGAAAGGCCTTTTTGCCTCTGCATGTTAGGATTGTAATTTGGCTCGCAATCAACTTCCCCCACTGTGATGTCGGGGTCAAACCCCGTAAGTCCACAATAGAAGTTGACAGTAGGTGTGGCATTGGAGTCATCTGGGTTGTGCTGGAGCGTTTTTGAGGAGGGAGGGATGTGGATCAAAGGTGGTGAGAGGCGGGCACTGCAAAAAGTGGGTTTGAGAATCAGAGGATTTGATGATTACACAGTCTTTCCAGCGTGTGAGTTGTGATATATTGATATCTGGGACGTTCTTTTTTATTTCGAGGGAAAGTGTTTCAGGACTCGGGAATCGAAAATCGGAATATGAGAGAATGAAGGAATGTAATGGAGGAGATGTGTGGGCTGGGACAGGGGTAGACTGCATAGGTTTGGGTGTGTGGGGCCTATGCAGGGGTGAACTGCAACTGAGCGGAACAAAATAAGACGAACGTAGAAGGACAGCAAACTTAACAGTATAGACGATTTTTCAATTTCTTGATATTTTACAGCTGTTTCTACAATAGTCCATCAAAATAAATAATCTCAAGAACCAATAGTAGGTGGAACACGTGTTATAAATGTCGCTACAAATGAAGCTTAACGGAAATGACATGCCAAGGAATGAATATTATTGGACAGTGTTACGAATAATTAGACCAAACGTTCTGCTATGAGCACATTCTGTTGGGAAAGAACATAGTCTGTTTGGAAAACAAATCACCATTGTCATCGCAGCAACAGTTGCCATAAAATATTGAAAAAGACCAAGTGCCACTTCGCCAACGTTTGATTTTCAATTTTGCATCACAAATCCACAAACCACAATACAAATTGTAGTTTTACAACAGTAGACCAAGTGCCACTTACCAGTCTCCGGTCTAGATAAAGACAGTATCTGCTGTGTGCAAATTCGAATAAGATGGCTTCCATTCCAGGTCTTTGAGCAGTACGATTTTCAAAGGTATAAAACCAGGTTACGAGTTTTAACGTCGTGAGTGTTACGGTTGCCAGGTGCGATAACCGGGACTACTGAAGAATGGCATACAACCCGTCAGCTTTGGCCAATAACATCAGAAGTTACCAAAGGTGATGTACTGCGGACATTTAACGACAAAGATGCGTATTGAAAAAGAAATAAATGTGGGCCAGAGAAAACAGACGGTAGACATAAAGTACGTACCGTGTGGGACAGGAAAAGTCAGTTTTGGTGCAATGTTTCCGAGTGCAGAAGTTACAGCCAGGCACGGGCCTGTTTACAGTGAGTTACGCTCACCAGCAGTTGAGAAGTAAAATGGAGGCCACAGGGGCGAAGAACCGCGAGAAAGAGTACACGCAGGGGTTTGCACGGCGTAAGTGACAGGCAGAAGGGGCCCACTGGCCGACCTGAGTGTTAGGGGTACGTGAGGCGGAGGGGTGCGTTTAGCAAAACAGGGGCGCACAGCTGCGTGTGGCTAGGTGCCAGTTCACTGACAGAGCATTCGAGTGTGGCAGCTCTCCCGGACGGTCGAGCGTGTCGCACCACTGGCTACACACGGCAGCAGACGGGGCACCAGGCTTCCAGTCCACGGCAGGTCGCCGGTTCGAGCCTCTGTAGCCAGCCACTGACGGGCCACTACACAGCTCAGTACCGCGGGCGAGGAAGCGCAGTGCGATCCACCCTGCAGCTGTCAGTGCAGGATGGAGGCTGCTGAGTCTGCTGCAGGCACAGCCCTGATGGCATCATACCACGGCAAAAAAAAAAAAAAAAAAATGGCTCTGAGCACTGTGGGACAACATCTGAGGTCATCAGTCCCTTAGAACTTGGAACTACTTAAACCTAACTAACCTAAGGAGGTCACGCACATCCACACCCGAGGTAGGATTCGAACCTGCGACCACAGCGGTCGCGCTGTTCCGGACTGCAGTGCCTAGAACCGCTCGGGCACACCGGCCGGCATATCACTGCGGCTGTTCAGGGCCGACACATTAGCAGAGCACTGCACAGGGTAGCCGAGGTGGCGTCCTCAGCATTTTGGGACCCTGTGACGCAGACCGACGGTAATCCGGCGGTGTAGTTGGGAACGATACGTCACTTGTAAAGCTCGGACGAGTCTTAACACAGGCCACCTACCTCTTCCCGCTACATTTGGTGTTCTCGTCACATTCGGTGTCAGCAGGTGTGACAGCATTCGGTGTCAGAGTAGCGGACATCTTCTGTAAGGCACGACGTTCGAGCCCACCGCCGGCATTACAGTTACGAGATGTGGTGAGTTTGACCAGTTTTCTTTTGAGTGTTGGACATTTTCTTTCTTTTTTGTGTTTTTGAGTATGACTCGTGGCAGGCCATTGTAGATGTTTTGCGTGGGAACGGTATTTTTTGTTGTCAGAGGAAGTGTCAGTGTATTTGGGGCCGTAAAATTTTTTTTCGTGGTATTTAATTACTTTTGTATTGGTTTGAGCATGATATTACTATAATGATACTGAGGTGTAGCGTGTCGGGTTATTTTTGTACTTAATTGTTCTGTTTAGGGATTAACGGGGAACAAAAGCAACACAATGGCAGAGTCAGGAATGTGAGGTGTGTCAGAACCAGAAGCAGTACAGATTTTGTTGGAAAAGGTAGCACAGTTGACAGCGGACAATATGCAGTTGAGGAGTGAATTAACCGCTAGAAGTGAGCGGGAAACCGCTTCTGATCAGTCCTTGTTGCCTAGAATGCCGGAGCTGGAGACTGATCCAGCTACCGCAACTTCGATTATTCCGTTTTGTGGCAAGCCATCTGAGGATGTGCATTCGTTTGTGGAGGACTCGGAAACTTCGGCTGCGACGAGTGGTCGGTCTCGTGAACAGTTGTAACATGTAGCCGAGATTAGATTAACAGGTGTTCTGAGGAGTTAAGGAAGGCAGGGTGGTTTAAGCAGTTGAAGGAGGGGCTTTTACAGAGGTACAAGAAACAGAATAGCGCTCGGTACTTTAGGGAGAGGTCGAGTACAATGACGAAGAGGCAGGGGGAGACGGTAGAGAAACTTGCGGACAGGATAAGGGAAATTAACGAGTATGCTTACGAGTTGGGTCAGAGCGATGAAGCGAATGGTGTTCTGTTGCAGGAGGCAGAGCAAATGGAACTCGATGCATTTTTGAGGGGTTACCAGCGCATATGTGGCAGAAACTGAGTGAAGGGACTCTGCAAGACTTGTATTCGGCCATTCAGCTGGCAATCCGATGTGAGGAAACAGATGTGGCAACAGGGGTGCGTGACAGACAAACAGCGTTTACAGTGGGTATAAAATGTTATAAGTGTGGTGGTACGGGACACGATGGCCTTGTACGCAAACTGAGCAAAGCTGATTTCGCGGACAGACTCGTACGTCTCGTACACTCGTGTCTCACAAACAGATGTTTCAACCCTGACGTGCAGGGCAAACAATCGACACGACACGGTATCCGAGCTGGAGTACCCCAGGGAAGCATCCTAGGGCCCACCTTGTTCAACCTGTACATTAACGACTTCCCAGCAACACATACCAATACGTTAGCCGTCTACGCAGATGACGCAGCCATCCTCGTGCGAGATTGGAAACCGTCGAACATTAATTCACGAATACAGACGGCACTCAGAACTGCCGAGCCTCGGGTGGAATGTTGGCGTATTAAAGTAAATGTCGACAAGTGGGAAGCAGTTGTGTTTACGAGCGGACCAAAAGTACTGTGCAAACATCAACACAGTAGACAGATTACATTACATACACACCCAATGCGTTTCCGAGAGAAAGTCAGATATCTCGGTGTCTGGCTGGACCGGAAACTTATACGGGGGGACCACATCGAATATGTTGCCAACAGAGCACACACGAGGCTCAAACAGCTCTACCCAATGCTCGACAGGGGAAAGCACACTGAATAGGAGGGTGTCGAGGTCCGTATACGTGACACTGATTAGACCTCTGATGACGTACACAGCTCCCATATGGGGATATGCAGCTCCTACACGACTGCGCCACCTGCAGATCATACAGAAGAAAGTGCTGCAAATCATTAGCAACACTCCACACTACACACACAACGCGAACCTTCACAACGAATACCTCCTTGAAACCCTCAAGGAAGTATTCAAAAAACATGCCTCATGACTATACAGGAAATCGAGACACTCGAACAATCCTTTCATTCTTACTCTGGGAAACTACGATCACAACCATAGGTGGGAGCATAAGCGGCAAAACACACTACCAGCTAGGGCATGACCACCTACGGCAAGCTAACATACATCCTCTTTTTTCCCCACCTTCCTTCTTTCTGCCCCCTTCTCTCCCCCGAGTCCTTTTGCATTTCCCTCCTCTCATTCCCTCTCGCGTCTGCCCTGCCCCTCCCCCCTTTAGTAATCCACTCCCTCCATGGTTCCCCACCCATTTTCGTTTTTTTTTCATTCCTCCCTCCTTGTTCTTCCCTCTCCTCCAGGTCCTCCCCCCCCCCCCATCTGCCTTTGGCTCGGGAGTGTCATCTTTGTGCCGCCCTTTTCGTGCAGTGTTTTACAGTGAGTGTTCCGTGTTGTGCTTTTTGGGAAGTGTTGTGAACGGCCATCATACTGTCGCTGGGTGTGCCTTTTATCTCTTGCGAACAGAAACCAGACTGTCGCCGTGTTTTTTTTTTTTTTTAATTGCGTATGTACTATGTTACTTGTCTGATTCCTGTGTCTTTTATTAACATTGCCACCCCCTTTTGCTTTCTGTTTTAACTTTCCCCATTTTTCCGCCATTCTACACTTTTTGTCACCGTTTTATCGCCTGTTTTTCTTGTTTCTTTTCTTCTTCCATTTTTTAAAATAAAAGTCTGTAGGCTGTAGAGCAGCGTACTAAGCTGCTGCCAGCCCACCCCCTTCGGGAGGAATTGAAAATCAATAAAGGAAAAAAAAATATGGGCGGGGAACGAAATAAATAGGAGAGCGAAAATAACCTGGCCTACTCGGCAGTGTTTCCATCACTAAGCGAGTATACTGAGCCTCCGATTTGTGCGAAAAAGTAAGTTGGGAAGCACAACGATTACCGCTTATGACTTTTAGTATCGAGATATGCCGTTCAACGGTAACTTCGAGAACTGGCCAGGAGCTGAAAGTTGGTCTCACAGCAATGTGGAAATGCGCACTGCCAGCTGCTGTATTAAGACAGGGAGCTGCAGGAATTAAGCACAGCTGCACATTCAAATCCAATAAGCAACATCTTTCGCGCATTCACAAACAGCGGAAACACATCCGCATTGTGCTGCGAAATGCTGCACGCACCTGTTTGTACCAAGCTTCGGCTTCAACGTATAGCGCGGTTTCATAACCCACGCCATACAAAAATTGTAATTAGCTAAAAATTGCCACTGTTTATTGTGAATTTAGCCACTGGAGTTGACCGAATATGTGGAATACACTACCAAACTTGAACCTGGGTGCAAAAAATTCTCGCCACAAACATTGTACAGACAGGGGCACGTACAGCAGTTTTATTAGTAAAAAAGCTATAACTAAACTTTAGGACACACCAAGCAATTGTCTATTACCTCTAAGAGTTTCCTGTTAAAGTTCTAAATTGGAAATGAGGTGAATAAATACGAGCGATGCTCCCGAGTGCACTGTTGCTGATCGTCGCCGATAGATGGCACACCGGCATGCTGCCCTGGTAAACACGCCGCAAACGCAGCGGAGTCGAGTTCGCGATGCCGACACAGGCGTCTAAAGCTAGCGAAATGAGGGATGCTCAACTACCGGACCTACCGATAGATGGCTCTACCAGCTGATTACTGTCGTCTGTATTGCCCGCCATATTCGAATTTGGCAAGAAGTTTCTCTCGGTCTGTACAGTGAATAAGGAATTAAGTATTATGGAAATGGTAATTTCTTGTTCCGCTTTCAATTGTACGAAGCGATGGAGTAAGGGAGGTGACTTACCATTTCACGGGTAATAGGACTATCGATACAATACTGACTTAGTGCGTTTGCTAATTAGATGTTTTTGAACAGGTTTCCTCTAAAGCACCCAGAGCTGCTGAAGAAGTGGATTACTTCCGTGAAGCGGAAAGTTTTTAATCCTATGTCTTTGCGGAAACCATTTCCGACAAGATGGTTACGTAGTGAGTCGTGGAACGTGGAAGAAACGTCTCAGACCCGAAGCAGTGCCATCAGTTTTTGACTTTCCGACACATTTGACGCCACCAAATAAACAGCTACGACGACATGCTGAAGAAGTGGATTACTTCCGTGAAGCGGAAAGTTTTTAATCCTATGTCTTTGCGGAAACCATTTCCGACAAGATGGTTACGTAGTGAGTCGTGGAACGTGGAAGAAACGTCTCAGACCCGAAGCAGTGCCATCAGTTTTTGACTTTCCGACACATTTGACGCCACCAAATAAACAGCTACGACGACATGTTGTTAGGATTTTGAGTGACAACGATGCTTCTCCATTTGAGGTAGCTAATTAATTTCCTTGCTATGTGTGTGCTTTTTACTTTTGTGAACTTATTTTGTACGGACACAAATGGGCTACATAGGTCTAAGCAATGTTGTAATACAGGTCCATATATTTGTTTTTAGCTTTCTGTCATGGAATCCGTGCTCGATTTGCCCACTGTAGAAGCTACTGATTGCGTGGAGAATGTTTTCAATGAGAATTCTTGCGTGGAAAGCATGACCCATTTATCCAATGCAGAAGCTGCGAATTGTGTCGAAAACGTTAGTATAAGGATGTTTTCACACCCCCAAAGTTTTCTTATAATATTTTTTGATCATGCCTTGAGTTATTTCAATCATATATAACGAAATTATTTCTTTATTTCAGAGTGCAGTTGGTTCTTCAGTAATTGATTGTGGTATACAGTCCAAAGTAGGAATGGAAGACAAGGCGACCGAAATTTGCAATTTTTTCTCAGACATTGTGCACGAATTAAAACGTAAACTGAAGTGCGTCCGTGAAAAACTTCGAAAAAGAGAGAAGAAAGTGTTTTCCGTGGATGACATCACAAGTTCATTGAAGGAGGAGGGGCATCTTCCTGACAAGTTACATAACTTCCTCAATCATCAGAAAGGAACACAAGTGGAATTAGTGTGCAATTTAGTGAACAACTCTCTCTCGTCAAAGGGTAATAGATACACAACAAATGTGAAAATGTTTGCGATGACTGTGTACTTTTATTCACCAGCAGCATATGCATACCTGCAAAAATTAATGCCTCTACCCCATAAATCATTGATTTCCAAATGGGTGGCAAGTGTAGACTGTGAACCTGGCCTCTTAAAAGATGTTTTTAAGTTCATTGATTTGAACCCAATTGTAAGGGACCAGTGCAGCGATTCATGTCTAATAGTAGACAGTATGGCAATTAGGAAGCAAGTAGTTTGGGACCAAGGAACTAAGTGATACACAGGTTTTATGGACTTTGGTGGGGAAGTGCCTCAGTCAAAAGAAGTAATAGAGGCATCTGAGGCTCTGGTTTTCATGCTTGTCTCTATTAAAGGCAAATTTAAATGCCCAATTGCATATTTATTTATCAGCGGTGTACAGGCAAATAATCAGGCCACACTGATAAAATCTGCTTTAGAGAGGCTGCACAGTTCTGGCATTAGGGTTTGGTGTGTTACATGTGATGGCTGCAAGGTAAATATAAGCACTTTATGTTCACTTGGCTGTACTTTAAATTTTTCCAAGGGTGATTTTAAAAGCCACTTTCCTTGTGGAAAAATACAATGTTCATTGTATCTTGGACATGTCATATGATTAAGTTAGCCAGAAATGCTCTAGCAGAAGTATCTGCTATTGAGTCTCCAACTGGCATTATTGGATGGCATTTCATTGAGTAATTGAACAAGGTACAACAAGAAGAAAGTATGACATTTGCCAACAAACTATCAGGCCAACATACAGCCTAAGTTTTGTAAATAGAAAAATGAATGTTTCATTAGCTGCACAGACTTTGAGTTCTAGTGTGGAGTTTTTGAGGAGGGTTGGTGATCTAAATTTTACAGGAAGTGAATACAACAGTAGAATTTTTGATATTCTGAACTCCAGAAATCCATTAGGTAAAGGTTACAAGAGCCCCCTGAGACTTGACGACAATTCTTATTGGCTTGGTATTTTCAGAGACACTGAAAATTATATCAAAAGCTGAAAAATCATAAGTTTCCGTTGCTGCTCCATGCAAGAAATACTTTTGCTTTTTGGATAATTTTCAATGTGCAATCAGTCAGGCACATAGCTCTGGCAAGTATGTTTCGTGTTGAATTTCCTCTGAAGTATTTGCCAACATATAAACTGTCACAAGACCACATAGAGGTTTTTTTTCTTTTTTTTTCCTGCATTCGGTCCAGAGGTGGTTGGAACAACAATCCAAATGCATACCAGTTCAAATGTGCCATGAGAAAGTTGCTCTTGGGTAACAGTGTCACTGCAATGAATGGGAATTGCTCAAATTTTGATGTGTGTTGTTTGCCAACTGTTTGTGATTTTCATGCAAGAAAGCATGTAGCAGAAAGCGATGAAAGTGCTGCAGAAAATGAAGCAGAAAAGTGGTGTGCACTTCTTGATGATAAGATTAAGTTCTCATTTTACAAGCAAAATATACTCTATTATATTGCAGGGTATGTGTCATTGCACCTTTCAAGGCACATCACATGCAAAGACTGTCTTCACATACTGAAGCCACCAGTAGTTAAATCTGCATTAGAATGTGATGCTCTCTAAGCTTTTCCCAATATGGCCAATAAAAATGCATTTGTAAATTTTGTTAACCGGGGAAAACTGGTTAAAACAAGTGACTGCGTGTACTCTGTTGTAGAATACTCAGAGAAACCGTTTCAGATGTTTGTGATTGCTGGGGATAGGCGACAGAAATATATACAGGCCAAGATTTTGCATTGTGTAAAAAATAAATTTGTAGTTTAGCCATTTCCTGCTCTTGGTCATGATTACTATTATGAAATTGGGATTGAGGACTTACATCAGACTCAACTTGTTTGTAAGATTGCATCTCCTGCATATACTTAAAAACATATGGAAAAAAAGTCTGCTGAGAAAATTTTAAACAACAAATCAAGTATAAGGCAGAAGTTAAATAAACTCATATTGTTTAATCATGTATAGTGCTCAAATTTGAAAAGATTATGTAATGGGACATTCCATGCAGATGGGTGTGACATTTTGACAGATTTTTTAAAACTATTTTGTCCATAGGTTTGTTGTTGTGTAATGATGAACTTCAAATGATGAATCACATTGAAGTAAAATTAACTCTTTACATCCTGTGTAGATATTATAATTGTTTATTATATAAGCTTATTTTAAGATGTTTGGTGTTACAAAATATGCACTTGCATTAAAAACAGGTGATTTGTGTGAAATTAATGAAAAAAAAATGTTCTGAGACTTATTTGACAGATGGCTTTCAGTGTGAGAAAATATTTCCCTCAATAACTATGTTAACTTGAATTTTTCACTTTAAGAAAACAGTTTAATCACAGGATGGGTGTGATCTAATGGAATATGCAGTAGCCCTATGTTTCAAACAGTAATGTTTGGTGGATAATCTGCAACATAGGAGCAATAAAATCATTACTCTGTTAATTCTTGTTGTAATACTTCCTAGAATGAACACAATATTCCAATTGATCGTAAGCATTCTTATTACTTTAGAACCATTCTAGAATAATGGTGCCTGAGTAAGGCAAAACCTAATTTTCTGAATTTTGTCTTTATTTTGCTAGGAGGTCTTCCTATTATAGGTTCCTGTGTAGGGGGGGAAGGGGGGGGGAGAATGCAAATAATCATATAGAATTATCTTTCTAGCACCACAATGTACAGAATACAGTGATTACAGTTACACTTGGAAATCTAGGAAATTTCAGTCTTCATGTTACATGCCTAATTTTCATCAACATTTACCTTAATTATACAGTTACACTTTTCGCTGATTTGAAGTGTGTACTACATGTTAAAAAGATTTTGTTTGGTCATAGTAATAAAAGCATTTCATTTTGTTAGTTCATATGTCCCATACGGACCTGAAATTATCAAGTTATGATGACAAAGGAAGAAATTAACATTAAGGAGTCTTACTTCACAGAAATTATGTAACAATGGTTACACTTTTTTCTAGTTAACTTTAACATAAACCATTTAGTTTTCCATTAACAGTGAAAGCAGTTGCACGAGTCACGTAAAGAACAAAGTTTCCCATAGGGAGCTAAAGTATTTTACATTTGAGTTATTGCAGACCCAAAGTATTGTGCTCTTCATATTTCTATTTAAAAAAGTTTGTAACTCAAATTCACAGACATTTTGGAATCTGAACATACATGTGTGTAGCAAGGTACTTTTCATGTGCCATGTGGAACCTTTAATTTTCTGGTTCAAATATAATTTATTTCATGAATTATCTTTAATACCAACCATGTCTGAATGCATTATTTACCATTTAGAAGAAGAAATATTAGTGTACAGAATAACAAACCTCATGAAAAAAGCGAGAGACTGTTCAGTACAGAACTTGGAATGGCTCTTTATCAATAGCAGGTAAAAAGAAGGCTTCTATTAAATGTTCAAATAAACCAGTCAGTACCTCTTAAGTCACCATAGAGGTGATACAGTAATAAAACAATTTACTTTTTCAGAATTTCTGCCAAGTATTGAAAGTGCGAAGACCTATTCAGTTAGTATTTGCTTTACCAATAACCTGTAGTACAAGCACTCATATAAGCAGGTAATTATGGGAGTCAAGAGTTATGTTAAAATTAAAGATACTGACTGGTATTACTTGCTCACAAAACGTTGTAGTTGCTGTACAGTTTATGCTGCATGTGGTGTACCCAATGTGATTCCTGGAGGACATAATATTCTGTTATCCTATGGGAGTGCACTGGTACCACACCTATTGAAAGAAAGTTTTGCTGTGGAATACTTGTATCAGACGTCTGTACCAGAAAACACCCTCATGTTCTTGGTATGCTATTAGCTATTATTCCAGGAATACTCTTCACATGGAGGAGGGAGGGAGGGAGGGAGAGAGAGAGAGATGGGAGGAAATCATGTTCTTAGGAGGAGCAAGCTTTAAAGCTTTACAGCAGCATATGCTGTTAAAGCATAGTGAGATTTTCTTTTTCATCATTTCCAACATTGTACACAACTTTCTTGCACTTTTATGTTATCACATTTTCCCCTTGAGAATGCAGAAGAGACAGGGGAAAAAAAAATAAAAAATTAAGCGAGCTTTCATAAGAACTGAAAACTCTACTTGCGTCATTTGTTATTTTCAAAATGTTACTCTCTTTCCAAATACTGTTCTATTTCTTCAAACCAATTCTGAATTTTTCAGGTTATTAGATATTATTTACTGTACATTGTCCAGCAATACTTCTGTTGTTACCGGATAGTTTGTAATTTAGCACTACCTTTGTGCCACTGGTATTGGCTAGTGTACTTTTGCAGAGAAGAAAATCGACTGGACTAGAATGTGCTGTCAGTATACGACAGATTCAGACAGTATGGAACTTTTTACACTAAATTTGCAATGTAATGCCACCCTTGTCTCACACACATCGTATCAGCCATTGGGGTGCCTGTCTGGCCAGCTTCTGCAGCTTTCGCTTTCAGGTTTCTTTTTTTCTTGGGCCGTATACTGACAACCAGTCATTCCAGTGATTGATCCCATGTCATAAACTGGAACCAAGATTCACAGAAATAAAATTTCCATGGTTGTAATTCATAGTGTAATTAACTTTGCTCACTGACATTTTTGAATTCAATTTTAAAATAAAACCGTGGTACCAGTCATTGTTTGGGTGTCAGACTGGAAAATTACAGTTTTAAGACACCCCAACCTTAAAACTAAGAGCTGTGATCGATGTTATTTGCAACAAGTTCCTTCACTTTCTACATCATCATGGATCAGTCCAGTATCATATTATTACTAGACTTAACTTCCAAATGATGCAAGTCATGCATTTAAGAGGAGCCTTAACATTGGCCTTTATGTTTGTCTCATTTAAATGTATTTCTTGTCTCGTATCAAAGACTGAAGCATTGTCAAAAACTGGTGCTTCTACCTTATCATTCAGTTAAAATACACCATGCCACGTACAGGCGTTAATAAAATCATGGCATTTACATTTCTGATCAAAGAGAAAGCCACATTCGTAAGTAGCATGTTGCAATTAGTGTCAGCATATATGCAGATCGGTAATGCATCACTTCAGATAAAGAAAAATAACAATTTTTCCGTTTAAACGTAAGTAATACTTTAATAGTTCAATTGTAATTTCTGTTGTCAGTAAAGATACCCCTAAGCAAACTATGTCACCTTTTTTTTTTTAAAGAGACGTCTTCACTGTTTTCAAAAAAAATGGTTCAAATGGCTCTGAGCACTATGGGACTCAACTGCTGTGGCCATAAGTCCCCTAGAACTTAGAACTACTTAAACCTAACTAACCTAGGGACAGCACACAACACCCAGCCATCACGAGGCAGAGAAAATCCCTGACCCCGCCGGGAATCGAACCCGGGAACCCGGGCGTGGGAAGCGAGAACGCTACCGCACGACCACGAGATGCGGGCACTGTTTTCCAAACTTGATTTTCCGAATTATACCTGTAGTTAAAAGCTTTGGGAAGTAAGGTAATTTGTTGACCTCCATTGAATCTTAAATAGTGTTTCAATATGGGGAAATAAGTACTCATAAAATTAATAGTAAACGATTTATAGGTCAGCTTCTCAAACTTCCAAAACACACTCGAATTTAGGAATTTCATAGCAGAACTGTCACTGTTTTTTCTCGCTAGATCAGAAACACTTCATTATGTTGATGTGTAGATGTCTAGAACATCCAATATAAAAGACTTATGAGGGCGCAGAACGAAAAACATTTTCATCCGTGTCTTGACACTTCGTTTTTTGCCAAATTCAAATATGGCGGACACCAGTGATTTCTGGCGAACACTCAATGATATGATCTTTTGCCGGCACACGCTAGAGCCATCTATCGGTAGGTCTGGTAGTTGAGCATCCCTCATTTCGCTAGCTTTAGACGCCTGTGATGCCGACGAGCGAGGGCGATGCGCGCGCGGCCGGGGCAGCCGCCTCGGACGCGCCGGAGTCGGGCGCTGGCCGGTCGGTTGGGCCTGGCCCGCCGGACGCTCCAGCGGCCGACTCCACACTGGACAGATCCGAGGTTGACGACCCAGGCTGCGGCACCGGTTCGTGACAGGGTAGAACGACGATCGACAGGCGCTATTCGACCGCAGAAGACTACACACCACACGACGAAACCGTATTCGGACGTCGGCCGTACATCACATCACGACGGACGCAGCAACGAAGACGACCGCAAGGACTACGCCACAAGACTCGATATATGTCGGGAGGAGGACAAAGAAACGCTGAAGGACATACGACGCCTTATCCGCCATTCACGGGACACGCAAGAGCAGGATAACGACACCTGTCTGGCATCTCCATCTGTGGACTCAGATGTCGAATCACAGCACTCCCACCAAACGGTCGACGACGCGGAGATGGCAGCGGCCTTTCCAGCAGACAACGACAACGACTCCCCACACACAGAGGGGGACTTTACGCTCGTACACAACAAACGGCGCAGAAGCGACGCATTAGCCGAGGACTTAGCCGACCCGGCTAAGAGACGAACGGAGACCGTCCCCACAACGAACCGATTCGCCCCACTGGCACCTCGAGCTGCGCCTCCATCAACCACCGACAAGCCGCAGGCACAAACTTCTAATGCCGCAGAAGCCGTGGACAGAGACAAGAATGTGCTTCGCAAAGTGCCCCCAGTCACAATTTATTACACAAAGGATTACGTTCACCTCAATGAAACGCTCAACGGACTTCTAGAGGGCAACCTTAAAGCTATATACCAAAAGGACCGCATCAAATACCACTGTGAGTCCTTCGAAGACTAAAGGCGTGCAATAAAATTCTTCACGAACCACAGCTTCTCCTATTTTACGCATTAAGCACCAGACGACAGGGAACTGAAGGTAGTTGTCAAACGCCTTCCGGCGGAAGTTACCGAAGAACAACTTTACTATACCCTCAAGGAAAAAGGCTTCAAAGTGTTACTAGTCTACCAATTTAAGGAACGCGACGAGAAGACGAAACAATTGATACGGCAACCTGTGTACCGAGTCACCCTCCCCTCCGGAAAAGACAGTGACAAGATCTATGATGTCAAATACCTGCTCTAGACACGAGTGATAATAGAAACCTGTAACAGTAAAGAAGGACCGGTCCAGTGCCGACGTTGCCAACGTTTCGAGCATACAGCGAACTACTGCAGCATGCCAGCACGCTGCGTCCGCTGCGGTGGATCCCGTAAATCATCGAATTGTACCCATCCTAGGACGGCGCCCCCAAAGTGCGCCAATTGTGAGCAAGAACATCCGGCGACCTTCCGTGGCTGCCCCAAATTTCAAGAACTCCTACGGAAATATACTAGAAGGACACCAAAGAAGTCGACCCCACAACGGCCTATAATTGTGAAGAACTCGGCCACGGCAGCGATTCCGGCCACCCAACAACAAGCGGCACCTCTCCCTGTGGAAACAATCGCCTCTCGACCACAGCCGGCACCCCGAGTGACAGACTCCTAAGCAATACGTGCCCATCCACCGACGCCAACACCAGCGGAGACGTCATCTGCCTGGTCGACCACCTTTACACCAGCGTTAACAGACATTCTTCAACTACTCACCGCCCTCCAGCAGAAGCTGACGTCTATCCTCTCGCTTGTGGAAAGCGTACTGACAGCTTTTCAAACACCCTAAATGGATAGACGGCATCACGCGAGGAATCTTAACTTCTGCATTTGGAATGCCAACGGCCTGAAACTGAAGAAAATAGAATTCACGGACTTCTTACATCGCCACAAGATGGACGTAGCATTTGTCTCCGAAACACATCTCCGCGAGTCAACCGACCTCCGCTTGAGGAACGTGCGCATCTGCCGGACGGACAGACGGGACCGACGGGGTGGAGGGACCGCAGTTCTGATCAAAAAATGCATTCGTCACCACCGAGAACGTTTACCCCAACTCCAGACTTTAGAGGCCACGGCAGTAACAATCCACACGACGCTCGGAAACATTACCTGTACTGCGGCTTACCTTAGCCCAAAGAAGCCTCTCCACCCAGAAGATCTTTACTCCGTTACAGATGCTTACGACAAGATCCTCCTTGGAGGGGATCTTTATAGTAAACATGTTGCCTGGAATTCCCGTAAGACTAACCCAAAAGGACATATGTTGTTTGCACTGGCTGAGAATTTACATGTTTCCGTCCACAGACCACGGGAACCGACGAGGATACCTTACGTCCAGACGCAAGACCCTGATGTTCTAGACATCGCCATAATCAAGAACATCAATCCGAATCTCCATCTGCAGACGCTGGATGATCGTTCGTCGGACCACAGACCGGTGTTAGGACTCATAGAGAGGGCTACTTTGCAACTCCCACTGCCGACGTCAAGAACTTACGACTGGCAGCAGTTCCAAGCGTACCTCAACAACAATGTGCGACCAACCCAGGTTGTTACTACCAGAGAAGCGATTGGTGTGGCAGTCGCAGTACTCACGAAGAAGATTAACAATGCGAAACAACGAGCACTCACGGAGCACCTGCAACCAGAAGTCAATTATGACGAGTTTCCACCACCACTGCAGGAACTGAAGACAAGGCGCAATCGATTTCGGAAACGATGGGTCCGTTACCGGCATCCGGATGATAGACGGGAGACTCACAGACTAACCCGAGGACTCCGGCGGAAGGTTCAGGACTGGAAGCAACACACGTGGGAACTCAAAATGGACAACTTTCTATTACGCACCAAAGATGAATGGCGAATAGTTAAAAGTCTCAGACAGCAACAGCCCCCCAAAAGGGCAATTCGCGGACCCCGTGGCCTCTTGTACGACTCACTGGCGCAGGCGGAGCTGTATGCGGATACATACCAACAACAGATGACTACGCCCCCCACGGAGGATGGAGATGATGCACTCCACCGTGCAGAGGAGGACACAGCGGCGGAATGGGAAGCTATTCGGGACGCCCCGACTAACGCTATGCCCCGGCTGACAACGCCGGAGGAAATTCGGAGGATTATCGAGTATAGCAAACACACCTCACCTGGAGCAGATAGAATCAGCAATACGGAATTGAAACACCTCCTGAGAAAGCCTGTTGTGCTTCTCATCCGGATAGTGAACAGCTGCCTCAGGACTGGATACTTCCCAGAGGCATGGAAGATTGCCAGAATAGTGCCAATACCAAAACCGGGCACGGGTCTCTCACACCCTGACAGCTACAGACCCATAAGTTTACTGCCGACGCTGGGAAAGGTCCTGGAACGTGTCCTACTGAAACGCATGCTGGACATCCTTGTGGCACACAACATCATCCGACCGGAGCAGTTTGGCTTCCAGGCGAAGCTATCGGCTGAGTTACAACTACTGCGCATCACGGAATCTATCCGAGACAATTTCAACAAGAAACGACATACTATTGGAGTATTTCTCGATCTAGAGAAGGCTTACGATAAAGTATGGCGACGCAACTTGATCGTCAAGCTCCGACGTACCACTCCGCTACCAGACTGCTATTTAAAACTTCTCGACAATTTTCTTCAGGATCGCAGATTACATGTTCGCATTGATGACAAGAATTCAACAACACGGCCTGTCCTTGAAGGACTTCCACAAGGATCGGTCATATCTCCACTGCTGTTTTTATTTATATATTAACGACCTCCCGACGGTGCCACATGTTACTGCCAGTTTCTATGCCGACGACACAGCGCTCCTGACTGCAGGCACCAGAATGGACCACCTCGTCACACGGATGCAGCGCCAACTAGATTTAGTGGACCACTGGACCCACATGAACAAAATAACGGTCAATGCAGAAAAAACCAATGTTATTGTCTTCACACGTCGGAGACCCATCGTCAACGAACGCCTACGGATATCAGACCAGCCACTCCCCTGGGCAGCAACTGTAAAATACCTGGGAGTGCATCTGGACGCCAAACTGTTGTATAGTCATCACATTATGGAGAAGAAGACGTCTGGCCTCAAAATGCTGGGAGCTCTCCTCCCATTTCTGAAGAGCTCATACCTCAGCCAACGCACGAAACTCCAGTTGTACCATGCCACAGTCGAACCATCTATTTTGTATGGATCGACCTCTTGGGGTACTACGTGTGCCACTAACTACAAGAAGCTACAGGTTGTACAAAGCAGATGCCTACGATGGATCACAGGAGCCCAATGATGGGTCCGCAATCATGACATTCATCGAGCCTTAAGCGAATCTTACCCCTCAGACAAGGTCAAGGAGAAGGCACGAACCTTATTTTGGAAGTTGGACATGATACGTGACAGTACACCACAACTCACCACAGTAGGTGCGGTAGAACCCTTACGCAACCACAAATATAAAGAACCGAAGGCGATAGTATTTGAGCCTCCGTAAATGATATCCCTACGTAATTCTCCATAATTTAAGGACATATCGTCCTTTAGCACTTCTACACACATGTTTTCAAACACACACCAAAAGCAGCGAGTTAAAGGACGCTTCTGTGTGCCCAAACTAAAGCTGAAAGAAGAATAAATAAATAAAGAGAAAATTTTTACCCCTTCCATTTCCTACAGAAGTAAAAATCAACGAAGTTGATCAGACTTCAGCACCACCACAAAAAAAAAAAAAAAAAAAAAAAAAGTGAAAGTTTCGACGGCAGCAGTGTTGTCTTATGGTTCTTATTTCAATTTTTGGGGGGCACGGATAGTTTAAGCCGTGCCTGAACAGTTAGTAGTAAACGGACGTGTGCCCTCAGTCATCGCAGATGGTAACACAGGACGGAGCGGCGTCGGAAATAGTAGTAGAATTGCTGTACCCATAATTTTCCATGCCTTCAACTGCAGCCACGAACTTCCTCGATCGATCTGCGATTCACGGTATATCCACACACACATACATCCTACTTCCAACACATCTTCATTGCAGCTGCAAATTGCGTCTTTCTCCTTTCGAAACAAGCAGGAAACTTTAGTTTTGGAAAGCCTATATCGTGTTTACAGTAAAGCAGTCCAATTTACTTTTGTTTTCCTGTTTATTTTTCTGCTCTGCCCAACCCGTAACTTTTATCGATTTGTTCGTTGCATGTTAGTTTTTTGCATCGAATTTCAAGCATACTTTCAAACTTGCTGTTTCAGGTTCTCACCTCCACTATCCTCCAGATTTATGTGGACTAGATGTAAACAGCACAATGCCGTCAGCGAAAAAAAAATATTCTTCCTGTGTTTCGTATCACACAATGGAACTCTCGAATTATGAGGAGAAGTGCCATGAATATCTGCTTTCTTACCAACTGGGTCGGGATTAGTCTTCCCTCGTTCCAGTAGTGAAAAGACAATTTTTTCTTTTGTCTATGGCGTCAGTCCGTCCGTTGCGCTCAGCTTTAGAAAGCCAGGCAAGCAGAAGACGGCAGGAGGTGTAGTGGGGGAGATTCTAACCCAGCCAGCTTGCATGTAGTGTACCGGGGTGACGCGAGAGAGCAGCATCTGCCTGCAGTGCAGAATAGCCGGACTCGAGTAGTACGGACTGCCACCGACAGATAGCAGGCGAGAGCTGCAGAGAATAATTCTCTGTGTTGAGGGATTACAGCCAACTTGCCAGAAGTCGCAATTATCGGCACACTGCGCCGATGGTGATACATTGACTTCCGCAGTACATTTACCGTGTCTATTGAAGAAGTGCACTCAACCGTCTAATGCACTGCTAAAACTGATCAGTGATTTCAAACGGAACATGTCGGATATTTTGCAACAAAAAGTCTCAATTAATTTAAGTTAAATGAGTCGAAAAGCATTTGGTCCGGCGAGCTTGAAACACAGTTTTTTCCCCTGCTATCTTTTATTAACACCGAAAGCAGATTTCGAAGTTCTTGTTGCGGTATCGCGTTTGAACACCTGTTCTCGTAATTAGCGTTAAATTGGCCCTACCCAATAGTCAGCAGGACGAAAGCGAACCAATATTAGTTAGGAAGTGCAGAGAAAAATGAGTCGCTAGTTTAAAGCTCTGTCTCGACTCACTTCTTGTTCTTGCTACACCATATTACGAAAATTCGTCCAAAATGGCCAGTACTGCCTGCTTTGCACTTACGAGATCTTTCTCACTGTGCTGGCCCACAAACAGGGCTGACAGCATACTTCTATTCAAATACTGATTGTGCACGTTTGAGGAATGCGCATAAAATACAGCAGAAGACATCGTTAAGTGCTTCAAGAGTGACTGCAGATTTTTGGCTGGTTTAAGATACATGGGCAGGAAGAGTATGTTACGGCAGTGCTAAAAAAAATGACTGTATTCCAATCATGGGATGGTAAGTGAGTCGTGCTCGAGTAGCTCAGTCGGTACAGCACTTGCCCGCGAAAGGCAAAAGTCCCGAGTTCGAGTCTCGGTCTGGCACACAGTTTTAATCTTCCAGGAAGTTTCATATCAGCTTACAGTCCGCTGCAGATTGAAAGTTTCATTCTGGATCTCTCACCTGGCTGCAAGCGACATCTCCTTGTCATCTTCAACTGGACGTGGTGTGATGGCGTCTTTCTATAGGAATGGCAGGAGGGCACCATTATTCCGGTGCTGCAACCGGGTGAAGACCCGGTTGACGTGTAGAGCTATCGGCCCATCAGCCTCACCAGGTGGCACTTGGGCTGGGTCCTGGAGTCACGTGGCTCCAGGTCAGGGCGGCATCCAACGGGGTCGCTCTACCGCTGACCATCTCGTGTCCCTCGGGTCTGCCACCCGAACAGCCTTTTCCAGACGCCAACGCCTGTTGCCGTCTTTTTTTACTTACGAAAAGCATATAACGAGACCTGGTGACGTCATATCTTTGCCACAATATACGAGTGGGTTCTCCGAATATTATTACCACGAACTTTCAAATCGCGCAATGGTGAGCGTTCAAATATAAGGGAAAAGCATTCAGAGGGAGAGGTGATGTGTGAAAAGAATCGAGGAAAAAGCGCTGAACACACGACATATAAGAAGCTGTGTGTCATTGGCTGAATGTGTTACAAGTGGCTCATTATACCTTATTCTAAACGTATGCACAGTGAATTTTTGATGAGGTTTCCAGGACAGATGAATATTCAGTATTTCTTCATCGCATTCACGTTCGGATTGCTGGAAGTTATGCAGTCAAAAGAACTTGATGGAATATTTCCTCTCGACACGAGAGTTCAAGTGGGAGTCCGGCAGAAATTTTCACGTGTCACTAATAAGTATTACATTTATACCTAATACAGCTGTTGTCTAATAGTTCACAGTAAGCGAATAAGTTCTGGATAACTGAATATATTATAACAAAACATTCAACATTCCACGCAGAACCACAAAGTACTTTAGTTTCATACTTTAAACAGTTTTGGTTTTGAAAAAACGTAAACAACTCAGCCAAAAAATAGTGTCCTTGGACGTATAACAACACTGAACGTGAATTGTCTCACGCAATGAATGTTTTTGAACTAACCTGACGAGTGTTCGAATTGATGCTCGGCAGTGAAGTTCGATCCGGTGAAGGAACTGCGGACTGCAGTCTCGACAGCGAGGTGCGGGTCGCAGCGAGTTCCTTGTTAGTGTGAGCAATGCGTTGTTTCAGCTCGTCATTCTCCCGCCAGAGGTGCACCGGTGAGTCGTATTCTGAAAGTAGGTTAGTGACACAGGTCACAATCTTGCCCACGAGGGCGCAACTCTCGCGAAGTAAATCCCACGTTGTGGCGCAAACAGTACGAGGAGTATGGGTGCCGGAGCACGGTATCTGAGTGTTAGAGGGGGCTGTAACACTGAACTACGTCCAGGGAGAGCTCGGAATGGGACAAAAAAATCCATACCGAGAATTGGTTCGTCGATGTTGGCGATGTAGGAGGTTCACAGGAAATGGAGAGAAGGGGATAGCTACACCATCACTTTCAAGGAACTGACAGTTTGTGACATTGATGCGCTGACAGCTCGTAGGAGAGACTTCATCAGTGAAAAGTCGGTGGGAGCCAACGATCGAGGTACGACAGACACGTCAGCGCCAGTGTCAAATAGGTGGACAAACTGCGATGAAATGGCTGTCACGTATAAACGACCGCTCGGCCGAGGTGACGAGTGCAGTGTTGGGGGACGCCTGTGGAGTTCCCCGCAGGACTCGGAGCCACCTGCGGTCGGCGTTTGGGTGTGGGCAAGGTAACCTGCACTTCTCGGCCTCAGCCCCAAAACTCTAGTGGTACCAACAGTACGGATGAGCCAGATGTGGCGGTGGCTGCGACAGCGCGGGAGGCTGGTCCTCGTAGATGCGTCCTGGGATGTAAACCGGGACGTAGGGAGCGTGGGCGAGTGTCGAGTGCTCGGAAAGAGGAGACAGCAAGCGGGCACTACCTGGCGGCGTAGGAGGCGTGGGAGCGCAACTGGCCCTGCCCCTGCCTGCAGACGGCCGGTAGACAGGAGGTGTGGCGTCACACAGCGACGGGGGCGAGCTGCGTGTTTCTGGCGCAGGAGCGCATACAGCTCATCTGGCGATGCGTAGGCGAGAACCGATAGACTCGAAAGAGTGCGGCGGTAGGTGTGTCTGTGGGTCGGTAGGTAACTTGGCACACACTGTGGTCTGGCATTGTGTGTTCAGTCACGAGTGACCTGAGGCAGGGCCAAAGTTGTGAGGGATTGCGGTCCCCCAGGTGCTCCTTGAACAGAATCTTGATTATCAATTCCTGTGGCGAGCAGGCAAGTCGGTCCAATATCGTTTTCTTAGCGAACTCGTCAAGATGTATGAAACAGGCGAAATACCCTCAGACTTCAAGAAGAATATAATAATTCCAATCCCAAAGAAAGCAGGTGTTGACAGATGTGAAAATTACCAAACTATCAGTTTAATAAGTCACAGCTGCAAAATACTAACGCGAATTATTTACAGACGAATGGAAAGCTGGTAGAAGACGAACTAGGGGAAGATCAGTTTGGATTCCCTAGAAATTTTGGAACACGTGAGGCAATACCGACCTTATGACTTATCTTAGAAGAAAGATTAAGAAAAGGCAAACCTACGTTTCTAGCACTTGTAGTCTTAGAGAAAGCTTTTGACAATGTTGACTGGAATACTCTCTTTCAAATTCTGAAGGTGGCAGGGGTAAAATACAGGGAGCGAAAGGCTATTTACAATTTGTACAGGAAACAGATGGCAGTTATAAGAGTCGAGCGGCATGAAAGGGAAGCAGCGGTTGGGAAGGGAGTGAGACAGGGTTGTAGTCTGTCCCCAGTGTTATTCAATCTGTATATTGAGCAAGCAGTGAAGGGAACGAAAGAAAAATTCGGAGTAGGTATTAAAATCCATGGAGAAGAAATAAAAACCTTGAAGTTCGCTGACGACATTGTAATTCTGTCAGAGACAGCAAAGGACTTGGAAGAGCAGTTGAACGGAATGGATAGCATCTTGAAAGGAGGGTATAAGATGAACATCAACAAAAGCAAAACGAGGATAATGGAATGTAGTCGAATTAAGTGGGGTGATGCTGAGGGAATTTGATTAGGAAATGAGACACTTAAAGTAGTAAAGGAGTTTTGCTATTTGGGGAGCAAAATAACTGATGATGGTCGAAGTAGAGAGGATATAAAATGTAGACTGGCAATGGCAAGGAAAGCGGTTCTGACGAAGAGAAATTTGTTAACATCGAGTATGCGCGTAAGTGTCAGACAGTCGTTTCTGAAAGAATTTGTATGGAGTGTAGCCATGTATGGAAGTGAAACGAGGACGATAAATAGTTTGGACATGAAAAGAATAGAAGCTTTCGAAATGTGGTGCTACAGAAGAATGTTGAAGATTAGGTGGGTAGATCACATAAGTGATGAGGAGGTATTGAATAGGATTGGGGAGAAGAGGAGTTTGTGGCACAATTTGACTAGAAGAAGGGATCGGTTGGTAGGACATGTTCTGAGGCATCAAGGGATCACCAATTTAGTACTGGAGGGCAGCATGGAGGTTAAAAATCGTAGGGGGAGACCAAGAGATGAATACACTAAGCAGATTCAGAAGGATGTAGGTAGCAGTAGGTACTGGAAGATGAAGCAGCTTGCACAGGATAGAGTAGCATGGAGAGCTGCATCAAATCAGTCTCAGGACTGAGGACCACAACAACAACAGTGAACTCGTACTTCAGTAGCAGTGGAGGCGAAAGTAGGAGCTCACAAATTGAATCTTAGTGGTCGTGAAGGTGTGTGACCAAACGTAGGAACTTGGAGTTGTCATCAGCCACTCGATGCAGCTCGAAGAGGTGCTCCACCAGTGCGAACCGTGAAACAGGATCGGCCTCGTACAGGGGAGGCGGCTCGGGTAGGCGGCCTGGAGCTGGAGACGGAGGTGGCTTCGGCGTGTCTCGGAAGGCCTGCGGTCCCGCTGCACAAGAGTTCGTGCCGGGATCCGGCATCACCGGAGCGGAAATGTTACTAGGACACAAGTTCGGAACGACGGCTGCTTGCAATGTCTCCGAAGACGCCCGAAAACACGACACGGCAGGCACGGTACGTACCGTGGGAGCGAACGGGCGAGCGGCGCGTAATGAGGGCCCGTAAACTGGAGTGCAAATTGCAGGAATAGCACTGACATCGCCCAACTCGGAAATGACGCTGAAGGCCGGCACGGCAGATCCTGGTGGTACTGTGGAAGCAGCAAGCGGTTGTATGGTCGGAATCGAGGCCCCCTTGGGTGAGTGCGGTTAAGGGGGAGGGGGGTGGGGGATGGCCTGAAGCTTAAAGTGGCAACAACGAGAGTTTTCCGCGCACACTGGCCGTGCACCCTTCGTGGTAGGGCCAAAAACACCGGTGAAACCCGCCGGTGGTCGCAATGTCGCAGTACAACGTTGCTGGGCGAAGAGGCCGTGTCGGGTGCACTCGGTAGCCACGTGGTCGCCATACTGGGCCGCCGATCCGGTGGTTTGTTCTGGCGAACTGGATGCATAAAAAATGTCTGTTGCTGATTTGCGAGGAAGGCGAGGCCGGCGTAGCTCGGTGACAGTTGACTGTGTGTGCGTTTCGCGCAAATGGCGGCATTGCACACGGCTCTACTGTAACCGACGTCATGGCGCGTAGAGGATCAAAGCACGTGTGCGAGTTTTGGTCCCTTTGAACTTCGTACGAGTGATCGATCGTCACACTATTTAGTAGACCGTCCACTTCACTTTTCACTTGTTCTGTGTAATCTGGCGAAACAAAGCCCGAGTCCATTGTCTGAGGTAACTGCGTAACACTCGGTCAGTGTGGAGTTGCTAAAGCAGAGGTTATCCTCGTCGAAGATCGTAGACCGTTGTCCGTTAGCTGGGAAATAACTGACGGCGGAGGGATGTGTTGGCCTGGTCGTAAAGAATGTTCGGTTATGTAGCAGTGGCGTCGGACATGAAACCTGTCGATTCTATACGACCGGCGCGGAGGACGTACAACATTCTGTCCGGGGTCACCAATATGGGATACTGGATACAGATTGTAATATACGTAATAAACAGTTCCCATGTTTTCTATATACACACATATTTAACCATAAAGACTGATACACATGAACAGTGCATGAAGTACAAAGGCAGACTGAATTAAATGCCGGCCGAAGTGGCCGTGCGGTTATAGGCGCTGCAGTCTGGAACCGCAAGACCGCTACGGTCCCAGGTTCGAATCCTACCTCGGGCATGGATGTTTGTTATGTTCTTAGGTTAGTTAGGTTTAACTAGTTCTAAGTTCTAGGGGACTGATGACCTCAGCAGTTGAGTCCCATAGTGCTCAGAGCCATTTGAACCATTTTTTTAAAATTAAATATGGCGGCTCGTCAGAGAAGTTCATGTTCCAAAGTTTGTAACTCGTGTAGTCAAAGTGACCTATCGACGCCACAAAAGGAAAGCATTCATTGAATTCCATGAAGAAAGCCTCCAGAAAGTTATTGAAATCTTCATTTACTGAGGACTGGACGGTAAATGGCCACGAGATGAGGCTGACGACCGTTCCTATATTTTCTTCTCTAAAATTTCTGATTTTCTTATTTTTGTGCTTTGACAAGCACAGACTAATGGAGAGCACTGTGGTCTGAGGTCCCTAAGCTCACTGCACATTTCTCTGTCACTCTGTAGATTCAGCTACTAGCAACGTTATCTATGCAGGATGCCGAGTAAGCAGTTACTCTTGTCATTTCTACAAAATTTAGAATAAAACCGTGTGTGGACATCAGCTCCTTCATCTTCAAGGCAAATTTCTCATTTTTTCTCACATCTATATTACAATCAGCATAAACAACCCTTTTTTTACGTAATTTTTCAGTTTTGAGTTGTGGAGTAAATTTCAAGTTTGACCAGAAAACTGCAGTAGATTGATTAATCACGGGGTACGATATATGCTGAATATCACCATATCATAGTCCTTAAGTTTTACGCAGCAACTCTCAAATGTGCATTCTTCATTTAAATACCCATTGTCTCTACAGAAGCTAACTGCTGCTTCATAATCGGTAAGTTTGTTCAATAAATTTAAATTTATACCTCTAAGCTAAAGTTCACTTAAGCAAATAACCTTTACAGACCATATTCTTCTCTCTAGAAATATTTCCGTCATAAAGCTTACTGACCAGATTAGCTGATAAACCTCCAATATCGCAATCCATAATAAGATTATTATTTGCTATACTAGATGTGATGTCATCAAAATTGTCTACTCTAAACTGGCCAGACACAACTTTTTGCAGATTACTTATCTCAATGTTTTTTTCCTCCCAGTTTCTACTAAACATCCTTAAGATGGCATGGAGGTGAAGTTTTCCTCTTGTTATGAGTGGCTCCTATCGATTCTTCTGCTGTTGTTTCTTCTGTTGATGTTGTTGGTTCTTCTGTTGTTCCTTGTTCATGTGGTGATGATAGTCCTGATTCTGGCACCACTTGTAATAGTGGCTCTGTTGCAGCCTCTTACGATCGCGGTTCTGCTGACCATCGAGATTGTGCTGCATCTGAAGTTCCTGCCACATCTGATGCGGATTGTCTTGCTTCAGTCGTTGCTGGTTTTTCTGCCGCTCGTGAGGACTGTGCTATATCAGCTGATGACGGTGGTTTTGTTTCTGATATTGATAGCTGTTTTGTTTTTTTTTGTTGCTGTAGTTTCGGATGGTTTCACTGCTGTAGTTGATGGTGGTTGCTGTACTACTTTTTGTGGCTGGCATGGTACTATTGGTTCTGCTGTTACCATCAACGCATCCACAATTTTAGACCTGAGAAGTCTCTTTCCCTTTCTATTAAAGAGCATACCATGTTTTGTAAAACTGCCTCTCTCTCGGTAGTTAACAGGTAGAAATTGAGCGTTTTCATACGTTTTGCATGTTCTTCAACTGTTTGTTGGCTTTCCTGATTTCTTTATTTACACACGAATCGTTTATGAGGTCGTGTCTGTGCGGAATTCCAGTGATGCTCATCGTTTTACTGTGATTGGTATCCATTGTTTCCTTTAAGTTTTCGACGGCACTCGATAATTCATTTTTTATACATCATTGGCTCCCCCACTATCACTGTAATTCATTTGCATTTGATAAAGTTCCGGCTTTTATGGTTTTTTCCTAATTTCAG
Source organism: Schistocerca nitens (assembly GCF_023898315.1). Lineage (NCBI taxonomy): Eukaryota > Metazoa > Arthropoda > Insecta > Orthoptera > Acrididae > Schistocerca > Schistocerca nitens. The sequence continues at coordinate 2,826,045 of NW_026045998.1, read as the reverse complement.
GCATAGGTGCCCCTGGTTTCACGTAACTAGATGCGTTTGTACCATGTCCACAACGTAAAAGTTATGCGAGTCGACGCCCAAGGCTATCAGAGTGTATGTTTACTTTGGAAAATTTCGCTCCTACCTTTCTCATCGTAATTATAGACACAGTTTTAGTTGTGTATTGATTTGCATATAAGTCATCTGGTCTTTCGTCTGTTTCTAAAGCCCTGAAACTGTTTTTTAATGTTTCGAGCAAATATTAAGTTGTCAAATGGTGAAGCATATAATCGGCTAATCTGATCACATGTTGTATTCACATTGTAAATGGGGAGCTGCAGATAGAGATACCAGTTCTTACCGACAGTCACTTTGTAGGTGCATCTTCAAGGCATTAAGAATTCTAACAGCACCTTCACAATACATACATTTACTAATGTAGTTTGACATAAATAAACCATTACAATTTCAAAAGAATAGTGATTTCTTCCACTCATTCATGACATTCTGTACAAAACACGACGAAGGAGAACATACTAGGCTATGGAACAAGGAAAGCTAGAGATTAACAGAAGGTAACCAAATACTGCTTAAGCCATCCACTATATTAACACTAGTGCTGTTTATGCCAGTTAAATGTGTTCCAGTGAGTTAAAAATAAGGCTGCTGCTACTGCAGTTACATTAGGTGGCTGCAGGCTGTCTTATCAGAAAGTTAATATTTACTTCATTAATCAAGTATTTTTCCAAGAAAATTGTGGCCTAAATATGTAATTTCACAGGACTGGCTGAGATAACCAATTACTTACTCTATATTGGATGGGAGCTTCTCAAATATCTTCACACCATAGTATATAACTTTGTTAAATCCTAGGTAAGAATACAAAGTTTACACAAAAGTTATATATCTGTATTGTATTGATAGTGCAGATCACAGTTCAGCTTGAACTGATTTTTCACAACCACACTACTCCTTGTCTAAACCAACTCTGTGTTTGTGGCAGTGGCTAGGAGTCAGCCGACTGCAGTTCTTTCCTGACACCTATGAGCCCACTACAATGGCTGACTTTTTGGGCACCACGCAGATTTCTCAGGCACAGTAGGACGCATGAGAAGGGGACAGCCGACCGTTGCCCTATTCACCACCCCCACTGATGTACTTCCCACAGCTGCTGACAACGACAACAATAAAAATAATCTGAATGTATTTTTTGCTCTATTTGCATTCCACGTGCAGCTCTTGTTCGTTCTAAGTATGTGGAATAATGTATACAACCAGCAACCCTGCGCCGCCACAGTTGATTATCAACTACGAAGTAGTTTTGATCCAAATTTTGAAGAAAACATAATAATCTTTTATCACTAAATCTGCCAAATGCTCATGAAAGCGTTCAACATTAGCCACAAAAGTTTCGTATTGTTTTCCCACTAATATAATCTGACAGGTGCCAAAAAATTTTAAAACTTTTAATATCTACCCAATATATATGTGGGACACTGTAACTGTGATGGATAAAGGTCTCCAGAAATTGCTTTTGTATTATTTTTCAATCTTTATTTACCATGACCAGTTTTGAATCACTATAATCAGATGGTACATATTTATTGCATTTTTGCAGCATTGTTGGAGTTTCACAGCTGTGGCCAGACGTGAACTGTACATACTTCTCACCACATTCAGTGCGTACACGTTTCGTTCTCTTGCCGCAGCTACACGAGGCACAACAATGCTGCATATATGTAATAAATATGTAACATCTGATAATAAATCATCGCTTGTCAATTCAAAACCAGTCACAGTAAATAGAGGGGTACACGGCAGGGGCCTCCCCGAAGATCGCAACATGAGGAAGATATGACAAACAATACTGTTAGCGATCGGGCGGACCCCGGGCAATGTTGGGAGCAGTTCCAACGGCACATCCTTCGACCACCAGGACATTACACCATCTAGACTCGTATAAATAAATAAAAATTATAAATACAAACTGAAGAATAAAACGAAAGGTGACTGGCTGCTGGAAACCATCACACAATTTTAAATCTGAACTGAAATTGCTTCTTCTGGCAACTTCTGCTCTGAAGATGGATATTTAACAAAAACCTTGTGGCATAAAAGACTGAAATGATTGCTTGTGCTACTTGGAAGTAGATGTAAACATTCCTCAACATGAGCAGTGATAGGTCAATGTGTTCAGTATTATTACTTTTCAGCCAGTGGGCCGGCTGTAAATATGTAAGTAGCTAGTATGTAGCCTTAAACACAAAGAAGACAGAGTGTAAAATCAATAATCTACACCATTTTGATAGAAACAGACCAATGATCCTTGTAACATAGCATTATTTTTAATTAGTCAAAACAGACACAAACTATATGTGAAGAACAAAATCAGTCCATATAAAGGGATCTACCGCTCTAACTATTATAAAAGCTAGATTGGCATAACACAGTTGTGACTCTACTGACTGGTTTTGACCAGTAATGTCTCCAACGTGGTGTACACTTCTATTTCAAACACATACATTGTAGTGATCACGACGACACGTCGTCACACCTGTGAACAAACATAAGTGACATGTGAAGTATTCAACTCCTGCAACAGAATGAAACTAACAGGGCAACCGGATGAAGAAGATAGTTTCGGGCACACACAATCTAAATATACGACAGTAAGATTAATGACATGACTGTAAAACAAATATTGACCCAAAAATCAAGCACACAAAATCCTCAAAATTGAACACAAAAAAATCACAGAATCAAAACTATCGGTGTTGCAAATTTCGCGTGATCTCTATATCTCAAATGAAGACCACAATACCAGTAACTCACACACAATTCAAAAACTCAACACCACAAGTTTCACTTGACCTACATGGCTCCAACAAAGCCCCTGATACCAGGAACCAACATAAAACTCTAAAACATGGTGTTGCAAATTTCACTCCACCCAAACAGCTCAAGCATAGCTCTAGATATCGTGAACTTGCAAGCAAATCCAAAACCCAAGGACAAAAATTTCACTCGATCTATACAGCAGCAAAAAATCGAAGGCCACAGATAAAACATCCAACACACTCTAATTGTAAAACGAATTTCTAGCAAAAATTAAAAATGTAATAAGGCAGTTGCTCATGTATACCAGATCTAAGGATAATAAGTTATTTATGACAGATTGGCAGGGAGGGGGCTAGACGTTGGCATATGAGAGTATTATTGATATCTTCGAAGATAAATGACGACTTGTAAGTAGTCATAAACGGTTCCAGTTACTGCCGTGTTAATAAACCTGCACAATACCGACTTTTAGATAATTTTCATGACAGAAATTCACCTGACTACGCTATGTCCCCCCCCCCCCCCCCCTTCGTTGTATTTCAGTTCCTCATCGGGGTGGGCTGGCAGCAGCATATGCGCTGCTCTTCAGCCGAAAGGCATAGAACAAACGATAGAAGACATTTAAAAAAACAAAGGAGAAAAGATGGTGAACATAGATATAAAAAAGGGGGAACATCATGGAAGACAATAGACAAAACAGGGGCGACTGTAAAATGGAGATAAAAACCGTAAAAGAATAGCGCACACAAAAAACCACACACTGGGACAATTAAAAGAACACAAGGCACCGAATGACCAGCGCGTAGTGGATCCTCCTCTATGGGTATCAATATAAAGCCATGTGAGGAGCTACAATGGTAAAAAAAAAAAAAAAAACGTGTGCTGCCAGTCCGTAATTTGCCAAGGAATAGCATTCTGTAAATTTCACCTCACCTCTGCGCATGCGCGTGGAACCGCCGGCAACTGCTTAAACGAACCTAAAACCGTACGCCGCCAATAACTCGTTTTCGGCCAATCACGAACCGTAGACGGCGAGAAGAGACGGGGCTGAAAGGATCGCCACATTATCTGAGGCAGCGTCTTGGGCTGCCATCTGTTGGCAACACCGAACAACACTACAGTACTGAAGCGCTACATATTTTACATCGATTCGACAAGTTTAACACGAAAACATTGGAATTAACATACATTTTTGCAGGTATATCACTTGCTTGTTTGTAGTTTGCTAACAAAATAGCAATAAGCGCCCACGTATTTTTATTATCTGTGAACAATATACTTCATACCCACAAAGTTTCTTGGTAAGGCGTGCTTTACATAAGGTAACTTGCGCGTACGTGTTGTTCGGAATTTCTCGTCTCCACTTTTATGGTGGTAAATTTTTGGATGGCTCTGATGATTATATCGGAGTCTGTTGGTTTAATTTTAACATTAGCGTGATGGAGGTCCCTAAAGCAACGCACGGGGTAGTGATGGGCTAAACTGCGATTTTCCGATATCAGTGATTTCTGTGAATGCTACTTTTCAGTATCTGTTATTCTTACCTGCGATTTGTCGCAGTTAAGGAACATAGGCCGTGTATCCCTCCGCCACTGCTATTTCTGCTACTTCCGCGATTTCTGCTACTTCTGTGACTTCTGCGATTTCTGCTACTTCTGTGATTTCTGTGACTCCTGCTACTTCTGCGATTTCTGTGACTCCTGCTACTTCTGCGACTTACCACTGTATGAAAAAGTTACATCTGTCAACACAGAAAATTGCATCGCAACAAACCTGTCATTGGCAAGTATGTTTTACGTTTTTTCTTCCGTTGGCTTTAAATTTGTATTAAAGAAACAACTGTGAAAATATTAATAGTGTAATTAATATGTAAGTAGCCGTACAGTACCGTAATAGTTCGTATTTAGAAATGAATTATAACATATTGTTATGTTCACAGGTACCTGAACTACATTTCAGTCACTCAGTAAAGTGATAACTCAAAATATCATTGTCAACAGATCTGAAGAAATTGCCACTGCGTCTTTAGACCGTTTTCGTAAGACGAGAGGTTAGTTTCTAAGCGTTTCAATGGACTTAATTACTTCAGTGAGATCGCTCTTGCAAATGTGATATTCATTATAGCAAATATTAGCAATCTACTCTGTCAATTATATTGCTAGTAATTAATGACAGCAAAAATTGTTTAATAATCCTTGTGTTTTTGCAGACACAGTTCTGACTCTGATTACTGGTTGCTGTACGTATCTATCCACATCAAGACTGTTGGGAGAGACTCGTGAAGATTCAAGACAGCTCTTAGAGGATTAGCAGTTTAAAAGTGAAATAATTGTGAAATAAGTGTGTGAATGATTAAACTGTGTTTTATTGAAGTTGTTGTGCGATTTTAAAGGAATAATAAATGTCAAATACAGTGAGTGAATAATGAAAATCTCATTTTCCACATGTTTAAGCTGTCCTATACCCATAATTTTCCGCCACTTACTTACTGGTAAACACTTGTTGGAGAGAGACATGCCGCCCCTCCCCCCCCCCCCCCATTTCTCCACACTCTTGGTGTGACACTGACCTGTAACATATCCCGAAGTCTGGAATATGCATTTTGAGGCTGTTGATATGAAAGTGGGATGTACAGATCTTCCAGTTGAATCAGGAATAGCTTAAGTGCATTACTTGAAAGTAACACAGGAAAAGCTTACTTATGTAGGTGGTAGTAGTGTCGGCAAAAAGTTCTTGTGTGTGAAGTTGCCATGTAGAACACCAGGTGTAAAACTTTTCTCCTGAGTCTTGAACTGTGTCGGAACAAAAGTGAGGCATTCATATGACTGTTTTCGTTTCTCTACACTTATACAGATGTCTGAGTTCTGCTGTGTTAACATTGCAAAGTCCTGTAGGCATGTGGAGTATTAACCAAAACTGTCATGATGGAAGCAGAATCAAACACATTTGTTACGTTACTTGATATTTTCAGGAGAAAAAGGCAATGTTGCTTCTTATTAACATAATACATTCAGAGTCACAGCAGTATTTGACCAACCATAACTGATGCTGAATGTGCATGTCGTCATATAATATGAAAGGCTTATTTCAATAGTGGTACAAGTCCATTACCTCCACTTTTCTGTCTATAATGCTTCTGAAATTAGTGATCCAATGATCCAAACAAACATAAATAAAGGTTCATCTCTAGCAAGAAGCCATATGCTTGAACATTTCTGGTATCTCAACTGCAGATTTTTCAGCGCTCATTTAACTTTACGACTCTGTATCTCAAAATGAACAAAAATGGACTTGTACCACTATTGAAATAAGCCCTTCATATGCACACACAGCACATCGATCTCGTGAGGCACAAGGCTCTCATAACGAAGTACGTACGTCGGTCAACAGATGACACTAGGAAAAGCATGTTAACTGCGCTTTTTAGTTGCTACTTGCGACTCTTAGTTGCGATTTGTCACAGAAATCGCAGTTTGACTCGGTAGCGCATAGCGTAGTATGAACTTTGCTCAACAGATGGCAGTGCTAACTGCGCTTTTTAGTTGCTACTTGCGACTCTTAGTTGCGACTTGTCACGGAAATCGCAGTTGGACTCCATAGCGTACCGCAGAGATGGACGTAGTACGAACTTCGGCCAACAGATGCCGCGCTTATTAGTTGCTACTTGCGACTCTTAGTTGCGACTTGTCACGGAAATCGCAGTTAGACTCCATAGCGTACCGCAGAGATGGACGTAGTACGAACTTCGGTCAACAGATGCCACTGTTAACCGCGCTTTTTAGTTGCTACTTGCGACTCTTAGTTGCGACTTGTCACTGAAATCGCAGAAAGCAGTGCTAAATTCGACCAATAGATGGCTCACGTCTTTGAATGTGAAATACTACTTGCGACTGCTAACTGTGACTGAAATCGCAGTTAGATTCTGTAAAGTTGCTACTGTGATATCTGTGACTTCTCAGTCACTGTGATTTCTAACAGATACGCGATTTCCTGCCCACCACTAGTTACAGCAGTGGAATTGCCGTACACATAACTTTTCCGTTCGTTACCTGTACTTAGAGGAGTGTATCCAGGAACTTCCTCGGTCGATCTACGTGCTAGGTTACACACTTTTTTGGCTTAGTTTTTTGTATCGAATTTCAAATATGATTCTTCCTTCGACCGAACTTCAGGTTTATGTGGACTAGATGTAAACAGCGCAATGTCGTCAGTCAAAGCAGGGTGCTGCACGTAAAAATTCTTCCCACGTTTCGTCTTAACCAGTGGAACTCTCGAATTAAATGCCAACAAATCTGCTTTGGTACCATCTGGGTCGGGATTAGCCTTCCCTCTCTCCATTATTGATATGACAATTTTTTCGTTCGCCTAGGGCGTCTGACTGTTCGTTGCGCTCAGCATTTTTTTTTTTTTTTTTTTTTCAGGTTAGCGTGAACGCCATCGCGACTTTCAAAAATTGTGAGCCAGAATGTCGCGCTTTTTTTGTAATTTATTTATTTATTAACCCTACAAATAACATTTTTACAACAATACATGAACAGAAATGTAATTGTGAGTGCACGCCATATTATACAGAATCGAAATCCCTTAAAGAAAACAGAAATAAAGACTATTGTAAAAGGTGACAAATTATTCACAGAGTACTTTTGGCAACTATCCGAAAAATACGTGTATGAGTTGTGAAATTTAAACGAATTGAAGTAAGTGTATCATATAGTAAAGTAAAGAGAAAATGGACAACTCTAATGAGAAATGGGAAACAAAATGGATACTTTGGAAATCCAAGCAAGCAGAAGACGGCAGGAGGTGTATGGAGGAGATTCGAACCCATCCGGCTGCACGTAGTGTACAAGAGTGACGCGTGAGAGCAGCAGCTGGGCGCAGTGGAGAGTAGCCGGACTCGAGTAGTACGGACTGCCACCGACAGATGGTAGGCGCGAGCTGCAGAGCATGAATCTCTGTATAGGCAGGGAAATTATGGCCGCCTGCTGATACATTGACTGCTGCAGAGTATTTAGCCGTGGCCCGTGTTTATTAAAGAAGTACACTTAGCTCTCTAATGCAGTGCTAAAACTGATCAGTGGCTTCAAACGGAACATGTCGGATATTTTTCTACAAAAAATCTCAACAAATTAAAGCTAAATGAGTCGAAATGCATTTGTTGTGGGGACCATAACAGTTTTTTTGCCTGCTATTCTTTATTAATAGCGAAAGCAGATTTCGCAGTTCGTGATACGGTATCGAGTTTCAACACCTGTTTTCCTAATTAGCGTCAAATTGGTCCTATCCAATAGTCGGGACAAAAGGGAACCAATATTAGGTCGCAAGTGCAGGGTAAAATCAATCGCTAATTTAAAGCTCTATATCAACTTACTTCTTGTTCCTGCTACTCCGTAGTACGAAAATTCGCCAAATGTCTCTTTTGTTATACGAAATAAAGCATTGCATTCATATATAGTAAATAGAATAGATAAACGTGCCTTTATGATTACGCATGCTTTATATTTTAGTCAGGCCTACCTCGCAAAATATGTTCTGCATATTCTTCTTCATGGCATTGGGAGAATGATTACGAAAGTACCAGAGAATACAATATTTTTGAAATTTGTTCAAATAAAATCAGTCGTATCATCAAAAGTAGGCTGTAGGAAACAGTAACAAGTCTACTCTTTATTAGTATACTACAGATCTTCGGCAACGTTGCAACAGAAATAATAGTCTCCCAGTAACGTTAATGTTTACTGAATGTAAGGTTGTACTTGCATCGTGCCTAAATGTTTTTTTTTTTTTTTACTTTTTTATTGTGTTGAAGAAAGTACAATTTATTGTTGTGAGCACCCCAAATATACGTTTAAACCATACTCTACAGTCAGTCAGGTCAAATTTTTTACGAGTCATTATAACTTTGTACGGTCCCACTCACAATTTTTTTGTTTTATCTGCTAGCAGAGGCAGTTTTGTCTCTAAGACTTCTATTTTGTTATTAAATTATTATTAAACCATCCTATTACCTCTTCTGACTTTTCTTTACTGTTCAAATGGATTGGAAAGCAAGTAACAGAAATGTAAAAGAAGACAAAAGGCCAGAAATGAATAAAATTAACTGAATGGTTAAGTCGAGTTCCTGCAGTCTTTCCCATTGGGACAAAGATAAACCCAAAACCAAGTAAATGTATAAAAACTCAAGCTGCAGTCTTCAGACATTGAAATTAAAATAATGAGCCTGGAGATGCTCCTGATAGTAGCATGGAATTAGCCGAATTAGGTGTGAACAGCAGTCTCACAGGGAACTTATAAACGTCATTTCTGTCACTACCAATAAGGGAACATGGTTCTAGGCTTGCTGATAGATTTGTTCATTATATTTACATTTATCTTTGAATGTAGCTTCCAAATAAATGATTTGTCATTAGACTGTATGAAGGTAAATCATAAGCTGGAGAAGTCACTGCAGCAGATATTTAAGGCAAGTATATCTCATTTAAAATAAGTTGCAATTGCAGGACTAAGAAAGTAGAAAAGTAATAGGTTTTGGCTTGAAAGCTAAAATGGAGTGTTGTACTGTAAAGACAGTGTATTAATGGAAAAGCTGAATCTCGCCCAATAGCTGTTAACAGAAAGGGGCGTGGTCCATAATAGCACTGAACATCTAATCTACACTCAATATCTGAAAATGTTTGACGGAATGTATTTACTACATGGTATTACTGAAAGTGTTGTTCTACTTTGAAGACAATGTGTGCACTATTATTTGTAATACGTGTCATTAAAAACATCCTGAAGGAATGTGTTATTTTACATTTATACCCCCTTAGCTTAATAACTGTTAATAACTGGCCTATATAGATATCTTTAAATTTCAATGTAAACCTGCATTACTGAAATAGAACAATTTATTTAGGCTTCTTATTAACCACTGATTTACTTTGGGAATGGCTTAAAATTACCCAGAGCAGTTTATGTAAGTAAAATAATGTGTTGTCCGCAACTCACCTAAACTTAGCCAGAATGGCAGTGTACGTTTATCAGAATAAATATTAAAATATTACAGCAAAAGGTCAGTTTGTTTATATTTTCACTATCAAAAGCACTCAGTAACTTTAACTACAACACGTGTTGCAACAAGTAACATATTTTGTGGGCAGTATTTTCAAAAAATGGTCTAAAGTGCTGGCAAGTTACCCCAGTTGAGTGCATTTCCATTCACATATTCATGGATTTGTACATAAATTGCTACATTATGAAGATAAATAAAAATAGCAGCATATATCTGACATTCATACTGAGTTCCTCAGATTCCCTAATAATGCTTATAATGACGTCTTTGGAATGGGAACTGGAAAAAAAATGGCCCTGTGTAATGGTCACCTTTTGCTTGTTTCCATCTTCAGGTATTACCACCCAAGTATTGCATGAGAAGCTCGCAAGGGCAAGATTTGATGGAGGTGTGGTATCATTAACAATGGTGCAGCGAATGCTTCAATCACATTCCAATGATGGAGTGATACTAAGATCATCCATCATTGATGAGAACAGCATGTTTTTCCTCTGGTAACGTGAGCTAAGGCTCGACTTCCAGATACCTAACGAGCTCCATCAGCACACCATGTCTAAATTCAATGTTCTGTAGCGAACATATCGGGGTTCCGTCTGAGGGAAATGGCAATTTATTTTCCAGCAGGACTTTGTACCCCATACTACCACAAACTAGTCTAATATTTAGCCCTTTCTGCAGTGTTTCCACTGACCATTTGCTACCTTTACACGTCCCCTTTGTTCATATTGCAAACTGATCTGCACCGATAAACCGTGCACACTGGCAAGGAGGTTGTCTTTTTCTAAACACGCTCTTCTCTCCTTTGTCTGAGAGAGGTTGAGTTTTCTCTTTAAAGCTTCAATTCCAGCCTGAAGCTGTTGTTCTTCAGGGTGGTGACTTCATATTCTGTTGTGTCCAAGTTCTCTGCAGGACTGATGTCATTGGTCACATTTGAAGGTTCTCCAACCTCTGGAACACAAATTTGTAATATTACAATCTTCAAAAATAAAAAAGCATTTAATACTATAATATGGTTATAAGTTGCCAGTGATTGATTCTCAGTAGGTTGTGTATGTGTTTGATTCATAAGATGCCAAAATCGTAGTTTCAAGGGACAGAAGCAAATCCATGACAATCTGAGTTGTAATATTCCAGGTATGCTCTTAGTACTATGAAAGGGAAAATTAATGCCATATACTAAACTGAAATTGTAGGTGGCCAATTATATTTAATTCCCAACAAACACTACTATAGTGTTTCAAAAAATCTGTAAGATCTTTGCTAGGCACCACAGAAATCTGACTGCAATAGAATGTAACACAGCTTCACCGTGCAACACTTCAATAGCAATGGAGCACGTGAGGCTCGAATACTTGAATCACAAGAGCTGTGAGACCAGTGGTACTTACCGATGTGGGTAGTAGTGTGAGTTATGTTTAAGTGCAAATAAATATTACTTACAATAAAAGATTAAATAATCACGACCAAACCTAACCGCAACATTAGACGTATTAGCACCTGTTGTACCACATATTGCCAACAAATCCAAAGCCCTGTATGCAGAGTTTTAAAAACATAAATGGTACGGAAAAGCCACAGGCTTTGAAGTAAACATTAAACAGCTGTGGTAACAAATCAAAGTATCTATTTTCTCAGATAGGTATAATGTTTAACTGCAAATTAGAATACGGTATATACAGTGTCCAGTGGCAAGCAGTAGAAACGATGTAGCTGAAAGGTATGAGAAAGGGCATTGGTTTTTATTTCCATCAGATACCAATACAAGTGAACTGTGTATGTAAGAGACTGAGCCGTTTCTGGCTCGTGTTACGCTTTGCGTTAAACCTCGGTCGCTATTCTGTGATTAGTCTCCCGCCGTTATTGAGATTGTGGTGTTATCCCCTCTCTCCGCAAAGTGGCAGCAGCAGCGTGTACCGATATTCGCACCCTCGTAATATCTTTGGCCCCGCGCTTACAGTTTCCGACTGGGCCACGTGCGGGAGTCGGTCGGTTGGCGTGGAGCATCGAGGAAGTCTCCGTGGCGCGTGGTTCGGCCGGGCCCGCTGGCGGTCTCCACAGTGTGGGGGGCTGCTCCAACTCCCACGAGGTCCGTGGCTCACCGATCCCGGACACGAAAGTCGAGTCTTTACTTAATTTACCAGCCAGCCCCAACTGTTCACACTGTGTCGCTTGAATTTCATTGTGGGCTGTTGGGACATTTCCGTGAGCAACAGTGTGTGTTTTCGAGTTGGCAAAATTCCAGCCCATCCTTCTGTGGAGTTTAACTTAACTCGATTATTTTGAATCGAAGTGCACTAGCGGAATCTTCTGCATTGTGGCCGTTAACGTTCCGGTTACCTGCCCTGGCCGTAGACGTAAATTCGGGCAGTGCATTTTCCTCGTCGTGTCGTGGCTGTCCAGCACGGCGTGTAGTTTGACAGCCGAATGTGTAATTCGTTGTGGGCGCCGATACCTTCTGCGTTGTTCCACTGAACTCCTCGTCATGTGCTGGTCGGGTGGAGTGTAAGTTGTCCTAACACTTGGTGGATTGACTGTCTGTCGGTTGGGTTGCCGTCAGATTGAGAATTGTTGGGCCGACTGCCTGCCTCACCTAAGCGAGCGTTAGTGTTTGAATTCCATGCCAGCCCTCGGAAACTTCCGAGTGCTGTTCGATGTACTGTCTTTTCTTATTTGTCCTTGTTGTTTGTTTCCGTATGGCTCCTAGCCCACTTTAAGTTAAAGTTGTTTGCCCTTAAGGCGTGACATTGTTTGGGCATTCAGCCTGATTTTAAGAAATGCTTTAAGATAAGGCCTTCTGCCTTTTAAATTCAAATTCCTGTTTTGGGTTTTAAGTTATTTGCCTTCAGTTAGTTTTAAATTAGTTTTTCCCCTGAGGGGATTGAATGGTGCATTTAGTCAGGAATTAAGTTCTAAAATAAATGTTTGGCTTGGTTTGTTTTTAATGTTTTCTTTACTCTTGTAATGTTTGTCAAATGAATAAAGTACTATGTTTGAGTGCAAACTGACAGCCATTCATTTTGGCCCCTTTCCACAAATTAAACTATCCGTCCTGTCCTGAGGGTATAGCAGAGGATTTCAGAGATGTGGTCCCATTCGCTAAATTACTGTGTGACAAAGTATTTTGTTCCCACCGTCAACAGACCCTGGACATGTCAGTTTGAAAAATATACAGCTGTTATAAATGAAATGTTTGAGTCTGCTTCTGTACACAACTGATGGTTAGAATGAGAGTATGATGTATAATTTCTAAAGAAGAAACTCTAAGCTACATATTTAGAACAACTTTTAAAAAGTATTTGCTTATTGTACTCAATTGACAAAGTAGATCCTACGACAACTTCTGCGTTACAAGTAAGCCGACTGTTTGCAAGAATAGTGCTCTGAAGGGAAATTCTGTGTGTCCTACTGATGAAAACAATAAATGTGAACTGTTAGCAGTCACACAAGATTTTCAAAGTGTGATAATTCAGCAGCAAGTGCCAGCATACCGCATGTAGAAATCTGTTGAAGCAGGGAACCTTATTTTCCAGTTACATTCCAGTACGTTTCTCTAGTAGGCCAACAGTTTTCCTCTCAGCAGGACCTTTATGTACCACTGGTGGCTTGTGATCACCAAAAATGGTTGGCACAGCATTTGGTTTGCGTTTTACCACTCCACCAGCTCTGTTGGTTTCAAACTGGTCTGGAGTGAAGTCATTCTGGTAAACAGAAACAGTACTATCAGTCAATTTATCTACAAACTTCCTTATTTAAGCAATATAAAAACTTCAAAACTATACATTATAACAATATATTATAATATAAAATATGTTGTTGTTGTGGTCTTCAGTCCAGAGACTGGTTTGATGCAGCTCTCCATGCTACTCTATCCTGTGCAAGCTTCATCATCTCCCAGTGCCTACTCCAACCTACATCGTTCTGAATCTGCTTAGTGTATTCATCTCTTGGTCTCCCTCTACGATTTTTACCCTCCACGCTGCCCTCAAATACTAAATTGGTGATCCCTTGATGCCTCATAACATGTCCTGCCAACCGGTCCCTTCTTCTTGTCAAGTTGTGCCACAAACTCCTCTTCTCCCCAATTCTATTCAGTACCTCATTAGTTATCTGATCTACCCATCTAATCTTCAGCATTCTTCTGTAGCACCACATTTCGAAAGCTTCTATTGTCTTCTTGTCCAAACTATTTATCATCCATGTTCCACTTCCACACATGGCTACACTCCATACAAATACTTTCAGAAACGACTTCCTGACACTTAAATCTATACTCGATGTTAACAAATTTCCCTTCTTCATAAACACTTTCCTTGCCATTGCCAGTCTGCATTTTATATCCTCTCTACTTCAACCATCATCAGTTATTTTGCTCCCTAACTAGCAAAACTCCTTTACTACTTCAACTGTCTCATTTCCTAATCTAGTTCCGGCAGCATCACCTGATTTAATTCAACTACATTCCATTATCCTCGTTTTGCTATATATATATAAAATATATGCAATATCAATAGAACTGAGTGCATGCTACTCATAACTACATACAGTGCAAGAAGCTCAGAGACCTATGAATTAGGTACTGTAGCTAGATACAAACATTGTAACACTCAGCTTTTAGCTGCAAACTAACTGAAAAGTTTAATTTTACATGACATAACTAACATCTTTTAGGTAATGTATCTTTATCCAAGTTTAATTTTCATTAGGTTTAGGTTTCCTGTGTAACAACAATTACTGTGTGATGCACATAACCTAGTCCTACCTACACTATGTGATAAAAAGTATCCAGACACCGCCAAAAATATACGTTTTTCATATTAGGTGCACTGTGCTGCCACCTACTGCCAGGTACTCCATATCAGCGACCTCAGTAGTCATTACACATCTATAAGAGAGCAGAATGGGGCGCTCTGCGGAACTCACAGACTTCGAATGTGGTCAGGTGATTGGGTGTCACTTGTGTCATACGACTGTACGCGATATTTCCACACTCCTAAACATCCCCAGGTCCACTGCTTCTGATGTGATAGTGAAGTGGAAACGTGAAGGGACACGTACAGCACGAAAGCGTACAGGCCGACCTCATCTAGAATCCACTGCAAGTACTATGACAGTTAGATGGGAGGTGAGGAAACTTGGATTTCAAGGTCGAGCAGTTGTTCGTAAGCCACACATCACGCCTGTAAATGCCAAACGACGCCTCGCTCGGTGTAAGGAGCGTAAACATTGGACGATTGAACAGGGGAAAAATGTTGCGTGGAGTGACAAATCGCGATGCACAATGTGGCGATCCGATAGCAGGTTGTGGGTACGGCGAATGCCCGGTGAAAGTCATCTGCCAGCGTGTGTAGTGCCGACAGTAAAACTCGGAGGAGGTGGTGCTACGGTGTGGTCGTGTTTTCTGTAGAGGCGACTTGCACCCCTCGTATTGTGTGGCTGTATCACAGCAGAGGCCTACATTGATGTTTTAAGCACCTTCTTGCTTCCCACTGTCGAAGAGCAATTCGGGGATGGCGATTGCGTCTTTCGACACGATCGAGCACCTGTTCATATTGCACGGTCTAACAACCCTACCACAACAAAGGTCAAAGTTTAATGATTGTGGTGTTGCTCACACTGCTAAATATTGCATTTTTGGGCAACAGCAGTCCTATTATGTGGCAGGTGTCATTAGAGCACAGTTAATAAAGTCATTTCATGTAATAATCAAAAAACTAGGCACTCATCTTTTTGTGTTTCCCAAGCCAGTCTCGTCGTAAAATCGTGGCTCAATCATTGAAAATCTAGGTGGTTACGATTCCAAGCTCGGATGCAAAGAGGCCTAGGTTTTATAGTGCTATATTCAAAAGTTTTGTAGATGCGCTTCACAAACCGTTCTTGAAGAGTACACTTTTGCTGGACAATGGTGATGTAAAAAAATAATGAGCACTCCGAAATTAAGTTCCACTTCCTTTTAATTGCTTTTATTGCAATATCACGTGACACACTAACATCGCTTCACAATACAAAACATACTGGAAAACATCTTCCTCACAGTCACTGTTCAAGTTCACATTTTATAAGCGGACGACAATATTCGCCTTTCCAACATGACGTCCACGACTTTACTTTCTCAAGGTCCGACTCTCTAACAAGTTAACAACCAACTAACAATCACTTACGCGCCCAAAAATCAAAGTACGTCAAAGATCATAGTGACAAAAGAAAGAATACACATAAGAATAATATCATTGCAATATAAACATATCGATGTATCAAAAGTGAAACCAAATCTGAATGTTGTCTCAGAAATATGTTAAGTAGTTAACAGAAATACAGTAGAAAATTACTGGTATCGAGAGGTTCAGGTGAGGTCCCATAATGGTTACGTAATTCAAGTACCATTACAACGGCCTGTGGCAGAGTGGTTACACGACAACAGCATCCCTGTAATGGTCTGGCCTGCACGGAGTGCTGACCTGAACACCCCCCCCCCCTTTCCAGTGCACCCCTCCTGTGTGTCCGTACTCCCTGCTGACTTGCCCTCCCTCTCCATCTCCCAGCCCACCCTTCTCCTGCCCCTCAGTGGCAGATTGTGCCACTGAGCCCTCCCCTGCTCGTACGGGGTAGGGGAATGAAATCACTTTCCCTGTCCCTAGGGGAGGTTAACGAGGTAGTGCGGGTGGGGGTGATTTGCTTGGAAGAGAAAGAACCCTCAGGGGCGCTCTCTTTGCAATTGAAGGAAAAAGACCTTCAAAAACTACTGTTTTAAGCTGGTCTGATATTCAAAAATACCAAACAATTACAAAAATATGTCTTATTTTAGACAACAAAGTTTTAAATTTCCTGTATTATACAGAAAACAAATGTAGTTAATTCGTATCTTTGGTCAGAAGAAATTAGATTCAGTAATTCTCATCGGGTACCGTATCCTGTCATTCGGTTGGCTACGAGTGTCATTAATGACTTGACCATAATAGGCATGCGACGAATGAATTCCTGACACTGTGAGAGCACTTTAGCTGAGACAAATGCTGAAATACGATACTGCACTGCCTGTGTTATTCTGACGACAATGCACTGCGGTGGCTACAGCCTTAATGAAATACATCAGATGAATTTGTAATTGCAAATAATGACTGCCATCAACTGCAGAATGGAATGGAGACAATGAAAATTTGTTCAGGTCCAGGACTCGAACCCGGATTTCCCACGAGTGGTCGCCTTATCGTTTGGCTATCCGTGCACGACTCGCGGCCGGACCCAAACTTCCGTACGTCGTCGACCGTCCGTCTACGATCTGTACTCGCACGTCCGTTATGTGCGGGAAGTTCGGGTTAAAGTGCCAGAATGGCACAAATTTTCATTGGCATCATTCCATTCTACAGCTGACAGTAGTCATTCGCAATTGCGAATTCGTCTGATGTAAAAGCTAAAATGGTTCCACCGTCGAGTGGGAAGAAGCAGTGGAAGCCAATACAAACTGAACTTGAGCTTTCAACTACAACTGCTCTACAATTATTTGTGGAACTCTGTTCTAAATGGTCATTTCATTATGTGCTAGCCGGTGCATCGTGAGCAAACTGTGCTGAATGTTTTTTTCCGTAAGTTATTGCCCAGCACTGACATATACCACAGTCATCCAACTGGCACATTATTTTAATGAAACAATCAGGATGCTATGTCTGGGTTCGTACCCTGAATATCAGATCCTGTAAATGTCAATGTTATCTGCAAACCAGAACTGTATTATTTAGCATGTCGGATTGTGTATAATCTTACAAGTGTTTGTAAGTCAGTCACACACATTAAATCACTTCCAGTGACCCATCCCTGTGAGCGAACTTGAGCCGTAAGGAAAGTGTGCTTCTGCATCCTACTTAGTGTGCTTTTACCATTATGTGTCACAATGAAGAGCTCTTTCAGAAATATGAACTGTTAAAGCATAATTCAAATATGCATTGAATGAAAATTTCTTAGTGCTGTTGAATGCGTGAACTGCCCTTTCAGTCCGGTTCATAAGATTTTTCTCTCTGTGAGGCTGCATATTTTTGCTGAAGATTTAAATGTACATTTCAGTGACGAAAAACCTATGCCAGTAGAAGTCCATATAACACAGATTTGTCAGATTTTAGTTAAAGGATGTGATTAAAGTTTTCATGTGGTATCAACTTTCTTACTGTTTAGTTTGTATTACATGTAAATGAGTGGACGAATAAACGGGCAGGTACAATACTTTTAAGTTTAGTGGAGTAGCAAAACGAATTTTAGACTTTTTTACTGCCACAGTTGCTATTACATGAGTGTATGTACCATATACGGCATTACTTTAGTGCTATTGTAATTTATTGCAGCTCACTTACAGTCTCCTTATTTATGTCACACAGATCATCTCATCAGTTGATTCAGTTAACTGTCGTTTATTTCCTTTTTCTTTTTTTCATTGTCACTATGCATTTTTCAGCATGTTCTCATATTTTTGTTTTGGAATAATGTACATTCTTCATATGTGGCATTTAGCTTCAGGATGTCAACTTCTGTTTCTTATTGTTGGCACTAATTTTTGTGATGAAAATGGATTTCTACTTTTAATCACAAATTTTGCAAAATATTTTTATTGAGGCTCGTCTGCTGCAGGTTTCCATACTTGTGAGGAACTGCTGTTTTCTGTTAAAAGTGAAATTCAGTTCCATCCACGAATTGTTATTAAAGAACTCTGTAAATAATATTTACTTTGCTTCTGTAACTTTAGTTGTAAAGCTATAATGTACAGTTTTGAAAAAACAATATGTAATGCAATAAAGGTTTTTACAAATCTTTGAAAATTTGTGTCAACCGAAACTTGGCCCATATCATTGGTGTTGTAACTAGGTGTAAGTACGGCACGAGCAGTAGACTGAAGTTTAACTTTATTTCATGAAAACAGTATCTGAGAAACATTCAGCAGGAAACAATTACGTACTCAAAGAGCTGTAGCAGCACACATAGAGAACTGTTTGTGACTTGGAAACAATTAAAGCTGCATACCTAGGATATTTCCGTTGGTCTGTCAGATATGGCATCATATTTTGGGATAACCAGTCGTGAACAAACAACCCCAGATGCTCTTGCAGGAACTTATTCAAACAGCTCAGTATCCTCACCTACATTTTTTTCAATAATGTGTTTAAAAAAAACAGTGAATATCATGGTCATGATACAAAAAGTAAACACGATCTTCACAAAGATATAAAAAATCTGAGCATGGTGAACAAAGGTGTACATTATTCAAGCATAAGAGTATACAAAAAACTTTCATTTTATGTTAAATCTGCCATTAGTGATATGACTAAATTAAAAAGCCAGCTGAAACTTTATCTTTTAAATAGTTCTTTCTAATCTTTACAGGAATTCTTGGAAAGTGTGTAACAATTAGTACAATGTATTTAATTTTAAGCATTCCTATAACAACCGATTATGTATCGCTGCCATATTAAATGATGACAATGCTTTTTATATGTATTAGAATGTAAGACTCACAATTTTTTGTGTAATCATTATTACTGCTATAACCTGTGACACTTGAACCTCATGTATCTCTGTATATATGATTTATTTTGTGAGCCTCATTACCATTTCAGATATGGTTATTACTGTAATAATCTGACACGTTTTATATTCTATCGAGGATCTACGAAACATGAAAATAAAAGAATGAATGAGACTAAGCACAGCTCAGCTAGCCTCGAATAGACTGAGGCCCGTAGTGGACTCTGACGGTGATCCACTCCCACTCCCACACGTACGAGGCGTCCTCTGCGGATGACACGGCACTGCTGCACGGTTCAGGTGACACGTTGCAGTGGTAGTGTACAGCCTGAAGTGCTTCGGGTGTGGACACATTCCGTGTCAAACTGTACGGCAATCCCGGTGCTGTCTCCGTGTCGACCTCACGCATCGGCTCCAGTCACAGTGTTTACGGCGCTCAGCAACAGTCGACACGACTCCCTGACTGTGGTGTATTAAGCGATAGAGGAACTTCCGGTACAGCCACTGAGAATATTTGCTCTCGCTCACGCAGAAGTGGAGAATCGTTAGCAGCAGGTGATGTGACACCCGAAGTGGATGGGCTCGGAGTGTGACGTCAGGGGGCACCCGGCCCTCCGTGAACCCGACTGTAGTGCCTCGAGCAGAGGCCGTCCTCTGGACGGGTGTCACAGAGATGCCACCCCCGGCACCTGACGACGGCAGCTGGAATCCGTTTAGGGTGACGCCCGAAACCACGTGCCGAGACGGCCGTACCCGGCTACAAGAATCACGGCGGCTGCACGAATCGATTCGCAGGTGGAGGACGCGGGACGCGTAGTAGCGGCCCGAGTGGAGGAGCTCTGCCCGACTCTTATCGCCGAAGAGTGTGGAACGCCACGAGGAGAGAAACCGATCTGAGGGTCGAGTTCTTCGGGGAAGGAAATCGGCCGTGCCCTTTCCGAGGAACCGTCCCGACATTTGCCCGGAGCGATTTAGGGAAATCGCGGAAATCGTACGTCTGAGAAAGGTCATCTACAGTGGCAAACAGTAGGTGACGTTATAACAGAAAAAGAAGTAACAGCTCGTATTAATGTTTTCAGTGTCACAGTCACATCAAAATTAAGTCTGCTGGTACTGATGGTTTGCAAATAAGTTATAGCAGCAAACTGCTACAGAAGTTGGCCAGCAGATATTGGAAATAAATCATGCTGATATGCTAGATAGATAAACACTAGAATTTTTTTTTCCTATTTTGATATGAGGCAGAGGAGCCAGCTCAGCCTGTCTTTAGGTCAAGCTTCACAAGGCACAGCCTGCACGGGAAGTGGGGGTGGGCAGAGTTTACGGGTGACACTATGGGGCGGGGGAGATCACTCACCGTACAATTCCTGTAGCAGTTTGTATTAGAGCTGCCCTTTTTTAGACTGAAGTCAGCTATAGGTATCCCTGTTTAAGGGAAAACTCTTGCAAAGGGGCCACCTTCAAAAAAGGCCGGGTTTCTAAGTAATGAAGAAATTAGCGTATTCCGTCAAAATATAGGATGTAGTAGAGGTGAAGTTAGTGAACTGCTTGATGACTTCGATTAAATAATTCGACAATTCAGAGGCTGAATGAGATTTTCACTCTGCAGCGGAGTGTGCGCTGATACGAAACTTCCTGGCAGATTAAAACTGTGTGCCGGACCGAGACTCGAACTCGGGACCTTTGCCTTTCTCGGGCACACTCAGCTGCAGAGTGAAAATCAAATTCTGGAAACATCCCCAAAGCTGTGGCTAAGCCGTGTCTCCGCAATATCCTTTCTTTCAGGAGTGCTAGTTCTGCAAGGTACGCAGGAGAGCTTCTGAAAAGTTTGGAAGCTAGGAGACGAAGTACTGGCAGAAGTAAAGCTGTGAGGACGGGGCGTGAGTCGTGCTCGGGTTGCTAGCTCAGTTGGTAGAGCACTTGCCCGCAAAAGGCAAAGGTCCCGAGTTCGAGTCTCGGTCCGGCACACAGTTTTAATCTGCCAGGAGGTTTCAATTCAGAGGCTTTCTATACCAGGGGATTCATTAGCTATTTTTCAAGGAGCACTTGGCAGCATGGAGGGAGAGGCCGTGCACATGAAAAATTGTATTCCATTTGAATTTATTGACGTATCAAACACTGCAGTGAACAATTCATTGAATATTATGCAGAAGTAGTTGAATATAGTAAAACTACACTTTTGGTTATAGTTGTCTATAGATCCTGTAGCTGTAGTTTCAGGACATTTCTGTTTAAGCCAGAGAGAGTTCCAGTTTCACTTTATAGAAAGTACCAAAAATTAATGAATGTGGCTACTTCAGCGTTAATTTTGTGAGTGGTTATGCAAGGAAAAGAATGTTGGAAGATCTCCTAAATTCACATTTGATACAGAATGTATTCTTTCCGTCCACAGAGCAGGGCAACAGAAGGACAACTATAGACAATATTTTCATGAATTCTTCCTTTCTAGAGGGGAACTCTGTTCATAAAAGGGCTTCAGACCATAATCCACAAATTTTAACACTAAAAGGAATTTTTATACTCTTTCATGGTTCATATAATTACAAGCTATTTACAAATGTTAATCCAATGGCAACAGAACATGTTTTAAGCCTCATTAAAGAAGATGAATGGTGGTAAGTTTATTGTGCAGGTAACACAGAAAATATATATAATGCTTTCTCCCACAAATATCTCACACTCTTTGAAACTTGCTTTCCATTAGAACGTTTAGAACAGGGTACAGGCACTAACAAGCAACCTGGGTGGCTGACTGAGGAGACAAAGATATAATGGAGAACAACACTAGTGATAGTAAAAATCGAGATGCAGTAGTCCAATTCAAGAAGTACTGTAGGTGCATAAAGATGTCATCAGGAAGGCAAAAAGCATGTGGTACCAGTATGCAGATGCAATAACCAGTTCACAGGATAAAATTAAAACCAAATGGTCAGTCATATTGGGAGTGTCTGGTAAACAGCTTAAGTAATTACACAATAAAAATATTTTTTGTTTACTTGTTTAACAATCTCTGAATACAGCACGTGAATTAAATAAAAACTTAAGTTTCTACAGGTAACCACATAAATCTGTTAGAAAATGGCTTCCCAAGGCTGCTATCTGAAGTACATTTCAGTGGTACCGACATGGGGGAGACTGAGTGAATAATTAAATTGTTAAAGACTCTCATCGGATACGAGGTGTCGAAGATAAGTGACTCTAGATTGATACGAGATGACCTACACGAAATTTCTAGTTGGTGCAATGAATGGCAGCTGGCTCTTAATGTAGAAAAATGTAAGTTAATGTGGATGAGTGGGAAGAACAAACCAGTGATGTTTGGATACAGTATTACTGGAGCCCTGCTTGACACTGTCAAGTGGTTTAAATGTGTTGGCAGAACATTTTGAAGCAATATGGAATGGAACAATCCTGTGCGGATTATGGTAGGTTACGCAGAAGCTCAACTTCGTTTTATTGGCAGAATTTCAGGAAAGTATAGTTCATCTGCAAAGGAGCCTCTAGTATAAATTGCATTTTTTATATATGTGTGGCATTTATACGTGATGATGATGAGACATTATATATTGCTGATAATCTCAAGAATACAATTTACACTAGATTCCATACTCACGGCAATTGTTTTACTGATTTTGGTATGGGTCGGAGAGAGAGAAAAAGCAGACGATCTGCGTCATGTCGGGTCTCGATTGTGTTCAGGAGGAATACAGCTCAATTACGCGAAGGTGGTTTGAACCTGACATTTAATCCGGATTGCCTTCACGCAATTTGAATCTCTGATGGAAATACCTAAGGGACCTAACTGAATTTTAAAAAAGGAAATGAATGCACGAAAGTGGATTTTTGGTATCGGTTATCAAGTCTGGGGTTGGACACATTAGTCACCTCCCGAAAACAATCAAGATGCCACTATAAAGAGCTGACCGGTAACGTAGCTTACATACATCGGAAAGCCACTGAGGTTATTTAAAGAAAAGAATAGAAAGAAGAAGATTTCATTATGACATCAATATATTCTTAAAGAGGTACAAATATTCGAGAAACGTGAAACTTACATCACGATGTTCAACAATGTCTTCTCTTGTCTGTCCAATAGTTCTTAAAATTAAATGTACTGGCACGTGCGTGAGTATTTCATTATGTCACACGTTTTTTGAAGCGTCTGTTCAATGATTTACATTTTTCAGTACTCAAAATAAAATATAACTCGTGGGGATACTACACAGCGCTTCTTAACATGTCGGCGACCAAACAGTAAAAGGTAATTGAGTCTCTAGAAGTAAACATAACTATGAATACAAATTTTCATCATTCGTACGTTTCACATCTTATTAGGATCGAGCGCTGCAGCAATGATTTAAATATCGGTGCCCAGCAGATCATAGTGTGTACTTGAAGTAGTTTATGCTGGACATACGTCTTAGTGTAGACGCACGTTACAAAAATGTAACATTTTACCAACTACAGCTCAATGGCTGTTCTTCTCTTTTATGACAAATATTCCATAAACAGAGCATCGGAAACCCAATAATATTACAGACCGCATATAGGATGCTAGTGCAACCTATTCTCGAATACTGCTCAAGTGTTTGGGATACACTGCAGGTCAGAATGGAAAAAAAAAAAACATTCAAGCAAGTCAGCCACAATCTGCTAGATTTGTCACCAGTAGGTTTGATCAGCATGCTCGGTAACTCAAGAGCCGTTTCCCTGGAGACATTCATTTTGATGAACACTACTGAGAAAGTTTAGGGAACCAGCATTTTAGACTGACTGCAGGACAATCCTGCTACCACAAGCGTACATCTCGCATAGGGATCGTGAAAAGATATGAGAAACTAGGGCTCATAAGGAGTCATTATTCCCTTACTCTACCTGCAAGTGGAATAAGAAAGAAATGACTATTGTCGTACACAGTACCCTCTGTCATGTACCGTACAGTGACTTGTGGAATATGTATGTAGATGTAGATGTAGACAATGGAGTATGAGACTAATGTGCCATGCTGCATGTGCCCAGCACTTAGTCAAATTTGTTAATTTTGCCTTTGGGAATGGTCAGCATCTTGAATGATGATAGGGACAATGTAGACAATTTTAGACCTACTCCTATGCCTTCAGTGCTTGCAAAAGTTGCTGAAAAGAGAGTATATCAGAGAATTGTCCATTTCAGTTCACATAATTTGCTGCCAAACATATAGTTTGGATTCAGAAGTAGTTTAACAACTGAAAATGCTGTATTGTCTTTTCTCAGTGAGGCATCTTTGGTTTAACCAAGGTGTATGCCTTTATCACAGAACATTTCTACAAAAGATGGACCATTATGGAATACAAGGAGTCACTCCTCTCATACTTTAAGAACTGACAGCAAAATGTCCTCCTCCACAGCAATGACGTGGAGTCTGATTAGGGTACAGTGAGGTAGGGTGTGCCTTGGGGGTCAGTGCTGTTTCTTTATACCATGTAATCGCTTTGCTGACGGCACTAGCTTGGTAGTGAAGGATGCCGAGTGCAACATAGTCAGTGTATGAGATAATTAATTGCAACACATATGAGTTCATGACTAGTACCAAATAAATTTATTCTAAATCACAGTGGAAAATACAGGATGGAATGTAGCAATACTGTGAAAAGGAAAGTTGTTACTCACCATATAGTGGAAATGTTGAGACGCAGATAGGCACGACAACCAAACTGTCCCAAGTTTACATTATATTTTACTTTTCAAAGTTACAGCTACACGTGTACATAAAATAATACATGTAACACAATCCCTGTGTTCAGACTGTGAAGCCGTCCTCAATGAATTCGTCGACAGAATAATAACACTTTTCCACCAGAAGAGTAAAGAGCAATCTTTTGAGTGAACCAATCTCCATTTTAAATATATTACTGCCTTTTATTTTATTGAAAATTTTTAACCCCATATACTCTGGCGTTTGGGCATAAAGTTTTAAACGATGTGTTGGAAGTTTGGAGTTGTCTCTGTGGCGAGTGCTGTAGATGTGGTCAAAAAGGAAAGTGTCTAGTGTATGTTGATTTTTATATAGGAACACCACCATCTCATATATGTAAAGTGAGTGGATAGATAGCATTTTTAAATTTTTTAACAGTGGTCTACAGGATTCCCGTTTTTTATTTTTTTTGCTGAAGAGGGGCAGCAGCCTTTTCAGTAGTTGCAGGGGCAACAGTCTGGATGATTGACTGATCTGGCCTTGTAACATTAACCAAAACGGCCTTGCTGTGCTGGTACTGCTAACGGCTGAAAGCGAGGGGAAACTACAGCCGTAATTTTTCCCGAGGACATGCAGCTCTACTGTATGATTAAATGATGGCGTCCTCTTGGGTAAAATATTCCGGAGGTAAAATAGTCCCCCATTCGGATCTCCGGGCGGGGACTACTCAAGAGGACGTCGTTATCAGGAGAAAGAAAACCGGCGTTCTACGGATCGGAGCGTGGAACGTCAGATCACTTAATTGGGCAGGTAGGTTAGAAAATTTGAAAAGGGAAATGGATAGGTTAAAGTTAGATATAGTGGGAATTAGTGAAGTTCGGTGGCAGGAGGAACAAGACTTTTGGTCAGGTGATTACAGGGTTATAAATACAAAATCAATTAGGGGTAATGCAGGAGTAGGTTTAATAATGAATAGGAAAATAGGAACGCGGGTAAGCTACTACAAACAGCTTAGTGAACGCATTATTGTGGCCAAGATAGACACGAAGCCCACACCTACTACAGTAGTACAAGTTTATATGCCAACTAGCTCTGCAGATGATGAAGAAATAGATGAAATGTATGATGAGATAAAAGAAATTATTCAGGTAATGAAGGGAGACGAAAATTTAACAGTCATGAGTGACTGGAATTTGAGAGTAGGAAAAGGGAGAGAAGGAAACATAGTAGGTGAATATGGATTGGGGCTAAGAAATGACAGAGGAAGCCGCCTGGTAGAATTTTGCACAGAGCATAACTTAATCATAGCCAACACTTGGTTCAAGAACCATAAAAGAAGGTTGTATACATGGAAGAATCCTGGAGATACTAAAAGGTATCAGATTATATAATGGTAAGACAGTGATTTAGGAACCAGGTTTTAAATTGTAAGACATTTCCTGGGGCAGATGTGGATTCTGACCACAATCTATTGGTTATGAACTGCAGATTGTAACTGAAGAAACTGCAAAAAGGTGGGAATTTAAGGAGATGGGACCTGGATAAACTGAAAGAACCAGAGGTTGTAGAGAGTTTCAGGGAGAGCATAAGGGAATTGACAGGAATAGGGGAAAGAAATACAGTAGAAGAAGAATGGGTAGCTCTGAGGGATGAAGTGGTGAAGGCAGCAGATGATCAAGTAGGTAAAAAGACGAGGGCTAATAGAAATCCTTGGGTAACAGAAGAAATATTGAATTTAATTGAGGAAGGGAGAAAATATAAAAATGCAGTAAATGAAGCAGGCAAAAAGGAATACAAACGTCTCAAAAATGAAATCGACAGGAAGTGCAAAATGGCTAAGCAAGGATGGCTAGAGGACAAATGTAAGGATGTAGAGGCTTGTCTCACTAGGGGTAACATAGATACTGCCTACAGGAAAATTAAAGAGACCTTTGGAGAAAAGAGAACCACTCGCATGAATATCAAGAGGTCAGATGGAAACCCAGTTCTAAGCAAAGAAGGGAAGGCAGAAAGGTGGAAGGAGTATATAGAGGGTTTATACAAGGGCGATGTACTTGAGGACAATATTATGGAAATGGAAGAGGATGTAGATGAAGATGAAATGGGAGATAAGATACTGTGTGAAGAGTTTGACAGAGCACTGAAAGACCTGAGTCGAAACAAGGCCCCGGGAGTAGACAACATTCCATTAGAACTACTGATGGCCTTGGGAGAGCCAGTCATGACAAAACTCTACCATCTGGTGAGCACAATGTATGAGACAGGCGAAATACCCTCAGACTTCAAGAAGAATATAATATAATTCCAATCCCAAAGAAAGCAGGTGTTGACAGATGTGAAAATTACCGAACTATCAGTTTAATAAGTCACAGCTGCAAAATACTAACGCGAATTCTTTACAGACAAATGGAAAAACTGGTAGAAGCCGACCTCAGGGAAGATCAGTTTGGATTCCGTAGAAATGTTGGAACACGTGAGGCAATACTGACCTTACGACTTATCTTGGAAGAAAGATTAAGAAAAGGCAAACCTACGTTTCTAGCATTTGTAGACTTAGAGAAAGCTTTTGACAATGTTGACTGGAATACTCTCTTTCAAATTCTGAAGGTGGCAGGGGTAAAATACAGGGAGCGAAAGCCTATTTACAATTTGTACAGAAACCAGATGGCAGTTATAAGAGTCGAGGGGCATGAAAGGGAAGAAGTGGTTGGGAAAGGAGGGAGACAGGGTTGTAGCCTCTCCCCGATGTTATTCAATCTGTATATTGAGCAAGCAGTAAAGGAAACAAGAGAAAAATTCGGAGTAGGTATTAAAATTCATGGAGAAGAAGTAAAAACTTTGAGGTTCGCTGATGACATTGTAATTCTGTCAGAGACAGCAAGGGACTTGGAAGAGCAGTTGAACGGAATGGACAGTGTCTTGAAAGGAGGGTATAAGATGAACATCAACAAAAGCAAAACGAGGATAATGGAATGTAGTCAAATTAAGTCGGGTGATGCTGAGGGAATTAGATTAGGAAATGAGACACTTAAAGTAGTAAAGGAGTTTTGCTATTTAGGGAGTAAAATAACTGATGATGGTCGAAGTAGAGAGGATATAAAATGTAGACTGGCAATGGCAAGGAAAGCGTTTCTCAAGAAGAGAAATTTGTTAACATCGAGTATAGATTTAGGTGTCAGGAAGTCGTTTCTGAAAGTATTTGTATGGAGTGTAGCCATGTATGGAAGTGAAACTAGGACGGTAAATAGTTTGGATAAGAAGAGAATAGAAGCTTTCGAAATGTGGTGCTACAGAAGAATGCTGAAGATAAGGTGGGTAGATCACATAACTAATGAGGAGGTTTGCTAAAACAGACATAATGTCTTACGGGATAACCGCAATCACTGATTTTATAATGTTACTTAAAATCCGTCTTGATTGCAAATTTTTTTTTTTTTATTATTCATATGACCGGTTTCGGTTCATTCAGAACCATCTTCAGATCTGATATTTCAGTTACAGGAGTAACCCGTCCAAATCCAGCAACTTTCACATGCTACGTCACGTAGCACGTAGCATGCTGTGACGTAGCATGTGAAAGTTGCTGGATTTGGACGGGTTACTCCTGTAACTGAAATATCAGATCTGAAGATGGTTCTGAATGAACCGAAACCGGTCATATGAATAATAAAAAAATTTGCAATAAAGACGGATTTTAAGTAACATTATAATGAGGAGGTATTGAATAGGATTGGGGAGAAGAGAAGTTTGTGGCACAACTTGACTAGAAGAAGGGATCGGTTGTTAGGACATGTTTTGAGGCATCAAGGGATCACAAATTTAGCATTGGAGGGCAGCGTGGAGGGTAAAAATCGTAGAGGGAGACCAAGAGATGAATACACTAAGCAGATTCAGAAGGATGTAGGTTGCAGTAGGTACTGGGAGATGAAGAAGCTTGCACAGGATAGAGTAGCATGGAGAGCTGCATCAAACCAGTCTCAGGACTGAAGACCACAACAACAACAACAACATTTTTTTGCAACACACGTTTCCAATTACTTTCTTTTGTAATACTAGGAGCCTAGTGACATTTGCTGAATTTCCCCAGAAGATTATGCCACAACGAATAACTGACTCAAAGTAGCAGTGATAAACTATCTTTCTGGTAACCATGTTTGTGGCACCTGAAAATACACCTTGCAAATAGTAAGTTGTTCAGTTTATTTGCTAAGTAATCTATGTGTACCTTCCAATTTAAATTTTTGTCAAGATTTAGGCCTAAGAATTTCACATGGTTTGCTTCTGTGATATCCTGATCATTGCAAATTATCTGTATTTCTCTCCTTTTCTACTGATTTAGCTTCAAATTGCATCATTTTGGTTTTAGTTACATTTAGTTTTAGTCCATTTTGATAGAACCAAGATTCAAGTTTTTCTAAAGTATTTTTGGCTTTTTCTTGAATATTTTCAGATATCTCATTTTCAATTAGAACTGATGTATCATCAACAAATAAGACTGAAGGAACATCAATAGCAAGTAGTAGGTCATTCACGTAAAAAAGAAACAGATAGGGACCCAATATCGAACCTTTTGGGACTCACAGTAAGACTCAGTTTTTATAGTTTCTAATACATAGTTAACTAAAACTGACTTTTTCATTACTCATAATGGGTAAAAGATTAGGGAGTCTTGAACAGTTCAAGTAGCTAGGTGTTCACATAGATAGTTATCTGTTAAAGGAAGCTCATGTTCAGGACCTCGTTAAAAGGTGAGCACTGCTGTATTTACCATTATAATCAGCATATTTATCTGCAAGTGATAGTCCAACACAAAAATTAGTCCAATTATCTTTTTTCAAGCAATGTTAGGTCCAGGATGGAATAATGACAATATTTTGAAGAGGATAGATTGCTACTCACCATTTAGTGGAGCCAGGCACAACAAAAAGACTGCTAGATGTGTAAGCTTTGGGCCAAAAGGACCCCCCCCCCCTCTCTCTCTCTCTCTCTCTCTCTCTCTCTCTCCCTCCCTCCCTCCCTCCCCCGCCACCCCCCCCCCCCCCCACCTGGCTGTTGAGGGTTTTTTTTTTTTTCAGTTGTTTAGGACTTTGTATGGTAATGCACTGTGTGGTAAGTCTTCCCATATACAAAGGGTATTTTTGGCTCAGGAACAGACGATTTGAGCAATATGTGGTATAGGTTTAGGAATCTCTTGTTCGGAATCCGAGAATTCTGACAATGACCTCTCAACATATAAAACATTAAATGTTGTTTGTTAATAATATGAGCATATCCCAAAGAATTAGCAGCCTTCACTCAGTTCATACTAGGCAGAAATTCAGTGAATGTGGAACTCACCTCCTTGACTCCTAAGCAGAAAGGAGTGCAGTATTCTGCTGCATCCATTTTGAGTAAGCTGCCACAAGAAATTAAGAAAAAAAATCTTAGCAGTAATCCTTACACTTTCATTTCCTTATGGCTCACTGCTCCTATTCTGTTGCGTTTCCTCTATTATATTGTCAAATATGCTAATATATACTCAGAGCTGTCATCTACATAAAATTCACGTACATTTTATTTTATTTACCATTACTTTTTTGAAAATTTAGAGATATTTGCTTCAGTTTTACTAATAATTATTTATTCAAACCATGACCACTTTTGGGATTTTAAAATTCAGCTGTATGAAATTATTGTCTTTGGTAACACACAAAATGCAGTCCACGCTAGTTAGGATTCCTGACGTGTGGCGTTTTTGCGCCTTCTTGCTAGAGCCGGCAGTGTTATTCAGCAGCCTCTGCCAGTGCTACGAATTGAATGTTTACGTACTTGTAACATTCAGCCGCTATCATGTAAAAAGATTTTGAGGGGAATTGCACAACGATCTCCAAATTCCGTGATGGTTTTCTCAACTTTAATATCTGTCATTCTGGCTGTTTACGTAGCTACTTGGATGGAACATTGCTTCATCAGAGTAGAAAACACAATACAGTACCCAAACATTGTTGCGAATAAAATGCAGACACTACAGAAGTAATATAGTCTTTCTCCTCTTATCAGGTTCTCAAAGCTCATGCACAATTTGAATGCCACACGGATGGTGTTTGAGGTGCTTTGTAGCTCTGAAAAAACACCCAAGAGAGATTCCAGTTTGCTGACACAGTTTTAATATTAAGTTTCTTTGTGAACCTACCGAGCGAGGTGGCGCAGTGGTTAGCACACTGGACTCGCATTCGGGAGGACGACAGTCCAATCCCGTCTCCGGCCATCCTGATTTAGGTTTTCCGTGATTTTCCTAAATCGTTTCAGGCAAATGCCAGGATGGTTCCTTTGAAAGGGCACGGCCGATTTCCTTCCCAATACTTCCCTAACCCGAGCTTGCGCTCCGTCTCTAATGGCTTCGTTGTCGACGGGACGTTAAACACTAACCACCACCACCGCCATCTTTGTGAACATAGCAGTGCTGCACAGACATTTTCCAATGAAGCATCACTCAACACTGAAGTCGGCTGGAACGATCACATCCATTCACACCAGTTTTTCTGAAATGTTGCAACTATCCATCAAGTCTGAGTTGTTAGGCACCCTTCTTTCAGGAAAAACTAGCCTAAAGTCTTCCTGAGGTTTTAAGAAAAATTTCGATTTGAAGTAACTTTGAAGAATAAACATATGTCGAGCAGGAGAAAACTGCACATTTGTTGGCAGAGAGCTAACTCTACTGACATCAAAAGAAGTAGTACTAGTTTTATTCATCTGTAGATCTGTTTTTACAAGAATATAGGACATGTCAATGTACTTAAAAGTTTAGCACAATTTAAAATAAGGTAATTCATATACACATCCTTTCGTCTTTCCCTCTCCTACCCTCTTTCCTGACGAGGCAACCGTTGGTTGCGAAATCTAGAATTTTGTGTGTATGTTTGTGTGTCTATTGACGTGCCAGCGCTTTCGTTTGGTAAGTCACATCATCTTTGTTTTTTTTATATATATGATGTGTCTTACCAAATGAAAGTGCTGGCAGGTCGACAGACACACAAACGAACACACAAAATTCAAGCTTCCGCAACAAACTGTTGCCTCATCAGGGAAGAGAGGGAAAGACGAAAGGATGTGGGTTTTAAGGGAGAGGGTAAGGAGTCATTCCAATCCCGGGAACGGAAAGACTTACCTTAGGGGGAAAAACGGGCGGGTATACACTCGCACACACACACACGCACATATCCATCCACACATACACTCCTGGAAATGGAAAAAAGAACATATTGACACTGGTGTGTCAGACCCACCACACTTGCTCCGGACACTGCGAGAGGGCTGTACATGCAATGATCACACGCACGGCACAGCGGACACACCAGGAACCGCGGTGTTGGCCGTCGAATGGCGCTAGCTGCGCAGCATTTGTGCACCGCCGCCGTCAGTGTCAGCCAGTTTGCCGTGGCATACGGAGCTCCATCGCAGTCTTTAACACTGGTAGCATGCCGCGACAGCGCGGACGTGAACCGTATGTGCAGTTGACGGACTTTGAGCGAGGGCGTATAGTGGGCATGCGGGAGGCCGGGTGGACGTACCGCCGAATTGCTCAACACGTGGGGCGTGAGGTCTCCACAGTACATCGATGTTGTCGCCAGTGGTCGGCGGAAGGTGCACGTGCCCGTCGACCTGGGACCGGACCGCAGCGACGCACGGATGCACGCCGAGACCGTAGGATCCTACGCAGTGCCGTAGGGGACCGCACCGCCACTTCCCAGCAAATTAGGGACACTGTTGCTCCTGGGGTATCGGCGAGGACCATTCGCAACCGTCTCCATGAAGCTGGGCTACGGTCCCGCACACCGTTAGGCCGTCTTCCGCTCACACCCCAATATCGTGCAGCCCGCCTCCAGTGGTGTCGCGACAGGCGTGAATGGAGGGACGAATGGAGACGTGTCGTCTTCAGCGATGAGAGTCGCTTCTGCCTCGGTGCCAATGATGGTCGTATGCGTGTTTGGCGCCGTGCAGGTGAGCGCCACAATCGGGACTGCATACGACCGAGGCACACAGGGCCAACACCCGGCATCATGGTGTGGGGAGCGATCTCCTACACTGGCCGTACACCACTGGTGATCGTCGAGGGGACACTGAATAGTGCACGGTACATCCAAACCGTCATCGAACCCATCGTTCTACCATTCCTAGACCGGCAAGGGAACTTGCTGTTCAAACAGGACAATGCACGTCCGCATGTATCCCGTGCCACCCGACGTGCTCTAGAAGGTGTAGTCAACTACCCTGGCCAGCAAGATCTCCGGATCTGTCCCCCATTGAGGATGTTTGGGACTGGATGAAGCGTCGTCTCACGCGGTCTGCACGTCCAGCACGAACGCTGGTCCAACTGAGGCGCCAGGTGGAAATGGCATGGCAAGCCGTTCCACAGGACTACATCCAGCATCTCTACGATCGTCTCCATGGGAGAATAGCAGCCTGCATTGCTGCGAAAGGTGGATATACACTGTACTAGTGCCGACATTGTGCATGCTCTGTTGCCTGTGTCTATGTGCCTGTGGTTCTGTCAGTGTGATCATGTGATGTATCTGACCCCAGGAATGTGTCAATAAAGTTTCCCCTTCCTGGGACAATGAATTCACGGTGTTCTTATTTCAATTTCCAGGAGTGTATAAAGACACAAGCAGATATATATATATATATGTATATAACTCAGTCAGCATCCCTCTGTAATGTGAGATGTTGAGCTCAGAAAGACGAAGAGTTGTTAGTATTGTGCTATGCATGGGGATAAGTTTTTCTAGAAAAGGAAAAAAGAAAAATCAAAACACAGTGTGAAGGTTTATGTGGAATGTTTTATAATCATTGTCAGTATTTATTTGTATAACATTTTTTTTTAGCAAACCCATACTCTCTTTCATCTAAGTAATCTTTTAATGTATAAAATGTATTGCATAACAGGTACAAGGGTAATCCCAAAAGTAAGTTCTATTCTTTTATAAGTCTATAGACCTGTTTATTTCTACAATGGTTTACAACAGTTTAGAGCTTGAACATTTACCTATTTTTCGACATAATGACCATTTCTGTCAATGCAGTTTTGTAGACGCTGTGGCAGTTCTTGTATGCCAAAGTCATACCACCTCGCCGGCCGCCATGCTGTTCAGAAAATTATGAACCTCTTCTGTCACCTTGTCGTCGGAGCTCAATGGCTTTCCGGCAAAATGTTCTTTTAACCTAGGGAACAGGTGATAGTCGCTGGGCACCAAGTCAGGACTATAGGGTTGGTGGGTGATCGTGTTCCACTGAAACTGTTGCAGGAGAGCAACGGTTTGCCGAGCGATGTGTGGGCGAGCGTCGTCACGGAGACTGTGTACGCCCTCGGTCAACATTCCTCTTCTCCAGTTCTAAATTGCTCGTTTGAGTTTTTTCAGAGTCTCACAGTACCTGTCAGCATTAATTGTGGCCCCAACGATTCAGCTCCGACGACGAGGTGAAAGAAGAGATTTATAACTTTCTAAACAGCATGGCAGTGAGCTGGTATGACATGGGCATACAAAAACTGCCACAGCATCTACAACAATGCTGTGACAGAAATGGTGATAATGTCAAAA
This sequence comes from Schistocerca nitens, assembly GCF_023898315.1. NCBI lineage: Eukaryota > Metazoa > Arthropoda > Insecta > Orthoptera > Acrididae > Schistocerca > Schistocerca nitens. Next base: position 2,791,418 of record NW_026045998.1, on the reverse strand, counting down.
AATAGCTAAATGTTCTAGCTGTAAACTGATGTAAACCATTGTAGAAATAAACAGGTCTACGTACTTATAAAGAAATAGGAGACCTTACTTTTGGGATTACACTCATATTTTTTTGCTGCCTTTTTAAATAAGTGTGTTTTTGTAATTTCTTTAATGTCTTTTGGTAACTTATTGTACAGTTTTATTCCTTGGTAGAAAATGCTGTTCTGAGTTTTATGTTTATTTTTCTTGGTAAATGTTGAGTGTAGCTCTTGTTCCATGGTCATGGACGGAGCTATTTCTGCAGTAATTATCAATGTTATTTTTGATGTATACAACTGACTGCTAAATGTACACACACAGAGCAGTCAAAATCTCCAGTGTTTTGAACCGATCTTTACAATGAGCTCTACTACTATTTTTGGTTATTGTTCTTATGGTTCTTTTTCTATAGTTTGAAAATTGTGTTTATATTTTGTACATTTGTTCCCCAAAAAAGACGGCTAAGAACTGAGTGTACATACGAATAGTATCTAACTAAAAGACATTTCGTGTTACACACTGATGATAGGATTGCAAGAGCATTACCTGCTAATGACATTCTGTTTGAAAGTACCTTTGTGTGTTCACACCACTTCAACTGAGAATCAATATTCATTCCTGGGAAGTTTGCATTTGTTATACAGTTTATAGAGGTGCTGTCTACCTTTAATTTAACACTTATTTTCCCTCTTCAAACAAACTTACGACATTAGTTTTCTTTATGTTAAATGTCACTTTATTGCTTATTGACCAATCGTAAACTTCCCTCAGAGTTTCATTTGCTTTCTCTGCAAGGTGTTCTCTCATTTTCTCAGTGACTATAACATTGGTGTCATCAGCGAAGAGAATTTTTTCGCCACGAGTAATACTACTGGGAAAGTCATTGATGCATATCAGGAATAGTATTGGTCCTAATATGCTACACTGCGGAATCCCTGTATTAATGTATTTTGGTTCTGACAAGTGTTTTACTAAATGGTTAGATCTATTTGAAGTATGTGTTATCTCTACTGTTTGTACCCTATTCGTTAGGTATGATCGAAACCAGTCATTAGCTACCCCTCTTACTCCTGATGCTTCTAATTTATTTAATAGAATCTTGTGGTCGACTGTATCAAATACCTTAGAAAGATCCAAAAATATGGCTACGACACACTCATCTTTGTTAAGAGCATCAAGTACAACTTTTGTGAATTCTACTATGGCTGACTACATATTTTTGCCACTTCAGAAAGAAAACTGATTCGCTTAAAAGATTGTACTTATTCAGGTAATTCATTAATCTATCTTTCATACTTGCTTCTATTTTTTTTGTGAATGGTGACAGCAGGGAAATGGGCCACTAATTTTCTGTGTGTTCTGCTTTATCTTTCTTAAGCAAAGGTACAACTCTTGCCTGTTTTAACTGCTCTGGAAATGTCCCTGATGTGAAGGATTCATTTATTATAAATTTGGACCAAGGCTGGGAATTTTACTCAAGTCTGCTCCTTACTAGGGTACATGTGATCAGTAAAGTCTCTGAAATTGTGTCACATCACTTTTATAAGAACCTGCACCTCAGGTTCAGGCTGGATCACCCATTTACATTAGATGCTGAGGAGCTTTTCCAGAACGTTGATAGCCTCGGCAATTCTGTTTGTGTGTAGGGGGGAATTTAAAGTAGACTGAAGTAGCAGTGAGAATTTGGATTGAGGAGAGGGGGGCATGCCAGTTTTATGACCTGCTGTCCCAACGTGGCTCAGTCGCTAACATGCCCGGCTAATAAGCAGGACTCCCGGGTTCGATTCCCGGTCTCGGTACAAATTTTCACTCGCTGCCTCTGTCTGTATACATAAATTTCACAAACATTCCTACTGATAAGAAGCTCAATTTCCCCACCCCATTATGTTTTCGAACTTAGGGTTATGTACCTTCTGGCTCTCCCTGTTTGTGACCTGTTTCCTGTACTACACATGTCTATAGAAAGGCGTGGCAACAACAGCCTGAGTGAGCAGACATTACACAATCTACCTCTCTTTATGTAACTTCCAGTGCAGTTCGTGCTATGTAGTCTAAATGTAACCGACATGTAATTTTCAGTAGGGTTTAGTAGTCTACACGTGTATATCTACGTGAGTAAGTTAGAGCTGAACTGTTAAAAAAGGAGTTACTACGTCTCTCCGAGTTGTGTAACGCGGTACGTTAAACTGTCACCCGTGAACTGTGAGAACGTTTTCTAACTGGCACAACTTACTGATCTGACTTAGTTTTTCAGGCTAGGAAATGCCAAACTGCAGCCAAGCATAGTCACTGTGATCCCATCATCTGCTGACAGTGTGTGTAGTGTTAAGAGAGGACTGTGTGCCATGACTGAGTGAGAAATAAATGAACAGTGTAGCACCAGCCTCTCACGCTATTAAAGAACGTCTTCACAAACAGTAACGTACACAGTTCGTAAACTATTAGAGGCGGCACTGTTTTACGCAGAGTGGCCCCGTGTTTGGGAGTGTGGAGGCTGCCGTCTCCATCCGGCCGTCCCGGTTTCTGTGGCTCGGCTAAGTTACCTCGGACGAGTGCCGGCACGGTTCCCCTGACGAAGGCGCAGCCCACTGCCTATCCCACCCTTGTCGTACTAGGCGTGTACAAAAAGTTTCACTTCGACAGCTTATAGCTATGGTGATCACAAATTCACACAAAAAATGAGACTGCATTTGTTTAAACCCTGCTAATTCCCTGCAGTAATATGGGTTGAGAGTGTGTGTGGGTTGGGCTGTATGTTACAGATTAGTATTTATACAGGACGATTTTGCTGAATGGGAAGAGACTACAAGAAACGGTTGCCGACAGAATAATGAGCAAAAGAAGTCCTACGGAGATACAGTCAGAATTGCACTTCGAGTGAGGTACACCCACATGAAGGTGGACCACACACGAGAGCAGACCGGGCAACTGGCAATGTACTGTTTGTATCAGTGACCCACAAGGGTACTAATACTGTCCGACTCGTGTGACCAGTCGTCCCCCCAAAAGGCCTATGGGGGCCACTGCAAACACCTCGTCTAATGGCAGTCTCCTACCAGCGTGTTGTGTGCTGCACTGTTACTGTGCAGGTGTGATTAATTAATAAATACCTTGTAGTGCAGACACCGTGCATTTCCAACCTCAAGTTGTCCTCAGCAGTGAGTGTTTGTCAGAGGCAAAGGTATCATCAGGAGCGCCCAAGGAAAGTGTGACGGGGCTGCTATTATTTTCTATATACATAAATGATTGACGACAGTGTGGGCAGCGACCTGTGGTCATTTGCCGACGATGCTGTGGGGTACGGTAAGGTGTAAAAGTTGAGTGACTGTAGGAAGATGTAAGGGGACTTTGACAAAATTCTAGTTGGTGTGATGGATGGCAGATGGCTCTAAATGTAGAAAAATTTGTGTTATGTGGACGAGTATGGGGAATAAACCTGCAACACTCAGCTACAGCATTAGTAGTCCCATTTGGGACAATCAATTAATTTAAATATGTGGGTGTAATGCCGTAGTGTGATATGAAACGGAATGACCGTGTGAGTATTGCAGTAGGGACCGTGAATGGTCAACTTCAGTTTATTTGGAGGATTTTGGGGAGTGCAGTTCATCAGTACATAAAGGATGCTAGCACAACCTATTCTTCAGTACTGCTCGAGTGTTTGGGATCCGTACCAGGTGGCATTAAAAACACTGAAGGAATTCGAAGGCAGGCTGCTGGATTTGTTACGGTAGGTTCAAACGACACGAGGCATCGGGAAGTCGAATGGGAATCCCTGGCGGGAAGCTGACATTCTTTTCGTGCAACGCTATTGAGAAAATTTAGAGAACTGACATCTGAAGCTGACAGCAGCACTATTCTACTGCAAACCGACATATTTTGCATAAGTGCCACAAGGACAAGATTCAAGAAATTAGAGCCATACGGAGGTATACAGACAGTCTTTTTTCCCCTCGCTCTATTTGCGAGTGGAACAGGAAAGGAAATGACTAGTAGTACAGGATACATTCTGCTGTATGGTGGCTTGCAGAGTATGTATGTAGATGTACATATGTTCGTATGATGTTTTTTCTCCATATTCTCTCAGGGATCATTTCCTCCAGTTCGTCACCATTTAGCAAAACCACCCTGTACAGTGGCATGTCACTATCATTACAAATGTGCACATTGCAGGTATTCTATGAAGTCTCAAACATACATACACTCCTGGAAATGGAAAAAAGAACACATTGACACCAGTGTGTCAGACCCACCATACTTGCTCCGGACACTGCGAGAGGGCTGTACAAGCAATGATCACACGCACGGCACAGCGGACACACCAGGAACCGCGGTGTTGGCCGCCGAATGGCGCTAGCTGCGCAGCATTTGTGCACCGCCGCCGTCAGTGTCAGCCAGTTTGCCGTGGCATACGGAGCTCCATCGCAGTCTTTAACACTGGTAGCATGCCGCGACAGCGTGGACGTGAACCGTATGTGCAGTTGACGGACTTTGAGCGAGGGTGTATAGTGGGCATGCGGGAGGCCGGGTGGACGTACCGCCGAATTGCTCAACACGTGGGGCGTGAGGTCTCCACAGTACATCGATGTTGTCGCCAGTGGTCGGCGGAAGGTGCACGTGCCCGTCGACCTGGGACCGGACCGCAGCGACGCACGGATGCACGCCGAGACCGTAGGATCCTACGCAGTGCCGTAGGGGACCGCACCGCCACTTCCCAGCAAATTAGGGACACTGTTGCTCCTGGGGTATCGGCGAGGACCATTCGCAACCGTCTCCGTGAAGCTGGGCTACGGTCCCGCACACCGTTAGGCCGTCTTCCGCTCACGCCCCAACATCGTGCAGCCCGCCTCCAGTGGTGTCGCGACAGGCGTGAATGGAGGGACGAATGGAGACGTGTCGTCTTCAGCGATGAGAGTCGCTTCTGCCTTGGTGCCAATGATGGTGGTATGCGTGTTTGGCGCCGTGCAGGTGAGCGCCACAATCAGGACTGCATACGACCGAGGCACACAGGGCCAACACCCGGCATCATGGTGTGGGGAGCGGTCTCCTACACTGGCCGTACACCACTGGTGATCGTCGAGGGGACACTGAATAGTGCACGGTACATCCAAACCGTCATCGAACCCATCGTTCTACCATTCCTAGACCGGCAAGGGAACTTGCTGTTCCAACAGGACAATGCACGTCCGCATGTATCCCGTGCCACCCAACGTGCTCTAGAAGGTGTAAGTCAACTACCCTGGCCAGCAAGATCTCCGGATCTGTCCCCCATTGAGCATGTTTGGGACTGGATGAAGCGTCGTCTCACGCGGTCTGCACGTCCAGCACGAACGCTGGTCCAACTGAGGCGCCAGGTGGAAATAGCATGGCAAGCCGTTCCACAGGACTACATCCAGCATCTCTACGATCGTCTCCATGGGAGAATAGCAGCCTGCATTGCTGCGAAAGGTGGATATACACTGTACTAGTGCCGCCATTGTGCATGCTCTGTTGCCTTTGTCTATGTGCCTGTGGTTCTGTCAGTGTGATCATGTGATGTATCTGACCCCAGGAATGTGCCAATAAAGTTTCCCCTTCCTGGGACAATGAATTCACGGTGTTCTTATTTCAATTTCCAGGAGTGTACATACATGACTTGTGTCTTCTATGAACCAGAAGGTATCAGTACTCTATGCTATTCAGTCTTAGCACATGGCACAGATATGCAATATGATCAAGTCAACTACCCCACACCAATGCAGCAGTTGCAAAATGCTGTATTTTGAAAGAAATTTGTGAATATTTAATAACCTTCAAACTTTTTTCTTTTACTAATAAAGTTCTTACGAGTTGATGGGATTCACATTGTATTCAAACTGCTTTAGCTGTTGTTTAGCCCTTTATTGGGAACACTGCTGGTTTCATACTATTACAGATGGCAGCTGTCCAAGTGAGGCATTGCTGGTGGTTGGTAGGTTTGACGTGGACAGAGGCACTGGGTTGACTAGGGCCAGGTGATGCAGATGGGGCAGAAGTTGTTGACGTTCTGGAGGAATGCGGATAGGGCGTCCTCACCCTCGATCCAGATGGCAAAGATGTCATCAGTGAATCTGAATGAAGTGAGGGATTTAGGATTCGACCCCTTACCTCGACATAGATGCAAGGCCTGTCCCATTCATCTTCCCACCACCACCACCACCACCACCACCACCACCACCACCTACTCCAGTCCGTCACAAACATCACCTATCCCATTAAAGGAAGGGCTACCTGTGGAACCAGTCCTGTGATCCAGAATCTAAGCTGCAACCACTGTGCTGCATTCTATGTGGGCACGACAACCGACAAGCTGTCTGTCTGCACGAACGGCCACCGATAAACTGTGGCCGAGAAACGAGTGGACCACCCTGTTGCTGAGCGTGCTGCCAAACACGATATCTTTCATTTCGATGACTGCTTCACCGTCTGTGCCATACAGATCCTTCCCACCGACACCAGCTTTTCCGAATTTCGCAGGTGGTAACTTTCCCTGTAATACATCGTACATTCCCATAATACTCCTGGACGCAACCTTCGTCAGTCGTCGTCCTCTACCATCCCCCCTTCCACCATCACATCCAGTTCTTTTACTTCTCTCCCCTGTCCTCCGTCTAACCTGCAGCACTTCACTATCCACCAGCCCACCATACTATCCCTCCCCCTTCCTGTATCACGGTATAAGTGTATATGTGGATGTGTGTGTGTGTGTCTGGGTGCACTTTATCATGGGATAATTATATATTTTTATAATTATGTATTTTATGATTTTGGTTTGGGTTGGCTTTAAATACTGTGGGCTAGCATGAGACTTAATTAACTTACACCGCAATAACACTCTTACGGACATCGGCTGCCCTGAAGTACATATGTCATAATATTTTTTTAAACACAGCACACAACTCACCGCCTTCTAATAAATAGTTTGCGTGTGAGCTGCTATTTAGAAAAGAAAATGTGTGTATTCTTACGCAGACTGTAATTATTAATATGGGTCTCAGGGGTACTGGTTATTTATGTACCAAATTACATAAAGATTAACAGAGATATTGCGGAATGTAATGATTTTCAGTATTTCTTGTTCATTATTTGAAAGGCAAAACTGGAGAGAATCTCGTCTGCCGTTAGGCGGCCAAAATGGAACACATTGAACTCATTCAGAGCTGTGAATTTTGGTAACCGAAATTAATTTTAACTTCGAAATTAATGGAAGATCAAAATTGAGAAGTCTCTCGCATTTTCATTTAATAACACGAATAGTCAGCGTAATGGCCGACTAAATCCTGCTAGGGCAGATGAAGTTGTTGACGTTCTGGAGGAATGCGGATAGGGCGTCCTCACCCTCGATCCAGATGGCAAAGATGTCATCAGTGAATCTGAATGTACCAAATTACATAAAGATTAACAGAGATATTGCGGAATGTAATGATTTTCAGTATTTCTTGTTCATTATTTGAAAGGCAAAACTGGAGAGAATCTCGTCTGCCGTTAGGCGGCCAAAATGGAACACATTGAACTCATTCAGAGCTGTGAATTTTGGTAACCGAAATTAATTTTAACTTCGAAATTAATGGAAGATCAAAATTGAGAAGTCTCTCGCATTTTCATTTAATAACACGAATAGTCAGCGTAATGGCCGACTAAATCCTGCTAGGGCAGATGAACTCCCTGCAGTAGGAAGTTCTGTAAAAACTTTGTTAATTATAATTAATGGTTGCGATCATGAGAGGTGACAACAAAGTCAATAATACACACTTCTAACAACAATTTCTATTGTATTTTTCAAAAATACATATACAACTTATGTCAATTATCAGACAGCACTAGAATGGTGGCCTACTGCCAGACGAAACAAAACAGAGCTAGTTCAATCAAAGCATTTTCTCTGATCTTCATGTTGTATGTTACACAGAGATTATACCAGAAGAACTGTTTTGTTAATTACATCAATTAATATTTGTGTTTTGATAACAACTTACATTATTATTTGTTATACATCGCACACACGTACACAGTCTTGAAAATTTATAGTTCACACGTCTCATAACAAAAACTTCCTTTCCCTTTCTCCAAATGTCCATTAATGTGACGTACCGTCACACCTGCCCTAGCCTCCTCCCTGAACATGCCTGCGTTTAAAATCTAAGTGTTGGAAGTTTCGTCACTGTATACCTGGTTAGTTTCTTTTTTCGTGCTTTATTGAGTAGAACATTGTCTCTCTCTTTGTGGATTTTGAGATGGCAGAGTTAGAAGAGCTTTGTGCCTGCATTAAATTTTGAAACTTGAGCAAACCTTTACAGAAACACAACAAATAATGCAGGAAGCCTACAATGATGAGCGCTTAAGCCATACTCGGTGTTACAAATGGTTCACACGGTTTAAAAATGGCCGGATGGAAGTCAGAGGTGAGCCACGTTAAGGAGGCCTCCACCACCTAGTGGCAGCATTCGTGTCTGGAACCTCGGCGAAACTGTGCGTGCCAATCAATGAGTGACTGAGACAGAGATTGCAGAAGAATGTAACATTTCGGTTTGTTTTATCTATTTTTTTTATTTTTATTTATTTATTTGCCTGTAGACAACTGTTGTGTTGTATAGGCATCATCAGATGGTTACACAAATGATTATACATTAGGTCAGTAGTTACATAGTTTTACAGATTGTGGTACAAATGATTACACAAAAGGTCAGTATGGTTGTATGACATAAATTACAGTTCCTTTGATCACAATCACATTTATAATAATAGAGAATCATATTTTTTCATCATGTAGGAATTCACTTATGCTATAGAATGCTCTCTCTTTCAACCATGTCTCTACTACCATTTTAAATCTATTCTCATGCAATTCCCTCATTCCATGTGATGTATTTTTGTAAAATGTTTTGCCAGCATGTAAAAAATTATTTTGGATTTTACTCAAACGTGTCCAAGGAATGTCTAAGTTCCTATTTCTGGTTTCATATGAGTGCACATCTGACCTGCTTTCCTACATGTGGGAATTCTATTTGGCATGCATAAGTGCTTTAAGTATGTATAGACTGGGAACTGTAAGAATTTTGTGCTCAATGAAGTACTGTCTGCAGGAAGTTAAATTGCTCACACCAAAAATACTTCTAATGGCTTTCTTCTGCCAGAGGAAAACATCTTTTGCCCCAGCAGAGTTTCCCCAAAAGAAGTATTCCATAATGCAGATGAGTATGAAAATAGGCATGGTATGCCATAAGTATGCACACCTTACTGACACAATGCTTCAGTTTCCTAAGGAGATATAGAAATCTTGCCAACCTACTGCACAGCTTTTCTGTGTGAGTATTCCAGCACAATTTGGTATCAAGATAAATGCCTAGCAATTTTACTGAATGTCTGATTTCATTAGGTCCATCATTAATATCTCTAAGGGAAGAAAGGATGTGTTCAGTTTTATTTTTATTTAATGACAGCCTATTTTCATGGAACCAGTGAGCTGCCTTTTCCATCATGGATTTGTTCATTTGTTTGACAACATTCACATCATTATGTGACGTGACAAAAGTTGTGTCATCAGCATACATGACAGGTTTATATGGTAATGTGTTGGGCACGTTATTCACATACACAGTGAATAAGAAAGGTTCCAGTACAGATCCTTGTGGGACTCCATATTTTACCTTGAGAAGGTCAGATTTGTTGTTTGAATTTATATAGACCATTTGGTTTGTCTTTGTCAAATATGATTTCAGCAGTAATAGTTCTGTTTCAGTTATTCCATATTTTTCTACTTTCTTAATTAAAATGCTATGTGAGACAGTGTCAAATGCCTTGGTTAAATCAAATAAAATGATAATTAAATGGACACCCTAGCTGCAAACAGGCGTTGATGTACTTCATTGGGGACATGTTGAAATTGTGTGCCCCGACCGGGACTCGAACCCGGGATCTCCCGCTTACATGGCAGACACTCTATCCATCTGAGCCACCGCGGGCACAGAGGATAGTGCGTCTGCAGGGACTTATCCCTTGCACGCTCCCCGTGAGATCCACATTCCCAACATGTCCACACCACTACATTCGTAGTGCGCCTAATAGATGTTTGCCCATCATACTCATTACTCGTGGCAGATTAATCCACCAAGTCCCGTACGAGTTCGGGCATAGCGTGTGCGTTCGCACAAGAAGGTCAATGGCCGGGAAGCCATATTTTTTTAACTATATATGACGGTAGTATCTGTTCCCGAAAGAACAGTTACCGTGGATGACCATGCAGCTTTGCTAGAAATGAAATGATAATTAAATGGACACCCTAGCTGCAACATTTCCCCAATGAAGTACATCAACGCCTGTTTGCAGCTAGTGTGTCCATTTAAATATCATTTCATTTCTAGCAAAGCTGCATGGTCATCCACGGTAACTGTTCTTTCGGGATCAGATACTACCGTCATATATAGTTAAATCAAATAAAGTTGTATAGGTATGTTCCCTTTTTTCAAAACCTTGTAATATTGATAAGACAACTTCCTGAACTGCTTTTATTGTTGATAGCCCAGTTCGGAATCCATACTGAGCCTTATTGAAACGGTTGTGACACTCAAAAAAATCGTTTAATTGGACTTTCAGTAATTTTAGATAATATTGGTACTATTGCTATAGGTCTGTAATTTTGGTGTGAATTTCTGTCTCCCTTTTTGTATATGGGCAATACAATTGTCAGTTTAAGGCAGTCTGGAAATGTTCCCTCAGTAAACATCCTATTGATTAAGTAAGACAGTGGAATGCATATATAGTGTCTTATTTTCTTTATGGTAAAATTAGAAAAACTATGGATGTCCTCAGTTCTGGAATTGCTTAGTGATCTGACTACATCCAGTATATCCTTAAGATAAATGGTTCTCCAATCAAATTTTGGCAAGTCTCCTGTCAACTCTGTTTCCTGAAATTTGGAAAGTCTGTCCTCACTATCATCTAAATTACTTTCATCTGTCATAGCTAATTCTCCAGAATTTATGAAACTATTATTTAGTTCAACTGCACTTAGAGGAACAAGTAAATTTTCTGCAATTAGCCCTGTTTCTGCTTTAACTATTTTCCATGCTGCTTTATATTTGTTGCTGGACTGATAAATATAGTTTTCATTAGCTTTTTTCTTTGCAGAAATGATTTCTTGTCTGTACAGCTGTTTTGAATTGGCATATGAGTGTCTATACTCATTATTCGAGCAAGATTTATCATAGTAAATTCTTAACAGAATCCTTAAGTTATTTAAGTAAGGTGTATACCAGTAAGTTACTTTTCTTTTCTGTTTTCTCCTTGCATTTAGTCTATTGTGTTTAATGATGAGGGGGCAATATTCATTTAAGATAGCAGTAATGGTGTGTAAGAAATAATCAAAAGCAACACTTAATGACTCATTTTCCTTGACAGCATTACACCAGTCCACGATCATTAAGTCTTTGTGTGAGATTTGTTATATTTGATGGGTTTAACTGCCTCACTGTCCTGGCTTCTATTGGTTGAGCCTGTTCTTTTTTGAATGGCATTAATTTTTGGAAAATTCCATCATAGTCAGAGAGCATTGGTTTAACAACATTTAAGATTACATCATCTTTGCAAATGTTTGGTATCACATTGTCTAGGCAGGCATGCTGCCTGGTAGGCTCATAGTTAAGGCAAGCATAACTGTATGACTTGAGGGTATCTAGCAGCAATCTACTTTTAGGATTTTGCACCAACACATCAATACTGACGTCATCAAATATTAAAATTTTATGCTTCTTATATCTAACTAAGTACATTAAGAGATTATCTACATGCTGGACAAAAACTTTGGCACCAGTCTTGGGGGCACAGTACACAGATACTACAACAATCTTGCATTTTCAGGGAAGTGAATGGCAGCAATTTCAATTTCTCCTTCGTGGACTAAGTGCTTGAGATCTATTATCTTAACTGTTTGGTTTAGTTCACTTTTCATTAGTATTGACACTCGTCCATTTTCCATAGCTGATCTAAAATAGCCAGTTAAAAATTGTAAACCAACAGGAGTATACATCTTGGATTCATGTTCTTTAAGCCAGTGCTCATTTAGGCACAGAATATCACAATGCAAGTCTTCTAATAGCAGTTCAAATTAATGAAGTTCATTTCTCACTGACTGTATGTTTATATGAAAGAAGGACAGATAATCACAATCTTTAACTTTCGATTTTAGCACCGAGTTACAATCCTCTGACTTTGTAGTTAATGGTGGTGGTCGCAGTTTAATAGGCCTAGACCAAGACTTGCAAGGGCAGGTCTTGGTCATCACTGCAAGTTTCCCTGATGGAGACATTTATATTCAAGACTGGATTGTTTTTAGCAGTTTTGTCTTATCAATGACAACTTCTTCAATAGCCTGCCATAAAGCTAATTTACCAGAGTAATTTAAGTGCTGCCCATGTTTTGTATAACGATCCCTTTTGAAAGTGCTTACATTTATTAGTGTCACGTTATTGAAATGATCACAGATTTGTTTACATCTACTATTCGTATTTAATACTTCCTTGTTTACACATGAAGCTTCTGTCAAGTCATGTCGATGTGGTATGTTCGCTATGATAGTATTTGTATGTGTGAGGCTTGCAGTTGGATCATGTCATGAAATTCTGACAGCATCTTTGAATGCATCGTGTTGCCGCCAAGTTAGTTTTTACGTGGCTCGTGAGCCAAGACCACGAAGAATTTTGCCTCGCAATCTGTGAAGAGCTTTTGGATCACGCAAATGAGTACACGATGTTCTTTAAGATAATCATAACTAGTGATGAGACATGGGTCTACAGTTGTTGTTGTTGTTCTTGTTGTTGTTGTTGTTGTTGTTGTCGTCTTCAGTCATGAGACTGGTTTGATGCAGCTCTCCATGCTACTCTATTCAGTGCAAGCTGCTTCATCTCCCAGTATTTACTGCAATCTACATCCATCTGAATCTGCTTAGTGTATTCATCTCTTGGTCTCCCTCTACGATTTTTACCCTCCACGCTACCCTCCAATACTAAATTGGTGATCCCTGGATGCCTCAGAACATGTCCTACCAACCGATCCCTTCTTCTAGTCAAGTTGTGCCACAAACTCCTCTTCTCCCCATTCTGTTCAATACCTCCTCATTAGTTACGTGATCTACCCATCTAATCTTCAGCATTCTTCTGTAGCACCACATTTCGAAAGCTTCTATTCTCTTCTTGTCCAAACTATTTATCGTCCACATTTCACTTCCATACATGGCTACACTCCGTACAAATACTTTCAGAAACGACTTCCTGACACTTAAATCTATACTCTATGTCAACAAATTTCTCTTCTTCAGAAACGCTTTCCTTGCCATTGCCAGTCTACATTTTATATCCTCTCTACTTCGACCATCATCAGTTATTTTGCTCCCCAAATAGCAAAACTCCTATACTACTTTAAGTGTCTCATTTCCTAATCTAATTCCCTCAGCATCACCTGACTTAATTCAACTACATTCCATTATCCTCGTTTTGCTTTTGTTGATGTTCATCTTATATCCTCCTTTCAAGACACTGTCCATTCCGTTCAACTGCTCTTCCAAGTCCTTTGCTGTCTCTGATACAATTACAATGTCATTGGCGAACCTCAAAGTTTTTATTTCTTCTCCATGGATTTTAATACCTACTCCGAATTTTTCTTTTGTTTCCTTTACTGCTTGCTGAATATACAGATTGAATAACATCGGGGATAGGCTACAACCCTGTCTCACTCCCTTCCCAACCACTGCTTCCCTTTCATGTCCCTCGACTCTTATAACTGCCATCTGGTTTCTGTACAAATTGTAAATAGCCTTTCACTCCCTGTATTTTACCCCTGCCGCCTTTAGAATTTGAAAGAGAGTATTCCAGTCAACACTGTCAAAAGCTTTCTCTAAGTCTACAAATGCTAGAAACATAGGTTTGCCTTTCCTTAATCTTTCTTCTAAGACAAGTCGTAAGGGTAGTATTGCCTCACGTGTTCCAATATTTCTACGGAATCCAAACTGATCTTCCCTGAGGTCGGCTTCTACCAGTTTTTCCATTTGTCTGTAAAGAATTCGCGTTAGTATTTTGCAGCAGTGACTTATTAAACTGATAGTTCGGTAATTTTCACATCTGTCAACACCTGCTTTCCTTGGGATTGGAATTATTATATTCTTCTGTAAGTCTGAGGGTATTTCGCCTGTCTCATACATCTTGCTCACCAGATGGTAGAGTTTTGTCAGGACTGGCTCTCCCAAGGCTGTCAGTAGTTCTAATGGAATGTTGTCTACTCCCGGGGCCTTGTTTGGTCTCAGGTCTTTCAGTGCTCTGTCAAACTCTTCACACAGTATCGTACCTCCCATTTCATCTTCATCTACATCCTCTTCCATTTCCATAATATTGCCCTGAAGTACATCGCCCTTGTATAGACACTCTATATACTCCTTCCACCTTTCTACCTTCCCTTCTTTGCCTAGAACTGGGTTTCCATTTGAGCTCTTGATATTCATACAAGTGATTCTCTTTTCTCCAAAGCTCTTTTTAATTTTCTTGTAGGCAGTATCTATCTTACCCATAGTGAGACAAGCCTCTACATCCTTACATTTGTCCTCTAGCCATCCCTGCTTAGCCATTTGGCACATTCTGTCGATCTGATTTTTGAGACATCTGTATTCCTTTTTCCCTGCTTCATTTACTGCATTTTTATATTTTCTCCCTTCCTCAATTAAATTCAATATTTCTTCTGTTACCCAAGGATTTCTATTAGCCCTCGTCTTTTTACCCACTTGATCCTCTGCTGCCTTCACTATTTCATCCCTCAGAGCTACGCATTCTTCTTCTACTGTACTTCTTTCCCCCATTCCTGTCAATTGTTCCCTTATGTTCTCCCTGAAACTCTGTACAACCTCTGGTTCTTTCAGTTTCTCCAGGTCCCATCTCCTTAAATTCCCACCTTTTTGCTGTTTCGTCAGTTTTAATCTACAGTTCATAACCAATAGATTGTGGTCAGAGTCCACATCTGCCCCTGGAAATGTCTTACAATTTAAAACCTGGTTCCTAAATCTGTCTTACCATTATATAATGTATCTGATACCTTCTAGTATCTCCAGGATTCTTCCATGTATACAACCTTCTTTCATGATTCTTGAGCCAAGTGTTAGCTATGATTAAGTTATGCTCTGTGCAAAATTCTACCAGGCGGCTTCCTCTGTCATTTCTTAGCCCCAATCCATATTCACCTACTATGTTTCCTTCTCTCCCTTTTCCTACTCTCGAATTCCAGTCACTGATGACTGTTAAATTTTCGTCTCCCTTCACTACCTGAATAATTTCTTTTATCTCATCATACATTTCTTCAATTTCTATGTCATCTGCAGAGCTAGTTGGCATATAAGCTTGTAGTACTGTAGTAGGTGTGGGCTTCGTATGTATCTTGGCCACAATAATGCGTTCACTAAGCTGTTTGTAGTAGCTTACCCGCGTTCCTATTTTCCTATTCATTATTAAACCTACTCCTGCATTACCCCTAATTGATTTTGTATTTATAACCCTGTATTCACCAGACCAAAAGTCTTGTTCCTCCTGCCACCGAACTTCGCTAATTCCCACTATATCTAACTTAAACCTATCCGTTTCCCTTTTCAAATTTTCTAATCTACCTGCCCGGTTAAGGGATCTGACATTCCACACTCCGATCCGTAGAATGCCAGTTTTCTTTTTCCTGATAACGACGTCCATTTGAGTAGTCCCCGCCCGGAGATCCGAATGGGGGACTATTTTACCTCCAGAATATTTTACCCAAGAGGACGCCATCATTTATCCATAGGTCTACAGTTATGATGTGGATATTCAATCTTCACAGTGGATTGGGAAATTTTCTCCGAGATCAAAAAGAGCTTGTCACGTCAGGTCAAATGTCAAAGCCATGCTGACAGATTTCTCTGACATTTTTGGGGAGGAGAATGTGGTGTAGGACTTTTTAAAATGACTTCAAATGTTAATTATTGCTACTCTACAGCACTAGTTTGCAAGACCTATCCTGGAGCAGACTATGGCAGTAACCATATCATGCTGTATATGAAAATGAAGATAAAACAATGTGACCAAAGAGGAAAGAGTAAGGCAGATTCGTCTCACAGATAAAACTAGTCTCAAAGAATTTGGAGAAAGAATAAGACCCAAATTCCAAAAACTAACAGAGCAGTAGCTCCCAAAATATGTGACAAAATGAAATAAATCATCAGTTCATCTCTCCCTGAACAGGTTACGAAGACCCCTCAAGCAAAGAATCCCTGGATTTCGAACAATACTCTACTGCTCATCGAAGAACGGAGCACACTAGAACGTAGCATACAAACCGCTGAAGATAAATAAGCATACAAAGAACTTTGCCGCAAAATACAGCGCAGCTGCCAAACTGACGAGACACAGTATCTCACCAGTATTTGTGATGACGTAGAACAACATCAAAAATTAAATGAAACGCATGACCTATTCAAGAAGATAAACAGCATCACCCGAGAGTTCAAGCCATGCACGTGGATGGTAGAAGATATAGATGGCACTATTATTAGTGACAAGCAATTAGCAATAGCTAGATGGAAACAACACTGTGAAACACTGTATTGCAACGGAAACAACATCGAAGAAGAGAACATTTGTACGGAATCAAATAAAGAACCTGATATTCTATACAGTCAAACCTAAAATGCCATCAAGCACCTAAAACACAACAAATCCCCAGGTATAGATGGTATTTCGAGAGAAATGGTGACTGCGGTGGGAGAGGAAGGCATGCGTGCCCTACACTTAATATGTAATAAGGTGTGGAAAACGGGAGAATGGCCTTAAGACTGGACTACATATGTCCTAAAACTCCTCTGCACAAATAAGAATCAGTTAGGGACAGCTCCAAGTATAGTACCGTAGCATTAAATCAACACCTAAAAATTTTTCTGCAGTCTCAGATTTCTGCAGAACAAGCAGGTTTCTTGGCGGGTGAAGGTACTCGAGAGGCAGTCTTGAATTTAAGGCAGATAATTGAAAATTGTTACGAGTTCTGTGTCCCTGCCTACATCTGCTGCCTAGATTATAAAAAGGCCTTTGATTGTGTCATGTGGGACAAGTTGTGGCATGTGCTCAGCCAGTCTGTGGTTCCAAAACACCTGGTATCCTTACTAAAAGGTCTTTATAATAGACATACTGAAACCATAAAAGTAGACGGCGAATACTCTGAATTTTTCGACGTAACAAACTGCGTCAGACGAGGTTGTGTACCGTAACCTCAGCTCTACAATATCTATGCAGAGTGTGTAATCAGGAAAGTGCCGGATGGCTGGGACGGTGGGATTTCTATCGGCGGCAGGAAAATCGACAATTTATGCTTCGCAGATGATACCACAGTCATAGAAGGAAGTAAGGAAGAACTTGGTAACCTGTTCTCGAGAGTAGAAGATATTAGTCTAAACCTTGGCCTAGAGATAAACATGAAAAAACCAAGCTAATGGTTATAAATTGCCAAGGCATCCATCAAAACCAGCTTGCAGGGTGCTTAAGGAATCTGGAGATAGTGATTATGTATATCTAGGCTCTCTGGTCAATATCACAGGAAAATGTGATAAAGAGATGAGACAGCAAATTATTCTCGGCTGAGCCGCAATGGTCAAAGTCACTAAGGTATGGCAGAATCGGGCAATATCCGAGACAACGAAGATGCACTCGGTAGGAGCACCCTGTATTCTTATACGGATGCGAGATCTGAACCGTGAATGGTAACGGTAAGAGCCGCACTGATGCTTTCGAGACGTGGTGTCGGTGGAGGATGCTACGTGTACCGTGGACACAAGAAGAACAAATATTTCAATAACAGAATAACTTAAAATCACAAGAAGGTTATCTTCTCGTGTCAGCCAAAGATACCTTCAGTTCCTCGGGCACGTCTCGAGAGGGAATGGGGATAATTTAGAGAAGACCATCGCAAAGGGAAAAATTGAGGGCAGAAAACGAAGTGGGAGAGCAGCAAACACACGGTTGGATTAAGAGAAGATTGCCAGCCTGCCTCTTCACACCATATTAAGAAAGGCTAAAGATCGCTGTGGACGGAGACAGCTGTCTGAACTTTCAACTACGTAAGAACGAATGAGGAAATGAGGACAACGACAGCGCTTTCAATAAAGTTCTGCACTCTTCTGCCAGCCAATCACCGGACGTATTGCCAGCAGGCTAAGTGTGAAGACGAACTAGTATTGCAAAGGTCAAAGAACTTGTGAACAAAGTTGAAGGCAGTTGTCTCACAAGCAGAAGGGAGACCAATATTATGAGGAGGAGGAACATGGAGGGAGTAAATAGTTGAGTAATTTTCTGGCACTTGTTTTGAGGTATACCAGGATTTTATATCGGTTTATTTTTGTACGACAGGCCCACGTTACATGGGACAAATTCCTCTCAGTATGTCTACGACCTGTAATGGTACTTTAATTACGTAGCCATTACGGCAGCTCACCGGAACCTCTCGATACCAGCAATATTTTACTGTCTTTCTGTAAAGTAGTAAACATATTTCTGAGACAACATTCAGATTTGATTTGATTAATGTAGAGCTACTTTGATTCATCGATATGTTTATATTGCAATGATATTATTCTTACGTATATTCTTTCTTTTGTTATTATGATCTTTGACGTACTTGTAACTCTGATTTTTGGGCGCGTAAGTGATTATTAGTTAGAGTCGATCCTTGGAAACGTCAAGTCTTTAACGTCATGTGGGAAAGACGCATAACATAGTCAGCTTATAAAATGTGAACTTTAACAGTGAGGAAGATGTTTTCAAGTATGTTTTGTATTGTGAAGTGACGTTTTGTGTGTTACGCAATACTGCAACAAAGGCAATAAAAAGGAAGTGTAACTTAAATTCGGAGAGCTGATTATTTTTTTTTTATATCACTATTGTGCTAACTTTCAAAGGTTTAATCATGAAGAATGGTTTGTGAAACACATCTATAAAACTTTTGAATATAGCAGAATAACACCTAGGCCTCTTTGCACCCGAGCTCGGAATCGCCACCACCTAGATTTTCGACGATTGAGCCATTCACAACGAGACCAGCGTGGGAAACAAGAAAAGATGAGTGCCTAGTTTATTCATTGTTATACGAAATGACTTTATTAACTGTGCTCTAATGACACCTGCCACATAATATAACTTTGTTGTTGCCCGAAAATGCAGTTTTTAGCAGCGTGAGCAACACCACAATCATTATTAAATTTTGACCTTTGTTGTGGTAGGGTTGTCAGAGACCACTGTCCTGTTGTAGGCCAGGCCGAGCTCGAGAGGTGTTCTGCCGTAGCCGGCGCCAGACCGGTCCGCCCCACAAACAAAAGCAGGTTCGCCACAGCCGCTTTGCCACACGCTGCAGCGACGTGCAGAGCTGTCTGCCCACTGCCACCCCGCACCACAGGACAGCGGCACCACGCGGCACCCCGCCTGCCGAATCCTGCCGCCGTGTGGAGGGGCGTCTGCTGCCAGTCGACGTCGGCACCCGCCTCCGGCGAGTAGTTCACGGCCACGGTGCCGCCACCCTTTGCAGCCCCGTGCAGTGCGGTGCAGCTATTTTCGCACCGGCTGTCGACGTGTATTCCCCGGGCCGGGATCTCGTAAAGTTCGGAAACATTTCCGCGCTCGGCAGTTTCCCGCGTCCACTTCTCGGCAGCGCACTCCTTCGAGGCACTGTGGCGAGCGTAGAGATTTATTATTTTCCACAGAAATTTACCGCCACAGTAGATAAACACAAAATCGTTAACTACACCAGTTGAATGTAATAAACCTCAATGATTAGTAAGAAATGTGTAACTAAGACTTGACAGTTGTTCCAGTAAGGGGGAGGAGATTTTGAGGTTACACACAATTACTTGACAACATTTTTACAAACAAAAATCGTCAGAGGGTGGTGTACTACATTAGATCTGACATGGGAAGCACACATTGTAACACCTCGATTCAGTTTACAGTGATAAAAGCTATAGAAAGAATAATTTAAAATTAAGAATAGAATAGGTGAAAAAAGTGTAGAATCAGAGTTCGGTAATTGCAGATCAAAATTATAGTATATCAGCAAGTAGTTTAACGACTAAGTACAGCAAAGCCACGCAGCTCCATCACTGACGAGGCAGTGACGTTAAACTCTTGTGATGAAAAACCAATAAAAAAGGCCCGATCATCATTATTGCCGCCTTTTTTTCCTCGATTGTTTTGTTAAAGGGCGGGGAACCCGTGTCAGTCGGCGAGACAATAATTAGATTGGACTTTATCGTGTTAAGATTCACAATAAACTGTTAGAATGTTACGGAGATTAAAAGTGATGTAGTGTACGATCTCTAACTATCGGCAGCAATGGAGTATTAAGGGGATTTTAGGATTTTAGTGCTAGACTGGAACTTTACGGACATATGGATGACAAACTCAAATTATCTGCTGATACGAGTGAATTCAGAGGTACCGGTATTCAGATATTAACGTGTGGACTTTTGAAAGTGTCTTGTGCCGTTAGTTGCGATTCTGGACGTAGAGCGGGTGGATATCGGCATTTGCCGACTATTTAGATTCCTCCAGGCTAGGAACCTTTTAAATAGACCATCATCCATCACCATCTTAATCCTCGAATATAGAGTGAAAGTGAAATACAGGAGTGTTGTACTTATTCCATTTACCTGGTGCTAATCACTGAAGGTTTTACGCAACCAAAGCTATTAAGCAGTAAGTCAGCACCGTCTAGCGGAAAGCGTAGGCATTAACTAACACGCTAACTGAAGTGAATGTTTACGTGTTTTATGGACTGCTTAATACGAACTTGTGACTCTTTGGCATCCCCACTCCCTCCGAAAGGTGGCGCAGTCTGTCAATCGTAAAAGGGGAGAGTTATAGCCGGGCAAATTACTAAACAAAAGCGATATTTACAAGACTCGCAGTAATAGCAAAACACGAGGCCCGCACCTCATCGGAGAGTCGTCGCCGTCACGTCGGGAAGTGAAGCCGGAAAACCTACCGACGATACATATCTACAAGCAGACGTCGTCGTGGAGTACCTAAAAAGGGAACCACAAGAGAGTTGGGGATCCTCTGTTATGCCAGCGTTGCCTGGATCTCCGCCACCACCCGCTTTTACGAGGCCCTCCAAATCCTTGAACGCCATGCGCTCCGCCTTGCCTTCCGTATCCGCCTTCCTTCCCCCACACGGCTCCTGTATGAACTGATCCCCTTCCCCACCTCCTCCTGTTCCTCCAACATCTCCGCATCCTTTACATTGTTCGCAGGCTTGATCCCCCCCCACCCTCTGGTTTCCTCCTTCCTCTCCACCCCCCCCCCCCGCCCGTTGCCGCACCTCTATCGCTGTATCCCTCCCTCTCTCCACCTCCACACCCTCCATCTCCTTCATCAGGGCAATTTCCAACGCCTCCCCCTCCCGGATGACGAACTTCACCGTGACATCTACCCTTCCTTCCAACTATAACCTGGCCTTGTTCTCCCCCCCCCCCCCCTCCCCAGGGCCCCCTTTTCCTCTTTCCTCCTCCTCCCAGAGCGGATTTTCCTCCGTCCCCCCCTCCCGAGACCCTGCACCCCATACTTGCCTCTCTCCTTCCCACATCCCTCCTTACCTGGCCCTCCTCAGCGCGCCCCCCGCTTTTCTCCCCCATCTCTTCCCCTACCTCCCTCCCTCAGGTCTCCCTCATCTCCTTGCGCCTGGTAGATCCTCTGTTTCGATCATCGTCTGTGTGCCACATCAGTGTTGTGTTTAGTGCCGTTTCTCCTGTGCGTCAAGAGGTGTGATTTTAATTGTGTACTGCCTTGAGGTTCGCCGTCAGTGTTTGTTATGTGCTACGCCATCCGTCGATACCTTTTATGCTCCAGTCATACTGTGCCTTGTGTTCTTTTAACTGTCGCAGTGTGTGGCTTTTTGTGTGTGCTACTTTTAAACAGCTTTTTATCTCCATTTTACAGTCACCCCGTTTTTTTGTCTATTGCCTTCCATGATGTTCCCCCTTTTTTTATCTATGTCCCCATAGTCTCTCCTTTGTTACTTTTAAATGTCTTCTATTGTTTGTTCTATGTCTTTCGGCTGAAGAGCAGCGCATATGCTGCTGCCAGCCCACCCTGATAGGGGGGGGGGGGGGGAGGAGAGAGAGAGAGAGTTGAGGATGTTTCAACATGCAACAGGTCACTAATTTTATCGAACTTCTGCACTGACTTAGTCCATATAGATGTGACAAATGTTCCTGAAGTAGAAAGTGCTGCTCAAGCATTTTTTAGAAATTGACATTCAAAATTTCACCAGCCAGTCAGGTACAGTACAAGAAAGTCAGCCGCCTGACAGTCATATTAGTACACCCAGTTATGGCAGCATTTCCTCATACTGCACATCAGCCTAGTCCTTCCTTATGCTACTCTTCCACCAAACACATTGCTACAATGAATGAAGTTTCACGTTCACCTGGGAGAAGGCACACCTACATACGAAGTGCGCCAACCGTAAACGACACTATCTTTTACCGTTCGGTCGGCATTTATAACTGCGAGCCCATACCTATTTCTCAATTATTGCTTCACCTGACGAAGTGTGTTGTTGCACGTCCAAGTGAGCAGCAGTAATATTACATAAATTGGGAACTAGGTGAGAAAAAAATAGGATCTGTGCAAGAAAATGTCCCAGATTCTGAGCTAACAGCACAATACCACAATGAGGACGTTGGCTATGAGGTAATTAGTAATCAAATAAGTTCTTGGCTGCAATCTGATGCAACTGCACTGTTTAATTCTTCAAGTGGTTCATTTTCACTACAGTGTGGCAACACTTTCACATGGCAACAGAGTTATATAATGAAAGTTTATTTTATCATTGTTTGAATAAATTAAGATTAACTGTGACTCTGCTCATGCATGTTTATCTTGTACTACACAGAGTATTACGAGTATTTACATGTATACAAAGTACGCCACATGTCCACTCACGTTATCAAGATTGGAGTGCTACCTCAACACACAATAATAAACAGTCACCGAGGGAGAGTTTCTGTTCCCCTGCCGGGAAGGTAGGCGAAGGCTCTGCAGATATGCAGGTGGCGAGTCATTCCGTGTCAAAACACAATTTTGAATGGAAATTTACCTTAAGCTCTCAGATTTTGATGAAACTTTTTATACCTAGTGCCTCTACATAGTTATTAATGAAAACCATCGAGACTGTTTTTGGGTGTAGAATCGTGATAAATGTAAAATCCAACTTCTGCTGTAATTATTTAATTTTTTCTCGAAATCCCTGGTGTTGCTGATTTAAGACATTAATATAAAAAGAGGGACAAATGTGATGTGTAATTTGCAGTGTTTCAATTCCTTGGGAACAGTGAACCATAGTTGGCAGACAAAAGGACTGAGAAATGTTTCCGAATGAATGTGTACACTTTTTCCTGAAATGCCAAAAGTTGCAAAAGTTTGTGACAGCCGTAGGAAAAAAAACTTGTATACTTTGAAAAGAACAGGAGGCCACAATAGATGCTGACCACAATATGATGTCAGACTCAAATCAGATCCCATTTTTACTTCTCAAGCACAGGTTTTGCAGCCCCTTAAAACATGTCTTCAAGAGGTAGGAGAGTCTACTGCACATGTGAAAGAGATATCGTCTAAGAGACATTCTGCAGGAAAGAGAAACAGAATTGATTCTGCTACGAAAAGGAATCAATCAGCAGTGTCTTCTGAAAGTGACACTGCGGTGTGAAAGAATGCAGTTTTAAACAATCTGAGACCGATTTAAGCAGCAGGAAGGAGAAAATCATAATTTTAACTTGCCTGCCTGAACCAGAGTGTAAGGGAGAGAACACAGCGTGTTCAATACCCCAAACTACATGGTTCGTTAAGTGATGCAGCTATTATAGAACATAGGTATTTAGAACATAGGTATTTTGGAAAATCCAGATCAAATACCAGGGAAAAGACCAATCCATTTGGTCATTTTATGAGTGTGGCGGCATAAACAGGGCCATGTCTAGAATAGAAGATTGTGTTCAATGAAGGACAGAGGTGATCAGAAAATTGAAGTTTCAAAGAGACTTCTTCTTTGTAATTTAAATGAGGCATACAGAGTGTTTAAAGAAAATTTTCCTAAAATGCATGTTAGTTTTTTTCAAATTTGCAGAGTTGAGGCATAGAAACTGTATTCTAGCAGGCACCTGTGTGACAAACGGGATACATAAGTGGCATTCGCCGAAATTTGAAACTTACAACTGAAAATGCAAGGCTAAACTCCGTAACAAGTGGAGAAATAAGACATATAAACATTGTCTTGCAAACATTCTGTGCAAGCCACCATCAATAGTCTGTCAGTTGGGAGACTAACTCGTGCCCTGGGAATAAGGAAATTGAGACCATACTTGAGAAGGCATTGGAAGAAATGTAGATAGATAATGTCACCTTCTGACAGAATTTCTGTGGACAGGTCTAAATTGGAAACATTCAAAAATCAACTACAGACATCATCAATTTATTTTGCAATAAGCTGTCTATGTTGGTCCTCGTGACTTTAGCGCAAAAACAACAAAGTCCATTTATTAAACATTGCAGACAGCCTACACGATTCACAGTTTGCTGTGTACTGTGATTTTTCAGAGAACTACTCATTTCTGATGCAGGATGAGGTCCAAGTCAGCAAGCCACTGTTCACCCATTTGTTGTGTACTGCACAGGAGAAACAGAGTGTGCCAGTTATGTCGTTATTTCAGACTGTGGCCATCAACAGCTACCAGAAAAAGCTCACTGAATCCTTGAGAAAGCACTCTGAACCCAAAGAAATATACTACTACTATTCTGTTACTGCCAATCAATACAAAACAAGAAAAACTTTAGATCTATGTCTCCATCAAGATGATTTTGGCATAGAAGCTGAATGACATTTTTCACCAACAGCTCACAGAAAAGGGCCTTGCGGTGGAGTTCGTGACACAGTCAAGAGGTTGGCAGGATGAGAAAGTTTGCAACATTTGTATGACAAATTATTACAGCCCAGCAGCTTTTCAACTTGGCAGTGGAAAACATCTCTGGACTACATTTTACATTTGTAACTCAGGATGAATACAGAGACAGCCACATTTCTAAACAGCCACTTCAGCAAAGCGTTAACGATTCCAGGGACTCCAACGTTTCACGGATTCACCTCTGTAGTTCCAGATACGACAAAAATCTCTGTTGAGATATTCACATATGCTCAAAGTTCATTACAACTGACCATCAAACCTCAAGATACGCTGCCACTGACAGTTATAAATAGGTACATGACTACAGTGTACAACAGGTGGTGGCTTGCACACATTTTTGGAAAAAGACGAACAAGATTAAATAAATGTGACATTCCCATCTCCTCCTCTTGTATAACCAGAGAAGCCAGATGCTATGTGGATTCGTGTGGTGGATGTTCTGTGTGTGGAGAACCCAGTGACTCCAACAAGGCAAATATTCACCTTGCCTAGAAACGGCATGGTCAAAACCAACAGAGCCTTTACAGTTTATTCCAATCTATAAGAAGTTGTGAGAGACAGCTGCTCATAAATGTCATGTTGTAACTAATTTTTTAAAATTAATTTGATGATTTCTTCATGTATAACTGCTATGAAAGTCATGTTTCACACAACACATGAAACTTGAAAATTTTGCAACATGTGATGCCATGATGATCCCAAAATGAAACTTTCAGAGGTGTGAGAGTATAGTGCAAGAAAACGGATTTTTTCAAAATTTTAAGAATATTGCTTTTTAGAAAATTAAAATATATTTAATTTTTAAAATTAAAATATATTTAATTTTTAAAAGAAATAATTTTTAAATGCCATCATGTTTTATATCAAATGAAAGCTCATCTAAAGAGCCTTAAAATGCCTTTTCCAGGTCTGTATCTTATCTGGTTCCTGAGAAAATAGCAATTTACTACTTCAGGGTGTAGCAATTTTTAACTAAAAATTTGAAAATCCAAGGCTTAGTAAACTTTTAATTAAAATCACGAAAATTTTTGTTGTTTTCCTAACTATGTATGGACACTAGGTACACAATTTCACCAAAATCTGGGAACGTCAAACTTAATCAGCTTGTGCATTTGACACGGAATGACCCTTGAAAATAAAATACCACCCACAGACCAACACAAGAATCCAAAGATGGCCTTTGACCAGCTCTGACAATAGGAGCCACCCCATAATATTATTAATTATGGAAGAAAGTGATGTGAAACAGATTAGTCAAGGTGGACAATCCACTGCACCACAGTGTGCAACCAGACAATCTGATTCTGGGGAGTCTGCAGCTTTATCAGACAGAGATGAGTCAGAGCATCTTGGAAGCTTAAGCAAGATGAAGCATAGAAGACCAGGTTACACAGCTAATTTCAGTGTAAATCCTCTACTAAAAACCGGAAAATTAAAGTGTCTTACAGAAACCCTCAGAACCACAAAATTCTTGTAATGGTCCTACAAGAAACCAGATTCATGAATGATAACTTTGATCTGGAGGTTTCAGAATATACAAATGAGAGGTATGCAAAAAAATTTGAAAAACAAATTGTACCTTGGAACTCACTTCATAGACAAAAATATTTTGGACTCCATTATCAACTTGGAAACACAATCCTAAAGGCTCTCCACACTTTACTTTTAAAACTGCTAACAAAATATACACCATAGTGAATGCACATGCCCCCATAAATGAAGAGAATTGAAAGGACAACGAAAAGGTAGAATGTTTCTGGGACCAATTCATTGGTGATGTGCAAAAATCCCAGAGGGGGGAGGGGGGGGGGGAAGAAAAAAAGGTCCTACTTATGGTAGACTTCAATACCCAGAGGCAAGAAATACAGCAAAATTGTTGGAAACTACCCAGCACATAACAGAACTAATCAAAATGCCATAAGACTGATAAAATTACACTAACCACACAACATGAACCCGAAATCCATAGCATCTAGAAAGCTACCTCAAAAACAGAAAACATGGATCTTACCAAACCACCACATACGTGAATTTCAACTTTATCATGTGGCAATCAAACTAGAGTTCCATGAAAAAATGTTAAAGTCCTCAGAGGTGACAGCCCACCTACCTTTCCCAGAAAGGAAAAACAGAACCAACAATCCCAAAAGAAGAAATATAACTTGTCGGAGATTCACAAAGCCAAAAAGCATGAGCCCACTAGGGTACTCAATGGTCAAAGCGATTTTGTGCCCAACGCCTACTCTGCTTTGTTTGATAATGTACTACGATAACCAAATAATGCCTCGCGTATTTATACCTAGCCTTACTTGATGATTCATGTCGAGAACAGTAGGCATTTGCCTTACTTGCATACATTAGTCCCTCTAATCCTGTAACTGATTATGTCCTACCTATTCATGGAATGTATAGCCAGACTATATAATTTTATTTATTGACTGTTAATATGTTGTTTAAACGTTTTCTGTGGGAGACATAACACTATGTATGTCAAGCCCTCTAGTTGTTAAGTTCTGGTGGCCGACCCAACAGAGGGCGCTGATCATTGACTTGTCTTTCCTTCAGCTGTCATATAGACATTTTATCTTTCATAGGCAAGTTATAGGTTGCTACAGGCAATGTATTACGTATATTGTTGACCGTAAATTCACCATAAAAAGGGTCGGACCTATCCTCTTCGTGTATTTCCTTTTAATAATTTTATATGGGTAACTGTATTCATCTTGTAATGTATCACAATTGATTTCTATGATAGTATCAATTTTAAAAGTCTGCAACATGTATTTTACACAATGTGTTTTTATCAGATTATGTTTTTTACGTAAATGATGACTACATCTAACAACAGTAGTGACATCTAGGGAAGATGTAGGTAAACAGATTCTGGTGGCTACTGCACTTCAGTAGCCGGTTGCAATAGTGACTGAGTGGACTATTCTACACCTTATTTTAGATCTATGTGACGATGCTGTGCTGATTATATTTACATGTTTTGACGATGCCGTTATGGCCTTACCACTTTAGGACATTGTGTAAAAAAGGTACGTTTTACCGTATTTTATCTGTACATTTCCCTGGTTGTATGATAGTATATTGTGATACGTATTGCCGTATTATGTTGAAAGACACTGCTCACTATGTGTATATATTTGTATATTGTAGATTGTAGATCTGAGGATGGTCATTACGGACTGAAAGCTATCATCGTCTAGAGAACTGATATTGTGATCAAAGACTGGAATAAAAAAACATTTAAAGAAATAAAACGCAGAAAGGTAACAAACAACATGGAGTTTCCCCTTGCAACTGAAGACCTGTAAAACCAAACCTAGGATCAAATATGAGAAAGCTTAGTAACTAAAATCAAACAGTAAGCTCCCATAAAAAAAAAAACACCTCACCTGGTGAACAGAGGAACTGAGAAGAGAAGCATGGAAACAATGTCAGTCACAGAGAAATGAACATAACAGACAAACATGCGAGCAAAAATATCAAAAGAATAAAGAAAGCACAAGAAGCCCAGATCCTCTTTCAAATCAATGAAGAATTCATCAAAAACAAAGATCTTTTACAATACTTTTAAACAAAAAATAATCAAATACAGCCCACTGGCCCTACAGCTCTAAGACAAAAACAGAAATATTTCCCGTAACAGCAGGACGGAATATTTCAGGAACCACAACTGTGAATAACCCATAGAAAAAAATGGACTATCAAGACCTCAACAACAATAACCAACACAAAATCTGAACCACCCTCCATTGACGAATTACAGTCATTCATTTCAAGTCTCGATAACAATAGAGCCTTGGGAGAAAACCAAATCACAGCTCAACTTTGGAGCAAATAAAAAAACTGCCATACGCACTCTCCAAATTATCTTAGAAGAAATATGGACAAATGGAAGCATCCCACATGAATGGAAGACAGCTCTCATCCACCCAGTCCATAAGAGAACCATGACTACAGAGGGATTGCACTCCTAGACAACACACAAGATATTCTCTACAGTACCATTAAACAGGGCAGAACCAACTAGTCCATGAATTAAACCTAGACAACAAAACCACTAAATCAGACAATCCCACGTCCAGCCATCCTCATTTAGGTTTTCCACGATTTCCGTAAATCGCTCCAGGCAAATGCCGGGATGGTTCTTTTCGAAAGGCACAGCCAACTTCCTTCCCCCTCCTTCCCTAATCCGATGAGACCGATGACCCCTCTGTCTGCTCTCCTCCCCCAAAACAACCAACCAACCAACCAACCAACCAACCAACCACTAATTCGGAGAAATCCTTACAAACTTAATCTGCAGCCAAATTCTTGGGAGAATTCTGACCCTTTTGAAATAAAAGCTGGTGTACGGAAAGGAGAAGGGCTCTCTCCAAAGCTCTGTAACTGTGCCCTTGAAGAAGTAGAGTGCGGAAAACTAAGATCCATAGTAGAATCCAACTAGGAACAAACAGCAAAGTCATCAAAGTCAGCTGTCTAGGTTTTGCAGGTGATATGGCCCTACTAAGCAGAGACCTGGAAAGAAGCTGAAGAACTGACCCTCAAACTACAAAAACAAGCTAAAAAAATAGGTCTCAAAACCTCATTTGAAAAGCTCCGGATAATAACAAACCCCACCAAGAAGGAGAATGAAAAAAACTGAGATTGTCAAAGAATACAAGTATCTTTGAGAACGGATCATCTGGAATGCCCTCGAGGGAAAGGCAATGGAAGCTAGAAGAAGTAAAGCTGAACTGGCCTTCCAAATCACCAAGAACACGTAACAAAAAGTCCCTCTCATGGAATCCAAATGTAAGACATTACAATGCAATAATCAAATGAAGAGCCCTTTGTGGAGCCGAAACATTGTCCATCACCAACTGTGGCCAGTTGAAAGTCTGGAGATCAAAGAAGGGAGATCTCTCACAATAAAAAAAAAGAAATTATGTTTATGGACACATCCTCACAATGAACCCAAACAGATTAACATGGAAAATTTTTTGACTACTTCTGCAGGGGAAAAAACAACCAAACTGGTTTAAGGAAACGAAGGAGGACTTAAGAGACAGCCAAATCACAAAATATGCTCATAGACGAAACTGCAAAAAAAGTAATCAAACACAAGAAAAAAGTTCCACGTCAAAATAAAAACCAAAACAATCAATCCAAATCTCTGAAGAAGGAAGTAAAGCAAGATCAGAAATAATGAAACAATACTGGGCTAATAGAATGGCACAGAACATTAAAAAGTGACTGACTTTATATACCCCAAAGTAGGGTGTAAAAATAATACTAGTAACAATGAAATCATCGTCGTCGTCATCATCATCGAGGTACATATGTGGAAAGGTACAATCGAGAACTTAAAAGGCATTGTGACAAAATTATCGTTTCTCTCTCAATACACCCTTGAGCATATCGCAGTGAAGTTACACCTGACTATATAATGTATAGATAAACAAATATTTGTATATCTCAACCCAATATACCACAATGACTGTAGGTACAATATTTGTTCCTTTCCAAAGAAATGTGAATCTTAGTAATGCAAGACATTCATGAAAGCTCAGAAAAAAATAAAGAATGTCAGGTTTGTCGGCTGCCACCTTCTCTACTTGTGCTAATACTGCTCCTCGTGAAACTTTCAAACTATTTCTTGAAAAGGCTGAAAAATGAAGAGAATCAGTGTACCATTTCGTGTATCCGACTGTACTGGGCAATCTTCTCCTAACTACAGACATGAAAGGTAACCAGCCTGCATAAAGCAGCAGGAATTGTGAAAGGGAACAAATCATTCTCTCAGGTAGATTTTATATGGAGGCATTCTTTACATATCCAAACCTTTGCAAGCTTTTTAGAGCATTGTTAATTTGGGCTAAGATCAGTCACAATTAAATCTCAATTACAAACACAGTGAACTTTACACAATGTTTTCTATGAAAAATGTTAAACCATTTTCAATAGCTAAATTCAGTTAAAACACAGAAATGGAAAAACAGTGAACGTGCAAGATATATTACCACCCATAGCAGTCAGATTAAGGCTAGGGTAGAGCCCAAATAATTTGAGCTAATTGGGGCTTAGCCTACCTTGAATTACAAAAATCTCAGATAGTATGGAAATTCCACTAAATACAACAGGTAAATCATGAATAAATGTTTAACGAGAACAATAATTGTTAAAAATAAATAAAATACACTACTGGCCATTAAAAGTGCTACACCACGAATATGACGTGCTAGAGACGTGAAATTTAACCAACAGGAAGAAGATGCTGTGATATGCAAATGATTAGCTTTCCAGTGTGCTGACATGAGGAAAGTTTCCAACTGATTTCTCATACACAAACAGCAGTTGACCGGCGTTGCCTCCTCAAACGTTGTCGTGATGCCTCGTGTAAGGAGGAGAAATGCGTACCATCATGTTTCCAACTTTGATAAAGGTCAGATTGTAGCTAATAGCGATTGCGGTTTATCATATGGGACATTGCTGCTCATGTTGGTCGAGATCCGATGACTGTTGGCAGAATATGGAATCGGTGGGTTCAGGAGGTTAACACGGAACACCGTGCTGGATCCCGACGGCCTCCTATCACTAGCAGTCGAGATGACAGGCATCTTATCCGCACGGCTGTAACGGATCGTGCAGCCACGTCTCGATCCCTGAGTCAACAGATGGGGATGTTTGCAAGACGACAACCATCTGCACGAACAGTTCGACGATGTTTGCAGCAGCACAGACTATCAGCTCGGAGACCACGGCTGCGGTTTACCCTTGACGCTGCGTCACAGACAGGAGCGCCTGCGAAGGTGTACTCGACGACGAACCTGGGTGCACGAATGGGAAAATGTCATTTTTCGGATGAATCTACATTCTGTTTACAGCATCATGATGGTCACATCCGTGTTGGTTTTTTTTTTTTTTTTTTTTTTTTTTAGGGCGCACAACGTCAACGGTCATTAGCACCCAGACTACTTTAGGAATGCACCGCGAGTCACAAGTTTAAAACAGCAACAAAACTGAGAACACGATGAAAGACATACTGACAGGCATAGGATTAAAAAAGAAAACAGCATAATCAAATGTCCTTTGAGAGGGTTGTCAAATTGATAAAATGAAGAACGCGAGCAGCTGCTCGTGGGTCATCCGCTAAAATGGCTTCTACAGTACATGGCAGGCCAATATCGAGACGTAGGATGTTAAAATTCGGACACGACGTTATAATGTGGCGGACCGTCAGCAATTGCCCACAGGGGCAGAACGGCGCCGGCGCAGCCGTCAGCAGATGGCAATGGCTGAACCGGCGGTGGCCAATTCGCAACCGGGCCAAAACTACCTCCTCCCGCCGAGAAGGGCGTGAGGAGGACGTCCAAGCCACGGGTAGAGCTTTCAAGGCCCGAAGCTTGTTGTCTGAAAGTGCAGCCCAATCGGCATGCCACAGCGAGACAATGCGCCGACAAATTACCCTGCTACAATCTGACGAAGGGACACCACAAGAAGCTGTCCGAGGCTGGAGGACCGCAGCCTTGGCCGCGGCATCTGCAGCTTCGTTCCCAGGGATACCGACATGGCCAGGAATCCACATAAAGCTAACCGGAGAACCGACGTCCACCGGCTGCTGAAGAGAGCGTTGGATCCGGTGCACGAAAGGGTGAACCGGGTACGGATCACCGAGGCTCTGGATAGCGCTCAGGGAATCGGAGCAGATGACATATGCAGAATGTCGGTGGCGGCAGATGTAAAGGACAGCCTGGTAGAGGGCAAAGAGCTCAGCTGTGAAAACCGAACAATGGCCATGGAGCCGATATTGGAAACTTTGTGCCCCGACAATAAAAGAACACCCGACCCCGTCATTGGTCTTAGAGCCATCTGTATAAATGAAGGTCGTATTAATGAACTTCGAACGAAGTTCGACAAAACGGGAGTGGTAGACTGAATCGGGGGTAACCTCCTTCGGGAGTGAGCAGAGGTCAAGGTGGACGCGAACCTGAGCCTGGAGCCAAGGTGGCGTGTGGCTCTCGCCCACTCGAAAGGTGGCAGGGAGTGAAAAATGAAGGTGTTGAAGGAGGCGACGAAAGCGAACTCCAGGGGGTAGCAGGGCGGAGACATACAACCCGTATTGACTGTCGAGAGAGTCATCAAAAAAGGAACGATAAGATGGGTGGTCGGGCATTGCCAGTAGCCGACAGGCATACCGACAAAGCAATATATCGCGCCGGTAGGTGAGTGGCAACTCACCAGTGTCAGCATGAAGACTCTCGACGGGACTAGTATAAAACGCTCCGATCGCAAGTCGTAAACCCCGATGTTGTATGGAGTTGAGGTGGCGTAAGATGGATGGCCGTGCAGAGGAGTATACGAAGCTCCCATAATCCAGCTTGGAGCGGATGATCGACCGATATAGGCGAAGGAGGACGGTTCGATCCGCTCCCCACGACATACCACTGAGAACACGGAGGACATTGAGAGAACGGGTACAACGGGCAGCCAAATAAGACACATGTGGAGACCAACTAAGTTTCCTGTCAAATGTAGGACCTAAAAATTTTGTTGTCTCCACGAATGGGAGAGCAACGGGACCGAGTCGTAAAGACGGTGGGAGAAATTCTTTGTAGCGCCAGAAGTTAATACAGACCGTCTTCTCGGCAGAAAAACGGAAGCCATTGGCGACACTCCACGAGTAAAGATGGTCAAGAGAACGCTGAAGACAGCGCTCCAGGAAACACGTACGCTGCGCGCTGCAATAGATGGTAAAATCGTTCATGAAAAGGGAGCCTGATACATCAGCTGGGAGGCAATCCATTATTGGATTGATCGCTACGGCGAAGAGAGCGACGCTCAAAACTGAGCCCTGTGGTACCCCATTCTCCTGGCGAAAGGTGTCTGACAGGACAGAACCCCCACACGTACCCGGAACTGTCGATCCATTAAAAAGGAACGAATAAAAAGAGGGAGGCGACCGCGAAGACCCCATGTATGCATGGTGCGGAGAATGCCCGCCCTCCAACAGGTGTCGTAAGCCTTCTCCAAATCAAAGAACACAGCCGCGGTCGGGCGTTTCCGCAAGAAGTCCGTGTTGGGTGACATCACGGTGAACGCACATTGGAGGCATGTATTCGTCATCGTCATACTGGCGTGGACTAGTGTAAAAGATGCCAGTGGCCCAACATGTGCCACAATGGTGGATTGTATCGAGACGACTTAAGATGAACAGACGTGCAGATGCATAAATGAAACATTCTCAGTCTAGTTTCGAACAGACAAGGAAGCTGTACAAATGGAGGAGGGCAGTTCGACCCGTTCCTCGGGAAGTACCACCGAAGACACGTAGGAGGGCACTGAGAGACCAGGTACAGCAGGTGGGCAGGTAAGGCACGCGGGAGGAAGAACGAGGTTTCCTATCTAGCACGAGCCCCAGGAATTTCGTAGTTCCGACAAACGGAAGAGCGAGAGGCCCGAGACGTAAAGATGGAGGAAGAAACCAATTGCACTGCCAGAAATTTATACGAACGGTTCTGTAAGTGGAAAAGCGAAAGACATTACCGACACTCCACAAGTCGAGACAATTCAGACATTACATAAGACACAGCTCTAAGTCCGTGGAGAACTGCAATAGACGGCAAAATCGTCAATGAAAAGGGAACCGGAGACGCCCAGTCGGACACGTAACAGGGTTAATGGGAAACAGCAAAGAGAAGGAGGCTCAGATCAGACCCCTGAGGCATAACGTTTTCCCGGATAAAGGTGTCTGACCAGGCAAAACCCACACGTACCTCGAAAACTGTCTTAAAAATTCCCGAAGGAAATGTGGCACGCGAGCAAAGAAGCCCCATGTGTAGAGTGAACGGAGGATACCAGTGCTCCAGCAGGTGTCTTACGCCTTCTCCAAACCGGTGTCTCGGATTTGCAAAGTATACCATTCACGACACGGGTGGACAAAGTGACGAGACGGTCAACTGCAGAACGACGCACTCAAAATCCACACTGTGAGAGGTCGGTAAATTGCGACACTCGAGCCACCGTACCGGCCGGGCACGAACCGTACGTTCCGTCACCTCGCAAACACAGCTGGTGAGAGAAACGGGGCAGTAGCTAGAAGGACAGCGTTTGTCCTCACCGGGCTCTGGTACGGGTACGATAGTGCCTTCACACCAGTGCCTGGGAAATGTGCCAGCTGCCCAGATGCAGTTGTACGTAGTAAGCAGAAAGTACTTGCCACAAGAGAAAGCTGCTCCCACATCCGAATGTTAACAGTGTCTGGCCCTCGCGCGGAGGATCGGGACGAAGTGGGAGAATTCTCTAGCTCTCTCACAGTAAGGCGGCATTTTAACACTCACGATTCTGAGGAGAGAAGGGTATCACTCGAGCCGCCGCCTCTGCTCGTTTCCGATGGAGAAAGACAGCGTGACGAAAGGGAAGAGCTCAAAATTTCCGCAAAATGGCGGCCCGAGGTGTCTGAGATAGCAATAGGGTCCACGGTGACACCGTCTGCTACTGTCACGTCAGAAATTGGGAAACGGATCTCAGTCCCAGAGAGGTCGGCTTACACAACAGGAGCGGGAGGTGGGGGTGGGGGGAATGTTGAAAGAACTAGTGAATGGAACACTGCTATCTTTTCTGCTATCCTGAAGAACGCGACAATACTGTGCGTGCATTAGTATATAATGAATGCAGTTTGCCATCGTAGGATGACAGTTAACCTGTCAAGTGGGTAGTTTGCGCGTGCACACGCGCCTCTCCCACACTGGGTAATATACGTCACCGTGCCCGTTTCACGGTGGTGCCGGGCACTGTTCTCACGTTTTCCTTCGCGTTTTCATTGTCGAATTTAAATTGATATTGGGTGGAAATGAATAAAATAAATTGCAGAAGTTAACAGAACAGTATTTTCACAATATTACATATCGTTTTCAGTGTGAAACATTTTAAAACAAGGTGCTGCACACAAGGAAACTTTGCATTCTGCTCATCAGTGTGAAGTCTCTTTGCGAAGGCCTTTTCTCGTACACACCACACACCCCCTTGTCGGTCTTTTCTTCATTGTGGGTGGCAGAAGGTCTGGAAAATGCCTGGCTGTAAGGCGTGTCGCTTTTGGTGTTCGAGGTGGGCGTCCTACTGGTGTCCCTCGATGTGGTGAAGATACGGTATAGTGTTCACCGAGAGTAATCACGAAGCTCATTCTACTTTCTTCGCCACCGTGCTTCTTGTACAGAAGGTATGCATTGTAGCATGCAGTGTCCCACAAGTAGCGGAAAGGCTTCTGATAGTATTTTTTCAGCCTGCTTCTGGCCATCTGGTAGCTTTGTAACTGACAATTGCACCTATCCACGCCCCCCATATTCTTGTTATAGTCAACGACAACTTGTGGCTTTCGAACGATTCCCTTCTTCGAGTTTACATTTACAAATGTATAGTCGTGGAAGGTGCTGACCATAACGACGTCTCTTGTCTTTCCATTTCATTACCACCTGCTTGCCTTTGTACCCTGTTATGTACTCCCCTTTATTCAGTTTTTCCTGTTTTACAAAGTCAGGGAACCCCTTCCTGTCTCACTGCATTGTGCCGACAACATCGGTGTTATTGCTGGTTTGTTTGTCCACCAAATCTGTACTGGTGTACCACTTGTCAAGACAAATGCAGTGGCCTTTCCCGAGTAGATCGTGTGGAAGCTTCAAAACAAGCAGCTTCAGTTTATGCTGACCACTCTTCCTGAGTAGACAACAATACGGGTAACAATAAGGATGGTGTCCCAATTAGTGACGTAGAAAGAGCAAGAGCACTCCTCAGAACCTAATGGTACCTGTCCATCAATAATTTACAAAGAACCTGGTAGGTAGGACTCTCACTCTCTCCTGGAAGCACGATTTATATCCCATGTCTATATTAAACTGTCTCCATAACTGACTGTAGATCACAGGACTGCCTTCTAAAATACAGCAAAAGGATATGAAAGTTTCACTGTATCTTCAAAGCAGAGAAATGCTGATAAAGTGTTTCCTTACTGAAGATGTGTTGTTTTAGGGTGCAAAAACAACAAGGGCCACATGCGCCCATGTCAGAAGCGGAGAACACACAGAGGGGGTGGGGGGTGAGGGTGAGAGAGAGAGAGAGAGAGAGAGAGAGAGAGAGAGAGAGAGAGAGAGAGAGAGAGAGAGATAAAAGCAACTACACATTAAGCCCAATCAATAGGGGAAAAAAAAAAAAAAAAAAAAAAAAAAAAAAAAAAAAAAAAACTAAAAACAGGTACTTGTAGAAAGGTCCATAAAATGAAACGAACCATAGAGAAACAGAGGTCTTCAACTAAAGATTAAACATCCTTCACCAAATTGCTACGACAGATAAGAAGTAAAAAGCAATCTACAGCCCACACGTTGTTCGCTGAAACAGCCCATAACTCAGGTGGTAAAAATAAATTGGAACGAAAGTGGTTAAGAAAAGGCATTCCGACAGGAAATAGCGGACCGTCAAAGGTCGAGGGCAACGAATGCACAGTGGTGTGTAAGTACCACTTAAACAGCGACGGCTAAAAACACCGTGCTCCATACACAACCTAGCTAAAATGACGATCTCACAGCAAGAGGGCCTCGAGCAGGTCGTTCGAGCTGCTGCGAGAGGCTCAATTTCCTAGAGCTCGTCCCCACGAAGGGGAGACCAGTGGTGACGTCGAAGTGACATCACCTGCTGCGACACGGCAACACAGAACATCTGAGGGAACGTAAGAACTGGCGGGCCGAGGCACGGCGACTGCAGCAGCGTCATCAGCAGCCTCATTTCCCGTCAGACTGACACGACCTGGAACCCACAGACACCGCCGTGGCTCCACCGAGACCGAGCGAGCGACAGTTTTCCCCGACCCGTTACGACGAGGGACGGACGGTGTATGGCACACGGATGCTCCGAAGGGCAGAGTGTCGGAGCAGAAGATGCAATCGAAAAGCCCGTCTCTAGATGTACTGCGTGGCCCGAAACGGGGCAAAGAGCTCTGCTGTACATACAGGGCAGTGTTTCAGACACCGATACTGAGAAACGTCTGTGCCAATGACGAAGGCACACCCGACACCAGTCAGAGCCACCAGTGTACGCAAAGGTACTATTGAGAAGTTACTCGCAAAGGCCGTGAAACTGAAGGCGATAGAGCAAGGCCGGAGTAGTGTCTTTAGGAAGCGAACGAACGAGCCGCCCCACGAAGCCGAGGTGGTTAAGGGTTTACACCCACCGGGAAAGTTGCAGGTAGCGTGTAGTTAAGCTGCCGGAGCAAGAGTCACAAGTGAACTCCAGGAGGTAACGGAAGAGGGACGCACCCCATAATGGCGATCAAAGGAGTCACCAAAGAAGGAAGCACAGGACAGGTCGCTACGAATGGCAGACAAACGGCACGCCTATCTGCCGAGGAGGAAGTCACTCAAAAAATTGGACACAAAGCAGAAACAAGGCTTAAAAGTCCACTACAGAGAGGGGTTGATGGTCCCCGATAAAACTTCAAATGACTGACGTCATTTCACTGTCACTAATAAACTGGAGAACGCGGTCGGCTGAGCGCGTGTCATCTGCTAAAATCGACGATAGATCAGGCGATAGCTGTAGACGGGAGCGTAACGGGTTAAAATAGGGGCATTCAATTAAAAGGTGTCTTACCGTCCACAGCTGAGAGCAGTGGGGACAGAGTGGGGGAGGATCGCCGCTTAAAAGATGCCGATGGCTAAAACGACAGTGCCCTATCCGGAGTCTAGCTAAAATTACCTCCTCCCGACGACGCGTTCGAGAGGAAGAGGTCCAAGCGCAAGGAAGGGCTTTCACTTCCCGCAATTTATTGCGGGGAAGTGTTGACCAATGCGCATGCCATAAATGAGCAACTTTGCGACATAAACCGCTCCGTAGATCGGTGAAGGGAAGCGACTGAATAGCTGGCCGAGGAAGAGAAACTGCAGCCTTGGCTGCTATATCAGCCGCCTCATTCCCGCAGATACCAGCGTGTCCCGGGAGCCAGAGGAACGCCACCGAGACGCCCCCCAGGTGGAGCAAGCGCAGACAGTCCTGAATCTGGTGGACCAGAGGGTGCACAGGGTAAAGAGCTTGGAGACTGAGGAGAGAGCTGAGAGAATCTGAGCAGATTACGTACTGTATCCGCTGATGGCGGCGGATGTAGTGGACAGCCTGGAGAACAGCGAAAAGCTCCGCAGTATAAACAGAACACTGGTCGGGAAGCCGAAAGTGATTTGGGGCGTCGCCAACAATATAGGCACTCCCTACACCCAACGATGTTTTCGAGCCGTCGGTGTAAATAAAGGTGGCGTCTGTCATTTGTGCACATAGAGCAGCAAATGCCCGACGATAAACAAGTGAAGGTGTACCATCCTTGGGAAATTGACAAAGATCACGGAGCAGACAGATCCGGGGACGGAGCCAAGGCGGTGCTGTACCCCAAGTTGTCAAGAAGGTTTTAGGAAAGCGGAAGGAAAGAGAATGGAGCAGCTGACGGAAGCGGACTCCCGGGGGTAGTAGGGAGGAGGAGCGGCCTGCATACCCTACATCAAAGGAGGCGTCGAAAAAAGGGTCGTGGGCTGGATTAGCGGGCATGGAAGACAGATGGCTAGCATAACGGCTCAGAAGGACCGCTCGCCGATTGGACAGCGGAGGTTCAGCAGTCTCAGCATAAAGGCTTTCCACAGGGCTAGTGTAAAAAGCTCCAGACGCTAAACGTAATCCACGGTGGTGGATAGAGTCGAGACGCCGAAGAATAGACGGCCGAGCAGAGGAGTAGACGATGCTTCCATAGTCCAATTTCGAGCGCACTAAGGCGCGATAGAGGCGGAGAAGGACCACTCGGTCCGCTCCCCAGGAGGTACCATTCAGGACACGGAGGGTGTTGAGCGTTCGCAGACAGCGAGCCGAAAGATAGGAAACGTGGGAGGACCAGCACAGTTTTCTGTCAAACATAAGACCCAAGAATTTAGTGACGTCTGAAAACGGAAGGTTGACAGGACCTAGATGTAAGGAGGGCGGAAGAAACTCCTTACGTCGCCAAAAATTAATACAAACGGTCTTACTGGGAGAAAAACGGAAGCCGGTTTCGAGGCTCCAAGAGTGGAGGCGATCGAGACATCCTTGAAGACGTCGTTCAAGAAGGCTGGTCCGTTGAGAGCTGTAGTAGATCGCAAAATCGTCCACAAAGAGGGAGCCCGAGACGTCAGGAAGGAGACAATCCATAATTGGATTTATAGCGATGGCAAACAGTACAACACTCAGCACGGAGCCCTGGGGTACCCCGTTTTCTTGAGAGAAAGTACGGGAGAGAGTAGTGTTCACCCGCACCCTAAATGTTCGCTCTGCCATAAATTCGCGAAGAAAAAGGGGCAGCCGGCCTCGAAAGCCCCAAGAGAACAGTGTGCGGAGGATGCCTGTCCTCCAACAGGTATCGTATGCTCTCTCCAGATCAAAAAATATTGCTACTGTTTGGCGTTTCCGGAGAAAATTGTTCATGATATAAGTGGAGAGAGCAACAAGATGGTCAACTGCAGAGCGATGCTTTCGGAATCCGCATTGGGCAGGTGTTAAAAGACTGCGTGATTCCAGCCACCAAGCTAAACGGTAATTCACCATACGCTCCAAAATCTTACAGACACTACTCGTGAGAGAAATGGGGCGATAGCTAGAGGGGAGATGTTTGTCCTTTCCAGGTTTCGGAATGGGAACGACGATAGCTTCCCGCCATCGTCTGGGAAAGGTACTGTCGGTCCAAATTCGATTATAAAGGCGAAGGAGGTAACGCAGACTATGGGTTGATAAATGCAGCAACATTTGGACATGGATACCATCCGATCCAGGGGTGGAGGAGCGAGAAGAAGAGAGGGCATGTTGGAGTTCCCGCATGGAGAAAACAGTATTGTAGCTTTCGCAATTTTGAGAGGAGAAAGCAAGAGGTCGCACTTCCGCTGCACGTTTCTTCGGGAGAAACGCTGGCGGGTAATTTGAAGAGCTCGAAATCTCAGCAAAGTGCTGACCCAATGAGTTAGAAATTGCGACGGGGTCCACTAAGGTATCATGCGCGACAGTGAGCCCAGAGACCGGGGAGAAACTAGGCGCGCCTGAGAACCGTCGAAGCCGACTCCAAACTTCCGAGGAGGGAGTGAAGGTGTTAAAGGAGCTAATAAAGAATTGCCAGCTTGCCTTCTTGCTATCGCGGATGACGCGACGGCATCGCGCACGGAGTTGCTTATAGCGGATACAGTTTGCCAAAGTAGGATGGTGACGGAAAATGCGAAGAGCACGTCGCCACTCACGGATTGCGTCACGGCACGCCTCGTTCCACCAAGGAACTGGGGGGCGCCGGGGCAATTCGGAGGTGCGTGGTATTGAACGTTCCGCAGCTGTAAGAATAACGTCGGTAATATGTGTGACCTCATCGTCGACGCTGGGAAAGCGACGGTCATCGAATGTCGCTAGAGACGAAAAAAGTGTCCAATCGGCTTGGGCAAACTTCCAGCGTCGCGGGCGCATATATGGCAGTTGAGGCTGCAGCCTAAGGACACATGGAAAGTGGTCACTCGAGTGTGTATCATCAAGGGCGAACCATTCGAAGCGCCGAGCAAGCGGAACAGTACCGATCGCAAGGTCCAAATGAGATAAATTTGTCGTGGAGGCAGACAAAAACGTGGGGACCCCAGTGTTGAGGCAAACTAGATCCGCTTGGTGGAAGACGTCTAGCAATAGGGAGCCACGTGGACAAGGATGTGGAGATCCCCAAAGCGGGTGGTGGGCATTGAAGTCCCCAACCAGCAAATAGGGGGGTGGAAGCTGACCAAGAAGATGAAGGAGATCAGCTCGTGCCATTAGTGTGGACGATGGAATGTATACAGTACAAAGAGAGAACGTGTATCCAGAAAGGGAAAGACGGACGGCGACAGCTTGGAAGGAACTGTCTAAGGGGATTGGATGATAATGGAGAGTATCATGGAGAAGAATCATGAGTCCTCCATGGGCTGGAGTGCCTTCCACAGAGGGGAGGTCATATCGGACGGACTGAAAATGAGGGAGAACAAAGCGGTCATTAGGACGCAGCTTTGTTTCCTGAAGACAAAAGATGACCGGCGAGTAGGATCGTAAGAGGATCGACAATTCATCCCGATTTGCGCGAATGCCGCGGATATTCCAGTGGATAATGGACATAGGGTGAACAGAAAATGGAGGAATGTGACCAAGGGTGCTGTCAACTCAA
Source organism: Schistocerca nitens (assembly GCF_023898315.1). Classification (NCBI taxonomy): domain Eukaryota; kingdom Metazoa; phylum Arthropoda; class Insecta; order Orthoptera; family Acrididae; genus Schistocerca; species Schistocerca nitens. The sequence continues at coordinate 2,749,176 of NW_026045998.1, read as the reverse complement.
CGACTGCTCAGAGCTTGCGACCGACAGCATGGAATGGCATTCGGCCGAAGGCAGAAGATCCTGATCCATAGGTTGGTCAGGAGCAGCTCCTGCCACCAGCGATCGGCCGGTTGACCGGCCACCAGCAGTGCGCCTCGGCGACACAGAAGACGGCCGAGGGCGATTTCCGCCAGGTGGCGCTGCGGATGGGACACGCCTTGGCGGAGAAGGAGAGGAACTGGGTTTCTTTGTAGCCTTCTTGGAAGTATGAGGTTTAGAGGAAGGAGGAACCGATGGTGGTGAAGTTGCCGTACGTAAATACTCTTCACGAGTATGCTCTTTCTTCGAAGACTTGGTGTCTGACTTTTGGGCTCGAGATTTAGCAGAACCCGACGAAGGGTGAGCCAAAGAGTGGGCAGGCGAAAGTGGTGAAGTTGAACGGGCGATCTTTGCGCTGGCCGATCGGACGACCGTGGCACTAAAGGTGAGGTCGCAAGTCTGCGTGGCCGCCTCCTTTGTTGGCCGAGGAGAAGCAAGGACAGTGCTGTATTTGCCTGTCTGAGGCACGGTGGGCTGTCGACTGGCGAATAATTTCCGAGCAGCAAAGGTCGACACCTTTTCCTTCACTCTTATTTCCTGGATGAGCTTTTCGTCCTTAAAAACTGGGCAATCTCTAGAGGAAGCAGCGTGGTCACCCATACAGTTGATGCAGCGAGGGGATGGAGGTGGACAAGCACCCTCATGGGCATCCCTGCCACACGTAACACATTTGGCCGGATTAGAACAGGACTGGCTGGTGTGATTGAATCGCTGGCACCGATAGCAACGCGTAGGGTTTGGGACGTAAGGACGAACGGAAATTATCTCATAGCCTGCTTTGATTTTCGATGGGAGTTGCACTTTGTCAAATGTCAAAAAGACAGTGCGGGTTGGAATGATCTTCGTGTCAACCCTTTTCATAACCCTATGAACAGCCGTTACGCCCTGGTCTGACAGGTAGTGCTGAATTTCTTCATCAGACAGTCCATCGAGGGAGCGTGTATAAACAACTCCATGCGAGGAATTTAAGGTACGGTGTGGTTCCACCCGGACAGGGAAAGTGTGTAGTAGTGAGGTACGCAGCAATTTTTGTGCCTGGAGGGCACTGTGCGTTTCTAACAACAGGGTGCCATTCCGTAATCTGGAACAAGACTTTACAGGACCTGCAATTGCGTCGACACCTTTCTGAATAATGAAAGGGTTGACTGTGGAGAAGTCGTGACCTTCGTCAGACCGAGAAACAACAAGGAACTGTGGTAACGATGGAAGAACTGACTGTGGTTGAGACTCAGTGAACTTACGTTTGTGAGCAGACATAGTGGAAGGTGAGGAAACCATTGCGGAAGAATACCCCACGATTACCGGCGTCTCCGATGGCGCGCTCCTCCCTTGTGGGGGCCCTCTCTGAGGGCACTCCCGCCTTAGGTGATTGTTCACACCTCAGGTCACACCTCCCGACAAACGGACGGAGGGACCAATCGGCACTTTCGGAAGGATCAGCTCGGGTAATCACCCCTCCCTGGGCCTGGCCGTTACCAGGGGGTACGTACGTGTCCTACCTGTCTACCCGGGGCGGGGAATTACGCGTTACCCCGTCACCGGCTACGCATGGAAGTGCGTGGGTCGGCCTTCAGACACGCACAGGGAGGAAGAAAGAGAAAGGGAAAGGGAAAGGAAAGAAGAGGTCTCAAACGCCGCAGCGGAGAAAAGGGTAGAGAGAAGAGGTAAGGAAAAGAGAGGGACAAAGGAAGGACGAAGACTTACAAGTAAGGAAGACGAAGAATGTGGTATATTTACAAGCGTCCGTCTCCGGACGTAGGCACAAACCATTCCCCCAGAGGGGGAGAAAAGGAAGGAAAGAGCCAGAGGTGAGGGGGGGGGGCGAAGATGGGGGATGGGGAAGGAGGCGGAAAGGGAAGGTATGCAGCCCGGAAAGGAAGGAAGGCCACATCAGCTCGGGGTCCCGTGCTCGCTACGCACGTATCCACAAAAGAGTTGTGGATCCCCTGGGGGGGCCTTTCTGGCATGTACACTGATCTGAATTTACGTCGCAGATGCTCCATAGTGGGGTGAATTTTGAATACTTTTCTGCTGATAGTGCCTAGTGGATCATATGGGGTATTGTCAGCAAAGTGGAGGAATTTCAATAGAATATGAAACCACTTTTAACTCATCACTTTCCTGAAGAAAGGTGTGTCAACTGATTACCTCTTTGAAAAGTACATTTTGTGGTCTGGTTTGTGAAGAATTCCTTGAAGTACAAGCATTCCCATAAATGTTTTTACCTCATCGCGTGTAGTATTCTGCCAACTGTGAACCCTGGAGCGTGCTGCTATATTGGGATGAGAAGCTATGAACTGTTCCGCATACAAGTTCGTCTGCTCAGCTATCATTGTGCACAAAGCATCATCCACAAAACACACAGAACAACTCATCACATCGTTTTGTTTTAGAGGCACAACTGCACCACTATTACCACTGAACAAATATTGAATACGAACTGAACTAGCACGCACAAATTCACTACATACCGTCTGCTGCAATAGTGTCTCGTCGTCAGATGTTTCTCAATTGAAGTCACTTTCACTAGCCTCAACATCTGTACCTTGAAAACTTTCAGAACTGTCACTGAACTTATCACTTTCTAAAAGCAGCTTCTCAATCTCCGAATCTGATAAACGACTTCTTTCCACCATTGCAAAAGACCACTCACTAACGCTGCTGTAAACACAGGCGAAAAAGGCACGCTTTTGCGGCTGCTTGACAGGACGCATTTTCTCGACGCGCGCTCGGGTGGACAATGTTATAACTAGCCTAGAACACGCTGCGTTGTGTGACAAGAGCTGCCATCTAGTGGACGAAGCTCAACTAATACCACAGTGTCAACGGCAGTCCGATAATTCGTCATGCCCACTAGCTACTAGCCACAGAACGCAGTGGACCGATATATCTGTCGAAACCAATGTGCAATAGCAGAGTACGGACGGGTATATCCGTCATGCCCACTTGAAAGGTTAAAAATGGGGAGGGCACGTCTCCGCGCACGAATTGCAATGCGACATGCCTCAGTCCACCGAGGTACTGGGACACAGAGCAGTAAAGAAAAAGTGTGAGGAATGGAACATTCTGCAGTGGTAAGGATAACGTTTGCACAATATTCTACCCGGTCATCACAACTGGAGAACTGTGGTTTGTCGAACGTCGCCAGGGAGGAATAAAGTCTCCAGTTGGCCTCAGAAAGCTGCCATTTGGGTGTGCATGTAGGTGGGGTAGGAGTCAGCAAACAGGTAGCACACGAGAAACGGTTGTTCGAGTACATCTCAGAGTGAATGGACCACTCGTGATGAAGGGGAAACTGGGCCATGCAGGAGGAGAAGTCCAAATGGGAATACATGTGCGTGGAGGCTGAAAGGAATGTGGGTGCTCCCACCATTTCTTTTTCTCTCTCTAATCTTGCTACAGCATTACACAGCGCGCTTTCCTTTCTGCGACAGAATCTATTACCCCATCGAAGTTCGTCAAACGCTTTGCTACACGAAAAATCAAAATATCGTCGTCTAATACTGTGTAACCTGTTAATACAAATAGTACCCGAGACTGGTGTGGTTTCTCAATCTGATTACATCTCTTTTGTCACTATCTGCTACGTGAAACAAAATAGGCCTTTCTAACACAGCAGAAATTGTAACACACACCAAACAAACAAGACCATTTTGGCACAAATGGTCATTTTTATAACACGGCAGAATATAATTCACGAAGACTGACATAAAATGCCTATTACGCCTACGACAAGCAAAAAATAGTTTCGTATTTCCATTTATACGCTCCAGTTTCTCGAGCGCGAGATCGAAAAGTAGTAGTACGAGATTTTTATACGAATTTGGAATTGCCATATTCTTTCCTAATTTGTGTGATGTCCCCGTTTCTTCTCCTCCCTCGTTCTAACAAACAATCTTGTCATCACTAATTCTGGAACTATTCCTGCCGTTGTCAAAACTTATTCGCCGCTGAACTTCGCTAGGCCTGCCAGAATCACCAGTTTAGTTACCCCCGACTATTCTCGGGTTAGGTGTCATTACGTGTTCGTACCACGCGTTTTCCGTGCAAACCTCGACATATTGCCTGAGACCGCACGGCTACCCCACGCGGCATACGATTCAGTCAGAAATCAACTTACAGAGTATTCAAAAACCGACAGGGATGCGCATCAAAATCGAACGAGTAAATCGATAGACCAACGTGCGCTGGATTATAGGCGCTTTGTGAAACAAGTTGTTCTCCTCCACAATACCAATTTTGGCGTCCCCCCCTCCCTCCCACACAGAGCTGGGCCCACTGCACATGTGTGAATCTGGCAGGTTGGGCGCCGCAGTAAAATTTTTCCCAGTAGCATCTAGCTGCTCGCTGCAACTGCTTACACAGCCGACAGCCACATTTCTGTAGCCAGAAACGGGAGAAGGTGCTACTCGTACGACACTCAACTGCAGGTGCGCACGGAGCCCACTCTTAACTGCTAAAACAAATCTAATGTAAACAGTCGTGACGTCACCTCGTCAGAGGCAATTTGTTATGAAGCATTGCATAGACTTCCTAAAGCCTTTGACACATTTTGCTGTTGGCAAACGCTCGTATGAGCACTATGTTTTGTTGTATATGGCACGTTTCCTTTGCAATTTATGTTTTATTTCCCTTTTTTCTCATTCACATTTATTGTTGCAGTATTATTCTGCAGTAGCGGGATACAGCAATATCCTTTGTTAGAGTATCGATTCATACCAGGCAAAATTACAAAAATTTAACTGAAAACTTAAACAACAAAAATTTCCCGGGTTTATCCCGGATCTCCCGGGTCGTATACACCCTGCTACATGTGAACCCCACCTGTCAACCCAGGGTTCGGAATTATGCATTACGCGATTACCTGTTATGTGTCAGACTTCACCAGTGCACAGGGAGGAACAAGAAAAAGCGGAGTCTCCAACACCGAAGCGGAGGAAGGATAGAAGGTGAACGAAGAAAGGAAAAGGGAACAAAAAACAGTGGTGAGACTGCGCTTATGTCAGGTACGGACAATGAGGAACATTCCCGTAAACACCCCAGACATGTTCCCCAAAGGAGGGGACAAGGAACAACAAGAGGACAGACACGCAGAACGGAAGGGAAAAGATGCTGCAATGGCTGGGGCCCACTGGTAACCAAGCACGAACCCGCTAAAGAGTGACGAGCTCCACGAGGTGTAACGTAACTGACTACTGAAACTACCGATACCACCGGCTGGCGACGTGTGTGGTGCTGTCAATCAACATGAAGGAGCAAGTGAACTTTAACTACGTAAACATAAAGCGAAATAATATTTTGTTACAAAACTACTGTTGTTTTTTTTTGGGGAAGGAGACCAGACAGCGAGTTCATCGGTCTTATCGGATTAGGGAAGGAAGTCGGCCGTGCCCTTTTAGAGGAACCATTCCGGCATTTGCCTGGAGTGATTTAGGGAAATCACAGAAAACCTAAATCAGGATGGCCGGACGCAGGATTGAGCCGTCGTCTTCCCGAATGTGAGTCCAGTGACAAAACTGTTAATATGAGGACAATAATGAGGTATATTGCCACAGAACTATATTACAAACACTTAATTCTTCATACCATGTTTTTCATATATGTATACGTGCCATATACAACCGAGGTTGGCAGTACTGCACAGTTTGTAAGCTCTGTGAACAGGAGCCGGTGGTTGACAGGTTTAGAGACAATGGGCAGTTGGTGTCGAGACATCTTGTAATACGCTTGCTTTGAGAAGGTCAAGGATAGAGGGAACAAAATGATGTATTGCAAAAGCTGTTACATTGAAAATTATTGAATATCGTCACGATCAGCATTTATAAAATAAAAGTTGGAAGTTTAACTATGTGCCAGTTCTTACGCAGCAGAATACACACCCTGGACCTCAAATTGATTTAACAAACGGAGGATGGCGAGATTCGTCACTGGACGACGACGTGCAACACCGACCAATAAAGGTAAGAAAGTTATATTACTCTAAATTCAAATTGTAATGATACGTATCTTTCTCCATGTCTTCAACCCTGTATGTACTCTGTTAGAGTGAACACCTTGGCGGGGACTTGTGGTCGACTAGGCACACCAGGGAGACCACACAGGTTTAAAATGATGATTTGTAGCTTAATATACTACTACTGATAATAATTAATATTTGTCCCCTGGAGACAGAGGTGCATTACAGAGGGAATTTATGGATCGTGCGAGACGTGTGAGATTTACGTTAGTAAAATATCCATGGAAGGAAGCCTCAATGTTGTATCAAACTATTACTTAACAGAAGTGTTAGAGAGGTGCTACTTACAAGGAGATAGGAAAGTAGAACTTTATGCTAACCTGATTTTTGCTTCCACTAACTGTAACACCTCTGCCACAATCTGTGGGCAGCTAGCCACCCCGTCTCACCAGTCTTTCATCCTCCACGCATCCAGAGAGTCCTGCGAGATCAGATCAGACTACATTAATTGTTCATTCCGTAGACCCATAAAAGAGGGAATCCTCTTGGGTGTGGAACATGTCAGATAAACACATTACAAAAATGTAATTAGAAAAACTTGAGTTTCATTAATTTTAATGATCCTCAGTCAATAAACAGTAAAGTTATGTACATGAATTACTTCTCATACTTGCAGGTTTAATACGTACATCTGCTTTCATTAAATCCATCATTCAGACATTTGCTACTTTGTTGGCCATTACAACCAAGTACTGTCAAAAATTTAAATAAATTATTCATTTCAGTGATCCTCAGTTAAGAACAGTCAGATTATGTACAAGATTTAAAATTAAACTTCCACTATTTACAGACTTAAATACTTACATCTGCTTTCCATACATCAATCATTCACACAGTAGGTAGTTACTTGGCTACTACAAACAAGTATTGTCCAAAATTAAAGTATAATAGATTTTCATTAAAATGGTCTACTGCACTTGTTGAGAAACTCGTGGATAGAATAGGAGGAGTTGGCCACCGAAAGTTCTTTTAAATTATGTTTACGTGGTGCCTTGTCTGAAACTAAACTCTCTATGGTTGCTGGTAACTTACTGAAAATACGCGTTGCTGAATACTGGACTGCTTTCTGGGCAAGAGTAAGTGATTTTAAATCTTTGTGTATATTGTTCTTATTCCTAGTATTTATGCTGTGAACTGAGCAGTTGGTTGGAAAAAGTGATGTATTATTTACAACAAACTTCATTAAGGTATAAATATACTGAGAAGCTGTGGTTAATATGCCCAATTCTTTGAACAGGTTTCAACATTATGCTCTTGTATTTACACAACTAATTACTCTTATTATACACTCCTGTACTCTAAAATTTTTTTTCTCTGTTTGTGGAGTTACCCCAAAACATGATACCATATGACAATGGAGTGAAAATAAGCAAAATATGCCAATTTTTATATTTATAACTCCTATGTCTGACATCATTCGCATTGCAAACACAGACTTGTTTAGGCACTTTAGCAGTTTGTTAGTATGTTGCTCCCAATTGAATTTATTATCAAGTTGTAATCCCAATAATTTCACACTCTCAACTTCTATTTCCATGTCGTCATATTTTACACACACACCAGAAGGAAATCTCTTGGAAGTTCTTAACTGCATATAGGGGGTCTTTTCGAAGTTTAATGACAGTGAACTGGCTATGAACCACTTATTAATGTCAGTAAAAATTTTATTAGCTGCCCTTTCTAAATTTATATTTGATTTACTATTTACTGCAATGTTTGTATCATCTGCAAATAAGACAAACTTGGCATCTGGTAATGTAACAGATGACAGGTCATTGATATACACAAGAAACAGTAGTGGACCTAGTATGGAAGCTTCGAGAACACCACATGTAATTTCTTCCCAGTCAGATGTCTGATTGCCTACTGCTGAAGTGTTACGTAATGACACCCTTTGTTTTCTATTAGTAAGATATGACAAACCACTTTGCAGCACTACCAGTGACGCCATAATATTTCAATTTACTTAAAAGAATGCTGCAATTCACAAAGTCAAACGCCTTTGACAGGTAATGGAATATGCCAGTTGCCTCTACTTTGTTGTCCAATGAATTTAGGACATTTTCGCTGTAAGTGTAAATAGCTTTCTCAATACCAGAACCCTTAAGAAACCCAAACAGTGACTTTGACAGTATGTTATTTTCACTAAGGTGCTTAAGTAGACACTTTAACATAACCTTTTCAAAGTCTTTTGAAAAAGCTGGCAAAAGTGAGATCAGTCAGTAATTTGACGGCATTTCTTTGTCCACTTTCTTGTGGAGAGGTATAACTTCAGCATATTTAAGCCATTCTGGAATGTTCCTGTGATAAGTGATTGATTACACAAATAACTTAAGATATGACTAAGCTCACATGAACACTTATTAACTTTGTTAATATGTTATCATAACCACTAGAATGCTCTGATTTCAAAGACTTTATGATGGATTCTATTTCTTTGGGTGAAGTAAGTGTCAATTCCATTTTACTGAGATTGCTTGAGTGTGCTGGTCTCATATTCCTTTGCATTATTTACTGAACCTGACAACCCCATGCTATCAGTAACAGAGACAAAATACTTGTTTAGATGGTTTGCAACACAACATGCGTTTGTTACCAGAGTTTCATTTATTTTTAGGGCTATTTGTTCCTCATTTCTGGTTCTACCTCTGTCTGACTTAACTATATCCCATATTGTTTTTATTTTATTGCTGGATGTATTTATCTTCTTCTCATAATGCAGGTGTTTAGATTTGGGGATAACCTTCAGTATTTTGCAGTAATTTTTGTAAGAAGCTATAATGCTAGTGTCAAAGATGTCCCTACGTATCAGAGTTTGCTTTTTGTCTCACATTATATCTTTATCCCTTGTGTGATCCACGGTAGACTTCTGCTTAATTTGAGTTACCTTCAGGAGAAAATTTTCAAATAAGGTGCTAACTTTATTAATGAATGTTTTGTATTTTCCATTTGTGTCTTGGATGCTGTAAAAATCCATCAAATTAATTTAATCTCTTAAATTTCTAAGTTTTTGACTGTTTTATTGGCCTTCTGTACTCAGTTCTGATAGATGTTTTACCCTGACAATTTTCAAAATTTAATGTTACATGTAGCATGTCATGGTCAGATAGCCCATTTACTACAGGTTTTGTAATGTGGCTTAGTTGGCTAGAATTGTCTATAAATATATTATCAATGGCAGTCTTAGAACATTTGTATACCCTAGTTGGGAAATTTACAGTAGAAATTAAACTGAATGACAATGTAACTGATTTCAGTAACTGTTCACTGACAATGTTTTTCAGGACACCTATATTAGGATCACCAGCAACCACAAGTTCTTTGCTTTTCAATTTTAGATGAGATAATAAATCTTGAAGACCATTTATAAACAGGTTGAAATTTCATGAAGGTGCTCTGTATATGGCTACTATTATAAAGAACATATTATGAAATTCTATCTCTGTTGCACATGCTTCTAAGTGCTGCTCTAAACAAAATTTATTAACATCAATATTCTTAAATTTAAAACTTTTCAACAAATGTGGCAGCTCCTCCTTTCTCCATCTTTTGTCCACAGAAGTAGGAGGCTAACTTAAATTCTGTAAGGTTTAACATATCTATACCAGTGGTCACACGATGTTCAGAGAGGCAGATTATATCAACAAGGCAATAGGCACTTTCCTAAATATGAGTAAAGCCTTTGATACTGTGAATCATATCGTTCTTCTGTGCTAGCTAGAAGAGTACTGGTTGACAGGACTAGTCTTGGAACTACTTACCTCCTATTTGAAAGACAGGAAACAGTGTGTAAAGCTAACTTATCAAAATAATGATGAGCTCCCAACAACCAAATCAAACTTCAGGACACTTCACTTCAACGTGGCGTGCCTCGAGGAAGCATACGAGGGCCTTTTCTGGTCCTCGTATGTGTAAATAACTTATTTGAACCCCAAAATTGCACGGTTGTAAGCTATGCCGATGCCATATCCTTCATCAGCTGTGGCAGTGATATGCAGTCTGCAGCTAACAGTACCGAGATCAGTTTCAATACTCGGTCCGCATACCTTACAGCAAACGAGCTTCTTGTAAATAAAGACAAAACTGTGATAATGAAGTTCACCCTCAGTTATAATGCTGCCATAACTGATACTGTATTTACATCCCCATTGGGTCTTGCATATGCAAATTCACATAAATTTTTGGGCATTGTTGTTGATGAACACTTATCATGGAAAGACCATGTAGATAATATTTGCAAGAAAATCAGTAGAAATGTATCTACTGAAACGGGTCTCAGCCTTCTTGGACCATGATACCTTAAGGCAAATATATTTTGGGTTAATTCATCCGCACCTTCAGTATGGTATTGAGATATGGGGTGGAGCATCAGCAGTTCATATAGATGGACTTCTTAGATTACAAAAAAGGAAGTAAGAATGGTAGCCAAGGTAAAGAAGAGAGAGCCTTGTAGAGACATGTTTAGAAAATATAAGATTCTTACAGTGTACTATATGTATATACTGCAGACAGTGACGTTCGTGAAACAAATCCCGAATTTAATATGAGAAACAGTGATGTACACAACTACACAGGGAAGGGAAAATTTTCATAGAATTGTGACCAATAAAAAGTCAACTGACCACAGCCCACACAGGATGGGAGAAATTTTCTACAATGCACTACCCTGTAAACTCAAGAAAGTAAATCTAAATATGCTAAAGAGTAGACTGAAGCAATAATTGACAGAGAAGTGTTGTTACTCTATGAGAGGACTAAGTTGTAGTGCCATCTTGGAAAACAGTGTATATGGACAATGTCTCTGATCTATCAGTGGTATGAAAGAATGTAATTATACACTGTATTATGTGTACTGTACTATTATAAATATAAGCTAAATTGTCTTACACTATAGAAGAATCTACTTGTCATGCCCTTTTGAAAAATAATGTGTACAGACGTGTCTGATCCATATGTTGTTATGAAAGAATGTAAATATTTTACTGTATATGTGTAATGTAATCTAAAGTTTCCTGACAATGTCCGAAAACTGTTATATGGACAGAAAACAAATAAATAAATAAATAAACTGGGTTTAATGACTAATTCATCAATGCACATAAGTAGTTCATTAATTTTACTTCTAAGCGCTCAAATATTTTTATGCACTAAAGGTAGTTGGCATTTCATATTTACCGAGACAAAATCGGGTGGAAATAAAATTTCTGCCGACTGCTGTAAATTTTGAACCTACAGCTGTGTTCACTGATCCAATGTGCCAGGATTATGCTGTTCGATTTCTTTATCAAACTGAAGGTTTGTTTCAATCTTAACTTCTCCAGTGTCAGTTCCCGTACCAACCTGTCTTTACGAGGCTCCTTTAGGAGATGGGGGTCATATTTGTCTGCAGCTGCCAATAGTTGTACCACAGACACGTAACGGACAAGGTGGTTCACAGCGGTGGTCTATGTCCAGTATGTGAACACAGTCACTGGCAGTTTCTGCTGCGTCATGCGACACCAGCACAGCTGTGACAACAGGGTTTATGGCAGCCAGTATTACACCGTGTGCCTCTATTTTACCACCCCCGGTACACAGCACTAACATCGGCACCTGTGCTCCATGCGAGGAGCTCCGACACCGCACTCTGGCACCTGAAATTAGAAGGGGAAAAGAAAAACACACATTAAAAGCTGCCCAACTTCCGATACAGTCACTTCACACTACTCGGTACAGCCACCGACTTTATTTACGATGATTACACTTCAATTTTACCTGCAGCACATATGATATTCTTCCTACGAGTAAAATTAAAGTCACAAAGCAAATTACACAGGTCCCAATGATTCTGGAGCTAGATGACAATCCACTGTAAAGTCCACTGTCACCACAAATCTAAAAATCCTCCAGTTGTACAAGAAAGGTAAATGTACATACCATATTCAACATGTATAATTCTCCGGCTTAAGGCACAAGCCGTTCAGAACGTTATTAAACAAGAAATGGAAACAGCAAAGCTAATAAAACTGACACAAAGACAATAGCTCGGCCAAAAACAGTGAAAATTCAAATGACTGGCCAAAAAAGACACGATTACTTCAACACGGTGGCAAGCAATGGACGCAGTAATAAACTGACAATTGCAGATGTGTTGATGCATTAGTTTTACTTTTGACACAGGGCATGCACTGTCAACAGTTAATCTCAAAATGACATTGAGCAACTAAAGTATTGCAATTCTGACGGTCGTAATGGGGTTCGTAGCAGATTTAAAATGTTGTTGAGGCTGCTAGGACTAATGTTAAGTTGTGTTCAGTATGACTGTAGGCATAACTAACAGGCCATAGTATCATGTAATGACAGCCACCTGTAAGTCTTTTGAAAAGATTGTTCGAGAACGGCCTGCGATAGAACACACACTCATTCACCGAGCAGAAACTTAACTGTCTGGCTCTCGTACAGCATTCTTCACACCCATTCGTAATGGGTCGACACGGAAAATAAATGTTACACTAACAACTTATCGTATTTCGTGTAAATCAATATGTCAAGAAATTAAGAATCAGAAACAGGGTCCCAAACATTCCTTGTGAGCTAAGCAAGTCTATTTTATGGTAACAGCATTGCAGGTCTACACTGATCTTGATTCTGCACAAACTTACCAAGCACTTTGGTACAGGCTGTTCCAAACTTAGATACATCTCTGTTCCCATCACATTTACTCCGTAATGCTGTTTGTTACCACTGACAGTAAGTTTCTGCTTAACGATGACGGTCGAAATCACAGTGCAAGACAATTTCCACGGAGGCTGTGCCTGTTTCTAATGTTCACAGTGCAGTTATGTACTGTGCAGAAAGACCTCAGACACACTCCCATCACACGTAAAGCAATTTGGAATCCCTACCGGTTCAGACGAACACCAGATACGTGCCTCGTCACTCTTCACACAAATTACCCAAACATCTAGAGTCAGGGACTGGAAAGTTCTGTTAGCTACACGGCAAGTAGCAGTGTTCACTGTAAACCTTCTCAACCAGTAACAACGTATTGTGGAAAGGACTGTTTACTAACACAGGCACATACTTACTTCAATGAATACCATTGTAATGAAGTAAATACTAAGCCGCCAACAGCACACGAATGGCTGCTATTTAACGGAAGTGAGCAGACAGCAGTAGCAGCTTTCTGTCCAGTTCACTCATTCATATTTAGTCGGCATACTGCGAACAGTGAGTGTTACCTGCCAGGATAGCCGAGAGCGCTAACTCGCTGCTTCCTCGGCTCGGGAAGGCGCGCCGGCCCCGGATCGAATCCGCCCGGCAGATTAACGACAACGGCCGGTGTGCAGGCCAGCCCGGATGTGGTTTTTAGGCGGGTTTCCACATCCTCCTAGGTGAATACCGGGCCGGTCCCCACGTCCCCCCTCAGTTACACGACTCGCAGACATTTGAAACACATTCACACTATTTCACGATTTACACTACACGCAGACAGCCGGGGTCCACTAATTCCATCCCGGGCGGTACGGGGTGGCGGCAGGGGGGGGGGGGGGCGGCGGCATCCGGCCACCCCTGAACCGTGCCAAATCCGTACTTAACCCTGCCGACCGGTAGAGAAAGAAAGAAGAAAGACTGCGAACAGTGAGTGTTATTAATGCAATACACACCCAAATTTCTATGATTTGCTTGTCTCATTACTGTATACAATGGGAATTGACAGACTTTGAATGTGGAGGGGTAGTCAGATCTAGAGAGCCTGTCTGTATAGGGAGAGAGTGGCCAACCGGACGATACGGCAGCCATTTTTCTGCCAAACTGTAAGCGGGACTTTTGAATGGCCAGTAGTGGAGTACACACTCACCGAATCAAAAGCACAAGACAAAGACAATATGGCAAAATCATTCGTTAAATGCCTTTCTTTACAGCTATAACATACTCATAGTAGCCAACTACGTACAGCACAAGAAAATTTGATACAGTGGCTGTAAAAATTATTCGTTACTTGCATTTATCTCCTTTAAAATTCGTTTACTAGACATATTGCAATGAAAGTAACGTAAATAAAAAAATATAGTGTAAAGCATTTGTTTTGTATTGGAACTGCATAACACTAACGATTTAACTTACCTGTATTACAGGAGATGAATGAAAGTCGTAAGCAGTTGTTTACTTTGACATGCAAAAAGTGTGAGTCGTATTAGTACTTCTTGTCACGTCTTCAAACTTTTTGCATGTCACAAGTGAACAACTGGAATACCTCTCTTAGATAACAAACAAAAAAGATTACAAAAATCAGGTAATGTTAAATGTAGGCTACTGTAATAACAACCAAACATAAAAAGGAAACTACCGTAGCCCCTCTACCCCACAGTAAGTAGGCCTATTAAAAATTGTCTTCAAGAGTACCTACAATTATTTATCACAAATAATGTTTCAGCAACCACGACTACTGTGGAAAACGTGCTTACAACTTGCCTGCATCAAAAGGTCAGGTAATAATACTGAATCCAAAATATAGCCTAGTGTTCTGATTCGGAACGAAATAAAGTTTGACGACATAAAGTCTAATGAGCACGGCACAACAATTACAGGAACTTTCCATTTCCAGCAAGGACTGTCAGATATTGGCTTCAGAAAAGCTTGTGATGCTACCAGTACGCACGCAAATGCTAATTACGTACTCACGAGTTCCTTTGCTGACAGCGTGACGTCGCCTGCAGCACTTCTGGTGGGCTCGTGACCGTATCAGTTGGACCCTAGACTGGTGGACTAGCCTGGTCAGACGGGTCCAGCTTTCTGTTGGTAAAAGCTGATTGTACGGTTCGAATGTGGCACACACCCCACAAAGCCGTGGACCCGAGCAACCCGGTTGTGGCTGCATAGTTGTGTGGGCTGTATTTTCATAAGATGGAAACCGATCATTAAAAATACTTACGTTTGGCTACTTAGATCATTGCAGCCATTTGTGGACTTCAGAGTTGCCGCAAGTGAAATTCCCTGATATTTCCGCGACTTCCACACAAGTTTTAGCATTTACCCCTGACAAATTCTGAGATCTCAATGGTAAGTAAAGACCTAAGTTGACAAAAAGTTTAAGGACTTCTGTATTTCTCCTGCAAAAATCTTAAGTACTAACATCAAAATCTTTTGTAATGAACTACTTTTAGATGCAGAAAGCAAGCCAAATGGTATGTGTTTCATTAAGACCACTTATTTTATTTCAATAACATGAAATACATTTGGTGAGAAAAATAGGCATTTCCTTGGAATTGCAAGATAGATTTAAAATACCTTCACTGATTTCAGAAAGAACCTCACGTGTCTAAAGAAGTGTATAACATGGGGAAGAGTTGTGTAAACCAACAATTGTCAGTTATTACACACTGTTATGTCTATTATTTTACAGGGATCGTGCGATTTTTTCGAGAAATAAATGAGTAAATAGCATACAAACTTCCAGTCACTGCCACATTTTCTTTTTCTTACCATCCATATTTTCTAATATTTAAACTACTTTTGAGGTGCCAAAATGTACTATAATAAATAGAATATCTACGAAACACTGCACTGTACAATGCACTCGGGGTGAGAGAGAGCCTCAATTCCCGAACTCCATCGCCCGCGGCCTCCGGCCTGCCGAGGAGCACCGCAGTTCTACGTCCACGGATGAACCACGAAAATCCACCACATTGTGCCACACACGAACAGACCCAGCCTGTGCGTAGCTCGGTGAGACCAGATCCGACAGGCAGGGCTCACACATTACGGGGAAACGGTGGGCTTCAGAGCGGCAGCCCCGATCCGTTAGAGATACCCGCCGAAACGGCCTGCAGTTTTGGTCCGTCGTCAAAGTCCACTCGTGTGGCCAACTATTCACACGTCACAGACACCGTGTCGAAGTGAGACTGCAGTGAACAACCCGTGCAGCAGAACTTGCACAAATACTCAGAATCAGTACTAATGAGGATAGGGAGAACTCACCGTACAGACGATTGCTGAGCTGCAGAGAGGCCAGTAGAAAAGACAACCGCACTCTCTCAACTAAATTTCTGACCATATACTTTGTCAGAAACGAGAGCGTGCACACATCCAGGCAACTCGTGCACGCACGACCGCCGTCTCTGGCCGCCGCGTCGACAATCTCTGAGAATCGGATCCAAACGAAGCACTCCTCATGCTTCCCTGCCTCTTGTCAGCAGCTGCTAGGCTAGTGGCAAGAAGGGGTGCAAGCACTGACTGCAAGCCGAGGGGAGTGGTAAGAAGGGGAGAAGCCGTAAGAACTAGGGAGAAGGGAAGTGGCACCCAGCCAGTGACAATGCTTGATATCTCCGTAAACAAATCATTTCATCTACTGAGACAAAAACTAAATTTTCCACTGTTTTTTTTTTCAGATTTAACTCATTTTGCTGACATTTGAAATTCTCTGATTTCCAGAACTTGTGGTAACCCTGTTGACAGTCCCAAACAATGGTGGAATTTTTATGGATGACAATGCATCACGTCATCAGGCTACAATTGTTATGGACAATCCGAGGAAATAATTTGACCATTCAAACTGTCCAGTATGAATCCCATCAGAGATTTATGGAATCTAATCGAGAGGTCAGTTCGTGCACAATCCAGCAACAAAAACACTTTCACAATAATGGACAGCAATAGAGGCAGCACGGTTCAATATTTCCACAGGGGACTTTGAACAACTCGTCGAGACAACACCACTTCGAGTTGCTGCAACTGTGCTCGGCAAAAGGTCCGACACGATATTAGGAGGTCTCCCACGACCGGCCTCCGTATATGCTTTCACTATTGTTACATCTCCCAAAGTTTTCCATCTTGGTAAATTATATGAACCACACATGCATGAATTCCATTTATAACACAATTTACATTACAAATAAACTGCACAATAGAAGTAAATTGTATTACATATTAGACAAGTCCCTGTAGAATATTTTGATTCCTGTCAAACACACACAGCTCAACAACAAACTATACAACATACTTGAGATGTCTACAAAGCTCTACGCCTAACTGGTACTGGAGAGGAGAATACTGTATCTCACCTCACACAAACTAGTCGGTAGTAAAACTTAACATCCGGTCTGTCAATCTTGAATAACAACTCAGAATGGAATGAAATTTTAACAGTTACAGGTAAATTACTTTTATCAGATTAGACTGATACATCCCACATATTATAAAAGGAGCACAACTAACATGTTTAAGAGAGCCATATTCTCAACCAGCAAGCACATAAATTGTTCTAACAAAGTGAACATAAAGTCAATAAAATGTCCACTTGTATCTTTGACCCAGTAAAACCTCTCAGTACTCGTGTAACTGAAGTGATGCGATGTACTACAGTAGACTGTGACAAATTGTATTTGTATAGACCAGTAGCCAACAGGGAGATGTGAAGAAACATTGCCTGCAGAAAGTGGGAATGACTTCCACAAACAGCCAGTAGCCCGCACCAGGGACTACCTGGTTTGTGTTTACGGTACACAGTGGATAACTGAATAACATAGGGGGTACTGAATTTAATTCACAAAAGGAAAAACACATAGAAATAGAGCACATGAAAGGGAAAAAAGACAGAAAATGCAAAACAACTAAGAAGGAATGGCTAGAGGACAGATGCAATTGTGTAGAAACATGCTTGTCTAGGGAAATGAAAAATTACACCTACAGAAATCTTAAAGACCCCAAAATTGTGAAAAGAGAAGCATCTGTATAAATATTAAGAGCTCAGACGGCAAACCATTACCGGTCAAAGAGGGGAAGACTGGTCAGTGCAGGGCATATATATACACAGTTTATGTCAGGAGACAAAACTACAGGATAATACTGTTAACCCAAAAGAGGAAGTAGGTGAGCATGAAGGAGGAACCTTGATACTTCAAGAATTTCACAGAGTACTGGAAGACATAAGCTGAAGTAAGTGCACTGGAGTAGATCATGTCCCCTCTGAATTATTGGCAGCCTTAGGAAAACCAGTGAGAGATAGCAAACTGCAACAAAAATGGTTCAAATGGCTCTCAGCACTATGGGACTTAACGTCTGAGGTCATCAGTCCCCTAGACTTAGAACTACTTAAAGCTAACTAACCTAAGGACATCGTAAACATCCGTGCCCGAGGCAGAATTCGAACCTGCGACCATAGCAGTCGCACAGTTACAGACTGAAGTGCCTAGAACCACTTGGCCACAGAGGCCAGTAGCAAGCTGGAACAATTCCATCTGTTATGACTTCAGCTCCTGAGAATATCTGGATTTTCCCCCCTTTGTGAATTTCTCAAATTTTGTACTTTCTCTAAATAGTATACATGTGGAAGGTGTTCGGATTCTCCAAAACATCAAATCATTTACCTCCTAGATTGATTGTTCAAGATAATATTTTCAATGTGCTTATTCTAATACTGGTCATAGCTTTACTGAGACCTCAGTTAAACACAGACGAAAATTCTAATACATAACATAAGAAAAACAAACTAATGTATTCCTGGGTACAGTGATAACATTAGGTTTAAGGACTAGCAGTTCAACTTCTAAGTAGGCCTAACGTTTTCCATATTCTGTTAGACTCATTAATTTACAAGATATTCAATCTCAGAAATAGCTGCATCTTCACTTGCAGACATTGCCTCGGGGCTTATAAAACTCCAACCTCTGTCTTCATTTCTTTAGGCCAGAATTTTATGCACTAGTTCACATACTTCATTAATTGATACATTAAGATCCCTAAATTGCCATATTTTTCATAATTTAAACTGCTGTCAGTTGTTATAGCCCATTGTTTTCTTCAATCCAAAGATTGGTTTGATGCAGCTCTCCATGCTACTCTATCCTGTGCAAGCCTCTCCATCTCTGAGTAATTACTACAACCTACATTATTCTCAATCTGCTTAATGTATTTGTCACTGTCTCCCTCCACAATTTTTACCCTCCATGCTTCCCTTCAGTAGTAAATTGGTGATCCCTTGATGCCTCAGAATGTTCATACCAACTTATCCCTTCTTCTAGTCAATTTGTGCCACAAATTCCTCTTCTCCCCAATTCTATTCAGTACCTCCTCATTAGTTATGTGATCTACCCATCTAATCTTCAACATTCTTCTGTAGCATAACATTTCGAAAGCTTCTTTCTCTTCTTGTCTATACTGTTTATCGTCCATGTTTCACATCCATACATGGCTACACTCCATACAAATACTTTCAGAGAGCACTTCCTGACAAATCTAAACTCGTTAACAAATTTTGATTTTTTTGTCCTCAAATGGGCAGAAATGGAGCACTAAGCAACAAAAATAACTGCTACTAGTTCCTCTGCTATCAGCAGATTTTCATAATCATTAGATATTTAATGTAATTGTGTCAAACAACAATATGCGTATACACATAGTAGTATGTATAAAAAAAATTATGCATCAGTAGGCAACAGGAACAACATTGCAACTTTCACGCATTCACCCCATAACACTGTTTACAGTGCCTGGGTTGTTGACAGTAAAGCCGGATTCACATGCAACACAAGTATTGAGACAGCTAGTGGCATACTGCAGTTGCAAGTGGAAACTCCCACTTTCTGTGGTGTAACTTTTCTTGTGCCACAAAAGTTCAACTGGGTTGTATATTGTTACCCCAACTTCCTTCTACCACTGCTCCCTGGTGGCTGTACTTCGAAACACAAGCTTTGTCACAGTTTGCATGGAGCAATTATGAAGTACTTCATTTGACTTCAATGTGTTCCCATTTTATTACTGAAAAAAAAAAAAAGTTAGAGAACAGTGGCCAGTAGGTTCTGGAACAAGAACAGTAGGACAGAACTGTGTGTGTGGGCACGTGCATAGAGGGGAGGCATCTGCAATATTTGCAAACCAATAACGTAGGCCTATCCCACAATCTTCAAAGATGCTGGGTGGATAAATAAAGTTAATTTGTAGCCAAAAAAGTGAGTCATATAAACTGAGACCAGCCACTGGATAAGTTGTGGATTATTTGTGTGAAATAGCTGCTGTTAAACTAAAGATTAATTATTTTAAATGCTCACATCAACAAATGAAATGAGATCCTAAACTCTTGGAAGAGTGCCAACGTCTGCAGATGATATTTACATACCAGCTGTTCATTATGTTGCCACAGCAGACAGAATTCTAATTTTCGAGCATTATTCCTTTTATAAAAAATGTGTTTGGGGCTCCTGACTTATTTCTGGATCTAACATTTGGGTTTGTGTTCCATGTATTTACCATAAATTGTCACAACTATAATGTCATAACATGCACTGTAAGTTTAATATCGATCCATATGATTTCAGTTTGCAACAGTAATATTTTGAATCAAGTTTACACATTCAAAGCATCAATGCGAGAAGTACACTAAGAAGGATCACAAATTTCTTGCAAAAATAATAAAATACAATTATTTGTATCCACCAGAACTAGACAATAAGTTACTTCAGGACAATTTCAAAATTTATAAAAAAAATTGGTAAGAATCTGCGAAGCCAAGAATATGCACAACTGGCAATTTAAATTTATTTCTGGAGAAGAATACTAAGGCATGTGATAAATCACTGCCAATCTATAAATAACCAACAAACACCATTCTGTACATATAATACAAAGACAAACCTAGAAATAGCATGAAGCCTAGAGAAGGTGCCAGATAGGTGTGGAAATGTCTTGTCATAGAAAAACATTGTTTTTCACAGAAAGCAGATCAGTAAAAGAATCATTTATTCTGCTAAAGCTGTCAACAAATTTGAAGAAAAAATATATTTTTGCACTGCTGATCACATTCAACTGTTTACTCATCCTCAAAGGACACTAACATGTGTTCATATGTTTAGTATTACACGGTCTTACAAAGCACCATAAAAAAAAAAATCAAATCACAAAATACTGAAAGCATCAATTTTATAAACCACACTAAAAAACCATTCAGCCTGACGTGGACATTCTGATTTCTAGATTCACACTGAAGAACAGTTCATTTTACCTGATTAATAAAAACTGAATATCTTTAGCTAACAGACAAAATTAACTTTAATGTTCTGCAAGATGGTTAATGTTTGATTTGCAAATAAGGTGGAAATAGAACGAAACCAGAAAACAAACTAGTAGTCAAGCACAATTACCCCAGTCACAGAAGACCATTGTTTTCATATGAAGTGAAGCTCTACAGAAAATAAAAACAGAAAACAGCAACATCACAAAATCAAGATAGGCCCGAGCTCACTTGCTCACTCAACTCAGCAGACAAACTGCATTTCTACATCTGTTAACTTTTAACTAGGCACGTACATACAAACGAGAATTGCACTGTACAGAATGTATGCGCCACAGCCCGTCTTTCTCTTAGGCCTCGATGTATGTAAATTACATTACTGGCCAGTAGCAGCCTTACGTCTTTTCAGATGTACGATATTGGTGAAGTGCTTGTTACATTTAAACATTTGTTTGGTGTTAGCTGACACAGGACATGGGATGTTAGGATAGACTAGCACAGAGTCTATGGATCTGAAGACATACATCTCGCTCCAGCAGTTAATGCAGCACATTTTACATCATCACAGACTGCCATAGCTATGGGATAACACTTACTGAACTGACACACATCACATATTCGCCTATAATTCTCGAATCGAGAACTTCGCAACATATCTGCTACACTTTGGCACAATCACCATAAATCCAACCCCCGTTCCCTATCTCAAATAGCACAATTTACTACAATCACCAAAAATTTAAATCGTCTAAAAAGCAGATGTAACAGTGGACAAGGAATGTTATACCATATCCTGCACTACAGCGCATTTAAAATTAGTTGCAGCTTGACGTTTGGCTGACCAGAGGGGGACACGACGCCGTTTTCCAGGTAACACCAATGGCGAGGCGGCTTTCCCTGCCGTGCCGGCAGCAGTCTGGCTGGTAAAGTGCCCCAGTTGCCAAAGCACAAGTAAAAAGTATTGAATGGCATCACACAGTAGATTCAGCAGTGTCAGCTCTTATTAAGTCTTATTTTATGGCACTGAAATGTTGTGTAGTCCTGTATTCTGAAGAAGTGTTTTGTATTTAAATTATAATAAATAGACACCCTAGCTGCAAAGAGGCGTTGATATATTTCATTGGGGACATGTTCAAAAATGTGTGCCCCGACCGGGACTCGAACCCGGGATCTCCCGCTTACATGGCAGACCCAGTAGTGTGGACATGTTGTGAATGTGGGTGTCCTGAGGAGCGTGCAAGGGATAAGTCCCTGCAGGTGCACTATCCTCTGTGCCCTCAGTGGCTCAGGTGGATAGAGCGTCCGCCATGTAAGCAGAAGATACCGGGTTCGAGTCCCGGTCGGGGCACACATTTTTCAACATGTCCCCAATGAAGTATGTGAACGCCTCTTTGCAGCTAGGGTGTCCATTTAATCATCATTTCATTCTAGCAAAGCTGCAAGGTCATCAACGGTAACTGTTCTTTCGGGAACAGATACTAGCATCATATATATGTTTTGTATTCGTGTTTTATTAACAGCAGCAGTGCAACACATCTGAATAAGAGATTCGCAACAAAAGTGTCGTCCAGGGTCACTGTTCCCGGCTAGGAAACATTGTGCTGTAAAACATTCCTCAGAATTTGAAAATAGTAATGGGCAGAATGCCATACCACACTGTTGTGTTGCATCCCCAGTGTCAAACTGGCTAAACGTGAAGGGCGTAGTTTAATCATGCACCCTCCATATCGTGCCCATTTAAATCCGACAGAGTATATGGGCCTAGGTGAAAAGTACACTGGCAAAAAGCAACAGGAAGTGTACGCTCACTGAGATTGAAATGCTGACAAAAGAAGCCACTGCAAATGTTACACAACAGGACTGGTCTTGAGATGTCAGCCATACCAAGGAGGTAGTTGAGGGAACACTGATTCATGAAGGACTGTGGCAAGCTTCGAGGAATATGTAACTTCTCTTGTTGCCCTGTTAAAATCTGCTTCTTTTGTCAAAACATACCAGAGTGTAGAAATATTCATGTCACTAACTTTCAAATGCATTTGAAATTGTTACAGAATCCTGAGGCAGTGGATTATTAAATTAACAACTGAGTGCGCGTCAGGTCAATAGTTAATGAAACAGCCCATCCTCAGTATAAAAATAAACAGTAACCTCTTCAGCTATACAGTTGCAAAAACCACAGCAGTTCTCGTTTCACCAGCTATTGGGGGCCCTAAGTAATTACATTAAATCACTGAAAAATCTGTAGTCACTTTAATATCGTGGTAGATATGGATGTTTTGCATATTAATCATATGGCAAAACACTCATCTTTGCGTGCTGTCATTTGCCAAAATCTTGTTTCGATATCTCAAACTATTTATGAGATACGAGGAATTTGTGAATATTTCATTCTACTTTTTTCCACCGACACCCGAGTTCGTGACTGAGTACTTTACATACATTGCATTTCCAGACAGCTTTCCTTCAAAATATAAGAAATAATTCAACATATTGTCAACATTTAATACATAGCAACACGCAACCTAACACACACAAAAAACAATTTCATTGTGGCACCTATTTTTCGCTGCAAACTAAGGATTTCTCTCTGGAGTTTACCTACTATGGATATAGCACAATAATTATGCCACCAACAAAATGATAGGGGGTTCACCATGAAGCCGACAAATTAAACTACAAGATATGCGAGAATCAGTTTTTTGTTACAGAATAGTTTCTTTAAAGTAATTTTAGAAAAATCGCAGACCCATCGGTTTGCTGTTCACACAGTCAAGCGAGTGTGCCAGGTTCCACACTGAGAAGGCCTGACAATATACTGTCGTCACCTGTTGATGCGCCCCGCACATGCTGGCAAATGCGGCTCCCTCCACTCACTCTGTACTGAACTGTCAAAAGCTGCAACTCATTTTAAACGCACTATAACTCTTCCCCAGATAACAACAAACTGACTGCAGACAATCACTTAACAGCCTCACACCAGCAACACAATGCTAGCAGCTGGTATCACCTGCAATCTGTCAATGTCTCAGCTCCAACAAATGAGCCATTTACCAACCAATTTCAATACGTATTTCTACCAACACCATTACATCGAGGTCTACAGTGAACAGCTACATTGACCAATAGGGGCAATGGCAGTTGATCTATGGATATCAAACAATGACAAAAGGGTGAAATTTACTAATCTTATTCTGAGACACAGATCCTGCTAACTAAATATCGGCTATATTAGGGAACACATTTTTGATTAATTCCAAATGTTTTACATATATGTGTCCTCAATTCTTGTTACATTACAATTCCTGCTTAACTTCAAGTAGGACCTACTTACATTTGCACTTTCCAATCTGTTACCTCATATGTTACTGTATCAATAGCAGAACATAGCAGGGACATTTGGTTCCCACAAGAGTTGTGAATCGTAGTAGAGTGAGATTATATCAGGCGAAAAGGGATTCGAGTAGACTGTAGCCTACCTGTAGAATATGTACCATTTTTATACTACCTGAATAACTACGAATTTCAACAAAGTTCTCACTACAAGTAACATACTGAAACAAAACCTAGCACATATGGGTGATTTGTCAAACTGCTTCTGAATTACGAGAGAATACAGATCCATCGTTGCAAACTGTATCCAATCATACAATGCCATCATGTGTCAGCTGCTTCAATACAGTATGCAAATAATGATGCAGAGCTTTCAGCATGTGAGCTACAGTGTGACACTGCCGCCTCCTGCCGCCGCCGCCCCCCACCCACGCCACACACACACACACACACACACACACACACACACACACAAATCCAGCAACACCGCACCCAGAAATATTCGTGGTAGTAATACTACCAGTAGTAACAGACTAATCTGTAGTCTAGCCAAATGTTTTTCTTCGTGCCATATTTAACACATTTTTCATTACAAAAGAGTAAATTGTAAATTCAGAAAACCCATATTAAACACTGGATACGGCCTGACGAATATTTTTACGCATAACACGTACACACACTGCACAAACTACAAAAATTCAAGGGAGCCCATTACATAACATTTACTATTATTGTCTGTTTTATGAAACCAAAACTATTTATAAAAGCAATGCCTTACTGCAAACGCATTAAAGCTAACTTCATTCTGTACATGAATAAATGAATTCTTAATCTTTACGAAAATCCGCCTAGTTCACATATTCAACCTCATCTCCGCTTAAGCGAATTTGAAGACCACAAACTGTTCGAAACCACTTGGCTGTAAAATTAATGCTGCCGATTACAAGTTTGCAAGGAAGGCCAACAAAATAACTATTGTTACCTACAAAAAATTTGCATCAATATTACCTTTTCCGTATCCTACTATTAGGACGCACAACTTCCTTGAGCTGACATACATCACATCATCTATAGTAACTACTACGAACTACAAAGCGCAAACACACTGTCTCACTTGCAGCGGACGAATCTATAATGTATTTCATGCAGAATACTAAAGTAAGTTCTCGCATCAGAGAAAAATCCTTCGTAGTTCGACTACAAAAATTAGGATTTAACAGTTTCAATGGCTGACGAACTCAACCACCAGACAAATGAACGGCAAACAGTAGCTTCTTTTCGGCTACTCAAACCGAGTACCAGAAAACAAATGAACACCGATGACTACGAAATGACAGCAGTGCCCTGCAGCACCGCGAATTGCTAGCAACTTTTCCCGGTATGGTCGAACTTATAGGTACATCTTTGGTTCTTTGTTGCGGCAAATATAAAGGCCCGTCCACACGTTACGATCTGTCTGCGCAAATGTCTGCGCACATCACATCTGCGCAGACAGATTGTTGCGTGTGGACAGAAGATTTGCACCAACCTGAGGTGTGTGCAAACCTGGAAGTTGGAGTTGGAGGTTTGAGCGAAACCTCTCAAATCTGTGGGTTCAAACCACATCTGCGCAGACAAGTTGGAGCGTGTGGACAGGAGATCGCCGCAAATCTGGCGCGAAACAGCTGTTTGCTCAGTCTAGTGTTTGTGTGCACAGGGCATTAAATTGGCTGATACTCGTCAGTGTTCTCGAGAGTTTGTAAGCGAATTCATTGAAATATGTAGAAACCACCCATGTTTGTGGAAGATTAAAAGTAAAGAATATAGTGACTGAGACAAAAAGAAGCAGCATACAAAGCTCTAATTGAGTTATCCAAAGTTCAGAAATCTAGATCTGGTGTAGGAGTAGATCAAGTACACCAGCCAACGTTATGGTATTTTGATCTGCTTGACTTTCTTAGTGATCAAGAACCGCCAAGACCAAGCAGGAGTACAATTGAAGATGATATTGGAGTGTCAACGCTACCGCCAGCCATTCATGAGGAGAAATTGCCCTTCTCATACAAATATTTTTTCTCATAATATGAAGGGTTACAAGCTTTAAGAGATGATTATAAGTTTCGACATCCATCTGCAAATAATTTCGCCAGTCGTTAGGTTAGTCCTGCAACTCTCTCAGTAAATTTACGTGAGAAAACTGCTTTCGCTTTAGCAGCCACTGTCTAGTCCATTTTGCCCGCTGTCTCTGTTTCCTGCGGTTGGTCTGAATGTTTTTTGCAACACAAGTTGCGAACACAGACCACAACAGAACTTCCTCCATTTCTATATTTGAAAATAACTGAATTAAGTGTTTGACGTTTACGGGGAGCGTAGTCGCTTGCCACTGATATTTCTTTTCTACACCGACAGATGGCGGGCGAGTAGTAGATTGGGGTTTGTGTCGTGTGAACACACCACATTTGCAGCGATCTTTTGCATGTACAGACATCTGCACCGATGTCTGCGCAGACAGATCGTTGCGTGTGGACCGGGCTTAAGGGCAGACACACTCCGACAGCTGTAATATATATATATATATATATATATATATATTTTTTTTAATTATGAATTTGGCCAGCTATGGACCGCATACAACTTAAGACTTATGGTGTTTCTTTTTCTTCCGTTCTTCCCAGTACTTCTTCATTTTCTCGCCAACTGCTCGTCTCTGCTCATCTGTCCACACTCTCTTGGGTCGAGGGTTTGGCGCATCTTCTTCATAGTTTGCGTTTTCTATAAGTAGCCTAAAGTTATTCCTGTCACGTATTATTTCTTCTGTAACACCTATTTTGTTGGCGTCTTTCTTTACTGCTTCTATATATATATATATATATATATATATATATATATATATATATATATATATATATATATATATATACGGGAAATGTACAATCATAGAAAACAGAACTACACTTAACAGGCACATAACAGGTTATTAAATACTTTCAGTTACAATATAGCCTCGAAGATTTAGTTCCATTTTAGCTACTTCCACGTGTTACAGACATTTCACATTTTTTTCATAACTGATTTCAGTTGCTTATTAAAGAGTATTTTGACTGCTCCACCAGGTACACTCATCGTTGGTTTCACATTCATCTGTCTAGTGCAATAATTTCTTTATTAGGACCCATAGTACCGAGATATCCAATTTATAAATGGAAACGTATTTTTCTTGCTGCAATCTTTATTTGCCTATACTCCACTACAGTTTCGCCTTTTAAGGAATCTTCAGTGGATTTATTCTGGAACTACACAGTTTTGCTTTTATACACGATACTGGTTGATCAGAAAATAGTATGCAACACAATTTTTACATTAATGAATTACTGCTTACAGTTGTACGTATTTCCAGCCGATATCTACTCTCCTGTCATCTGGTCACACTCAGTGAAGTGATTGTTCCCCTAACGTATAACGAGGGCAGAGAAAATCCAGATTTTTGGCTGGAAAACAAATTTGTTGGTGTGTGTATAATCCACAACAAATATATACTTATTTGTCTTAGAAGTTAGAAAGTCTTTTTCTTGCGGTATCTACGTATATTTATGTTTAGACGCGTTTTACATGAATACATATTTTTGTGTCATATTTGCCACTGTAGAGTCTTGTACCATGGGAAGCAAGGAGAGGATGTTGCTTGGTAGCTGGTATCCTCTTTCTATAACACAACTGCACACATATTTTAACAAGGTTCTTTATTCATAAGAAGAAGGAGCTACTTATCTTTAACCAAGTTGTTGTGTTACAAGCTCTTCTGTAATAATCCACATCAGCCTCACTGCTGGTGAAGTAGAAGTCCCACTATAAATGGTAATGTAAAACGGCAGATGCGAACCAGGATAGTGACTGAGCTAGTAACTGAGCTGACTTGGTTGACCGTCTGTGACTGACTGGGCGCGGCGGCGATCTAAATACTGACGGTCGAGAGGACTTTGGCGGCACATTGCTTGCGAGTCCGTTTTTCCCCTCTCTTCTGATAAGTGCGCTTGATTCATCGCCTATTATCGGTCCTCTTGCACTCTCTTTGCCGATTGGTGTGCTGGCGACAGCTTATGCCGGCAACACATAGTGTGTATGTTGTCAGAATTCGGTGCTGGAACAAGACTGCGGCCCCCTCAGTGACAAGGTCTTTTTAATGATAAGTGAGATGATAGATAATTCATCACTGTAGCAGGATATGACAACAACTTCTGACCAAATAAAACACATATATCACAGTAAAATGTGCCCAAACAGTCGCATCAATACATGCACTATGTGATCAAAAGTATCCGGACACCTGGCGCCCTCCATCGGCAATGCTGGAATTCAGTATGGTGTTGGCCCACTCTTAGCCTTGATGAGAGGTTCTACTGTCGCAGTCATACGTTCAGTCGGGTGCTGTAAGGTCTCTTGGGGAACGGCAGCGTATTCTTCATGGACTGCTCCACTGAGGAG
The DNA here is from genome assembly GCF_023898315.1 of Schistocerca nitens. NCBI lineage: Eukaryota > Metazoa > Arthropoda > Insecta > Orthoptera > Acrididae > Schistocerca > Schistocerca nitens. Next base: position 2,720,305 of record NW_026045998.1, on the reverse strand, counting down.
AGGTATAGATGTTGGTGGATGAGGTCTGGCACAGAGCCGGCATTCCAACACATCCCAAAAGTGTCTATAGGATTCACGTCAGGATTCTATGTGGGCCAGTCCATTACAGGGCTGTTACTGTCATGTAAGCACTCCGTCACAGGTCGTGCTTATGAACAGTTGCTTTATTGTGTTGAAAGATGCAATTGCCATCCCAGAATTGATCTTCAACAGTGGGAAGCAAGAAGGTGCTTAAAGCATCAGTATAGGCCTGTGCTGTGATAGTGCCACGCAAAATAACAAGGAGTGCAAGCCCCCTCTTTGAAAAACATGACCACACCACTACACTACCGCCTCCAAAATTTACTGTTGGCACTACACACGCTGGCAGATGATGTTCACTGGGCATTCGCCATACCCACACCCTGCCATCGGATCGCCCCATTGTGTACCGTGTGCAGGATCCTCGCATCGTCACTGAGAAAGAGAGGTTCGTTCGCATTTTTTGTGGCGATAGACACGCTGAGGTTGTTGTTCCTTCAGTTTCCTGAGGGTAGCGCAATATATTTCGTAGTTCGTTGTAGTGCCACGAGGGAGGATATCGAACAGAATGTAATGCCTTCAGTTTCCTAGAAGGCTGTCACCATAACTTTACTGGCTGTGGGTGCTGCTCTGAACTTTTTCTCTGGAGGACAGGTCGTGTGGCACCACTGTGTGGATTGCCGTTTCGTGTCCGGTCGAAAGTGGTGAACTCGTGTTTCACTGCCTGTGATGACGGTACACAAAAAAAGTCACATTCAGACCTGTAACGTACGAGCAGTTCCTTACAGGAGGTCCTCTGTAGTCCCGTACAAAGGGTCCTTCTTTGCTCTTTACAGTCTTCTGTTAGACGGCTAGTAACCCACCGGGCACACTCCTCAGAGGACCCTGACTGGTGGGTGAGTGTGTCGGCACTACCAGTGAAGACGTGCAGTTGCGCACCGAGGTGTTCGATAGTGATCTGTCTATCTCCTCGAATGAACGTCCGCACGTTCAGACACTGCAGGAGTCACTGATGTGTGTGTGTGGCTGGCTCGGAGCACGCCTCCATTACGGACGCCATTTTGAAGGCTGTGTTTAGTGCCACCACCTATCAGATCTTTGTGCAACTACTGGGACTGAAGTGGGAATATTCCACAGTTTCCCATAAGAGTCGGCACTTTTTCAACTCAAATTTGCCGAGAAAAAAATGTGTTGCGTTACTTACTAAATACCCCTTGGATAAAATACAGGTGTGCCTAATGGATTAATACAAGATACTAAAGTAGTTACAAAAATACACCGCTTCTCCACAGTATCAGTAATATATATTAAAACATTTTTAGGCCATGAAAATTAGTTATCCTAAAGATTCTACTTTACAAATATTTTTTTCAAATATAATTTTTCATGAAATAATCAGAATAATATTGTTATGTTTCAAAAATATGTTTAGCTTTTTCATAAAGATATCTATAGTTCGTAAGAACTAAGTGTACACTGTCATTAAATGATGATGTATTTATTTTGTAACAACTAAGTACTCACTGTCATTTACTCGTGGCATATTTCGAAATTATTAAATTTTCCTAACTATGTAAGCATCTTTTTGTTTATATTGTGTTTCAGAAGTTTGTAATCATAAAAATGTAAGTTCATTTAGATTTATCTGTACTCCTAAAAGCAGAAACTGCTTTATTTATGTTTTATGACTAAGAAGTTTGTTGACACTTTTGGAATGAACATGGTTTAACTTTTGAGTTTTGTGTCAAAAACAACACTTCAGTAGACACTTCTTGTGAGCTTTTTCTAATACTGCTAATAAACTGCGCATTTTGTGTTAGTTTCCCCATATGCACCTTCATAGAAAACACTCTTCAATTCTAGAAGATGAACAATTTAAATTTTTATTGTTGTAATAAATCAGCATGTGCAATACACCTTGTGCAATGGTAGTGTGAAGGATTTTCACTTTGTTATTTAAGAGTCAAAGAAAATACAATAAACCTGAATCGTGGACAGCACGTATACAATCATTTGTTACATTGTTATTCATCAAACTTTTATTTAACGTTGGCACTGCCCAAGCAGGACAGGTGTGTACTGAAATAGCAGTGACAAATGCTAGAAGAGTACAATATTAAAATACCAAACTCCAAGAATGATATTTACGTAATACTGGAAAGACCGACATTACAAGTACCATCAAACAGTGCCAGTTCAGTGTCCAACGGACATGTGACAAAGCAATCTGGGATCTTTTTATTTCCTCCCTTGTTTTCCCATCTGCCTCCTTAAATTCACTTTTGACTAATTACTATCGATATATATATCAGAATAATCTTCGTTGATCCATTATGGATCGTGGGACAACAGCTGGCATGAACTTCTTGGTAAAATAATTTACCAACAGCAGTGTGTATTGTAGAAACTTATTTTATTTTATGAACTTCTATGTGCTACCAGTTTTGGCATTATATTGATGCCATCTTCAGGCCCCACTCGTGATAGTCGTAAAATCGCTATACACGGAAGGAGCCATGTAACTGGATCTGTGAATCAATTTGTCCTGCAACACCTCTTGATGGCCATGCAACACAGTGTGGCATGGCCACCAAGAGCTGTTGCAGGACAAATTGATTCACAGATCCAGTTACATGGCTCCTTCCGTGTATAGCAATTTTACGACTATGACGAGTGGGGCCTGAAGATGGCATCAATATAATGCCAAAACTGGTAGCACATAAAAGTTCATAAAATAAATTTCTACAATACGTACAGCTGTTGGTAAATTATTGCATCGAGGAGTATATCAGAATAATCTGCATTTTCGGAAAAGAGAAAGGTTGGCCCTCGGTCTAAAGAAATATAGCACCAGATCTAATTTTGTGCTTAGTTTTGCATATGTTATCAATTCCCTAATTTATTTCGACCATTGAATATCTTTTGTTATAGGGGGAAATCAGTAATTGTTCCTTGACTTAGACTATGTTGTCGATTTATAAACAAATATAAATTCTATACTAATTATAAAACATTTGGAAGACAAACCACTAGCATTCCTAAAGTATTTATTTGGCTCCATTTGAAAACCTGCCATCAAAGCCAGCCCTTATTTATTTCCAAAATAATTACCAGGTTTGTCAAAAGTATTGTTTGTATAACTATATCTGTTAATTTCATTATTTAAACAATGAAGTAGGGCTAGTAGAAGAAACTGTTAAAAAGAAAGAATTTAGATATATTCAGTTAATTGAATGAGTTATGTTTGAATTGTAATTTCTGTAACCTAAACATCGAACAGTGTGTAGTTTCAGCTCCTATTATTGTGAGGATATATTAAGGCCCAATTTTTGGTCCAGAGACAGTAGGTCCACAGCCTCTTAGAATATTGGACAAAATGACTGAGTATTTTTAGGTGCTAATGTTAGAAATGGCATTTTTGTTTGTCTACCTAGGGGTATAGTGCTGCTGCCTCCATTACACAGAATGTCACTCGTGTGCAAATTATCACTTTCACTGTTTTACTGAACAAAACAATCTACAGAGATACTATGGTTCCACCGAGTTGTTAGTGTTTTTGATTACATTGCACAGCCTATACAGAGTTGTCGGTTAAAAATCTTATTTTAGCTCTAATAACTACAGAATTATGTATCAAATTTTATGTGTCTGTGGAAATACATATTTATAAAAAAATAGTTGTCACATGAACAAGAAAGAGTGACCTTTTTTCTCCCTAAGGTAAGTCTTTCCACTCCCGGGATTGGAATGACTCCTTACCCTCTCCCTTAAAACCCACATCCTTTCGTCTTTCCCTCTCCTTCCCTCTTTCCTGATAAAGCAACCTTGGGTTGCAACAGCTTCAAATTTGTGTTTGTGTGTTTTTTTATTGTCTCTATCAACATACCAACAAAATCTAGAGCTGCAGTAAAAACAATTATGACTGATGCCGACCACCTTTGTATCCTGTCACATATGTCAGAAGTAAGTTTGGTGGAGAGTGTTTGAAAAAATATTTCCTGTCACACTAATGGCATGTCACATTCGTGTTCCCACATCTCGTAGAGTCTCTCAGTGGAGCTGACGAGAATATTGAGAACTCCAGTCGACTGTTCCGAGTGTTCACATAAGCTAATAAATGCGGCTGTGCCTCGATGTAGAAAAGGAACGAGCGTGTGTGGACCGAAGTTCCAGCATTAAAAAGCTGCAGCAGCCAGTCACATAACTGACACTAAACAACAGTGTGTGAATGGCCGGTCGCTCTGTAAGGTTTCAGTGTGAGCTAGTACTGCCGACCCAAAGCCCGGAACAAATGACGCTGTGACTTCTCTTTGAAGTCACTCCCTACTCACCTAGTTTGTCGGTTAGAACTGGTACACATTCCACGGCATACGACCAGTAAGATTGTAATTGGTCTTCAAAGAATAAAATGTTGGAGCAAATTAATCATTTTAAACATAAGGTGCTACATCACATAGGAATACATCCACAATGTTAATGAAATATTAAATTAATTTCCATATGTGGAACAACTGTTAAAAAAATTTCAGAAGGAAGCTGGGAACCAGATGCAGTTGCAGATTTACAGAAAGAAAGCAGGAGATCCCGGGTTCGAGTCCCGGTCGGGGCACACATTTTCAGCTGTCCACATCGAGGTATATCAATGACACCTGTTGGCAGCTGAGGGTTTCAGTTAGTCATCATTTATCCCGGGGAAAAGCTGCACGGTCATCTGTAGTATCTGTTCTTTCGAGAACAGATACTGTCTTCATATATATAGTTTTGTGAACAGTCGGAATGACACAAAATTGGAAACTGCCAAAACACTGTAATTCATAACTTAATTGAAACTTCACCAGTGTTGAGCAATATTTTTCATTATTTAACAGAGGTGCTCATCAGATCCAACTACACCAATATTATTACGCTGACCACAGATCCTGCTGCCCCAAGAAAATCATTTGGGATACAATTGTCCTGGTTTTTAACTGAGAAACAATAAGAGTGCAATAATTTTTCTCACTTAAGCACTCGTGAAAACTAGTTTCCTACTAGTAGAACATTATAGAAATCTATATTTTCACAATATATAGGCCTACCACATTTAACTAGTCTTACGCCTGAAGATAGAGTAAGAGATGCTCAAAACAAGTGGGTTCTACCTACCCTCATCTCTAACTTACTGATCGTCCACTTTATGATCTTCAAAAAAAAGTAAAAGTAAACTCAAAGGAGATCACTTAAACCATTTGTGCTAATGGAACTGCAGCCATACGGAAGTTAATATTGAGTGATGCAGTGTGTGTTAGCAGTGCTTTTCGAATATCATTTAGCACGTCCGCACGCTCGACTCGACCGTCCGCAGTCAAACAATACGTTAAATTTTTGTAAGAAGTACATAAGGTAAACATAACCGTAGTACTGAAGTTACGTATAAACCCAAGTGTCCCGGATTTCTCTTAGAAAACTGATTATCCTAAATGTTACTGGAGATGGAAAATGCACCAACAGCACTGCAGCAGTACCGAGCCTCGGCTACAGAGGCGAGGCACGAGTGGCGGCGACACAGGCGCGACGTCCCGGGCAGTGCCGGTCCACCCGTGTGGCTGTCCAGGAATAAATAACCCAAATGGAGGAACACGTACACCGTGTGGGTAGACAGAGGTCCCAGCAAATGCTCAAAATTATAAATGCCCTGGGAGAAGTGTTGGGGAGTCATACCACCCCGAGTGCAGTAGAAGACAATTTGCCTAATACGTGAAACAAACTAGAGCAATCACCACCACCGATACGTCACCTGCCAGTGCCGCCCGAGCACCACGCGGCGGCCACAGCCGACCTGCGGCATCGGTGGCTCCCCGCAGTCCAAACGTCGGCACTTGTCGTACAGGAAAATACCCCGTGTGAAAGTCTAGTACGTATGGCTGCTCTGATCTCTACTTGATGTGAGACAATAGACTAATCTGCATTGTGGGGTAGATGTGATATTTTTTATATTCCAATTTTAACTTGCATGTTGGTTTTGGCACGTGTGCAGAGCAGCAAATAGTGACACCTTTCCATTAACTATAATTTACTTTTCAATTCCTAAAAATTTTGTCAGACCGTTTAAAGAAATTGTGAGACAAGTCTCGTCCAGTGTCCATGCTTCCACAATTTCGAATTTAAGCCAATAATAACTTGCAAAGAGTTTTATTCTACCTTTAAAACCATTACAATTACACATGCAGTTTTTGACGCAAGGAATAGCTGTACATTATTGAAATACTCGTAAATATAATAAAATGTCTGCTGCAGCTTTCCACAATCTTTTGATTTTAAAGCTTTTATTGCATTTCTGTCTCCAGTAATATTGATGTACTTGAGCCCCAATAGTACCTCTGTTAAATAATGAGAAATGCAGAGAAAGTTCTATTCGACAATGGTCAAGTTGCAGTTTAAGGTATGAATTACTGCACATTTCTGTAGTTATCAACTTTTGTTACTTTGCTCTTTTTGGCAATTGTGAACAAATCCAAACCTTTTTGCAGCAGTATATATTGTTTTAAAATTTTATGTAACAGTTATACTATCTTTTGTAAGTTAAATTTTTCATAATAGAACTGTTGTTGAATAACTTCTATTTGTGACCAATGTTGGCCAAGTGCTGAAACTACGTACTCATTCATTTTGCTGATCGACTACCTTTAAATGAATATTATGAGCAAAGTATCACTAACAGGTAAGAAACTGAAAATGTCTATTAGCCATGAATGGAAATCACTGAGACAGGATTGTCATTTCATGTCTGACGTGAAACCTGACACACATTAATGGTGTTCCACTTGTAAGTCACTGTCATCATACAAATGACTAGGATGGGAATTTAGTATTTTTTTTGTACTCATGTAAGTGTGCAAACTTGTTACTCTGATTATTAATAACTTTAGATGTTAAAGTTTCAGAAATAGTTTGATTTATTCCACAAGTCTACACAGAAGGTCCAGGTGAGAGATGAGGTAGGAGCTCTTCTGAACAAAGATTAGTCAACGAACGGAGAGACTCTGCAGTCTACAGGGTGGGCCTTAACACTGTAGCTAGAAGATCTTCCAGGAGAGGTGAGTAACAGTGCTGACTGTGTAGCGAGCCCATCTGCAGCATTCAGCATTCCTTCTAAGCCCATAATGTTTTAACTGAAACCTTTATTCATTAATAAAATAAGTAGTTGATACAATTTGTCTCTCACCAGCCACTTCAGGATTTACTAGACTCCATCCCCTTAACAATTCATTTCCATTCAATTAACACAACAGAAAGACTATTGCCCAGTTAATAACTCTTCATGACCTATCTCTATTGAGATGATGATGTTCTTGTTGTCTTCAGTCCTGAGACTGGTTTGATGCAGCTCTCAATGCTACTCTATCCTGTGCAAGCTTCTTCATCTCCCAGTACCTACTGCAACCTACATCCTTCTGAATCTGCTTAGTGTATTCATCTCTTGGTCTCCCTGTACGATTTTTACCCTCCACGCTGCCCTCCAATGCTAAATTGGTGATCCCTTGATGCCTCAAAACATGTCCTACCAACCGATCCCTTCTTCATGTCAAATTGTGCCACAAACTCCTCTTCTCCCCAATTCAATTCAATACCTCCTCATTAGTTATGTGATCTACCCATCTAATCTTCAGCATTCTTCTGTAGCACCACATTTCGAAAGCTTCTATTCTCTTCTTGTCCAAACTATTTATCGTCCATGTTTCACTTCCATGGCTACACTCCATACAAATACGTTCAGAAACGACTTCCTGACACTTAAATCTATACTCGATGTTAACAAATTTCTCTTCTTCAGAAACGCTTTCCTTGCCATTGCCAGTCTACATTTGATATACTCTCTTCTTCGACCATCATCAGTTATTTTGCTCCCCAAATAGCAAAACTCCTTTACTACTTTAAGTGTCTCATTTCCTAATCTAATTCCCTCAGCATCACCCGACTTAATTCTACTACATTCCATTATCCTCATTTTGCTTTTGTTGATGTTCATCTTATATCCTCCTTTCAAGACACTGTCCATTCCGTTCAGCTACTCTTCCAAGTCCTTTGCTGTCTCTGACAGAATTACAATGTCATCGGCAAACCTCAACGTTTTTATTTCTTTTCCATGTACTTTAATACATACACCAAATTTTTCTTTTGTTTCCTTTACTGCTTGCTCAATATACAGATTAAATAACATCGGGGACAGGCTACAACCCTGTCTCACTCCCTTCCCAACCGTTGCTTCCCTTTCATGCCCCTAGACTCTTATAACTGCCATCTGGTTTCTGTACAAATTGTAAATAGCCTTTCGCTCCCTGTATTTTACCCCTGCCACCTTCAGAATTTGAAAGAGAGTATTCCGGTCAACATTGTTAAAAGCTTTCTCTAAGTTCACTAATGCTAGAAATGTAGGTTTGCATTTCCTTAATCTATTTTCTAAGATAAGTCGTAGGGTCAGTATTGCCTCATGTGTTCCAACATTTCTGCGGAATCCAAACTGATCTTCGCCTAGGTCGGCTTATACCAGTTTTTCCATTCGTCTGTAAAGAATTCGTGTCAGTATTTTGCAGCCGTGACTTATTAAACTGATAGTTCGGTAATTTTCACATCTGTCAACACCTGCTTTCTTTGGGATTGGAATTATTATATTCTTCTTGAAGTCTGAGGGTATTTCGCCTGTCTCATACATCTTGCTCACCAGATGGTAGAGTTTTGTCATGACTGGCTCTCCCAAGGCCATCAGTAGTTCTAATGGAATGTTGTCTACTCCCAGGGCCTTGTTTCGACTCAGGTCTTTCAGTGCTCTGTCAAACTTCACGCAGTATCGTATCTCCTATTTCATCTTCATCTACATCCTCTTCCATTTCCATAATATTGTCCTCGAGTACATCGCCCTTTATAGATGCTCTATATACTCCTTCCACCTTTCTGCTTTCCCTTCTTTGCTTAGAACTGGGTTTCCATCTGAGCTTTTGATATTCATACAAGTGGCTCTATTTTCTCCAAAGGTCTCTTTAATTTTCCTGTAGGCAGTATCTATCTTACCCCTAGTGAGATAAGCCTCTACATCCTTACATTTGTCCTCTGGCCATCCCTGCTTAGCCATTTTGCACTTCCTGTCGATCTCATTTTTGAGACATTTGTATTCCCTTTTGCCTGCTTCATTTAGTGCGTTTTTATATTTTCTCCTTTCATCAATTAAATTCAATATTTCTTCTGTTACCCAAATATTTTTTACAAGCCCTCATCTTTTTACCTACTTGATCCTCTGCTGCCTTTACTATTTCATCCCTCAAAGCTGCCCATTCTTCTTCTACTGTATTTCTTTCTCCCATTCTTATCAATTGTTCTCTTATGCTCTCCCTGAAACTCTGTACAACCTCTGGTTCAGTCAGTTTATCCAGGTCCCATCTCCTTAAATTACCACCTTTTTGCAGTTTCTTCAGTTTTAATCTACAGTTCATAACCAATAGATTGTGGTGAGAGTCCACATCTGCCCCTGGAAATGTCTGACAATTTAAAACCTGGTTCCTAAATCTCTGTCTTACCATTATATAATCTATCTGATACCTTTTAGTATCTCCAGGATTCTTCGATGTATACAACCTTCTTGTATGATTCTTGAACCAAGTGTTAGCTATGATTAAATTATGCTCTGTGCAAAATTCTACAAGGCGGCTTCCTCTTTCATTCCTTCCCCCCAATCCATATTCACCTACTATGTTTCCTTCTCTCCCTTTTCCTACACTCGAATTCCAGTCACCCATGACTATTAAATTTTCGTCTCCTTTGACTACCTGAATAATTTTTTTTATCTCATCATACATTTCATCAATTTCTTCATCATGTGCAGAGCTAGTTGGCATATAAACTTGTACTACTGTAGTAGGTGTGGGCTTTGTGTCTATCTTGGCCACAATAATGCGTTCACTATGCTGTTTGTAGTAGCTTACCCGCACTCCTATTTTTTTTATTCATTATTAAACCTACTCCTGCATTACCCCTATTTGATTTTGTATTTATAACCCTGTATTCACCTGATTGAGATGATAGAAAACACAAAAACTCCCAGTACCATACATGGATGTCTCCCAATACGTAATACCAAAGAATAACCAGCACACAGTGTCTATTAGAGTTATGAGTCAATTGTTGGCAACCAGTTGCACACTGCCAATATATTTTATTAGCCCAGTTAATAGTCCAGGCAAGAAAATGTGTACCATACACTGATGTAGATGTTTAAGATTTTTCTGCAATCTAATAGAATCCTACAGGTAACTACTCTGGGCATAGTAATGGTGTGGGACAGGGAAATGGAAATAAAAGTTTAGTGGAGAGGGGCTACGGAGAGAACTATTTACAAGTTACCGTAGTATACCTTCTAATTCAAAGCATACCAAAAGACCACTAATTTGTGGGAATGACACTCCATAGAGATAATCTGAAAGCAGCCAAGACTAAAAAGGACAATCCTCTGACTATTTCTATGCTGGACTGTAACTGGTTTTGCTTTTCTGCATTGGGTACTAATAGTGTTAATGGGGTACATTGAGAGAGTTCACAGAAGAACAGCACGTTTTGTATTATCACAAAATAGGGGAGCGTGTCACAGACATTACACAGGATTTGGGATGGACACTGTAAAAACAAGGCATTTTTTGTTGCAGCAGCATCTTCTCACAAAATTTCAATCACCAGCTTTCTTCTTGTCCGAAAACGAAAATATTTTGTCGCAAACCTACACAGGAAGAAACTATCACAATAAAATAAGCAAACTTAGAACTCGCATAGAAAGATAGGTGTTAAGTTTTTCTGTGCACTGTTGGAGAGCGGAGTAAGTTAAGTGTCATTTGCAGAGCATCCACGTGTAGATACAGATTTATAAGATACAAGCATTGCATTATTTATGTAGTTTAAATACTCACATTTAACATCCAAATAAATGTTTATTTTCCAAAACTGAAGATTTGAAAAAGTGCCACTAATTGCTCCAATCGAACAAGAGTAAAGAGATTTGGCGCAGTGCTTAATCTGAAGGCCACTCCCATTTGTAAGACCTATTGTTATGCATGTGTGGCATTTGTTCCACATTCACATCTCTTTCTGAATTCCTACCAAATTACTAAACTTAGAAATTTATGGCTGTAGAGGTATCAAACAATTACATTCTTTTGCCATATCTAAATGAGTGGTGACTATTCTTAGCTTGAACATTTTTTATTTCTACTGCTTCGTTTCATGTGTGTTACTGCTCCGTGATAAATCCACAAGGTTTAAACATCAGCGGTTTGTCGTCGTTCTTGTGTCGATGTGGCTTACAGAAGTAGAATTGTCAATACTGTCCGGCTGTTTAAACCGTTCATTCCCATGAAGCCTTAAGTGACAACAGTCTCGAAGCAATAGACATAATGACCCAAGTCAGACAGGTCCCCGTTTCAATAATATTCATGTTGTGTGCAGTTAGTAAGCAAGTGGAGCTTCCACAAATGTATCTGTCCCAATAAATACTCAAGTACTTGTTGCTGTTGTGGTTTTCAATCCTGAGACTGGTTTGATGCAGCTCTCCATGCTACTCTATCCTGTGCAAGTTTCTTCATCTCCCAGAACTTACCGCAACCTACGTCCTTCTGAATCTGCTTAGTGTATTCATATCTTGGTCTCCCTCTACGATTTTTACCCTCCATGCTCCCTCCAATGCTAAATTGGTGATCCCTTGATGCCTCACAACATGTCCTACCAACTGGTCCCTTCTTCTAGTCAAGTTGTGCCACAAACTCCTCTTCTCCCCAATTCTATTCAATACCTCCTCATTAGTTATGTGATCTACCCATCTAATCTTCAGTATTCTTCTGTTGCACCACATTTCAAAAGCTTCTATTATCTTCTTGTCTAAACTATTTATCGTCCATGTTTCACTTCCATGGCTACACTCCATACAAATACTTTCAGAAACGACTTCCTGACACTTAAATCTATACTCGATGTTAACAAATTTCTCTTCTTCAGAAACACTTTCCTTGCCATTGCCAGTCTACATTTTATATCCTCTCTACTTCGACCATCATCAGTTATTTTGCTCCCCAAATAGCAAAACTCCTTCACTGCTTTAAGTGTCTCATTTCCTAATCTAATTCCCTCAGCATCACCCGGCTTAATTCAACTACATTCCATTATCCTCATTTTGCTTTTGTTGATGTTCATCTTATACCCTACTTTCAAGACACTGTCCATTCTGTTCAATTGCTCTTCCAACTCCTTTGCTGTCTCTGACAGAATTACAATGTCATCGGTGTACCTCAAAGTTTTTATTTCTTCTCCAGGGATTTTAATACCTACTCCAAATTTTTCTTTTCCTTCCTTTACTGCTTGCTCAATATACAGATTGAATAACATCGGGGAGAGGCTACAACCCTGTCTTACTCCATTCCCAACCACTGCTTCCCTTTCGTGCCCCTCGACTCTTATAACTGCCATCGGCTTTCTGTACAAATTGTAAATAGCCTTTTGCTCCCTTGTAGTAAATTTGGTTTTTTGGTAGGTAGTTTATTTTTTGTAAAGTTTAGGGGGATAGGAACTCGTAAATGAGACTACCCCTGATTTTCTATCCAAAGTAAAATTGCCAAAAGAAGATTTATTTCTATGTGAACAAATTTCTATTAAAGTTTTCTAAGTCACCAGAAGAAAGTGTTTTTAATACAGTATTGAGAATGTAACTTTTCACGACCGTATCGGACAATATGGGTCAATTTACTACAGAAATAACAACCTTGGATAATTTTTGAGATTTAAGAGTGAATTTGCTTTTAGAATCCCTTTTTACCTAATTTTACAGTAGGCTGTGTAGATCTTAGTTTTCTCTTGATAGCTGCTGGTCAGGCTATTGTCTCCGTTGATTTTCTCCCTCCGATTCTTCAAGTAGGTAGGTATGGAAATGATTTTTTTCTAACTCTTGATCTTGCTGTTTTTCATATTCATTTATTGCTTGTACTTATTTACGACCATACGAAATTGAGTTGCAATGAAATCTGACATTATCGACTCTTCAAACTGGTCAATATCATTTACAAGAATACATCAGTCACTTGCACTGTTCCTATGAACTGCTCTGCGTGTTATTGCAGTAAGAGATCTTAACTGCAACTGCTGCCGCTCTCGACTGGCGGACGTCTATCAACACCACCGCACCTCTTTGGTCAGAGATAGTAATGCCTTGTCTTTGCTGCTTCCGACCAAAGAGCGCGTTTTCAAGAAAATTTATTTATTTATTTTAATATTAATTTACAAAAATAATTTAAATAATTAATTGCGTAATAAACATTTTCCTTTTTCGTCATTTGTGTCAGTGGGGAGGGGTTTGTTCGACTACACCCTGTATTTTACCCCTGCCACCTTTAGAATTTGAAAGATAGTATTCCAATCAACATTGTCAAAAGCTTTCTCTTAAGTTTACAAATGCTAGAAACGTAGGTTTGCCTTTCCTTAATGTTTCTTCTAAGATAAGTCGTAAGGTCAGTATTGTCTCACGTGTTCCAACATTTCTACGGAATCCAAACTGATCTTCCCCGAGGTCGGCTTCCACCAGCTTTTGCATTCGTCTGTAAAGTCCTTGAGGGAAAAAATTGTTTCCCCCCAAAAGACTCAATTGCACAGATTCTCCCATTAGGAAATGGACACACCTGCCCTGCCAGTGTGGCAAGTGAAGAAACTGCTACCCGGTGCCACCGTATTTCACATCTCGACAGCACGTCGTGCCCGCTGTATCTCTGCTTTGACAACCGCCAGCACTGGCTACAAATATGACACTGCAGTTCCTTTTTCTAACCTGTACACCGCGCTCTCAGCACCAGTCTCCCCATCTTACACACGAAGCTGGCTTGACCCTCAAACCGATACATCGGTCTCTTGTACCCTTCACTCGTTGCGAACACCGACTGTCTTTGCACTGCGAGAAGCGAAAATCTTTCAGTGTCTTCATTTTAATGTGTGCTATATGTAAAGTAACATTCAACAATTAGCTCGACTTTGTAATTTTAGTGATAAAGTATATTGCTCGGAAGGCAGTGTGAAATATTGTGCCTATTAACGTTTTGCTTTCAGCTGTTTTCTTTCGGATTTTCTTATTTTATAGTATTGTATTATGTGCAAGAAACTTATTTTTGGCTATAGCACGGAGTGGCTTTCTAATACAAATAAGACTTCTTCAGTTTATCCAAATTTTGAAGCTCAGGTGCAAATCAGTTATGATGTAGGTGAACTGGAACACTGGAATGATGACATTTTTGACAATTCCGATTCTGTGGTGGCTGATGGTCACCACGAAACACAGGGATACTAGCAAAGGAAACGGTTTGTTGGTAAAAGGGGCTGTTGTGACCTGAAACTTCGTGGCAGATCAACACAGGGTGTCGGTCCAGTGCTAACTCGTAACCACTCTCAATATCAGAAACAAAACCACCACCATCAGCTGATTGAGCACAGCCGTCACCAGTGGCAGAAAAACCAGCATCGACTGAAGCAAGACAATCCTCATCGACAGCAACAGTAGGCATAGTCACAACATTAGCTGACAATCCACCATCGGTCATGGCAGAACCACCTCCACCACCACCAGCAGCAGATGAATCAGCATCATCAGTAATCCCAGTAACGAGACCAAATACTAACAGGGTGAGTAAACGGAAAACAGTGCTTCCCTCCCATCTAAAAGATTTTTTAGTGGTAGGTCGAAGGGGAGGAAGATCTCGAGGTAAACAGACTCGGGCACAGATCAGACAATTTTAATGTCCTTCACTGGAATGTACAGTGTTTATCTAACAAGTTGGAAGTAGTGGAAGATGTCATAGAGACTTATCACTTTGATGTAGTCTGTCTCGTAGAACATTGGTTAAAGCGTGATGAAATAGATCTATACTGCCCTGCGGGCTACACCCTAGCTGACAAATATTGTAGAGCTAATAAAAATCATGGTGGGTGTGTTATATTTCTAAAAAAAGGGATTAAATATGAACCGATAGCAAAAGTTAAAGCATTCTCTCTAGAAATGTTATGTGAAATTGCAGCTGTTAGGTTAACAGATTTAAATTTAATAGTTGTAGCTTTGAACTCAAATAAGACTGGAGGCAATTCAACAGATGATTTTGTTGACAAGTTAGTGTCTTTATGTGAGACAGTCTGTAAGTATAAGTGTAGGATACTAATCTGTGGAGATTTCAATTTGAATTTTCAGTTGTCCACTATCTATAACTCATATGTAAATAATTTATTAAATTCTTTTGGTATTTATATTACAACCACTGAAATAACAAGGCCACATTGTAAAGGTACCGGTACCTGTATTGACAATATAGTTGTATCAAATGAGTTAATGCATCTCAAGTCAGAGGTAATTAAGGTCGACTGATTGATTGATTGAAATCAATCGATCGACCTTTGCCTTCTGTGGTAAAGGGCTGTACAGACTGAGCTAACCTGTGCTCCTCACAGATTTACTTCCGCCAGCATCTCGTCTCCTACCTTCCCAACTTCTGGCAGAGCCAGTTTGTCAGTTGGCTGGATTCAGGAGTACTACTCTTGCATTTGTCTCGAGAGAGCTTCTGTGAAGTTTGGAAGGCAGGAGACGAGGTACTGGCAGACGTAAAGGCAAAGGTCTCTAGTTCGAGTCTCGATCTGGCACACACTTAATCTGACACGAAGTTTCTCCACTGCAGAGAGTGATAATTTCATTCTGGTAGGACCAGTTCCACAGATAATTACTCTTAGCAGGGACAGTCTTTCATAGCAAAAATAATTTGAAGTGAAAACAT
Source organism: Schistocerca nitens (assembly GCF_023898315.1). NCBI lineage: Eukaryota > Metazoa > Arthropoda > Insecta > Orthoptera > Acrididae > Schistocerca > Schistocerca nitens. Next base: position 2,704,475 of record NW_026045998.1, on the reverse strand, counting down.
TCAGAACTGTTTTGTAAGAGCAACATTTTCAAAGGAGGAATGCTTGGACTACAAGGAAAAGTTGAATTTTGGTACAGATGCCATCCAGATCTCAAATATAGAGGAATCATCCAAAGACACGTATGTATACCAACTGACAGAATGGAAAAGAGTAAGTGTATGAGGTACTGTGCATAATAGGAAAGGAAATCGGCATATAAATGCACCAACCGAGGTCAGACAATTTGTGTGAAATGTAGTAAAAAGATGGGTGTCCACTGTGCAAAAGTTGTGCAAATTAATACCTTCAGATAATTTGATTTTACTTACATTTACACTTTCTGCATTCTTTCATTTAATTCTACACCTACATATATACTTGCAGAGGGTACATCCCAATGTACCAGTTATTGGGTTTCTTCACTCTATTGATGCATGGAGTGCAGGAAGAATGATTCAGTGCCTTTGTGCACACAGCAATTTTTCTGATCTTATTTTCACGATCCATGTGTGAGTGATACATAGTGGATTGCAGTATATTAAGTCATTTCAAGACTAGTACTAAGTGATTACACACACAGTGATTCATATACATGTTGATTAATGTGAACAAGGAAGTCTTTATACAGGGTTGCCGAAACGGCTGCGCCGAAACGGCTGCGCCGAAACGGCTGCGCCGAAACGGCTGCGCAGAAACGGCTGCGCAGAAACGGCTGCGCCGAAACGGCTGCGCCGAAACGGCTGCGCCGAAACGGCTGCGCAGGAACGGCTGCGCAGGAACGGCTGCGCAGAAACGGCTGCGCAGGAACGGCTGCGCAGGAACAGCTGCGCAGGAACAGCTGCGCAGGAACAGCTGCGCAGGAACAGCTGCGCAGGAACAGCTGCGCAGGAACAGCTGCGCAGGAACAGCTGCGCAGAAGCAGCTGCGCAGAAGCAGCTGCGCAGGAACAGCTGCGCAGGAACAGCTGCGCAGGAACAGCTGCGCAGGAACAGCTGCGCAGGAACAGCTGCGCAGGAACAGCTGCGCAGGAACAGCTGCGCAGGAACAGCTGCGCAGGAACAGCTGCGCAGGAACAGCTGCGCAGGAACAGCTGCGCAGGAACAGCTGCGCAGGAACAGCTGCGCAGGAACAGCTGCGCAGGAACAGCTGCGCAGGAACAGCTGCGCAGGAACAGCTGCGCAGGAACAGCTGCGCCGGAACAGCTGCGCCGGAACAGCTGCGCCGGAACAGCTGCGCCGGAACAGCTGCGCCGGAACAGCTGCGCCGGAACAGCTGCGCCGGAACAGCTGCGCCGGAACAGCTGCGCCGGAACAGCTGCGCCGGAACAGCTGCGCCGGAACAGCTGCGCCGAAACAGCTGCGCCGAAACAGCTGCGCCGAAACAGCCGTTTCTGCGCAGCCGTTTCTGCGCAGCCGATTCTGCACAGCCGTTTCTGCGCAGCCGTTTCTGCGCAGCCGTTTCTGCGCAGCCGTTTCTGCGCAGCCGTTTCTGCGCAGCCGTTTCTGCGCAGCCGTTTCGGAGGAATATGCTAGAAGTTGTCGTAGAGATGTTTGATTTAAACCACCTATTGCCCCAATAATGATTCTTAAAATAATAATTGTTCAAATGAAAGTTCTTGATTATTAAATTTATTGTATTTATTTTTTGTTTATTTAATTATTTAATAAGAATAATTTTGTTGAATTTTGTCTTAGTATATTTTGTAGAATTGATTTTTTAGACTATAGTTTATTGGTAATGTAATTGTTTTATGAAATATTATTTTGAATTTTTAAAAGTAGATTTTATTTGTTGTACCTTTTGTATCAGGGTTTATCAAAATTTTAGTATTTACTTACTTATCTCGATTTGGGTTGATTTATAAATAATTTATAGTTAATGTATCATAATTATTATTAAATTATTTATAGAAATAAGATGTTAATCGTTTCCCAAGATATCTAGTTTCTTAAGAAAAAATTTAATTTTTTGAAGTTAATTGTTTTTATTTAATTTTTTAGATATAAATATTAACTTATTTATTCTTTAAGGGATAAGCTTTGGAGTTAATAACCTATAATTTGTTTTATTAAAATATAATAGTAAGCTTTAAACCAGCTATTTTTAAGATTACGTTTTAGTTCATTATTTTTATTTTTGATTTTATAATTATTTTAGGTTTTTTATTAAGATTATAAATTTAATTTCAAAATTTTTGTAATAATGATAGAATTAGTATATTTATTTGTATATAATTTTTACCTTGTTAATTTATTATAAGGAACTAGGCAAAATTGATTTCCGCCTGTTTATCAAAAACATGTCCTCTTGAAAATACTTTGAGGTCTGGCCTGCTCACTGAGCAGATTTTTAAAGAGCCGCGGTATTTTGACCGTGCAAAGGTAGCATAATCATTAGTCTCTTAATTAGTGGCTGGAATGAATGGCTTGACGAGAAATCAACTGTCTCTTAATAAATTTTTGAATTTAACTTTTTAGTCAAAAGGCTTAAATTTTTCTTTAGGACGAGAAGACCCTATAGAACTTAACATTTTATTTTTATATAGTTTTTTGTTTGTCTTTCTATATTTAATGATGATGTTTTGTTGGGGTGACATGAAGAATAGATAAACTCTTCATTATTATATCATTAATTTATGTTTGTTTTTGATCCATAATTTATGATCATAAGATTAAGTTACCTTAGGGATAACAGCGTAATTGTTTTTGAGAGCTCATATCGACAAAGCAGATTGCGACCTCGATGTTGGATTAAGAAAAATTTTGGGTGCAGTAGCCCAGTAATTAGGTCTGTTCGACCTTTAAATTCTTACATGATCTGAGTTCAGACCGGCGTGAGCCAGGTCGGTTTCTATCCTAAGATTATTAATTCATATTAGTACGAAAGGACCATATGGTTGAAATATTTTTTATTTTATTGATTAATACTAATTAAATTACTATTTTGACAGATTAATGTGTTGAATTTAGAATTCATTTATGTAGATTTTTTTCTACAAATAGTATTGATACTTTATGATTTATTTATGTTTATTGTGAATTTTCTTTTATTAGTTATTTGTGTTTTAATTAGTGTTGCTTTTTTAACTTTATTGGAGCGTAAGGTTTTAGGTTACATTCAAATTCGAAAGGGTCCAAATAAGGTAGGTTTTGTAGGAATTCCTCAACCCTTTAGTGATGCGATCAAGTTAATTAGTAAGGAGCAGCCAATTCCTATTATATCTAATTATTTACTTTATTACTTTTCCCCTGTCTTTAATTTAATGATTTCCTTGGCTGTTTGAGTTATTTTCCCTTACTTAACTTATATGTGTTCTTTTTCTTATGGATTTTTGTTTTTTTATGTTGTACTAGATTAGGTGTTTATACTGTTATAATTGCTGGTTGGTCTTCCAATTCAAATTATTCTTTATTAGGTTCTCTTCGTTCTGTTGCTCAAACAATTTCATACGAAGTTAGTTTGGCTTTAATTTTATTATCTTTAATTATTTTAATTGGAAGTTTCAATATGTTTGATTTTATAAATTATCAGCTTTATTGTTGATTTATTGTTATTTCTTTCCCTTTAGCTTTAGCTTGTTTTGCTTCTTGTTTAGCTGAGACTAATCGTACTCCTTTTGATTTTGCCGAAGGTGAATCTGAGTTAGTTTCAGGGTTTAATATTGAATATGGTGCAGGTGGATTTACTTTAATTTTTTTAGCTGAGTATACTAGAATTGTTTTTATAAGAATATTATTAGCTTTAATTTTTTTAGGTGGTGACTTTTATTCTTTTATATTTTTTATTAAGCTTGCTTTTATATCCTTTGGTTTTATTTGAGTTCGTGGTACATTACCACGTTTTCGTTATGATAAATTAATGTATTTAGCTTGAAAAAGTTTTTTGCCATTATCTTTAAATTTTTTTATTTTCTTTGTTGGTTTAAAAATTTTATTTATTTCATATATTTAGTGAAATTTTTTAAGAAAAGTTAATAGAAGAGTTAAACTTCTAGTTTTATGTTTTCAAAACATATGCTTTTCCTAAGCTAATTAACTTATTATTCCTTAATTAGCTTATCTCATGCATTTGCAACATGTACATTAATTAAGAAGTAAATAATTGTTAAGATTTGTCCTGTTATAATGTAAGGTTCTTCAACAGGTCGTTTTCCAATTCATGTTAATAAGCATACAACAACTACTATGATTCAGAATAAAATCTGATTAATAGGATAGAATTGAATACCTCGAAATGGTGTTTTATTATAAAATGGTAAAATTATTAAGATTCTAATTGATAAGAATAATGCAATGACACCTCCTAGTTTATTAGGGATTGACCGTAGAATTGCGTATGCAAATAAGAAGTATCATTCTGGTTGAATATGGACAGGGGTTACTAACGGGTTAGCAGGTACAAAATTGTCTGGATCTCCTAGGAGATAAGGATTAATCAAGCACAGTATAATTAATAACGATGTTATTAATACAAATGTAATAGAGTCCTTGAAAGTAAAGTATGGGTGAAATGGAATCTTTTCAATATCTCCATTTAGCCCTAAAGGGTTATTAGACCCTGTTTGATGAAGGAAAAATAAATGAATTGCTGCCATGGCAGCAATAATAAATGGTAATACAAAATGGAATGTAAAGAATCGATTTAATGTTGCATTATCGACAGCAAATCCCCCTCATACTCATTGAACTAAATCTGTTCCTAAATACGGGATTGCTGATAATAAATTAGTGATTACTGTTGCACCTCAGAATGATATTTGACCTCAAGGTAAAACATATCCTATAAATGCAGTTGCTATAACTAAGAATAGGATTACTGTACCAATTATTCATGTGTGTATGTATATATAAGATCCATAGTAAATTCCTCGTCCGACATGTAAATAAATACAAATGAAGAATATAGAAGCTCCATTTGCGTGCAAGGTTCGAATAATTCAGCCATTATTTACGTCTCGGCAGATGTGGACTACACTACTAAATGCTATTTCAATATTTGATGTATAATGTATAGCTAAAAATAGTCCGGTTACAATTTGAATTACCAAACATAATCCTAGTAGGGACCCAAAATTCCATCAAAATGAAATATTTGTTGGTGCAGGTAAATCAACTAAAGAGTTATTAATGATTTTAATTAAAGGATGTCTCAATCGTAAGGGTTTATTCATTAGTAAATTATCTTATTTTACGAATAGGTCCCTGGTTAATGTTGGTGATTTTAACAACTGCTAATAGTGCTAAAAATAAATAAATTATTATTATTATTGTAATAATGAATGTTGGCCTATTATATAGTTTTTCTAAAGATATTGTTATTTCTTGATAATTGATTGAATTATCAATATTTATAGTTTCAGTATTTTTGAAAAAGTCTATAAATATTGATATATCTAAAATAATTAATGTTGATATAATAAATATTCATATTGTTAATGTAATAATTATCGTAATTGATTTAGGTTGAAATATTTCGTTTGATGCAATTCTCGTAATATAAATAAATAGAACTAATATACCACCAAGAAACGTTAAAAATAAAATATATGATAACCAATATCTTTCCGTTATTGTTCCTGTTATTAATCCTACTAGAAAAGTTTGTAGGATAATGAAAATTATTATTGATATTGGGTGTCTTAATTTAATAAAATTTATATTTATTACGTTTGATAGTGATATAATTATTATTTTAATCATTTCAGGGGTTAGTTTATTAAAAATATCGGTTTTGGAGACCGATGATAGGAAGCTTTCTACCTCTGAAGTTTTAAAAGTGGGGCCTGGACTTATTTCCGGTTTACAAGACCGGCGTTTTTTTTAAACTATTAAAACTAATGTTTATATTTTCTGTCTTTACTTCTTTATTGATTTACTTTGCTGGTGTTTATGTTTTTTCTTCTAAACGTAAGCATTTATTAATGGTTCTTTTAAGATTAGAATATATTGTTCTTTCTTTATTTATATTGGTTATTGTTTTTCTTATTGAGTTTGATTATGATTATTTTTTTCCTGTTATTTTTTTGGTTTTTTCTGTTTGTGAAGGTGCTTTAGGTCTTTCTATTTTAGTCTCAATAATTCGTTCTCATGGGAATGATTTTTTTAATTCTTTTGGTTTATCTTTATGTTAAAGTATTTATTTATAACTATTTTTTTGATCCCTCTTTGTTTGGTTAATAATTGTTGATGGTTGGTTCATTCTTTAATGTTTTTGTCTAGTTTTGTTTTTATAGTTTGTGTTTATTCATATGCAGATTTGAATATGATTAGATATTATTTTGGTATTGATTATTTTTCTTTTAGTTTAATTTTACTTAGTTTTTGAATTTGTTGTTTAATAATTACTGCTAGAGGTTCAGTTTATTTGAGTTCTTATCATTCTAATTTTTTTGTTTTTATAGTCTTAATTTTAATGATTATGCTTTATTGTTCATTTGCTAGATTGAGTCTTCTTTCTTTTTATATTTTTTTTGAGGCTAGATTGGTTCCTACTTTACTTTTAATTTTAGGTTGAGGTTATCAACCTGAGCGTCTTCAGGCTGGTGTTTATTTAATTTTTTATACTTTGGTTGCTAGATTGCCTTTATTATTAGTTTTATTTAGGGTTTATGATTTTTCTAATACTTTATATTTTCCTTTGTTGGTTGATTTTGGTTCTTATTATTTTATGTTTTATGTGTTTATAATTCTTGCTTTTTTAGTTAAGATGCCAATATTTTTAGTTCATTTATGACTTCCTAAGGCTCATGTTGAGGCTCCAATTTCAGGTAGAATGATTCTTGCTGGTGTTCTATTGAAGTTAGGTGGTTATGGTATTTTTCGTGTTATGAAGGTTATTTCTTATTTGGGTTTAAAGTTTAACTATTTTTGATTATCTTTAGGTTTATCTGGTGGAGTTGTTGTTAGATTTATTTGTTTTCGTCAGGTTGATTTAAAGTCTTTAATTGCTTATTCTTCTGTTGCTCATATAAGAATGGTAATTGGGGGATTGATAACTATGAATTGATGGGGTTGTATAGGTTCTCTTTCTTTAATGGTTGGTCATGGGTTATGTTCTTCTGGTTTATTTTGTTTATCTAATATTATTTATGAGCGTTTAGGTAGACGAAGATTGTTAATTAATAAGGGTATAATTAATTTGATACCGAGAATGTCTTTATGATGATTTCTTTTGAGATCTTCTAATATAGCTGCTCCTCCTTCATTAAATTTAGTAGGTGAACTTAGATTATTAAATAGAATTATGTCTTGATCTTCTTTTAGATTTTTTGCTTTAATTTTTTTGTCATTTTTTAGAGCTGTTTATACTTTATATATATATTCTTATTCTCAGCATGGTAATTATTATTCTGGTGTTTATACTTGTTCTCTTGGTTATTTTCGTGAATATCATCTTTTACTTTTACATTGATTGCCTTTAAATATTCTTTGTTTAAAGGGAGAATATTTTTTTGTTTAGTTTGCTTAAGTATTTTAATTAAAAATGTTGTTTTGTGGAATCAATGATATGAATATTTTCATCTTAGGCTGTGAATTTGTTTTCTATTTGTTCTTTGAGTTTTTTTCTTTATTTTTTTCTAGAACTATAATTTTTATTTTAGGTATTTATTATTTAATAATTGATTATAGAGTTTTTGTTGAATGGGAGCTTTTTAATTTAAATGGTTCTATGGTTGTTATGACTTTAATTCTGGATTGAATGTCTCTTATTTTTATGTCTTTTGTTATGTATATTTCTTCTTTGGTTATTTATTATAGAGAGGATTATATATCGGGAGAAAAAAATATGAATCGTTTTATTATTATTGTTTTGATATTTATTCTTTCTATGGGGTTTTTAATTATCAGTCCTAATTTGATTAGAATTTTATTGGGATGGGATGGTTTAGGCTTGGTTTCTTATTGTTTAGTTATTTATTATCAAAATGTTAAATCTTATAGTGCGGGTATGTTAACTGCACTTTCTAATCGTATTGGTGATGTTGCTATTTTAATTTCTATTGCTTGAATATTGAATTTTGGTGGTTGAAATTATATTTATTATTATGATTTTATTTCTGATTCTTTTGAAATAAAGCTTATTACTATATTAATTGTTTTAGCAGCTATAACTAAAAGAGCTCAAATTCCTTTTTCTTCTTGACTTCCTGCTGCTATAGCTGCTCCTACTCCTGTTTCTGCTTTGGTTCATTCTTCTACTCTTGTTACTGCTGGGGTTTATTTATTAATTCGTTTTAGACCAATATTAGATACTTATAATTGTGGATGATTCTTACTTTTAATTGGTTGTATGACTATGTTTATGGCTGGTTTGGGTGCAAATTTTGAATTTGATTTGAAAAAAATTATTGCTCTTTCTACTTTAAGACAACTTGGTTTAATAATAAGAATTCTGGCTATAGGTTATTCAAAACTTGCATTTTTTCATTTGTTGGCTCATGCTTTATTTAAGGCTTTATTGTTTATGTGTGCAGGTTCAATAATTCATAATTTAAAGGATTCTCAGGATATTCGTTTTATAGGTTCAATTGTTAATTTTATACCTTTAACTTCAGTTTGTTTTAATGTTTCTAGTTTGTCTTTATGTGGTATACCATTTTTAGCAGGTTTTTATTCAAAGGATTTAATTCTTGAGATGGTTTGTTTAAGATGAATTAATTGTTTAATTTTTTTTCTTTATTTCTTTTCTACTGGTTTAACTGCTTCTTATTCTTTTCGTCTTTTTTATTATTCAATATCTGGTGATAATAATTTTTATTCTAGATTTTCTTTCGATGATAGGGGTTATTATATTTCTTTTGGTATAATTGGTTTATTATTTGTTGCTGTTTTTGGAGGAAGTCTTTTATCTTGATTAATTTTTCCTGTTCCTCATGTGATTGCTTTGCCTTATTATTTAAAGTTTTTAACTATTACTGTAGTTGTTTTGGGTGCTTATTTGGGTTATCTTATTTCTGATTTTGGTTTCTCTCAAAATTTGTTTTCTTTAAGTATACTTTCTTTTGTTAGATTTGCTGGTTCTATGTGGTTTATACCTTTCATTTCAACTAAGTTTATTAGATATATTCCTTTAAAATTGGGTTATTATTCCTCAAAGTCGTTTGATTATGGTTGAGGTGAATTATTTGGTGGTCAAGGTTTATATAGATTATTTATTTATTTAATTAATTATATACAAGGTTGATATGATTCTAATTTTAAGATTTATCTTTTAACTTTTATTTTTTGAATATTTATTTTGGTGATATTATTTTTCGTTTACTTGAATAGCTTATATTAGAGCGTGACACTGAAGATGTTAAGGAAGTATTTTTACTTTTAAGTATTTATAAATATACATATATTATTTTTACAGTGAAAATGTAATGTTTTATTTAAACTATATAAATTTTAGAAATGTTAACGGAGTTTAACCGCTAATATAAAAAGTTAGCAGCTTTCATATTGGCTTTACATTTCCTTAATTGGAACTTTATAGTTCAATTATATTATTAACAGTAATACGCCTCTTTTTGGCTTCAATTAATAAGAATAAGGGTATTTTATTTACCAACCTTCCAGGTCGAAACTGACTGCAATACTTCGCTTCTTATTCTATTTAAGGTTGATTGATTATATCAATACTTTTTGAATGCAACCCAAATGTTATAGTTAACTACAACCCTTTATTCTGCTCATTGTAAAGCTCCTTGGTTTCATTCATGGTATAGTCCGCCTAATAATACTATAATAAAAAATATTGTTGATACTGTTCAGATTATAATATCTGAAGTTTTAAAAATAATTACAATTGGAAGGATTAGTGCAATTTCTACATCAAAAATTAAGAAAATTACTGCAATTAAGAAGAATCGAAGTGAAAATGGTATTCGTGCTGATCTTTTTGGGTCAAACCCACACTCAAATGGTGATCTTTTTTCTCGGTCATTAATTAATTTTTTTGATAATGTTGTTGCAAGGATTATAACAATTATTGGAATAATAAATCTAATAAAAATTCTTGTAGATAAAATTAGGATTGTTTTTCTTGATTTATATCAAGCTTTTTGATTGGAAGTCAAATGTACTATTTATACTAGAAAAACAATTATCTACCTCATCAATAAATAGAAATATATAAGAATAATCATACTACGTCTACAAAGTGTCAGTATCATGCTGCTGCTTCAAATCCAAAGTGGTGTCTTGGTGAGAATTGGTTTATTGAATGTCGAAGTAGACATGTTGATAAGAAAGTTGTTCCGATAATTACATGTAGACCGTGAAATCCTGTTGCAACAAAGAATGTTGATCCATAAACTGCGTCTGCAATGGTGAAAGGTGCTTCTCAATATTCATATGCTTGAAGTATAGTGAAATATAATCCTAATATTACTGTGAAGAATAGTCCTTGTAATGCTTGAGTATGATTAGATTCTATTAGACTATGATGTGCTCATGTTACTGTTACTCCTGATGCTAAAAGAATAGCTGTATTAAGTAATGGAATTTGTATAGGATTGAAAGGTTGAATTCCTATTGGGGGTCATAATATCCCTAGTTCAATAGTAGGTGCTAGTCTTCTTCTAAAAAATGCTCAGAAAAATGAAACAAAGAATAGTACTTCTGATGCAATAAATAGAATTATTCCTCATCGTAATCCAATTGATACAAATCCTGTATGTAGTCCTTGGTATGTTCCTTCTCGTACTACATCTCGTCATCATTGAATTATAGTTAATAAGGTAATTCCAAATCCGATTATAAATAAGTTAATGTTAAATAGGTGAAATCATTTTGCTAATCCTGATACTAGAACTATTGCTCCAATTGCTCCTGTTAATGGTCAAGGTCTGTAGTCTACTAAGTGGAATGGGTGGTTTGAGTGAGTTGTTAACATAAGTTTAGTATACTTCTCTAGAATATAAAGTTCTTAGAATTGAAAAAACGTAGGCTTGAATTATTGCTACTGCTGATTCTAGAATTAATAGAAGTATTTGTCCAATAATTAATAGTGAGATTAAGTTTATTGCTATAGATGGTCCTGTATTCCCTAGTAGTGTTAGTAGTAAGTGTCCTGCAATTATATTTGCTGCTAGTCGTACTGCTAGTGTACCTGGTCGGATGATATTTCTAATTGTTTCAATTAATACTATAAATGACATTAATGCAGGTGGTGTTCCTTGGGGAACAAGGTGTGTAAATATATGATTGGTATAATTAATTCATCCAAATAACATAAATCTTAGTCATATAGGTAGAGCGATTGCAAATGTTAATGCTAAATGTCTTGTTCTAGTAAAAATGTAAGGGAATAATCCTATGAAATTGTTAAATAATATTATAATAAAGATTGAAATGAAGATGAATGTTGTTCCATTAAATGATTTTGGTCCTAGTAATGTTTTAAATTCATTATGTAAGGTTAAGTTTAGTTTATTTCAAATAATATTAATTCGTGATGGTGTAAGTCAAAATATTGACGGGATTAATAATAATCCTAAAAATGTTCTAGTTCAATTTAATGATAAATTGAAGATATTAGTTGATGGATCAAATGTTGAAAATAAGTTTGTTATCATTTTCAATTTAAGTTTTTTATATCAATTGTTCTTTTTTCTGCTCTTTTAATAAGGTTTGGTTTAAATGAGAAAAAGTTTATTTGATTAAATAAAATTAATGTGGTTGAAAATATAATAAATAGGGAGAATCATATAAGAGGAGATATTTGAGGGATTTGGATTGGATTTCCCCATCAGAAGTAGTCGTTAATTTACTATTTTTTGGTTTAAGAGACCATTACTTACTTTCAGTCATCTGATGTATTTCAAGGTGTACTAGTTATTTAGTTATTTTAGATTGACACTCTAATGTTATATATTAACTAACTCCTTAGATTATTTTAGATAATCACTTGATAAATAAGTTTACTGAAGTTCTTTCAATTACAATTGGTATAAATCTGTGGTTTGCTCCACAGATTTCTGAGCATTGTCCAAAGAACAGTCCAGGTCGGTTTATTGTGAATGTTCCTTGGTTTAGTCGACCTGGTGTTGCATCAATTTTAACCCCTAATGCAGGTACTGCTCATGAGTGCAGAACGTCCGATGCTCTTGTCAATACTCGTACTTCTGTATTTATTGGTAGAATTGTTCGGTTATCTACATCTAGAAGTCGAAATCCGTCGTTTTCTAAATCTTGTTCCGGTGTTATATAAGTGTCAAATTCTACATCTATAAAGTCTGAATATTCATATCTTCAGTATCATTGTCGTCCAATTGTTTTAATTGTGATTATTGCGTCTACTGAATCATCAAGTAAATATAGTAGTCGTAATGATGGGAGTGCAATAAAAATTAATGTAATTGCTGGTAGTGCTGTTCAGATTGTCTCAATTAAATGTCCGTGAAGTATGTTTCGGTTTGTGTAAGCGATGAATAATATATAACTTAGGGCATAACCTACAATTACTGTAATTAATAATAATACGACCATAGTATGATCATGGAAGAATGATAATTGCTCCATTAATGGTGAAGCTCCATCTTGAAGGGATAAATTTGATCATGTTGCCATTAATAAATTTTTCTAATAAAAGGTCAAACCTTTATTTGTAGAGCTTAAATCTACTGCATTAATCTGCCATATTAGAATCTAGAAATTAATGGTAGTTCTGAGTAACTGTGTTCTGCAGGAGGGTTATTTTGTAGTCATTCTGTTGATCTTCTTATATTAGCTCTAAATATAATTGATCGGTTTGTAACCATTCTTTCTCATATAATTAAAATAAATATAATGATTCCTACAATAGAAATTGTGGACCCAATTCTTGATACTACATTTCATGATGTATATGCATCTGGATAGTCTGAATATCGTCGTGGTATTCCTGCTAGTCCTAGAAAATGTTGAGGGAAGAATGTTAAGTTTACTCCAATAAATATAATTGTAAATTGGATTTTTAATCATGTATTATTTATAGTTAATCCTGTAAATAGTGGATATCATTGAATAACACCTCCTATAATTGCGAATACTGCTCCTATTGATAACACATAATGGAAGTGGGCTACCACATAATATGTATCATGTAATACGATGTCAAGTGATGAATTTGCTAATACTAATCCTGTTAATCCACCAATTGTGAATAAGAAAATGAATCCTAAAGCTCATAATAACGGTGGATTGAATTTGAATTTAGTTCCATATAGTGTGGCTAATCATCTAAATACCTTAATTCCTGTAGGTACAGCAATAATTATTGTTGCTGATGTAAAGTATGCTCGTGTGTCGACATCCATTCCTACTGTGAATATATGATGTGCTCATACAATAAATCCTATTAGTCCAATTGATAGTATTGCATAAATTATACCTAATGTTCCAAATGATTCAATTTTTCCTCTTTCTTGACATACAATGTGAGAAATAATTCCAAATCCCGGCAGAATTAAAATGTAAACCTCTGGGTGTCCAAAGAATCAGAATAGATGTTGATATAGAATAGGGTCACCCCCTCCTGCAGGATCAAAGAATGATGTATTTAAGTTTCGATCTGTTAATAATATAGTAATAGCCCCTGCTAATACTGGAAGTGATAAAAGTAGGAGAAGGGCTGTAATAGCTACAGATCAGACAAATAAAGGTGTTTGATCTAGAGTTATACTTTCTGATCGTATATTAATTGCTGTTGTAATGAAGTTTACTGCACCAAGAATAGATGATACACCTGCTAACTGAAGTGAAAAAATAGCTAGGTCTACAGATGCCCCCCCATGTGCGATTGCTCTTGCAAGAGGGGGGTAAACTGTTCATCCTGTACCAGCACCATTATCTACTATAGAAGATGTAAGAAGAAGGGTTAGTGAAGGTGGTAGTAATCAAAAACTTATATTATTTATTCGCGGGAATGCTATATCTGGTGCACCAATTATTAATGGTACTAGTCAATTACCAAATCCACCAATTATAATAGGTATTACTATAAAAAAAATTATTACAAATGCGTGGGCTGTAATAATGACATTATAAATTTGATCATCTCCAATTAGAGATCCTGGTTGACCAAGTTCAGCACGAATAATTATTCTTATTGATGTTCCTACTATCCCTGCTCATGCTCCAAATAAGAAGTATAAAGTACCAATATCCTTATGGTTTGTTGAGAATAATCATTTTTGCGGTAAGATGGCTGAATTTAAGGTGGTAGACTGTAAATCTACTTATGAGATGTTTCTCTCTTACCATGCTTTAGGTCTTATATTCAATTATGATTCTAGACTGCAATTCTAGAGGTGTAAATTTTTACTAAGGCCTAAAAGATTGTTCTTTTAATTATAACTTTGAAGGTTATTAGTTTAGTTAACTTAAGTCCTTAGTATAATGAGATTAAGGTTGATGTTGATATTAATCCTATTGTTGAAATTATTACTGTTATAGGAAGAATAATTCTTGATTTTTGAGACTTTATTTTTATAGATCACGAATTTTCTGTGTATGACATGATTAGGGCTGAGAATCTAATACGTATATAATAATAAAGTGTAATTGTAGTTAATACAACCATAATTGTCATAATAGTTGTTATGTTATTTTCTATTAACGATTGTATTACAATTCATTTTGGTAGAAATCCAAGGAATGGTGGTAAACCACCTAAGGATAAAAGAGATAAAAATATTATGAATTTAATTTCAGTTTTTATGTTTCTGGCTGAGTAAATTTGGTTTATAAAAAATAAATTTATTTGCTTAAATAATAACACTATAATTAATCTTAATATTGAGTAAATAATAAAGTATAGTTCTCAGATGTTTTCTCTAACTGTTAAGGATCTAATTATTCACCCTAAATGTCTAATTGAGGAATATGCTAGAAGTTGTCGTAGAGATGTTTGATTTAAACCACCTATTGCCCCAATAATGATTCTTAAAATAATAATTGTTCAAATGAAAGTTCTTAGTTGAATACAATAAGATAATACTATTATTGGGGCAATTTTTTGTCATGTTATTAGTGTTAAACAGTTATTTCATCTTGCAGCCCCTATTACTTCTGGAAATCAGAAATGAAAGGGTGCAGCCCCAATCTTTAATAATAATCTAGATCTAATTATTATTGATGGAATAAATTCTGTTTCTCATCCTATTGGATATTTTATTTGAATCAGCAAAATTGAAAATAATAGTATTGTCGACGCTATTGCTTGGACAATAAAATATTTAATTGATGATTCATTTATTATTATATTTTTATTTCTTGTTAGGAGCGGAATAAATGAAAGTAAGTTGATCTCAAGTCCTATTCAAACTCCAAATCAGGAGTTTGATGAAATGGACAGGATCGTTCCTATCATTAATGTTGATAGGAAGAGAAGTTTTGTAGAGTTGTTGGTCATTAAAAAGGAGAGGATTGATACCTCTATAAATGGGGTATGAACCCATTAGCTTGTTTAGCTTACCTTTTTACATTAAGGTGTATGATGCACGTTAGTTTTTGATACTAAAGGAGGTAGTTTAATTCTGTCTTATGTAATTTTAATGAAGGTAATTTTATTTACTTGATTTACCCTATCAAGGTAACCCTTTAATCAGGCACTTCATTTATATTTAATATATAAATTGAAAATTTTTTTTTTAAATTTGTTTATGTATTATTTTGGTTATTCCTAATTAATTTATCTCGATTAGGATAATCTTAATATATATTATATATAATAAATAATTTATATTAATATATTACATTTAATTAAATTTAAATACTTATAATGTTATTTTATAATTATTAAGTAATTATTTTAATACATTTATTTACCTAGGATTATAGCTACTTATGTTTTTAGCTTAAAATAAGTTATTGTATTATAAATTATGTAATAATATGTAAATTAATATTAAATATTATTATAATTGGATATAATAAATAAGATTAATATTATTAAATATAAAATTTTATATTAATATATATAATTATATTAATTATAATAATATAATTACAAAATTTATCTATAATTAGATTATTTAACTAATTAATATTTAAGTTAACTTAATATAAAGTTAATTTTATATTAATACCATATTACATTAATTTACATAATTGTATCAAATATATTTATTATATTATTTAATCTTTCTTTATTATTAGTGAAAAGAAAGATTAAATAAGAAAGAATATAATACATTTATTGGTATACATGTTCCATATTAATCTTTATTTATATATAATAGAGAAGTTGTTGTGGTCATTCGAGGGCACGTTTCTTTTTTTTTTTGTCATTTTTTGTGTTTTTTTTCTTTTTTTTTCTTTAAATATTTGAATCTTTTATTTTTTCTTATTTTAAAAAATTTTTAAATTTCTTATTTTGTTTCCAAAAGTTTTATTCTTGCTTATTTATTCACTTTTTCTTTGTATTATATGTAAGTTTTGTTAAACTAAATGTTCTATTTTGCAGTAATTTGATTTAATTATCAATTGATTTTGGATTTAGCAATTGATTTAGTATCGGCATAATTCGTGCCAGCAGCCGCGGTTATACGATTGATACAAGTGAATATTATTGGTTAAAACAGTTGTTTATATTTTTGGGGTTAAAATATAAATTTGTAAGGTGAAATGTTAAAATTTATTTATAGCTCTTTTTATGAATCTGTGAAATTTAAATAATAAACTAGGATTAGATACCCTATTATTTTAAATGTTAATTATATTTACCAGGGTACTATTAGTTAAGATCTTTAAACCCAAAGAATTTGGCGGTATCTCATTCCATTCAGAGGAACTTACCCCGTGATTGATAATACACGATTAACTCTACTTGATTTATTTGTTTGTATATCTCCGTTATCAGAGAATCTTTTTAGAGTTATAATTCTCAAGATTTATAATTATAAAGTATTTCAGGTCAAGGTGCAGCTTATAATTAAGAGGAGGTGAGTTACAATAGATTTTTGTTTATAACGGATTTGATAGTGAAATACTATTAATGAAGGTGGATTTGATAGTAATTTAATTTATTTAATTTAACTGATATTGGCTCTGAGGTGTGTACACATCGCCCGTCACTCTCATTATTGATTATTCTATTTTATTTTTTTTAATTTAGCTTCAATTTAGATAAGTCGTAACATAGTAGATGTACTGGAAAGTGTATCTAGGAAGAGTTTCAAGATATAACTTATTAGTAAAGTGTTTCATTTACACTGAAAATTTTTCTGTGCAAATCAGGATATCTTGATTATTAAATTTATTGTATTTATTTTTTGTTTATTTAATTATTTAATAAGAATAATTTTGTTGAATTTTGTCTTAGTATATTTTGTAGAATTGATTTTTTAGACTATAGTTTATTGGTAATGTAATTGTTTTATGAAATATTATTTTGAATTTTTAAAAGTAGATTTTATTTGTTGTACCTTTTGTATCAGGGTTTATCAAAATTTTAGTATTTACTTACTTATCTCGATTTGGGTTGATTTATAAATAATTTATAGTTAATGTATCATAATTATTATTAAATTATTTATAGAAATGAGATGTTAATCGTTTCCCAAGATATCTAGTTTCTTAAGAAAAAATTTAATTTTTTGAAGTTAATTGTTTTTATTTAATTTTTTAGATATAAATATTAACTTATTTATTCTTTAAGGGATAAGCTTTGGAGTTAATAACCTATAATTTGTTTTATTAAAATATAATAGTAAGCTTTAAACCAGCTATTTTTAAGATTACGTTTTAGTTCATTATTTTTATTTTTGATTTTATAATTATTTTAGGTTTTTTATTAAGATTATAAATTTAATTTCAAAATTTTTGTAATAATGATAGAATTAGTATATTTATTTGTATATAATTTTTACCTTGTTAATTTATTATAAGGAACTAGGCAAAATTGATTTCCGCCTGTTTATCAAAAACATGTCCTCTTGAAAATACTTTGAGGTCTGGCCTGCTCACTGAGCAGATTTTTAAAGAGCCGCGGTATTTTGACCGTGCAAAGGTAGCATAATCATTAGTCTCTTAATTAGTGGCTGGAATGAATGGCTTGACGAGAAATCAACTGTCTCTTAATAAATTTTTGAATTTAACTTTTTAGTCAAAAGGCTTAAATTTTTCTTTAGGACGAGAAGACCCTATAGAACTTAACATTTTATTTTTATATAGTTTTTTGTTTGTCTTTCTATATTTAATGATGATGTTTTGTTGGGGTGACATGAAGAATAGATAAACTCTTCATTATTATATCATTAATTTATGTTTGTTTTTGATCCATAATTTATGATCATAAGATTAAGTTACCTTAGGGATAACAGCGTAATTGTTTTTGAGAGCTCATATCGACAAAGCAGATTGCGACCTCGATGTTGGATTAAGAAAAATTTTGGGTGCAGTAGCCCAGTAATTAGGTCTGTTCGACCTTTAAATTCTTACATGATCTGAGTTCAGACCGGCGTGAGCCAGGTCGGTTTCTATCCTAAGATTATTAATTCATATTAGTACGAAAGGACCATATGGTTGAAATATTTTTTATTTTATTGATTAATACTAATTAAATTACTATTTTGACAGATTAATGTGTTGAATTTAGAATTCATTTATGTAGATTTTTTTCTACAAATAGTATTGATACTTTATGATTTATTTATGTTTATTTTGAATTTTCTTTTATTAGTTATTTGTGTTTTAATTAGTGTTGCTTTTTTAACTTTATTGGAGCGTAAGGTTTTAGGTTACATTCAAATTCGAAAGGGTCCAAATAAGGTAGGTTTTGTAGGAATTCCTCAACCCTTTAGTGATGCGATCAAGTTAATTAGTAAGGAGCAGCCAATTCCTATTATATCTAATTATTTACTTTATTACTTTTCCCCTGTCTTTAATTTAATGATTTCCTTGGCTGTTTGAGTTATTTTCCCTTACTTAACTTATATGTGTTCTTTTTCTTATGGATTTTTGTTTTTTTTATGTTGTACTAGATTAGGTGTTTATACTGTTATAATTGCTGGTTGGTCTTCCAATTCAAATTATTCTTTATTAGGTTCTCTTCGTTCTGTTGCTCAAACAATTTCATACGAAGTTAGTTTGGCTTTAATTTTATTATCTTTAATTATTTTAATTGGAAGTTTCAATATGTTTGATTTTATAAATTATCAGCTTTATTGTTGATTTATTGTTATTTCTTTCCCTTTAGCTTTAGCTTGTTTTGCTTCTTGTTTAGCTGAGACTAATCGTACTCCTTTTGATTTTGCCGAAGGTGAATCTGAGTTAGTTTCAGGGTTTAATATTGAATATGGTGCAGGTGGATTTACTTTAATTTTTTTAGCTGAGTATACTAGAATTGTTTTTATAAGAATATTATTAGCTTTAATTTTTTTAGGTGGTGACTTTTATTCTTTTATATTTTTTATTAAGCTTGCTTTTATATCCTTTGGTTTTATTTGAGTTCGTGGTACATTACCACGTTTTCGTTATGATAAATTAATGTATTTAGCTTGAAAAAGTTTTTTGCCATTATCTTTAAATTTTTTTATTTTCTTTGTTGGTTTAAAAATTTTATTTATTTCATATATTTAGTGAAATTTTTTAAGAAAAGTTAATAGAAGAGTTAAACTTCTAGTTTTATGTTTTCAAAACATATGCTTTTCCTAAGCTAATTAACTTATTATTCCTTAATTAGCTTATCTCATGCATTTGCAACATGTACATTAATTAAGAAGTATGTAAAGTAAATAATTGTTAAGATTTGTCCTGTTATAATGTAAGGTTCTTCAACAGGTCGTTTTCCAATTCATGTTAATAAGCATACAACAACTACTATGATTCAGAATAAAATCTGATTAATAGGATAGAATTGAATACCTCGAAATGGTGTTTTATTATAAAATGGTAAAATTATTAAGATTCTAATTGATAAGAATAATGCAATGACACCTCCTAGTTTATTAGGGATTGACCGTAGAATTGCGTATGCAAATAAGAAGTATCATTCTGGTTGAATATGGACAGGGGTTACTAACGGGTTAGCAGGTACAAAATTGTCTGGATCTCCTAGGAGATAAGGATTAATCAAGCACAGTATAATTAATAACGATGTTATTAATACAAATGTAATAGAGTCCTTGAAAGTAAAGTATGGGTGAAATGGAATCTTTTCAATATCTCCATTTAGCCCTAAAGGGTTATTAGACCCTGTTTGATGAAGGAAAAATAAATGAATTGCTGCCATGGCAGCAATAATAAATGGTAATACAAAATGGAATGTAAAGAATCGATTTAATGTTGCATTATCGACAGCAAATCCCCCTCATACTCATTGAACTAAATCTGTTCCTAAATACGGGATTGCTGATAATAAATTAGTGATTACTGTTGCACCTCAGAATGATATTTGACCTCAAGGTAAAACATATCCTATAAATGCAGTTGCTATAACTAAGAATAGGATTACTGTACCAATTATTCATGTGTGTATGTATATATAAGATCCATAGTAAATTCCTCGTCCGACATGTAAATAAATACAAATGAAGAATATAGAAGCTCCATTTGCGTGCAAGGTTCGAATAATTCAGCCATTATTTACGTCTCGGCAGATGTGGACTACACTACTAAATGCTATTTCAATATTTGATGTATAATGTATAGCTAAAAATAGTCCGGTTACAATTTGAATTACCAAACATAATCCTAGTAGGGACCCAAAATTCCATCAAAATGAAATATTTGTTGGTGCAGGTAAATCAACTAAAGAGTTATTAATGATTTTAATTAAAGGATGTCTCAATCGTAAGGGTTTATTCATTAGTAAATTATCTTATTTTACGAATAGGTCCCTGGTTAATGTTGGTGATTTTAACAACTGCTAATAGTGCTAAAAATAAATAAATTATTATTATTATTGTAATAATGAATGTTGGCCTATTATATAGTTTTTCTAAAGATATTGTTATTTCTTGATAATTGATTGAATTATCAATATTTATAGTTTCAGTATTTTTGAAAAAGTCTATAAATATTGATATATCTAAAATAATTAATGTTGATATAATAAATATTCATATTGTTAATGTAATAATTATCGTAATTGATTTAGGTTGAAATATTTCGTTTGATGCAATTCTCGTAATATAAATAAATAGAACTAATATACCACCAAGAAACGTTAAAAATAAAATATATGATAACCAATATCTTTCCGTTATTGTTCCTGTTATTAATCCTACTAGAAAAGTTTGTAGGATAATGAAAATTATTATTGATATTGGGTGTCTTAATTTAATAAAATTTATATTTATTACGTTTGATAGTGATATAATTATTATTTTAATCATTTCAGGGGTTAGTTTATTAAAAATATCGGTTTTGGAGACCGATGATAGGAAGCTTTCTACCTCTGAAGTTTTAAAAGTGGGGCCTGGACTTATTTCCGGTTTACAAGACCGGCGTTTTTTTTAAACTATTAAAACTAATGTTTATATTTTCTGTCTTTACTTCTTTATTGATTTACTTTGCTGGTGTTTATGTTTTTTCTTCTAAACGTAAGCATTTATTAATGGTTCTTTTAAGATTAGAATATATTGTTCTTTCTTTATTTATATTGGTTATTGTTTTTCTTATTGAGTTTGATTATGATTATTTTTTTCCTGTTATTTTTTTGGTTTTTTCTGTTTGTGAAGGTGCTTTAGGTCTTTCTATTTTAGTCTCAATAATTCGTTCTCATGGGAATGATTTTTTTAATTCTTTTGGTTTATCTTTATGTTAAAGTATTTATTTATAACTATTTTTTTGATCCCTCTTTGTTTGGTTAATAATTGTTGATGGTTGGTTCATTCTTTAATGTTTTTGTCTAGTTTTGTTTTTATAGTTTGTGTTTATTCATATGCAGATTTGAATATGATTAGATATTATTTTGGTATTGATTATTTTTCTTTTAGTTTAATTTTACTTAGTTTTTGAATTTGTTGTTTAATAATTACTGCTAGAGGTTCAGTTTATTTGAGTTCTTATCATTCTAATTTTTTTGTTTTTATAGTCTTAATTTTAATGATTATGCTTTATTGTTCATTTGCTAGATTGAGTCTTCTTTCTTTTTATATTTTTTTTGAGGCTAGATTGGTTCCTACTTTACTTTTAATTTTAGGTTGAGGTTATCAACCTGAGCGTCTTCAGGCTGGTGTTTATTTAATTTTTTATACTTTGGTTGCTAGATTGCCTTTATTATTAGTTTTATTTAGGGTTTATGATTTTTCTAATACTTTATATTTTCCTTTGTTGGTTGATTTTGGTTCTTATTATTTTATGTTTTATGTGTTTATAATTCTTGCTTTTTTAGTTAAGATGCCAATATTTTTAGTTCATTTATGACTTCCTAAGGCTCATGTTGAGGCTCCAATTTCAGGTAGAATGATTCTTGCTGGTGTTCTATTGAAGTTAGGTGGTTATGGTATTTTTCGTGTTATGAAGGTTATTTCTTATTTGGGTTTAAAGTTTAACTATTTTTGATTATCTTTAGGTTTATCTGGTGGAGTTGTTGTTAGATTTATTTGTTTTCGTCAGGTTGATTTAAAGTCTTTAATTGCTTATTCTTCTGTTGCTCATATAAGAATGGTAATTGGGGGATTGATAACTATGAATTGATGGGGTTGTATAGGTTCTCTTTCTTTAATGGTTGGTCATGGGTTATGTTCTTCTGGTTTATTTTGTTTATCTAATATTATTTATGAGCGTTTAGGTAGACGAAGATTGTTAATTAATAAGGGTATAATTAATTTGATACCGAGAATGTCTTTATGATGATTTCTTTTGAGATCTTCTAATATAGCTGCTCCTCCTTCATTAAATTTAGTAGGTGAACTTAGATTATTAAATAGAATTATGTCTTGATCTTCTTTTAGATTTTTTGCTTTAATTTTTTTGTCATTTTTTAGAGCTGTTTATACTTTATATATATATTCTTATTCTCAGCATGGTAATTATTATTCTGGTGTTTATACTTGTTCTCTTGGTTATTTTCGTGAATATCATCTTTTACTTTTACATTGATTGCCTTTAAATATTCTTTGTTTAAAGGGAGAATATTTTTTTGTTTAGTTTGCTTAAGTATTTTAATTAAAAATGTTGTTTTGTGGAATCAATGATATGAATATTTTCATCTTAGGCTGTGAATTTGTTTTCTATTTGTTCTTTGAGTTTTTTTCTTTATTTTTTTCTAGAACTATAATTTTTATTTTAGGTATTTATTATTTAATAATTGATTATAGAGTTTTTGTTGAATGGGAGCTTTTTAATTTAAATGGTTCTATGGTTGTTATGACTTTAATTCTGGATTGAATGTCTCTTATTTTTATGTCTTTTGTTATGTATATTTCTTCTTTGGTTATTTATTATAGAGAGGATTATATATCGGGAGAAAAAAATATGAATCGTTTTATTATTATTGTTTTGATATTTATTCTTTCTATGGGGTTTTTAATTATCAGTCCTAATTTGATTAGAATTTTATTGGGATGGGATGGTTTAGGCTTGGTTTCTTATTGTTTAGTTATTTATTATCAAAATGTTAAATCTTATAGTGCGGGTATGTTAACTGCACTTTCTAATCGTATTGGTGATGTTGCTATTTTAATTTCTATTGCTTGAATATTGAATTTTGGTGGTTGAAATTATATTTATTATTATGATTTTATTTCTGATTCTTTTGAAATAAAGCTTATTACTATATTAATTGTTTTAGCAGCTATAACTAAAAGAGCTCAAATTCCTTTTTCTTCTTGACTTCCTGCTGCTATAGCTGCTCCTACTCCTGTTTCTGCTTTGGTTCATTCTTCTACTCTTGTTACTGCTGGGGTTTATTTATTAATTCGTTTTAGACCAATATTAGATACTTATAATTGTGGATGATTCTTACTTTTAATTGGTTGTATGACTATGTTTATGGCTGGTTTGGGTGCAAATTTTGAATTTGATTTGAAAAAAATTATTGCTCTTTCTACTTTAAGACAACTTGGTTTAATAATAAGAATTCTGGCTATAGGTTATTCAAAACTTGCATTTTTTCATTTGTTGGCTCATGCTTTATTTAAGGCTTTATTGTTTATGTGTGCAGGTTCAATAATTCATAATTTAAAGGATTCTCAGGATATTCGTTTTATAGGTTCAATTGTTAATTTTATACCTTTAACTTCAGTTTGTTTTAATGTTTCTAGTTTGTCTTTATGTGGTATACCATTTTTAGCAGGTTTTTATTCAAAGGATTTAATTCTTGAGATGGTTTGTTTAAGATGAATTAATTGTTTAATTTTTTTTCTTTATTTCTTTTCTACTGGTTTAACTGCTTCTTATTCTTTTCGTCTTTTTTATTATTCAATATCTGGTGATAATAATTTTTATTCTAGATTTTCTTTTGATGATAGGGGTTATTATATTTCTTTTGGTATAATTGGTTTATTATTTGTTGCTGTTTTTGGAGGAAGTCTTTTATCTTGATTAATTTTTCCTGTTCCTCATGTGATTGCTTTGCCTTATTATTTAAAGTTTTTAACTATTACTGTAGTTGTTTTGGGTGCTTATTTGGGTTATCTTATTTCTGATTTTGGTTTCTCTCAAAATTTGTTTTCTTTAAGTATACTTTCTTTTGTTAGATTTGCTGGTTCTATGTGGTTTATACCTTTCATTTCAACTAAGTTTATTAGATATATTCCTTTAAAATTGGGTTATTATTCCTCAAAGTCGTTTGATTATGGTTGAGGTGAATTATTTGGTGGTCAAGGTTTATATAGATTATTTATTTATTTAATTAATTATATACAAGGTTGATATGATTCTAATTTTAAGATTTATCTTTTAACTTTTATTTTTTGAATATTTATTTTGGTGATATTATTTTTCGTTTACTTGAATAGCTTATATTAGAGCGTGACACTGAAGATGTTAAGGAAGTATTTTTACTTTTAAGTATTTATAAATATACATATATTATTTTTACAGTGAAAATGTAATGTTTTATTTAAACTATATAAATTTTAGAAATGTTAACGGAGTTTAACCGCTAATATAAAAAGTTAGCAGCTTTCATATTGGCTTTACATTTCCTTAATTGGAACTTTATAGTTCAATTATATTATTAACAGTAATACGCCTCTTTTTGGCTTCAATTAATAAGAATAAGGGTATTTTATTTACCAACCTTCCAGGTCGAAACTGACTGCAATACTTCGCTTCTTATTCTATTTAAGGTTGATTGATTATATCAATACTTTTTGAATGCAACCCAAATGTTATAGTTAACTACAACCCTTTATTCTGCTCATTGTAAAGCTCCTTGGTTTCATTCATGGTATAGTCCGCCTAATAATACTATAATAAAAAATATTGTTGATACTGTTCAGATTATAATATCTGAAGTTTTAAAAATAATTACAATTGGAAGGATTAGTGCAATTTCTACATCAAAAATTAAGAAAATTACTGCAATTAAGAAGAATCGAAGTGAAAATGGTATTCGTGCTGATCTTTTTGGGTCAAACCCACACTCAAATGGTGATCTTTTTTCTCGGTCATTAATTAATTTTTTTGATAATGTTGTTGCAAGGATTATAACAATTATTGGAATAATAAATCTAATAAAAATTCTTGTAGATAAAATTAGGATTGTTTTTCTTGATTTATATCAAGCTTTTTGATTGGAAGTCAAATGTACTATTTATACTAGAAAAACAATTATCTACCTCATCAATAAATAGAAATATATAAGAATAATCATACTACGTCTACAAAGTGTCAGTATCATGCTGCTGCTTCAAATCCAAAGTGGTGTCTTGGTGAGAATTGGTTTATTGAATGTCGAAGTAGACATGTTGATAAGAAAGTTGTTCCGATAATTACATGTAGACCGTGAAATCCTGTTGCAACAAAGAATGTTGATCCATAAACTGCGTCTGCAATGGTGAAAGGTGCTTCTCAATATTCATATGCTTGAAGTATAGTGAAATATAATCCTAATATTACTGTGAAGAATAGTCCTTGTAATGCTTGAGTATGATTAGATTCTATTAGACTATGATGTGCTCATGTTACTGTTACTCCTGATGCTAAAAGAATAGCTGTATTAAGTAATGGAATTTGTATAGGATTGAAAGGTTGAATTCCTATTGGGGGTCATAATATCCCTAGTTCAATAGTAGGTGCTAGTCTTCTTCTAAAAAATGCTCAGAAAAATGAAACAAAGAATAGTACTTCTGATGCAATAAATAGAATTATTCCTCATCGTAATCCAATTGATACAAATCCTGTATGTAGTCCTTGGTATGTTCCTTCTCGTACTACATCTCGTCATCATTGAATTATAGTTAATAAGGTAATTCCAAATCCGATTATAAATAAGTTAATGTTAAATAGGTGAAATCATTTTGCTAATCCTGATACTAGAACTATTGCTCCAATTGCTCCTGTTAATGGTCAAGGTCTGTAGTCTACTAAGTGGAATGGGTGGTTTGAGTGAGTTGTTAACATAAGTTTAGTATACTTCTCTAGAATATAAAGTTCTTAGAATTGAAAAAACGTAGGCTTGAATTATTGCTACTGCTGATTCTAGAATTAATAGAAGTATTTGTCCAATAATTAATAGTGAGATTAAGTTTATTGCTATAGATGGTCCTGTATTCCCTAGTAGTGTTAGTAGTAAGTGTCCTGCAATTATATTTGCTGCTAGTCGTACTGCTAGTGTACCTGGTCGGATGATATTTCTAATTGTTTCAATTAATACTATAAATGACATTAATGCAGGTGGTGTTCCTTGGGGAACAAGGTGTGTAAATATATGATTGGTATAATTAATTCATCCAAATAACATAAATCTTAGTCATATAGGTAGAGCGATTGCAAATGTTAATGCTAAATGTCTTGTTCTAGTAAAAATGTAAGGGAATAATCCTATGAAATTGTTAAATAATATTATAATAAAGATTGAAATGAAGATGAATGTTGTTCCATTAAATGATTTTGGTCCTAGTAATGTTTTAAATTCATTATGTAAGGTTAAGTTTAGTTTATTTCAAATAATATTAATTCGTGATGGTGTAAGTCAAAATATTGACGGGATTAATAATAATCCTAAAAATGTTCTAGTTCAATTTAATGATAAATTGAAGATATTAGTTGATGGATCAAATGTTGAAAATAAGTTTGTTATCATTTTCAATTTAAGTTTTTTATATCAATTGTTCTTTTTTCTGCTCTTTTAATAAGGTTTGGTTTAAATGAGAAAAAGTTTATTTGATTAAATAAAATTAATGTGGTTGAAAATATAATAAATAGGGAGAATCATATAAGAGGAGATATTTGAGGGATTTGGATTGGATTTCCCCATCAGAAGTAGTCGTTAATTTACTATTTTTTGGTTTAAGAGACCATTACTTACTTTCAGTCATCTGATGTATTTCAAGGTGTACTAGTTATTTAGTTATTTTAGATTGACACTCTAATGTTATATATTAACTAACTCCTTAGATTATTTTAGATAATCACTTGATAAATAAGTTTACTGAAGTTCTTTCAATTACAATTGGTATAAATCTGTGGTTTGCTCCACAGATTTCTGAGCATTGTCCAAAGAACAGTCCAGGTCGGTTTATTGTGAATGTTCCTTGGTTTAGTCGACCTGGTGTTGCATCAATTTTAACCCCTAATGCAGGTACTGCTCATGAGTGCAGAACGTCCGATGCTCTTGTCAATACTCGTACTTCTGTATTTATTGGTAGAATTGTTCGGTTATCTACATCTAGAAGTCGAAATCCGTCGTTTTCTAAATCTTGTTCCGGTGTTATATAAGTGTCAAATTCTACATCTATAAAGTCTGAATATTCATATCTTCAGTATCATTGTCGTCCAATTGTTTTAATTGTGATTATTGCGTCTACTGAATCATCAAGTAAATATAGTAGTCGTAATGATGGGAGTGCAATAAAAATTAATGTAATTGCTGGTAGTGCTGTTCAGATTGTCTCAATTAAATGTCCGTGAAGTATGTTTCGGTTTGTGTAAGCGATGAATAATATATAACTTAGGGCATAACCTACAATTACTGTAATTAATAATAATACGACCATAGTATGATCATGGAAGAATGATAATTGCTCCATTAATGGTGAAGCTCCATCTTGAAGGGATAAATTTGATCATGTTGCCATTAATAAATTTTTCTAATAAAAGGTCAAACCTTTATTTGTAGAGCTTAAATCTACTGCATTAATCTGCCATATTAGAATCTAGAAATTAATGGTAGTTCTGAGTAACTGTGTTCTGCAGGAGGGTTATTTTGTAGTCATTCTGTTGATCTTCTTATATTAGCTCTAAATATAATTGATCGGTTTGTAACCATTCTTTCTCATATAATTAAAATAAATATAATGATTCCTACAATAGAAATTGTGGACCCAATTCTTGATACTACATTTCATGATGTATATGCATCTGGATAGTCTGAATATCGTCGTGGTATTCCTGCTAGTCCTAGAAAATGTTGAGGGAAGAATGTTAAGTTTACTCCAATAAATATAATTGTAAATTGGATTTTTAATCATGTATTATTTATAGTTAATCCTGTAAATAGTGGATATCATTGAATAACACCTCCTATAATTGCGAATACTGCTCCTATTGATAACACATAATGGAAGTGGGCTACCACATAATATGTATCATGTAATACGATGTCAAGTGATGAATTTGCTAATACTAATCCTGTTAATCCACCAATTGTGAATAAGAAAATGAATCCTAAAGCTCATAATAACGGTGGATTGAATTTGAATTTAGTTCCATATAGTGTGGCTAATCATCTAAATACCTTAATTCCTGTAGGTACAGCAATAATTATTGTTGCTGATGTAAAGTATGCTCGTGTGTCGACATCCATTCCTACTGTGAATATATGATGTGCTCATACAATAAATCCTATTAGTCCAATTGATAGTATTGCATAAATTATACCTAATGTTCCAAATGATTCAATTTTTCCTCTTTCTTGACATACAATGTGAGAAATAATTCCAAATCCCGGCAGAATTAAAATGTAAACCTCTGGGTGTCCAAAGAATCAGAATAGATGTTGATATAGAATAGGGTCACCCCCTCCTGCAGGATCAAAGAATGATGTATTTAAGTTTCGATCTGTTAATAATATAGTAATAGCCCCTGCTAATACTGGAAGTGATAAAAGTAGGAGAAGGGCTGTAATAGCTACAGATCAGACAAATAAAGGTGTTTGATCTAGAGTTATACTTTCTGATCGTATATTAATTGCTGTTGTAATGAAGTTTACTGCACCAAGAATAGATGATACACCTGCTAACTGAAGTGAAAAAATAGCTAGGTCTACAGATGCCCCCCCATGTGCGATTGCTCTTGCAAGAGGGGGGTAAACTGTTCATCCTGTACCAGCACCATTATCTACTATAGAAGATGTAAGAAGAAGGGTTAGTGAAGGTGGTAGTAATCAAAAACTTATATTATTTATTCGCGGGAATGCTATATCTGGTGCACCAATTATTAATGGTACTAGTCAATTACCAAATCCACCAATTATAATAGGTATTACTATAAAAAAAATTATTACAAATGCGTGGGCTGTAATAATGACATTATAAATTTGATCATCTCCAATTAGAGATCCTGGTTGACCAAGTTCAGCACGAATAATTATTCTTATTGATGTTCCTACTATCCCTGCTCATGCTCCAAATAAGAAGTATAAAGTACCAATATCCTTATGGTTTGTTGAGAATAATCATTTTTGCGGTAAGATGGCTGAATTTAAGGTGGTAGACTGTAAATCTACTTATGAGATGTTTCTCTCTTACCATGCTTTAGGTCTTATATTCAATTATGATTCTAGACTGCAATTCTAGAGGTGTAAATTTTTACTAAGGCCTAAAAGATTGTTCTTTTAATTATAACTTTGAAGGTTATTAGTTTAGTTAACTTAAGTCCTTAGTATAATGAGATTAAGGTTGATGTTGATATTAATCCTATTGTTGAAATTATTACTGTTATAGGAAGAATAATTCTTGATTTTTGAGACTTTATTTTTATAGATCACGAATTTTCTGTGTATGACATGATTAGGGCTGAGAATCTAATACGTATATAATAATAAAGTGTAATTGTAGTTAATACAACCATAATTGTCATAATAGTTGTTATGTTATTTTCTATTAACGATTGTATTACAATTCATTTTGGTAGAAATCCAAGGAATGGTGGTAAACCACCTAAGGATAAAAGAGATAAAAATATTATGAATTTAATTTCAGTTTTTATGTTTCTGGCTGAGTAAATTTGGTTTATAAAAAATAAATTTATTTGCTTAAATAATAACACTATAATTAATCTTAATATTGAGTAAATAATAAAGTATAGTTCTCAGATGTTTTCTCTAACTGTTAAGGATCTAATTATTCACCCTAAATGTCTAATTGAGGAATATGCTAGAAGTTGTCGTAGAGATGTTTGATTTAAACCACCTATTGCCCCAATAATGATTCTTAAAATAATAATTGTTCAAATGAAAGTTCTTAGTTGAATACAATAAGATAATACTATTATTGGGGCAATTTTTTGTCATGTTATTAGTGTTAAACAGTTATTTCATCTTGCAGCCCCTATTACTTCTGGAAATCAGAAATGAAAGGGTGCAGCCCCAATCTTTAATAATAATCTAGATCTAATTATTATTGATGGAATAAATTCTGTTTCTCATCCTATTGGATATTTTATTTGAATCAGCAAAATTGAAAATAATAGTATTGTCGACGCTATTGCTTGGACAATAAAATATTTAATTGATGATTCATTTATTATTATATTTTTATTTCTTGTTAGGAGCGGAATAAATGAAAGTAAGTTGATCTCAAGTCCTATTCAAACTCCAAATCAGGAGTTTGATGAAATGGACAGGATCGTTCCTATCATTAATGTTGATAGGAAGAGAAGTTTTGTAGAGTTGTTGGTCATTAAAAAGGAGAGGATTGATACCTCTATAAATGGGGTATGAACCCATTAGCTTGTTTAGCTTACCTTTTTACATTAAGGTGTATGATGCACGTTAGTTTTTGATACTAAAGGAGGTAGTTTAATTCTGTCTTATGTAATTTTAATGAAGGTAATTTTATTTACTTGATTTACCCTATCAAGGTAACCCTTTAATCAGGCACTTCATTTATATTTAATATATAAATTGAAAATTTTTTTTTAAAATTTGTTTATGTATTATTTTGGTTATTCCTAATTAATTTATCTCGATTAGGATAATCTTAATATATATTATATATAATAAATAATTTATATTAATATATTACATTTAATTAAATTTAAATACTTATAATGTTATTTTATAATTATTAAGTAATTATTTTAATACATTTATTTACCTAGGATTATAGCTACTTATGTTTTTAGCTTAAAATAAGTTATTGTATTATAAATTATATAATAATATGTAAATTAATATTAAATATTATTATAATTGGATATAATAAATAAGATTAATATTATTAAATATAAAATTTTATATTAATATATATAATTATATTAATTATAATAATATAATTACAAAATTTATCTATAATTAGATTATTTAACTAATTAATATTTAAGTTAACTTAATATAAAGTTAATTTTATATTAATACCATATTACATTAATTTACATAATTGTATCAAATATATTTATTATATTATTTAATCTTTCTTTATTATTAGTGAAAAGAAAGATTAAATAAGAAAGAATATAATACATTTATTGGTATACATGTTCCATATTAATCTTTATTTATATATAATAGAGAAGTTGTTGTGGTCATTCGAGGGCACGTTTCTTTTTTTTTTTGTCATTTTTTGTGTTTTTTTTCTTTTTTTTTCTTTAAATATTTGAATCTTTTATTTTTTCTTATTTTAAAAAATTTTTAAATTTCTTATTTTGTTTCCAAAAGTTTTATTCTTGCTTATTTATTCACTTTTTCTTTGTATTATATGTAAGTTTTGTTAAACTAAATGTTCTATTTTGCAGTAATTTGATTTAATTATCAATTGATTTTGGATTTAGCAATTGATTTAGTATCGGCATAATTCGTGCCAGCAGCCGCGGTTATACGATTGATACAAGTGAATATTATTGGTTAAAACAGTTGTTTATATTTTTGGGGTTAAAATATAAATTTGTAAGGTGAAATGTTAAAATTTATTTATAGCTCTTTTTATGAATCTGTGAAATTTAAATAATAAACTAGGATTAGATACCCTATTATTTTAAATGTTAATTATATTTACCAGGGTACTATTAGTTAAGATCTTTAAACCCAAAGAATTTGGCGGTATCTCATTCCATTCAGAGGAACTTACCCCGTGATTGATAATACACGATTAACTCTACTTGATTTATTTGTTTGTATATCTCCGTTATCAGAGAATCTTTTTAGAGTTATAATTCTCAAGATTTATAATTATAAAGTATTTCAGGTCAAGGTGCAGCTTATAATTAAGAGGAGGTGAGTTACAATAGATTTTTGTTTATAACGGATTTGATAGTGAAATACTATTAATGAAGGTGGATTTGATAGTAATTTAATTTATTTAATTTAACTGATATTGGCTCTGAGGTGTGTACACATCGCCCGTCACTCTCATTATTGATTATTCTATTTTATTTTTTTTAATTTAGCTTCAATTTAGATGAGATAAGTCGTAACATAGTAGATGTACTGGAAAGTGTATCTAGGAAGAGTTTCAAGATATAACTTATTAGTAAAGTGTTTCATTTACACTGAAAATTTTTCTGTGCAAATCAGGATATCTTGATTATTAAATTTATTGTATTTATTTTTTGTTTATTTAATTATTTAATAAGAATAATTTTGTTGAATTTTGTCTTAGTATATTTTGTAGAATTGATTTTTTAGACTATAGTTTATTGGTAATGTAATTGTTTTATGAAATATTATTTTGAATTTTTAAAAGTAGATTTTATTTGTTGTACCTTTTGTATCAGGGTTTATCAAAATTTTAGTATTTACTTACTTATCTCGATTTGGGTTGATTTATAAATAATTTATAGTTAATGTATCATAATTATTATTAAATTATTTATAGAAATGAGATGTTAATCGTTTCCCAAGATATCTAGTTTCTTAAGAAAAAATTTAATTTTTTGAAGTTAATTGTTTTTATTTAATTTTTTAGATATAAATATTAACTTATTTATTCTTTAAGGGATAAGCTTTGGAGTTAATAACCTATAATTTGTTTTATTAAAATATAATAGTAAGCTTTAAACCAGCTATTTTTAAGATTACGTTTTAGTTCATTATTTTTATTTTTGATTTTATAATTATTTTAGGTTTTTTATTAAGATTATAAATTTAATTTCAAAATTTTTGTAATAATGATAGAATTAGTATATTTATTTGTATATAATTTTTACCTTGTTAATTTATTATAAGGAACTAGGCAAAATTGATTTCCGCCTGTTTATCAAAAACATGTCCTCTTGAAAATACTTTGAGGTCTGGCCTGCTCACTGAGCAGATTTTTAAAGAGCCGCGGTATTTTGACCGTGCAAAGGTAGCATAATCATTAGTCTCTTAATTAGTGGCTGGAATGAATGGCTTGACGAGAAATCAACTGTCTCTTAATAAATTTTTGAATTTAACTTTTTAGTCAAAAGGCTTAAATTTTTCTTTAGGACGAGAAGACCCTATAGAACTTAACATTTTATTTTTATATAGTTTTTTGTTTGTCTTTCTATATTTAATGATGATGTTTTGTTGGGGTGACATGAAGAATAGATAAACTCTTCATTATTATATCATTAATTTATGTTTGTTTTTGATCCATAATTTATGATCATAAGATTAAGTTACCTTAGGGATAACAGCGTAATTGTTTTTGAGAGCTCATATCGACAAAGCAGATTGCGACCTCGATGTTGGATTAAGAAAAATTTTGGGTGCAGTAGCCCAGTAATTAGGTCTGTTCGACCTTTAAATTCTTACATGATCTGAGTTCAGACCGGCGTGAGCCAGGTCGGTTTCTATCCTAAGATTATTAATTCATATTAGTACGAAAGGACCATATGGTTGAAATATTTTTTATTTTATTGATTAATACTAATTAAATTACTATTTTGACAGATTAATGTGTTGAATTTAGAATTCATTTATGTAGATTTTTTTCTACAAATAGTATTGATACTTTATGATTTATTTATGTTTATTTTGAATTTTCTTTTATTAGTTATTTGTGTTTTAATTAGTGTTGCTTTTTTAACTTTATTGGAGCGTAAGGTTTTAGGTTACATTCAAATTCGAAAGGGTCCAAATAAGGTAGGTTTTGTAGGAATTCCTCAACCCTTTAGTGATGCGATCAAGTTAATTAGTAAGGAGCAGCCAATTCCTATTATATCTAATTATTTACTTTATTACTTTTCCCCTGTCTTTAATTTAATGATTTCCTTGGCTGTTTGAGTTATTTTCCCTTACTTAACTTATATGTGTTCTTTTTCTTATGGATTTTTGTTTTTTTTATGTTGTACTAGATTAGGTGTTTATACTGTTATAATTGCTGGTTGGTCTTCCAATTCAAATTATTCTTTATTAGGTTCTCTTCGTTCTGTTGCTCAAACAATTTCATACGAAGTTAGTTTGGCTTTAATTTTATTATCTTTAATTATTTTAATTGGAAGTTTCAATATGTTTGATTTTATAAATTATCAGCTTTATTGTTGATTTATTGTTATTTCTTTCCCTTTAGCTTTAGCTTGTTTTGCTTCTTGTTTAGCTGAGACTAATCGTACTCCTTTTGATTTTGCCGAAGGTGAATCTGAGTTAGTTTCAGGGTTTAATATTGAATATGGTGCAGGTGGATTTACTTTAATTTTTTTAGCTGAGTATACTAGAATTGTTTTTATAAGAATATTATTAGCTTTAATTTTTTTAGGTGGTGACTTTTATTCTTTTATATTTTTTATTAAGCTTGCTTTTATATCCTTTGGTTTTATTTGAGTTCGTGGTACATTACCACGTTTTCGTTATGATAAATTAATGTATTTAGCTTGAAAAAGTTTTTTGCCATTATCTTTAAATTTTTTTATTTTCTTTGTTGGTTTAAAAATTTTATTTATTTCATATATTTAGTGAAATTTTTTAAGAAAAGTTAATAGAAGAGTTAAACTTCTAGTTTTATGTTTTCAAAACATATGCTTTTCCTAAGCTAATTAACTTATTATTCCTTAATTAGCTTATCTCATGCATTTGCAACATGTACATTAATTAAGAAGTATGTAAAGTAAATAATTGTTAAGATTTGTCCTGTTATAATGTAAGGTTCTTCAACAGGTCGTTTTCCAATTCATGTTAATAAGCATACAACAACTACTATGATTCAGAATAAAATCTGATTAATAGGATAGAATTGAATACCTCGAAATGGTGTTTTATTATAAAATGGTAAAATTATTAAGATTCTAATTGATAAGAATAATGCAATGACACCTCCTAGTTTATTAGGGATTGACCGTAGAATTGCGTATGCAAATAAGAAGTATCATTCTGGTTGAATATGGACAGGGGTTACTAACGGGTTAGCAGGTACAAAATTGTCTGGATCTCCTAGGAGATAAGGATTAATCAAGCACAGTATAATTAATAACGATGTTATTAATACAAATGTAATAGAGTCCTTGAAAGTAAAGTATGGGTGAAATGGAATCTTTTCAATATCTCCATTTAGCCCTAAAGGGTTATTAGACCCTGTTTGATGAAGGAAAAATAAATGAATTGCTGCCATGGCAGCAATAATAAATGGTAATACAAAATGGAATGTAAAGAATCGATTTAATGTTGCATTATCGACAGCAAATCCCCCTCATACTCATTGAACTAAATCTGTTCCTAAATACGGGATTGCTGATAATAAATTAGTGATTACTGTTGCACCTCAGAATGATATTTGACCTCAAGGTAAAACATATCCTATAAATGCAGTTGCTATAACTAAGAATAGGATTACTGTACCAATTATTCATGTGTGTATGTATATATAAGATCCATAGTAAATTCCTCGTCCGACATGTAAATAAATACAAATGAAGAATATAGAAGCTCCATTTGCGTGCAAGGTTCGAATAATTCAGCCATTATTTACGTCTCGGCAGATGTGGACTACACTACTAAATGCTATTTCAATATTTGATGTATAATGTATAGCTAAAAATAGTCCGGTTACAATTTGAATTACCAAACATAATCCTAGTAGGGACCCAAAATTCCATCAAAATGAAATATTTGTTGGTGCAGGTAAATCAACTAAAGAGTTATTAATGATTTTAATTAAAGGATGTCTCAATCGTAAGGGTTTATTCATTAGTAAATTATCTTATTTTACGAATAGGTCCCTGGTTAATGTTGGTGATTTTAACAACTGCTAATAGTGCTAAAAATAAATAAATTATTATTATTATTGTAATAATGAATGTTGGCCTATTATATAGTTTTTCTAAAGATATTGTTATTTCTTGATAATTGATTGAATTATCAATATTTATAGTTTCAGTATTTTTGAAAAAGTCTATAAATATTGATATATCTAAAATAATTAATGTTGATATAATAAATATTCATATTGTTAATGTAATAATTATCGTAATTGATTTAGGTTGAAATATTTCGTTTGATGCAATTCTCGTAATATAAATAAATAGAACTAATATACCACCAAGAAACGTTAAAAATAAAATATATGATAACCAATATCTTTCCGTTATTGTTCCTGTTATTAATCCTACTAGAAAAGTTTGTAGGATAATGAAAATTATTATTGATATTGGGTGTCTTAATTTAATAAAATTTATATTTATTACGTTTGATAGTGATATAATTATTATTTTAATCATTTCAGGGGTTAGTTTATTAAAAATATCGGTTTTGGAGACCGATGATAGGAAGCTTTCTACCTCTGAAGTTTTAAAAGTGGGGCCTGGACTTATTTCCGGTTTACAAGACCGGCGTTTTTTTTAAACTATTAAAACTAATGTTTATATTTTCTGTCTTTACTTCTTTATTGATTTACTTTGCTGGTGTTTATGTTTTTTCTTCTAAACGTAAGCATTTATTAATGGTTCTTTTAAGATTAGAATATATTGTTCTTTCTTTATTTATATTGGTTATTGTTTTTCTTATTGAGTTTGATTATGATTATTTTTTTCCTGTTATTTTTTTGGTTTTTTCTGTTTGTGAAGGTGCTTTAGGTCTTTCTATTTTAGTCTCAATAATTCGTTCTCATGGGAATGATTTTTTTAATTCTTTTGGTTTATCTTTATGTTAAAGTATTTATTTATAACTATTTTTTTGATCCCTCTTTGTTTGGTTAATAATTGTTGATGGTTGGTTCATTCTTTAATGTTTTTGTCTAGTTTTGTTTTTATAGTTTGTGTTTATTCATATGCAGATTTGAATATGATTAGATATTATTTTGGTATTGATTATTTTTCTTTTAGTTTAATTTTACTTAGTTTTTGAATTTGTTGTTTAATAATTACTGCTAGAGGTTCAGTTTATTTGAGTTCTTATCATTCTAATTTTTTTGTTTTTATAGTCTTAATTTTAATGATTATGCTTTATTGTTCATTTGCTAGATTGAGTCTTCTTTCTTTTTATATTTTTTTTGAGGCTAGATTGGTTCCTACTTTACTTTTAATTTTAGGTTGAGGTTATCAACCTGAGCGTCTTCAGGCTGGTGTTTATTTAATTTTTTATACTTTGGTTGCTAGATTGCCTTTATTATTAGTTTTATTTAGGGTTTATGATTTTTCTAATACTTTATATTTTCCTTTGTTGGTTGATTTTGGTTCTTATTATTTTATGTTTTATGTGTTTATAATTCTTGCTTTTTTAGTTAAGATGCCAATATTTTTAGTTCATTTATGACTTCCTAAGGCTCATGTTGAGGCTCCAATTTCAGGTAGAATGATTCTTGCTGGTGTTCTATTGAAGTTAGGTGGTTATGGTATTTTTCGTGTTATGAAGGTTATTTCTTATTTGGGTTTAAAGTTTAACTATTTTTGATTATCTTTAGGTTTATCTGGTGGAGTTGTTGTTAGATTTATTTGTTTTCGTCAGGTTGATTTAAAGTCTTTAATTGCTTATTCTTCTGTTGCTCATATAAGAATGGTAATTGGGGGATTGATAACTATGAATTGATGGGGTTGTATAGGTTCTCTTTCTTTAATGGTTGGTCATGGGTTATGTTCTTCTGGTTTATTTTGTTTATCTAATATTATTTATGAGCGTTTAGGTAGACGAAGATTGTTAATTAATAAGGGTATAATTAATTTGATACCGAGAATGTCTTTATGATGATTTCTTTTGAGATCTTCTAATATAGCTGCTCCTCCTTCATTAAATTTAGTAGGTGAACTTAGATTATTAAATAGAATTATGTCTTGATCTTCTTTTAGATTTTTTGCTTTAATTTTTTTGTCATTTTTTAGAGCTGTTTATACTTTATATATATATTCTTATTCTCAGCATGGTAATTATTATTCTGGTGTTTATACTTGTTCTCTTGGTTATTTTCGTGAATATCATCTTTTACTTTTACATTGATTGCCTTTAAATATTCTTTGTTTAAAGGGAGAATATTTTTTTGTTTAGTTTGCTTAAGTATTTTAATTAAAAATGTTGTTTTGTGGAATCAATGATATGAATATTTTCATCTTAGGCTGTGAATTTGTTTTCTATTTGTTCTTTGAGTTTTTTTCTTTATTTTTTTCTAGAACTATAATTTTTATTTTAGGTATTTATTATTTAATAATTGATTATAGAGTTTTTGTTGAATGGGAGCTTTTTAATTTAAATGGTTCTATGGTTGTTATGACTTTAATTCTGGATTGAATGTCTCTTATTTTTATGTCTTTTGTTATGTATATTTCTTCTTTGGTTATTTATTATAGAGAGGATTATATATCGGGAGAAAAAAATATGAATCGTTTTATTATTATTGTTTTGATATTTATTCTTTCTATGGGGTTTTTAATTATCAGTCCTAATTTGATTAGAATTTTATTGGGATGGGATGGTTTAGGCTTGGTTTCTTATTGTTTAGTTATTTATTATCAAAATGTTAAATCTTATAGTGCGGGTATGTTAACTGCACTTTCTAATCGTATTGGTGATGTTGCTATTTTAATTTCTATTGCTTGAATATTGAATTTTGGTGGTTGAAATTATATTTATTATTATGATTTTATTTCTGATTCTTTTGAAATAAAGCTTATTACTATATTAATTGTTTTAGCAGCTATAACTAAAAGAGCTCAAATTCCTTTTTCTTCTTGACTTCCTGCTGCTATAGCTGCTCCTACTCCTGTTTCTGCTTTGGTTCATTCTTCTACTCTTGTTACTGCTGGGGTTTATTTATTAATTCGTTTTAGACCAATATTAGATACTTATAATTGTGGATGATTCTTACTTTTAATTGGTTGTATGACTATGTTTATGGCTGGTTTGGGTGCAAATTTTGAATTTGATTTGAAAAAAATTATTGCTCTTTCTACTTTAAGACAACTTGGTTTAATAATAAGAATTCTGGCTATAGGTTATTCAAAACTTGCATTTTTTCATTTGTTGGCTCATGCTTTATTTAAGGCTTTATTGTTTATGTGTGCAGGTTCAATAATTCATAATTTAAAGGATTCTCAGGATATTCGTTTTATAGGTTCAATTGTTAATTTTATACCTTTAACTTCAGTTTGTTTTAATGTTTCTAGTTTGTCTTTATGTGGTATACCATTTTTAGCAGGTTTTTATTCAAAGGATTTAATTCTTGAGATGGTTTGTTTAAGATGAATTAATTGTTTAATTTTTTTTCTTTATTTCTTTTCTACTGGTTTAACTGCTTCTTATTCTTTTCGTCTTTTTTATTATTCAATATCTGGTGATAATAATTTTTATTCTAGATTTTCTTTTGATGATAGGGGTTATTATATTTCTTTTGGTATAATTGGTTTATTATTTGTTGCTGTTTTTGGAGGAAGTCTTTTATCTTGATTAATTTTTCCTGTTCCTCATGTGATTGCTTTGCCTTATTATTTAAAGTTTTTAACTATTACTGTAGTTGTTTTGGGTGCTTATTTGGGTTATCTTATTTCTGATTTTGGTTTCTCTCAAAATTTGTTTTCTTTAAGTATACTTTCCTTTGTTAGATTTGCTGGTTCTATGTGGTTTATACCTTTCATTTCAACTAAGTTTATTAGATATATTCCTTTAAAATTGGGTTATTATTCCTCAAAGTCGTTTGATTATGGTTGAGGTGAATTATTTGGTGGTCAAGGTTTATATAGATTATTTATTTATTTAATTAATTATATACAAGGTTGATATGATTCTAATTTTAAGATTTATCTTTTAACTTTTATTTTTTGAATATTTATTTTGGTGATATTATTTTTCGTTTACTTGAATAGCTTATATTAGAGCGTGACACTGAAGATGTTAAGGAAGTATTTTTACTTTTAAGTATTTATAAATATACATATATTATTTTTACAGTGAAAATGTAATGTTTTATTTAAACTATATAAATTTTAGAAATGTTAACGGAGTTTAACCGCTAATATAAAAAGTTAGCAGCTTTCATATTGGCTTTACATTTCCTTAATTGGAACTTTATAGTTCAATTATATTATTAACAGTAATACGCCTCTTTTTGGCTTCAATTAATAAGAATAAGGGTATTTTATTTACCAACCTTCCAGGTCGAAACTGACTGCAATACTTCGCTTCTTATTCTATTTAAGGTTGATTGATTATATCAATACTTTTTGAATGCAACCCAAATGTTATAGTTAACTACAACCCTTTATTCTGCTCATTGTAAAGCTCCTTGGTTTCATTCATGGTATAGTCCGCCTAATAATACTATAATAAAAAATATTGTTGATACTGTTCAGATTATAATATCTGAAGTTTTAAAAATAATTACAATTGGAAGGATTAGTGCAATTTCTACATCAAAAATTAAGAAAATTACTGCAATTAAGAAGAATCGAAGTGAAAATGGTATTCGTGCTGATCTTTTTGGGTCAAACCCACACTCAAATGGTGATCTTTTTTCTCGGTCATTAATTAATTTTTTTGATAATGTTGTTGCAAGGATTATAACAATTATTGGAATAATAAATCTAATAAAAATTCTTGTAGATAAAATTAGGATTGTTTTTCTTGATTTATATCAAGCTTTTTGATTGGAAGTCAAATGTACTATTTATACTAGAAAAACAATTATCTACCTCATCAATAAATAGAAATATATAAGAATAATCATACTACGTCTACAAAGTGTCAGTATCATGCTGCTGCTTCAAATCCAAAGTGGTGTCTTGGTGAGAATTGGTTTATTGAATGTCGAAGTAGACATGTTGATAAGAAAGTTGTTCCGATAATTACATGTAGACCGTGAAATCCTGTTGCAACAAAGAATGTTGATCCATAAACTGCGTCTGCAATGGTGAAAGGTGCTTCTCAATATTCATATGCTTGAAGTATAGTGAAATATAATCCTAATATTACTGTGAAGAATAGTCCTTGTAATGCTTGAGTATGATTAGATTCTATTAGACTATGATGTGCTCATGTTACTGTTACTCCTGATGCTAAAAGAATAGCTGTATTAAGTAATGGAATTTGTATAGGATTGAAAGGTTGAATTCCTATTGGGGGTCATAATATCCCTAGTTCAATAGTAGGTGCTAGTCTTCTTCTAAAAAATGCTCAGAAAAATGAAACAAAGAATAGTACTTCTGATGCAATAAATAGAATTATTCCTCATCGTAATCCAATTGATACAAATCCTGTATGTAGTCCTTGGTATGTTCCTTCTCGTACTACATCTCGTCATCATTGAATTATAGTTAATAAGGTAATTCCAAATCCGATTATAAATAAGTTAATGTTAAATAGGTGAAATCATTTTGCTAATCCTGATACTAGAACTATTGCTCCAATTGCTCCTGTTAATGGTCAAGGTCTGTAGTCTACTAAGTGGAATGGGTGGTTTGAGTGAGTTGTTAACATAAGTTTAGTATACTTCTCTAGAATATAAAGTTCTTAGAATTGAAAAAACGTAGGCTTGAATTATTGCTACTGCTGATTCTAGAATTAATAGAAGTATTTGTCCAATAATTAATAGTGAGATTAAGTTTATTGCTATAGATGGTCCTGTATTCCCTAGTAGTGTTAGTAGTAAGTGTCCTGCAATTATATTTGCTGCTAGTCGTACTGCTAGTGTACCTGGTCGGATGATATTTCTAATTGTTTCAATTAATACTATAAATGACATTAATGCAGGTGGTGTTCCTTGGGGAACAAGGTGTGTAAATATATGATTGGTATAATTAATTCATCCAAATAACATAAATCTTAGTCATATAGGTAGAGCGATTGCAAATGTTAATGCTAAATGTCTTGTTCTAGTAAAAATGTAAGGGAATAATCCTATGAAATTGTTAAATAATATTATAATAAAGATTGAAATGAAGATGAATGTTGTTCCATTAAATGATTTTGGTCCTAGTAATGTTTTAAATTCATTATGTAAGGTTAAGTTTAGTTTATTTCAAATAATATTAATTCGTGATGGTGTAAGTCAAAATATTGACGGGATTAATAATAATCCTAAAAATGTTCTAGTTCAATTTAATGATAAATTGAAGATATTAGTTGATGGATCAAATGTTGAAAATAAGTTTGTTATCATTTTCAATTTAAGTTTTTTATATCAATTGTTCTTTTTTCTGCTCTTTTAATAAGGTTTGGTTTAAATGAGAAAAAGTTTATTTGATTAAATAAAATTAATGTGGTTGAAAATATAATAAATAGGGAGAATCATATAAGAGGAGATATTTGAGGGATTTGGATTGGATTTCCCCATCAGAAGTAGTCGTTAATTTACTATTTTTTGGTTTAAGAGACCATTACTTACTTTCAGTCATCTGATGTATTTCAAGGTGTACTAGTTATTTAGTTATTTTAGATTGACACTCTAATGTTATATATTAACTAACTCCTTAGATTATTTTAGATAATCACTTGATAAATAAGTTTACTGAAGTTCTTTCAATTACAATTGGTATAAATCTGTGGTTTGCTCCACAGATTTCTGAGCATTGTCCAAAGAACAGTCCAGGTCGGTTTATTGTGAATGTTCCTTGGTTTAGTCGACCTGGTGTTGCATCAATTTTAACCCCTAATGCAGGTACTGCTCATGAGTGCAGAACGTCCGATGCTCTTGTCAATACTCGTACTTCTGTATTTATTGGTAGAATTGTTCGGTTATCTACATCTAGAAGTCGAAATCCGTCGTTTTCTAAATCTTGTTCCGGTGTTATATAAGTGTCAAATTCTACATCTATAAAGTCTGAATATTCATATCTTCAGTATCATTGTCGTCCAATTGTTTTAATTGTGATTATTGCGTCTACTGAATCATCAAGTAAATATAGTAGTCGTAATGATGGGAGTGCAATAAAAATTAATGTAATTGCTGGTAGTGCTGTTCAGATTGTCTCAATTAAATGTCCGTGAAGTATGTTTCGGTTTGTGTAAGCGATGAATAATATATAACTTAGGGCATAACCTACAATTACTGTAATTAATAATAATACGACCATAGTATGATCATGGAAGAATGATAATTGCTCCATTAATGGTGAAGCTCCATCTTGAAGGGATAAATTTGATCATGTTGCCATTAATAAATTTTTCTAATAAAAGGTCAAACCTTTATTTGTAGAGCTTAAATCTACTGCATTAATCTGCCATATTAGAATCTAGAAATTAATGGTAGTTCTGAGTAACTGTGTTCTGCAGGAGGGTTATTTTGTAGTCATTCTGTTGATCTTCTTATATTAGCTCTAAATATAATTGATCGGTTTGTAACCATTCTTTCTCATATAATTAAAATAAATATAATGATTCCTACAATAGAAATTGTGGACCCAATTCTTGATACTACATTTCATGATGTATATGCATCTGGATAGTCTGAATATCGTCGTGGTATTCCTGCTAGTCCTAGAAAATGTTGAGGGAAGAATGTTAAGTTTACTCCAATAA
Organism: Schistocerca nitens; assembly: GCF_023898315.1. NCBI lineage: Eukaryota > Metazoa > Arthropoda > Insecta > Orthoptera > Acrididae > Schistocerca > Schistocerca nitens. Next base: position 2,660,362 of record NW_026045998.1, on the reverse strand, counting down.
ATATAATTGTAAATTGGATTTTTAATCATGTATTATTTATAGTTAATCCTGTAAATAGTGGATATCATTGAATAACACCTCCTATAATTGCGAATACTGCTCCTATTGATAACACATAATGGAAGTGGGCTACCACATAATATGTATCATGTAATACGATGTCAAGTGATGAATTTGCTAATACTAATCCTGTTAATCCACCAATTGTGAATAAGAAAATGAATCCTAAAGCTCATAATAACGGTGGATTGAATTTGAATTTAGTTCCATATAGTGTGGCTAATCATCTAAATACCTTAATTCCTGTAGGTACAGCAATAATTATTGTTGCTGATGTAAAGTATGCTCGTGTGTCGACATCCATTCCTACTGTGAATATATGATGTGCTCATACAATAAATCCTATTAGTCCAATTGATAGTATTGCATAAATTATACCTAATGTTTCTGCGCAGCTGTTTCTGCGCAGCTGTTTCTGCACAGCTGTTTCTGCGCAGCCGTTTCTGCGCAGCCGTTTCTGCGCAGCCGTTTCTGCGCAGCCGTTCCTGCGCAGCCGTTCCTGCGCAGCCGTTCCTGCGCAGCCGTTCCTGCGCAGCCGTTCCTGCGCAGCCGTTCCTGAGCAGCCGTTCCTGCGCAGCCGTTCCTGCGCAGCCGTTCCGGCGCAGCCGTTCCGGCGCAGCCGTTCCGGCGCAGCCGTTTCTGCGCAGCCGTTTCTGCGCAGCCGTTTCTGCGCAGCCGTTTCTGCCTAGCCGTTTATGCGCAGCCGTTTATGCGCAGCCGTTTATGCGCAGCCGTTTATGCGCAGCCGTTTATGCGCAGCCGTTTATGCGCAGCCGTTTATGCGCAGCCGTCTATGCGCAGCCGTCTCTGCGCAGCCGTCTCTGCGCAGCCGTCTCTGCGCAGCCGTCTCTGCGCAGCCGTCTCTGCGCAGCCGTCTCTGCGCAGCCGTCTCTGCGCAGCCGCCTCTGCGCAGCCGCCTCTGCGCAGCCGCCTCTGCGCAGCCGCCTCTGCGCAGCCGCCTCTGCGCAGCCGCCTCTGCGCAGCCGCCTCTGCGCAGCCGCCTCTGCGCAGCCGCCTCTGCGCAGCCGCCTCTGCGCAGCCGCTTCTGCGCAGCCGCTTCTGCGCAGCCGCTTCTGCGCAGCCGCTTCTGCGCAGCCGCTTCTGCGCAGCCGCTTCTGCGCAGCCGCTTCTGCGCAGCCGCTTCTGCGCAGCCGCTTCTGCGCAGCCGCTTCTGCGCAGCCGCTTCTGCGCAGCCGCTTCTGCGCAGCCGCTTCTGCGCAGCCGTTTCTGCGCAGCCGTTTCTGCGCAGCCGCTTCTGCGCAGCCGCTTCTGCGCAGCCGCTTCTGCGCAGCCGTTTCTGCGCAGCCGCTTCTGCGCAGCCGCTTCTGCGCAGCCGCTTCTGCGCAGCCGTTTCTGCGCAGCCGTTTCTGCGCAGCCGTTCCTGCGCAGCCGTTCCTGCGCAGCCGTTCCTGCGCAGCCGTTCCTGCGCAGCCGTTCCTGCGCAGCCGCTTCTGCGCAGCTGTTCCTGCGCAGCTGTTCCTGCGCAGCTGCTCCTGCGCAGCTGCTCCTGCGCAGCTGCTCCTGCGCAGCTGCTCCTGCGCAGCTGCTCCTGCGCAGCTGCTCCTGCGCAGCTGCTCCTGCGCAGCTGCTCCTGCGCAGCTGCTTCTGCGCAGCTGTTCCTGCGCAGCTGCTTCTGCGCAGCCGTTCCTGCGCAGCCGTTCCTGCGCAGCCGTTTCTGCGCAGCCGTTTCTGCGCAGCCGCTTCTGCGCAGCCGCTTCTGCGCAGCCGCTTCTGCGCAGCCGCTTCTGCGCAGCCGTTCCTGCGCAGCCGTTCCTGCGCAGCCGTTCCTGCGCAGCCGTTCCTGCGCAGCCGTTCCTGCGCAGCCGTTTATGCGCAGCCGTTTATGCGCAGCCGCTTCTGCGCAGCCGCTTCTGCGCAGCCGCTTCTGCGCAGCCGCTTCTGCGCAGCCGCTTCTGCGCAGCCGCTTCTGCGCAGCCGCTTCTGCGCAGCCGCTTCTGCGCAGCCGCTTCTGCGCAGCCGCTTCTGCGCAGCCGCCTCTGCGCAGCCGCCTCTGCGCAGCCGCTTCTGCGCAGCCGCTTCTGCGCAGCCTCTTCTGCGCAGCCGCTTCTGCGCAGCCGCTTCTGCGCAGCCGCTTCTGCGCAGCCGCTTCTGCGCAGCCGCTTCTGCGAAGCCGTTCCTGCGCAGCCGTTCCTGCGCAGCCGTTCCTGCGCAGCCGTTCCTGCGCAGCCGTTCCTGCGCAGCCGTTCCTGCGCAGCCGTTCCTGCGCAGCCGTTCCTGCGCAGCCGTTCCTGCGCAGCCGTTTATGCGCAGCCGTTTATGCGCAGCCGTTTCTGCGCAGCCGTCTCTGCGCAGCCGTCTCTGCGCAGCCGTCTCTGCGCAGCCGCTTCTGCGCAGCCGCTTCTGCGCAGCCGCTTCTGCGCAGCCGCTTCTGCGCAGCCGCTTCTGCGCAGCCGCTTCTGCGCAGCCGGTCCTGCGCAGCCGGTCCTGCGCAGCCGTTCCTGCGCAGCCGTTCCGGCGCAGCCGTTCCGGCGCAGCCGTTTCTGCGCAGCCGTTTCTGCGCAGCCGTTTCGGCGCAGCCGTTTCGGCGCAGCCGTTTCGGCGCAGCCGTTTCGGCGCAGCCGTTTCGGCGCAGCCGTTTCGGCGCAGCCGTTTCGGCGCAGCCGTTTCGGCGCAGCCGTTTCTGCGCAGCCGTTTCGGCGCAGCCGTTTCTGCGCAGCCGTTTCTGCGCAGCCGTTTCGGCGCAGCCGTTTCTGCGCAGCCGTTCCTGCGCAGCCGTTCCTGCGCAGCCGTTCCTGCGCAGCCGTTCCTGCGCAGCCGTTCCTGCGCAGCCGTTCCTGCGCAGCCGTTCCTGCGCAGCCGTTCATGCGCAGCCGTTTATGCGCAGCCGTTTATGCGCAGCCGTTTATGCGCAGCCGCTTCTGCGCAGCCGCTTCTGCGCAGCCGCTTCTGCGCAGCCGCTTCTGCGCAGCCGCTTCTGCGCAGCCGCTTCTGCGCAGCCGCTTCTGCGCAGCCGCTTCTGCGCAGCCGTTCCTGCGCAGCCGTTCCTGCGCAGCCGTTCCTGCGCAGCCGTTCGTGCGCAGCCGTTTCGGCGCAGCCGTTTCGGCGCAGCCGTTTCGGCGCAGCCGTTCCTGCGCAGCCGTTCCTGCGCAGCCGTTCCTGCGCAGCCGTTCCTGCGGTTTCTGCGCAGCCGTTTCTGCGCAGCCGCTTCTGCGCAGCCGCTTCTGCGCAGCCGTTACTGCGCAGCCGTTACTGCGCAGCCGTTCCTGCGCAGCCGTTACTGCGCATCCGTTCCTGCGCAGCCGCCTCTGCGCAGCCGCCTCTGCGCAGCCGCCTCTGCGCAGCCGCTTCTGCGCAGCCGCTTCTGCGCAGCCGCTTCTGCGCAGCCGCTTCTGCGCAGCCGCTTCTGCGCAGCCGCTTCTGCGCAGCCGCTTCTGCGCAGCCGCTTCTGCGCAGCCGCTTCTGCGCAGCCGCTTCTGCGCAGCCGCTTCTGCGCAGCCGTTTCTGCGCAGCCGTTTCTGCGCAGCCGCTTCTGCGCAGCCGCTTCTGCGCAGCCGCTTCTGCGCAGCCGCTTCTGCGCAGCCGCTTCTGCGCAGCCGCTTCTGCGCAGCCGCTTCTGCGCAGCCGCTTCTGCGCAGCCGCTTCTGCGCAGCCGCTTCTGCGCAGCTGTTTCTGCGCAGCTGTTTCTGCGCAGCTGTTTCTGCGCAGCTGTTTCTGCGCAGCCGTTTCGGCGCAGCCGTTTCGGCGCAGCCGTTTCGGCGCAGCCGTTTCGGCGCAGCCGTTTCTGCGCAGCCGTTTCTGCGCAGCCGTTTCGGCGCAGCCGTTTCTGCGCAGCCGTTTCGGCGCAGCCGTTTCGGCGCAGCCGTTTCTGCGCAGCCGTTTCTGCGCAGCCGTTTCTGCGCAGCCGTTTCTGCGCAGCCGTTTCTGCGCAGCCGTTTCTGCGCAGCCGTTTCTGCGCAGCTGTTCATGCGCAGCTGTTCATGCGCAGCTGTTCCTGCGCAGCTGTTCCTGCGCAGCTGTTCCTGCGCAGCTGTTTCTGCGCAGCTGTTCTTGAGCAGCCGTTTCTGCGCAGCCGTTTCTGCGCAGCCGTTTATGCGCATCCGTTTATGCGCAGCCGTTTATGCGCAGCCGTTTCTGCGCAGCCGTTTCTGCGCAGCCGTTTCTGCGCAGCCGTTTCTGCGCAGCCGTTTCTGCGCAGCCGTTTATGCGCAGCCGTTTATGCGCAGCCGTTTATGCGCAGCCGTTTCTGCGCAGCCGTTTCTGCGCAGCCGTTTCTGCGCAGCCGTTTCTGCCTAGCCGTTTCTGCGCAGCCGTTTCTGCGCAGCCGTTTCTGCGCAGCCGTTTCTGCGCAGCCGCTTCTGCGCAGCCGCTTCTGCGCAGACGCTTCTGCGCAGACGCTTCTGCGCAGACGCTTCTGCGCAGCTGCTTCTGCGCAGCCGTTTCTGCGCAGCCGTTTCTGCGCAGCCGTTTCTGCGCCGCCGTTCCTGCGCAGCCGTTGCTGCGCAGCCGTTCCTGCGCAGCCGTTCCTGCGCAGCCGTTCCTGCGCAGCCGTTCCTGCGCAGCCGTTCCTGCGCAGCCGTTTCTGCGCAGCCGTTCCTGCGCAGCCGTTCCTGCGCAGCCGTTTCTGCGCAGCTGTTCCTGCGCAGCTGTTCCTGCGCAGCCGTTCCTGCGCAGCCGTTTCTGCGCAGCCGCTTCTGCGCAGCCGTTTCTGCGCAGCCGTTTCTGCGCAGCCGTTCCTGCGCAGCCGTTCCTGCGCAGCCGTTCCTGCGCAGCCGTTCCTGCGCAGCCGTTCCTGCGCAGCCGTTCCTGCGCAGCCGTTCCTGCGCAGCCGTTCCTGCGCAGCTGCTTCTGCGCAGCTGCTTCTGCGCAGCTGTTCCTGCGCAGCTGTTGCTGCGCAGCTTTTTCTGCGCAGCTGCTTCTGCGCAGCTGCTTCTGCGCAGCTGCTTCTGCGCAGCTGCTTCTGCGCAGCTGCTTCTGCGCAGCTGCTTCTGCGCAGCTGCTTCTGCGCAGCTGTTTCTGCGCAGCTGCTTCTGCGCAGCTGTTTCTGCGCAGCTGCTTCTGCGCAGCTGCTTCTGCGCAGCTGTTCCTGCGCAGCTGTTCCTGCGCAGCTGTTTCTGCGCAGCTGTTTCTGCGCAGCTGTTTCTGCGCAGCCGTTTCTGCGCAGCCGTTTCTGCGCAGCCGTTTCTGCGCAGCCGTTTCGGCGCAGCCGTTTCGGCGCAGCCGTTTCGGCGCAGCCGTTTCGGCGCAGCCGTTTCTGCGCAGCCGTTTCTGCGCAGCCGTTTCTGCGCAGCCGTTTCGGCGCAGCCGTTTCGGCGCAGCCGTTTCGGCGCAGCCGTTTCTGCGCAGCCGTTTCTGCGCAGCCGTTTCTGCGCAGCCGTTTCAGCGCAGCCGTTTCAGCGCAGCCGTTTCAGCGCAGCCGCTTCAGCGCAGCCGCTTCAGCGCAGCCGCTTCTGCGCAGCCGCTTCTGCGCAGCCGCTTCTGCGCAGCCGCTTCTGCGCAGCCGCTTCTGCGCAGCCGCTTCTGCGCAGCCGCTTCTGCGCAGCCGCTTCTGCGCAGCCGCTTCTGCGCAGCCGCTTCTGCGCAGCCGCTTCTGCGCAGCCGCTTCTGCGCAGCCGCTTCTGCGCAGCCGCTTCTGCGCAGCCGCTTCTGCGCAGCCGCTTCTGCGCAGCCGCTTCTGCGCAGCCGCTTCTGCGCAGCCGTTTCTGCGCAGCCGCTTCTGCGCAGCCGTTTCTGCGCAGCCGATTCTGCGCAGCCGTTTCTGCGCAGCCGTTTCTGCGCAGCCGTTTCTGCGCAGCCGTTTCTGCGCAGCCGTTTCTGCGCAGACGTTTCTGCGCAGCCGTTTCTGCGCAGCCGTTTCTGCGCAGCCGTTCCTGCGCAGCCGTTTCGGCGCAGCCGTTCCTGCGCAGCCGTTTCGGCGCAGCCGTTTCTGCGCAGCCGTTTCGGCGCAGCCGTTTCTGCGCAGCCGTTTCTGCGCAGCCGTTTCTGCGCAGCCGTTTCTGCGCAGCCGTTTCGGCGCAGCCGTTTCGGCGCAGCCGTTTCGGCGCAGCCGTTTCGGCGCAGCCGTTTCGGCGCAGCCGTTTCGGCGCAGCCGTTTCGGCGCAGCCGTTTCGGCGCAGCCGTTTCTGCGCAGCCGTTTCTGCGCAGCCGTTTCGGCGCAGCCGTTTCGGCGCAGCCGTTTCTGCGCAGCCGTTTCTGCGCAGCCGTTTCTGCGCAGCCGTTCCTGCGCAGCCGTTCCTGCGCAGCCGTTCCTGCGCAGCCGTTCCTGCGCAGCCGCTCCTGCGCAGCCGTTCCTGCGCAGCCGTTCCTGAGCAGCCGTTCCTGCGCAGCCGTTCCTGCGCAGCCGTTCCGGCGCAGCCGTTCCGGCGCAGCCGTTCCGGCGCAGCCGTTTCTGCGCAGCCGTTTCTGCGCAGCCGTTTCTGCCTAGCCGTTTATGCGCAGCCGTTTATGCGCAGCCGTTTATGCGCAGCCGTTTATGCGCAGCCGTTTATGCGCAGCCGTTTATGCGCAGCCGTTTATGCGCAGCCGTCTCTGCGCAGCCGTCTCTGCGCAGCCGCCTCTGCGCAGCCGCCTCTGCGCAGCCGCCTCTGCGCAGCCGCCTCTGCGCAGCCGCCTCTGCGCAGCCGCCTCTGCGCAGCCGCCTCTGCGCAGCCGCCTCTGCGCAGCCGCCTCTGCGCAGCCGCCTCTGCGCAGCCGCCTCTGCGCAGCCGCCTCTGCGCAGCCGCCTCTGCGCAGCCGCCTCTGCGCAGCCGCCTCTGCGCAGCCGCCTCTGCGCAGCCGCTTCTGCGCAGCCGCTTCTGCGCAGCCGCTTCTGCGCAGCCGCTTCTGCGCAGCCGCTTCTGCGCAGCCGCTTCTGCGCAGCCGCTTCTGCGCAGCCGCTTCTGCGCAGCCGCTTCTGCGCAGCCGCTTCTGTGCAGCCGCTTCTGCGCAGCCGTTTCTGCGCAGCCGCTTCTGCGCAGCCGCTTCTGCGCAGCCGCTTCTGCGCAGCCGTTTCTGCGCAGCCGCTTCTGCGCAGCCGCTTCTGCGCAGCCGCTTCTGCGCAGCCGTTTCTGCGCAGCCGTTCCTGCGCAGCCGTTCCTGCGCAGCCGTTCCTGCGCAGCCGTTCCTGCGCAGCCGTTCCTGCGCAGCCGTTCCTGCGCAGCCGCTTCTGCGCAGCCGTTCCTGCGCAGCCGTTCCTGCGCAGCCGTTCCTGCGCAGCCGTTCCTGCGCAGCCGTTTATGCGCAGCCGTTTCTGCGCAGCCGTCTCTGCGCAGCCGTCTCTGCGCAGCCGCTTCTGCGCAGCCGCTTCTGCGCAGCCGCTTCTGCGCAGCCGCTTCTGCGCAGCCGCTTCTGCGCAGCCGCTTCTGCGCAGCCGGTCCTGCGCAGCCGTTCCTGCGCAGCCGTTCCGGCGCAGCCGTTCCGGCGCAGCCGTTCCGGCGCAGCCGTTTCTGCGCAGCCGTTTCTGCGCAGCCGTTTCGGCGCAGCCGTTTCGGCGCAGCCGTTTCGGCGCAGCCGTTTCGGCGCAGCCGTTTCGGCGCAGCCGTTTCGGCGCAGCCGTTTCTGCGCAGCCGTTTCGGCGCAGCCGTTTCTGCGCAGCCGTTTCTGCGCAGCCGTTTCGGCGCAGCCGTTCCTGCGCAGCCGTTCCTGCGCAGCCGTTCCTGCGCAGCCGTTCCTGCGCAGCCGTTCCTGCGCAGCCGTTCCTGCGCAGCCGTTCCTGCGCAGCCGTTCCTGCGCAGCCGTTTATGCGCAGCCGTTTATGCGCAGCCGTTTATGCGCAGCCGCTTCTGCGCAGCCGCTTCTGCGCAGCCGCTTCTGCGCAGCCGCTTCTGCGCAGCCGCTTCTGCGCAGCCGCTTCTGCGCAGCCGCTTCTGCGCAGCCGTTCCTGCGCAGCCGTTCCTGCGCAGCCGTTCCTGCGCAGCCGTTCGTGCGCAGCCGTTTCGGCGCAGCCGTTTCGGCGCAGCCGTTTGGCGCAGCCGTTTCGGCGCAGCCGTTCCTGCGCAGCCGTTCCTGCGCAGCCGTTCCTGCGCAGCCGTTCCTGCGGTTTCTGCGCAGCCGTTTCTGCGCAGCCGCTTCTGCGCAGCCGCTTCTGCGCAGCCGTTACTGCGCAGCCGTTACTGCGCAGCCGTTCCTGCGCAGCCGTTACTGCGCATCCGTTCCTGCGCAGCCGCCTCTGCGCAGCCGCCTCTGCGCAGCCGCCTCTGCGCAGCCGCTTCTGCGCAGCCGCTTCTGCGCAGCCGCTTCTGCGCAGCCGCTTCTGCGCAGCCGCTTCTGCGCAGCCGCTTCTGCGCAGCCGCTTCGGCGCAGCCGTTTCGGCGCAGCCGTTTCGGCGCAGCCGTTTCGGCGCAGCCGTTTCTGCGCAGCCGTTTCTGCGCAGCCGTTTCGGCGCAGCCGTTTCTGCGCAGCCGTTTCGGCGCAGCCGTTTCGGCGCAGCCGTTTCTGCGCAGCCGTTTCTGCGCAGCCGTTTCTGCGCAGCCGTTTCTGCGCAGCCGTTTCTGCGCAGCCGTTTCTGCGCAGCCGTTTCTGCGCAGCTGTTCATGCGCAGCTGTTCATGCGCAGCTGTTCCTGCGCAGCTGTTCCTGCGCAGCTGTTCCTGCGCAGCTGTTTCTGCGCAGCTGTTCTTGAGCAGCCGTTTCTGCGCAGCCGTTTCTGCGCAGCCGTTTATGCGCATCCGTTTATGCGCAGCCGTTTATGCGCAGCCGTTTCTGCGCAGCCGTTTCTGCGCAGCCGTTTCTGCGCAGCCGTTTCTGCGCAGCCGTTTATGCGCAGCCGTTTATGCGCAGCCGTTTATGCGCAGCCGTTTCTGCGCAGCCGTTTCTGCGCAGCCGTTTCTGCGCAGCCGTTTCTGCCTAGCCGTTTCTGCGCAGCCGTTTCTGCGCAGCCGTTTCTGCGCAGCCGTTTCTGCGCAGCCGCTTCTGCGCAGCCGCTTCTGCGCAGACGCTTCTGCGCAGACGCTTCTGCGCAGACGCTTCTGCGCAGCCGCTTCTGCGCAGCCGTTTCTGCGCAGCCGTTTCTGCGCAGCCGTTTCTGCGCCGCCGTTCCTGCGCAGCCGTTGCTGCGCAGCCGTTCCTGCGCAGCCGTTCCTGCGCAGCCGTTCCTGCGCAGCCGTTCCTGCGCAGCCGTTCCTGCGCAGCCGTTCCTGCGCAGCCGTTTCTGCGCAGCCGTTCCTGCGCAGCCGTTCCTGCGCAGCCGTTTCTGCGCAGCTGTTCCTGCGCAGCTGTTCCTGCGCAGCTGTTCCTGCGCAGCCGTTTCTGCGCAGCCGCTTCTGCGCAGCCGTTTCTGCGCAGCCGTTTCTGCGCAGCCGTTTCTGCGCAGCCGTTCCTGCGCAGCCGTTCCTGCGCAGCCGTTCCTGCGCAGCCGTTCCTGCGCAGCCGTTCCTGCGCAGCCGTTCCTGCGCAGCCGTTCCTGCGCAGCCGTTCCTGCGCAGCCATTCCTGCGCAGCTGCTTCTGCGCAGCTGCTTCTGCGCAGCTGTTCCTGCGCAGCTGTTGCTGCGCAGCTGCTTCTGCGCAGCTGCTTCTGCGCAGCTGCTTCTGCGCAGCTGCTTCTGCGCAGCTGCTTCTGCGCAGCTGCTTCTGCGCAGCTGCTTCTGCGCAGCTGCTTCTGCGCAGCTGTTTCTGCGCAGCTGCTTCTGCGCAGCTGTTTCTGCGCAGCTGCTTCTGCGCAGCTGCTTCTGCGCAGCTGTTCCTGCGCAGCTGTTCCTGCGCAGCTGTTTCTGCGCAGCTGTTTCTGCGCAGCTGTTTCTGCGCAGCTGTTTCTGCGCAGCCGTTTCTGCGCAGCCGTTTCTGCGCAGCCGTTTCGGCGCAGCCGTTTCGGCGCAGCCGTTTCGGCGCAGCCGCTTCTGCGCAGCCGTTTCTGTGCAGCCGCTTCTGCGCAGCCGCTTCTGCGCAGCCGCTTCTGCGCAGCCGTTTCTGCGCAGCCGTTCCTGCGCAGCCGTTCCTGCGCAGCCGTTCCTGCGCAGCCGTTCCTGCGCAGCCGTTCCTGCGCAGCCGTTCCTGCGCAGCCGCTTCTGCGCAGCTGTTCCTGCGCAGCCGTTCCTGCGCAGCCGTTCCTGCGCAGCCGTTCCTGCGCAGCCGTTTATGCGCAGCCGTTTCTGCGCAGCCGTCTCTGCGCAGCCGTCTCTGCGCAGCCGCTTCTGCGCAGCCGCTTCTGCGCAGCCGCTTCTGCGCAGCCGCTTCTGCGCAGCCGCTTCTGCGCAGCCGCTTCTGCGCAGCCGGTCCTGCGCAGCCGTTCCTGCGCAGCCGTTCCGGCGCAGCCGTTCCGGCGCAGCCGTTCCGGCGCAGCCGTTTCTGCGCAGCCGTTTCTGCGCAGCCGTTTCGGCGCAGCCGTTTCGGCGCAGCCGTTTCGGCGCAGCCGTTTCGGCGCAGCCGTTTCGGCGCAGCCGTTTCGGCGCAGCCGTTTCGGCGCAGCCGTTTCTGCGCAGCCGTTTCGGCGCAGCCGTTTCTGCGCAGCCGTTTCTGCGCAGCCGTTTCGGCGCAGCCGTTTCTGCGCAGCCGTTCCTGCGCAGCCGTTCCTGCGCAGCCGTTCCTGCGCAGCCGTTCCTGCGCAGCCGTTCCTGCGCAGCCGTTCCTGCGCAGCCGTTCCTGCGCAGCCGTTCCTGCGCAGCCGTTCATGCGCAGCCGTTTATGCGCAGCCGTTTATGCGCAGCCGTTTATGCGCAGCCGCTTCTGCGCAGCCGCTTCTGCGCAGCCGCTTCTGCGCAGCCGCTTCTGCGCAGCCGCTTCTGCGCAGCCGCTTCTGCGCAGCCGCTTCTGCGCAGCCGCTTCTGCGCAGCCGTTCCTGCGCAGCCGTTCCTGCGCAGCCGTTCCTGCGCAGCCGTTCGTGCGCAGCCGTTTCGGCGCAGCCGTTTCGGCGCAGCCGTTTCGGCGCAGCCGTTTCGGCGAGGCCGTTCCTGCGCAGCCGTTCCTGCGCAGCCGTTCCTGCGCAGCCGTTCCTGCGGTTTCTGCGCAGCCGTTTCTGCGCAGCCGCTTCTGCGCAGCCGCTTCTGCGCAGCCGTTACTGCGCAGCCGTTACTGCGCAGCCGTTCCTGCGCAGCCGTTACTGCGCATCCGTTCCTGCGCAGCCGCCTCTGCGCAGCCGCCTCTGCGCAGCCGCCTCTGCGCAGCCGCTTCTGCGCAGCCGCTTCTGCGCAGCCGCTTCTGCGCAGCCGCTTCTGCGCAGCCGCTTCTGCGCAGCCGCTTCTGCGCAGCCGCCTCTGCGCAGCCGCTTCTGCGCAGCCGCTTCTGCGCAGCCGCTTCTGCGCAGCCGCTTCTGCGCAGCCGCTTCTGCGCAGCCGCTTCTGCGCAGCCGCTTCTGCGCAGCCGTTTCTGCGCAGCCGTTTCTGCGCAGCCGCTTCTGCGCAGCCGCTTCTGCGCAGCCGCTTCTGCGCAGCCGCTTCTGCGCAGCCGCTTCTGCGCAGCCGCTTCTGCGCAGCCGCTTCTGCGCAGCCGCTTCTGCGCAGCCGCTTCTGCGCAGCCGCTTCTGCGCAGCTGTTTCTGCGCAGCTGTTTCTGCGCAGCTGTTTCTGCGCAGCCGTTTCTGCGCAGCCGTTTCGGCGCAGCCGTTTCGGCGCAGCCGTTTCGGCGCAGCCGTTTCGGCGCAGCCGTTTCTGCGCAGCCGTTTCTGCGCAGCCGTTTCGGCGCAGCCGTTTCTGCGCAGCCGTTTCGGCGCAGCCGTTTCGGCGCAGCCGTTTCTGCGCAGCCGTTTCTGCGCAGCCGTTTCTGCGCAGCCGTTTCTGCGCAGCCGTTTCTGCGCAGCCGTTTCTGCGCAGCCGTTTCTGCGCAGCTGTTCATGCGCAGCTGTTCATGCGCAGCTGTTCCTGCGCAGCTGTTCCTGCGCAGCTGTTTCTGCGCAGCTGTTCTTGAGCAGCCGTTTCTGCGCAGCCGTTTCTGCGCAGCCGTTTATGCGCATCCGTTTATGCGCAGCCGTTTATGCGCAGCCGTTTCTGCGCAGCCGTTTCTGCGCAGCCGTTTCTGCGCAGCCGTTTCTGCGCAGCCGTTTATGCGCAGCCGTTTATGCGCAGCCGTTTATGCGCAGCCGTTTCTGCGCAGCCGTTTCTGCGCAGCCGTTTCTGCGCAGCCGTTTCTGCCTAGCCGTTTCTGCGCAGCCGTTTCTGCGCAGCCGTTTCTGCGCAGCCGTTTCTGCGCAGCCGCTTCTGCGCAGCCGCTTCTGCGCAGACGCTTCTGCGCAGACGCTTCTGCGCAGACGCTTCTGCGCAGCCGCTTCTGCGCAGCCGTTTCTGCGCAGCCGTTCCTGCGCAGCCGTTCCTGCGCAGCCGTTCCTGCGCAGCCGTTCCTGCGCAGCCGTTCCTGCGCAGCCGTTTCTGCGCAGCCGTTCCTGCGCAGCCGTTCCTGCGCAGCCGTTTCTGCGCAGCTGTTCCTGCGCAGCTGTTCCTGCGCAGCTGTTCCTGCGCAGCCGTTTCTGCGCAGCCGCTTCTGCGCAGCCGTTTCTGCGCAGCCGTTTCTGCGCAGCCGTTCCTGCGCAGCCGTTCCTGCGCAGCCGTTCCTGCGCAGCCGTTCCTGCGCAGCCGTTCCTGCGCAGCCGTTCCTGCGCAGCCGTTCCTGCGCAGCCGTTCCTGCGCAGCCGTTCCTGCGCAGCTGCTTCTGCGCAGCTGCTTCTGCGCAGCTGTTCCTGCGCAGCTGTTGCTGCGCAGCTGCTTCTGCGCAGCTGCTTCTGCGCAGCTGCTTCTGCGCAGCTGCTTCTGCGCAGCTGCTTCTGCGCAGCTGCTTCTGCGCAGCTGCTTCTGCGCAGCTGCTTCTGCGCAGCTGTTTCTGCGCAGCTGCTTCTGCGCAGCTGTTTCTGCGCAGCTGCTTCTGCGCAGCTGCTTCTGCGCAGCTGTTCCTGCGCAGCTGTTCCTGCGCAGCTGTTTCTGCGCAGCTGTTTCTGCGCAGCTGTTTCTGCGCAGCTGTTTCTGCGCAGCCGTTTCTGCGCAGCCGTTTCTGCGCAGCCGTTTCGGCGCAGCCGTTTCGGCGCAGCCGTTTCGGCGCAGCCGTTTCGGCGCAGCCGTTTCTGCGCAGCCGTTTCTGCGCAGCCGTTTCTGCGCAGCCGTTTCGGCGCAGCCGTTTCGGCGCAGCCGTTTCGGCGCAGCCGTTTCTGCGCAGTCGTTTCTGCGCAGCCGTTTCTGCGCAGCCGTTTCAGCGCAGCCGTTTCAGCGCAGCCGTTTCAGCGCAGCCGTTTCAGCGCAGCCGCTTCAGCGCAGCCGCTTCTGCGCAGCCGCTTCTGCGCAGCCGCTTCTGCGCAGCCGCTTCTGCGCAGCCGCTTCTGCGCAGCCGCTTCTGCGCAGCCGCTTCTGCGCAGCCGCTTCTGCGCAGCCGCTTCTGCGCAGCCGCTTCTGCGCAGCCGCTTCTGCGCAGCCGCTTCTGCGCAGCCGCTTCTGCGCAGCCGCTTCTGCGCAGCCGCTTCTGCGCAGCCGCTTCTGCGCAGCCGCTTCTGCGCAGCCGCTTCTGCGCAGCCGTTTCTGCGCAGCCGCTTCTGCGCAGCCGTTTCTGCGCAGCCGATTCTGCGCAGCCGTTTCTGCGCAGCCGTTTCTGCGCAGCCGTTTCTGCGCAGCCGTTTCTGCGCAGCCGTTTCTGCGCAGACGTTTCTGCGCAGCCGTTTCTGCGCAGCCGTTTCTGCGCAGCCGTTCCTGCGCAGCCGTTTCGGCGCAGCCGTTCCTGCGCAGCCGTTTCGGCGCAGCCGTTTCTGCGCAGCCGTTTCGGCGCAGCCGTTTCTGCGCAGCCGTTTCTGCGCAGCCGTTTCTGCGCAGCCGTTTCTGCGCAGCCGTTTCGGCGCAGCCGTTTCGGCGCAGCCGTTTCGGCGCAGCCGATTCGGCGCAGCCGTTTCGGCGCAGCCGTTTCGGCGCAGCCGTTTCGGCGCAGCCGTTTCTGCGCAGCCGTTTCTGCGCAGCCGTTTCGGCGCAGCCGTTTCGGCGCAGCCGTTTCTGCGCAGCCGTTTCTGCGCAGCCGTTCCTGCGCAGCCGTTCCTGCGCAGCCGTTCCTGCGCAGCCGTTCCTGCGCAGCCGTTCCTGCGCAGCCGTTCCTGAGCAGCCGTTCCTGCGCAGCCGTTCCTGCGCAGCCGTTCCGGCGCAGCCGTTCCGGCGCAGCCGTTCCGGCGCAGCCGTTTCTGCGCAGCCGTTTCTGCGCAGCCGTTTCTGCCTAGCCGTTTATGCGCAGCCGTTTATGCGCAGCCGTTTATGCGCAGCCGTTTATGCGCAGCCGTTTATGCGCAGCCGTTTATGCGCAGCCGTTTATGCGCAGCCGTCTCTGCGCAGCCGTCTCTGCGCAGCCGCCTCTGCGCAGCCGCCTCTGCGCAGCCGCCTCTGCGCAGCCGCCTCTGCGCAGCCGCCTCTGCGCAGCCGCCTCTGCGCAGCCGCCTCTGCGCAGCCGCCTCTGCGCAGCCGCCTCTGCGCAGCCGCCTCTGCGCAGCCGCCTCTGCGCAGCCGCCTCTGCGCAGCCGCCTCTGCGCAGCCGCCTCTGCGCAGCCGCTTCTGCGCAGCCGCTTCTGCGCAGTCGCTTCTGCGCAGCCGCTTCTGCGCAGCCGCTTCTGCGCAGCCGCTTCTGCGCAGCCGCTTCTGCGCAGCCGCTTCTGCGCAGCCGCTTCTGCGCAGCCGCTTCTGCGCAGCCGTTTCTGCGCAGCCGCTTCTGCGCAGCCGCTTCTGCGCAGCCGCTTCTGCGCAGCCGTTTCTGCGCAGCCGCTTCTGCGCAGCCGCTTCTGCGCAGCCGCTTCTGCGCAGCCGCTTCTGCGCAGCCGTTCCTGCGCAGCCGTTCCTGCGCAGCCGTTCCTGCGCAGCCGTTCCTGCGCAGCCGTTCCTGCGCAGCCGTTCCTGCGCAGCCGCTTCTGCGCAGCTGTTCCTGCGCAGCCGTTCCTGCGCAGCCGTTCCTGCGCAGCCGTTTATGCGCAGCCGTTTATGCGCAGCCGTTTATGCGCAGCCGTTTATGCGCAGCCGTTTCTGCGCAGCCGTCTCTGCGCAGCCGTCTCTGCGCAGCCGTCTCTGCGCAGCCGTCTCTGCGCAGCCGTCTCTGCGCAGCCGCTTCTGCGCAGCCGCTTCTGCGCAGCCGCTTCTGCGCAGCCGGTCCTGCGCAGCCGTTCCTGCGCAGCCGTTCCGGCGCAGCCGTTCCGTCGCAGCCGTTCCGGCGCAGCCGTTCCGGCGCAGCCGTTTCTGCGCAGCCGTTTCGGCGCAGCCGTTTCGGCGCAGCCGTTTCGGCGCAGCCGTTTCGGCGCAGCCGTTTCGGCGCAGCCGTTTCGGCGCAGCCGTTTCGGCGCAGCCGTTTCGGCGCAGCCGTTTCGGCGCAGCCGTTTCGGCGCAGCCGTTTCTGCGCAGCCGTTTCGGCGCAGCCGTTTCTGCGCAGCCGTTTCTGCGCAGCCGTTTCGGCGCAGCCGTTTCTGCGCAGCCGTTCCTGCGCAGCCGTTCCTGCGCAGCCGTTCCTGCGCAGCCGTTCCTGCGCAGCCGTTCCTGCGCAACCGTTCCTGCGCAGCCGTTCCTGCGCAGCCGTTCCTGCGCAGCCGTTCATGCGCAGCCGTTCATGCGCAGCCGTTCATGCGCAGCCGCTTCTGCGCAGCCGCTTCTGCGCAGCCGCTTCTGCGCAGCCGCATCTGCGCAGCCGCTTCTGCGCAGCCGCTTCTGCGCAGCCGCTTCTGCGCAGCCGCTTCTGCGCAGCCGCTTCTGCGCAGCCGCTTCTGCGCAGCCGCTTCTGCGCAGCCGCTTCTGCGCAGCCGCTTCTGCGCAGCCGTTCCTGCGCAGCCGTTCCTGCGCAGCCGTTCCTGCGCAGCCGTTCCTGCGCAGCCGTTCCTGCGCAGCCGTTTCGGCGCAGCCGTTTCGGCGCAGACGTTTCGGCGCAGCCGTTTCGGCGCAGGCGTTCCTGCGCAGCCGTTCCTGCGCAGCCGTTCCTGCGCAGCCGTTCCTGCGGTTTCTGCGCAGCCGTTTCTGCGCAGCCGCTTCTGCGCAGCCGCTTCTGCGCAGCCGTTACTGCGCAGCCGTTACTGCGCAGCCGTTCCTGCGCAGCCGTTCCTGCGGTTTCTGCGCAGCCGTTTCTGCGCAGCCGCTTCTGCGCAGCCGCTTCTGCGCAGCCGTTCCTGCGCAGCCGTTCCTGCGCAGCCGTTCCTGCGCAGCCGTTTCTGCGCAGCCGTTTCTGCGCAGCCGCTTCTGCGCAGCCGCTTCTGCGCAGCCGTTCCTGCGCAGCCGTTCCTGCGCAGCCGTTACTGCGCAGCCGTTACTGCGCAGCCGTTCCTGCGCAGCCGTTCCTGCGGTTTCTGCGCAGACGTTTCTGCGCAGCCGCTTCTGCGCAGCTGCTTCTGCGCAGCCGTTCCTGCGCAGCCGTTCCTGCGCAGCCGTTCCTGCGCAGCCGTTTCTGCGCAGCCGTTTCTGCGCAGCCGCTTCTGCGCAGCCGCTTCTGCGCAGCCGTTCCTGCGCAGCCGTTCCTGCGCAGCCGTTCCTGCGCAGCCGTTCCTGCGCAGCCGTTTCTGCGCAGCCGAAACGGCTGCGCAGGAACGGCTGCGCAGGAACGGCTGCGCAGGAACGGCTGCGCAGGAACGGCTGCGCAGGAACGGCTGCGCAGAAACGGCTGCGCAGAAACGGCTGCGCAGAAACGGCTGCGCAGAAACGGCTGCGCAGAAACGGCTGCGCAGAAGCGGCTGCGCAGAACCGGCTGCGCAGAAGCGGCTGCGCAGAAACGGCTGCGCAGAAGCGGCTGCGCAGAAACGGCTGCGCAGAAGCGGCTGCAGCCGTTTCTGCGCAGCCGTTACTGCGCAGCCGTTACTGCGCAGCCGTTTCTGCGCAGCCGTTCCTGCGCAGCCGTTCCTGCGCAGCCGTTGCTGCGCAGCCGTTGCTGCGCAGCCGTTCCTGCGCAGCCGTTCCTGCGCAGCCGTTCCTGCGCAGCCGTTCCTGCGCAGCCGTTTCTGCGCAGCCGTTCCTGCGCAGCCGTTCCTGCGCAGCCGTTCCTGCGCAGCCGTTCCTGCGCAGCCGTTTCTGTGCAGCCGTTCCTGCGCAGCCGTTCCTGCGCAGCTGTTTCTGCGCAGCTGCTTCTGCGCAGCTGCTTCTGCGCAGCTGCTTCTGCGCAGCTGTTTCTGCGCAGCTGCGTCTGCGCAGCTGTTTCTGCGCAGCTGCGTCTGCGCAGCTGCTTCTGCGCAGCTGCTTCTGCGCAGCTGCTTCTGCGCAGCTGTTTCTGCGCAGCTGTTTCTGCGCAGCTGCTTCTGCGCAGCTGTTTCTGCCTAGCTGTTTCTGCGCTGCTGTTTCGGCGCAGCTGTTTCGGCGCAGCTGTTTCTGCGCAGCTGTTTCGGCGCAGCTGTTTCTGCCTAGCTGTTTCTGCGCAGCTGTTTCGGCGCAGCTGTTTCTGCGCAGCTGTTTCGGCGCAGCTGTTTCGGCGCAGCTGTTTCGGCGCAGCTGTTTCGGCGCAGCTGTTTCGGCGCAGCTGTTTCGGCGCAGCTGTTTCGGCGCAGCCGTTTCGGCGCAGCCGTTCATGCGCAGCCGTTCCTGCGCAGCCGTTCCTGCGCAGCCGTTCCTGCGCAGCCGTTCCTGCGCAGCCGTTCCTGCGCAGCCGTTCCTGCGCAGCCGTTTATGCGCAGCCGTTTATGCGCAGCCGTTTATGCGCAGCCGTTTATGCGCAGCCGTTTCTGCGCAGCCGTTTCTGCGCAGCCGTTTCTGCGCAGCCGTTTCTGCGCAGCCGCTTCTGCGCAGCCGCTTCTGCGCAGCCGCTTCTGCGCAGCCTCTTCTGCGCAGCCTCTTCTGCGCAGCCGCTTCTGCGCAGACGCTTCTGCGCAGACGCTTCTGCGCAGACGCTTCTGCGCAGCCGCTTCTGCGCAGCCGCTTCTGCGCAGCCGCTTCTGCGCAGCCGCTTCTGCGCAGCCGCTTCTGCGCAGCCGTTTCTGCGCAGCCGTTTCTGCGCAGCCGTTTCTGCGCAGCCGTTCCTGCGCAGCCGTTGCTGCGCAGCCGTTGCTGCGCAGCCGTTCCTGCGCAGCCGTTCCTGCGCAGCCGTTCCTGCGCAGCCGTTCCTGCGCAGCCGTTCCTGCGCAGCCGTTCCTGCGCAGCCGTTCCTGCGCAGCCGTTTCTGCGCAGCCGTTCCTGCGCAGCCGTTCCTGCGCAGCCGTTCCTGCGCAGCTGTTCCTGCGCAGCTGTTCCTGCGCAGCCGTTCCTGCGCAGCCGTTTCTGCGCAGCCGTTCCTGCGCAGCCGTTCCTGCGCAGCCGTTCCTGCGCAGCCGTTCCTGCGCAGCCGTTCCTGCGCAGCCGTTCCTGCGCAGCCGTTCCTGCGCAGCCGTTCCTGCGCAGCCGTTCCTGCGCAGCCGTTTCTGCGCAGCCGCTTCTGCGCAGCTGTTCCTGCGCAGCTGTTCCTGCGCAGCTGTTCCTGCGCAGCTGTTCCTGCGCAGCTGCTTCTGCGCAGCTGCTTCTGCGCAGCTGCTTCTGCGCAGCTGCTTCTGCGCAGCTGCTTCTGCGCAGCTGCTTCTGCGCAGCTGCTTCTGCGCAGCTGTTTCTGCGCAGCTGCTTCTGCGCAGCTGTTTCTGCGCAGCTGTTTCTGCGCAGCTGTTTCTGCGCAGCTGTTTCTGCGCAGCTGTTTCTGCGCAGCTGTTTCGGCGCAGCTGTTTCTGCGCAGCTGTTTCTGCGCAGCTGTTTCGGCGCAGCTGTTTCGGCGCAGCTGTTTCGGCGCAGCTGTTTCGGCGCAGCCGTTTCTGCGCAGCCGTTTCTGCGCAGCCGTTTCGGCGCAGCCGTTTCTGCGCAGCCGTTTCGGCGCAGCCGTTTCTGCGCAGCCGTTTCTGCGCAGCCGTTTCTGCGCAGCCGTTTCTGCGCAGCCGTTTCTGCGCAGCCGTTTCCGCGCAGCCGTTTCTGCGCAGCCGTTTCTGCGCAGCCGTTTCTGCGCAGCCGTTTCTGCGCAGCTGTTCATGCGCAGCTGTTCATGCGCAGCTGTTCCTGCGCAGCTGTTCCTGCGCAGCTGTTCCTGCGCAGCTGTTTCTGCGCAGCTGTTCTTGAGCAGCTGTTTCTGCGCAGCCGTTTCTGCGCAGCCGTTTATGCGCAGCCGTTTATGCGCAGCCGTTTATGCGCAGCCGTTTATGCGCAGCCGTTTCTGCGCAGCCGTTTCTGCGCAGCCGTTTCTGCGCAGCCGTTTCTGCGCAGCCGTTTCTGCGCAGCCGTTTCTGCGCAGCCGTTTCTGCGCAGCCGTTTATGCGCAGCCGTTTATGCGCAGCCGTTTATGCGCAGCCGTTTATGCGCAGCCGTTTCTGCGCAGCCGTTTCTGCGCAGCCGTTTCTGCGCAGCCGTTTCTGCCTAGCCGTTTCTGCGCAGCCGTTTCTGCGCAGCCGTTTCTGCGCAGCCGTTTCTGCGCAGCCGCTTCCGCGCAGCCGCTTCCGCGCAGACGCTTCTGCGCAGACGCTTCTGCGCAGACGCTTCTGCGCAGCCGCTTCTGCGCAGCCGTTTCTGCGCAGCCGTTTCTGCGCAGCCGTTTCTGCGCAGCCGTTCCTGCGCAGCCGTTGCTGCGCAGCCGTTCCTGCGCAGCCGTTCCTGCGCAGCCGTTCCTGCGCAGCCGTTCCTGCGCAGCCGTTCCTGTGCAGCCGTTCCTGCGCAGCCGTTTCTGTGCAGCCGTTCCTGCGCAGCCGTTCCTGCGCAGCCGTTCCTGCGCAGCCGTTCCTGCGCAGCTGTTCCTGCGCAGCTGTTCCTGCGCAGCCGTTTCTGCGCAGCCGCTTCTGCGCAGCCGTTTCTGCGCAGCCGTTTCTGCGCAGCCGTTCCTGTGCAGCCGTTCCTGCGCAGCCGTTCCTGCGCAGCCGTTCCTGCGCAGCCGTTCCTGCGCAGCCGTTCCTGCGCAGCCGTTCCTGCGCAGCCGTTCCTGCGCAGCCGTTCCTGCGCAGCTGCTTCTGCGCAGCTGCTTCTGCGCAGCTGTTCCTGCGCAGCTGTTGCTGCGCAGCTGCTTCTGCGCAGCTGCTTCTGCGCAGCTGCTTCTGCGCAGCTGCTTCTGCGCAGCTGCTTCTGCGCAGCTGCTTCTGCGCAGCTGCTTCTGCGCAGCTGCTTCTGCGCAGCTGTTTCTGCGCAGCTGCTTCTGCGCAGCTGTTTCTGCGCAGCTGCTTCTGCGCAGCTGCTTCTGCGCAGCTGTTCCTGCGCAGCTGTTCCTGCGCAGCTGTTCCTGCGCAGCTGTTTCTGCGCAGCTGTTTCTGCGCAGCTGTTCCTGCGCAGCTGTTCCTGCGCAGCTGTTCCTGCGCAGCTGTTCCTGCGCAGCTGTTCCTGCCAGCTGTTTCGGCGCAGCTGTTTCTGCGCAGCTGTTTCTGCGCAGCTGTTTCTGCGCAGCTGTTTCGGCGCAGCTGTTTCGGCGCAGCTGTTTCGGCGCAGCCGTTTCTGCGCAGCCGCTTCTGCGCAGCCGCTTCTGCGCAGCCGTTTCTGCGCAGCCGCTTCTGCGCAGCCGCTTCTGCGCAGCCGCTTCTGCGCAGCCGTTCCTGCGCAGCCGTTACTGCGCAGCCGTTTCTGCGCAGCCGTTTCGGCGCAGCAGTTTCGGCGCAGCCGTTTCGGCGCAGCCGTTTCTGCGCAGCCGTTTCGGCGCAGCCGTTTCGGCGCAGCCGTTTCGGCGCAGCCGTTTCGGCGCAGCCGTTTCGGCGCAGCCGTTTCTGCGCAGCCGGTTCTGCGCAGCCGGTTCTGCGCAGCCGGTTCTGCGCAGCCGGTTCTGCGCAGCCGGTTCTGCGCAGCCGGTTCTGCGCAGCCGGTTCTGCGCAGCCGCTTCAGCGCAGCCGCTTCTGCGCAGCCGCTTCCGCGCAGCCGCTTCCGCGCAGCCGCTTCCGCGCAGCCGCTTCCGCGCAGCCGCTTCCGCGCAGCCGCTTCCGCGCAGCCGCTTCCGCGCAGCCGCTTCCGCGCAGCCGCTTCCGCGCAGCCGCTTCCGCGCAGCCGCTTCCGCGCAGCCGCTTCCGCGCAGCCGCTTCCGCGCAGCCGCTTCCGCGCAGCCGCTTCCGCGCAGCCGCTTCTGCGCAGCCGTTTCTGCGCAGCCGCTTCTGCGCAGCCGTTTCTGCGCAGCCGTTTCTGCGCAGCCGTTTCTGCGCAGCCGTTTCTGCGCAGCCGTTTCTGCGCAGCCGTTCCTGCGCAGCCGTTCCTGCGCAGCCGTTTCTGCGCAGCCGTTCCTGCGCAGCCGTTCCTGCGCAGCCGTTTCTGCGCAGCCGTTCCTGCGCAGCCGTTCCTGCGCAGCCGTTACTGCGCAGCCGTTACTGCGCAGCCGTTCCTGCGCAGCCGTTGCTGCGCAGCCGTTCCTGCGCAGCCGTTCCTGCGCAGCCGTTCCTGCGCAGCCGTTCCTGTGCAGCCGCTTCTGCGCAGCCGCTTCTGCGCAGCCGCTTCTGCGCAGCCGCTTCTGCGCAGCCGTTTCTGCGCAGCCGTTCCTGCGCAGCCGTTCCTGCGCAGCCGTTCCTGCGCAGCCGTTCCTGCGCAGCCGTTCCTGCGCAGCCGTTCCTGCGCAGCCGTTTCTGCGCAGCCGTTCCTGCGCAGCCGTTTCTGCGCAGCTGTTCCGGCGCAGCTGTTTCTGCGCAGCTGTTTCGGCGCAGCTGTTTCTGCGCAGCCGTTTCGGCGCAGCCGTTTCGGCGCAGCCGTTTCGGCGCAGCCGTTTCGGCGCAGCCGTTTCGGCGCAGCCGTTTCGGCGCAGCCGTTTCGGCGCAGCCGTTTCTGCGCAGCCGTTTCTGCGCAGCCGTTTCTGCGCAGCCGTTTCTGCGCAGCCGTTCCTGCGCAGCCGTTCCTGCGCAGCCGCTCCTGCGCAGCCGCTCCTGCGCAGCCGCTCCTGCGCAGCCGTTCCTGCGCAGCCGTTCCTGCGCAGCTGCTTCTGCGCAGCTGCTTCTGCGCAGCTGCTTCTGCGCAGCTGCTTCTGCGCAGCTGCTTCTGCGCAGCTGCTTCTGCGCAGCTGCTTCTGCGCAGCTGCTTCTGCGCAGCTGTTTCTGCGCAGCTGCTTCTGCGCAGCTGTTCCTGCGCAGCTGTTTCTGCGCAGCTGTTTCTGCGCAGCTGTTCCTGCGCAGCTGTTCCTGCGCAGCTGTTTCGGCGCAGCTGTTTCGGCGCAGCCGTTTCGGCGCAGCCGTTTCGGCGCAGCCGTTTCGGCGCAGCCGTTTCGGCGCAGCCGTTTCGGCGCAGCCGTTTCGGCCCAGCCGTTTCGGCGCAGCCGTTTCGGCGCAGCCGTTTCTGCGCAGCCGTTTCGGCGCAGCCGTTTCGGCGCAGCCGTTTCTGCGCAGCCGTTTCTGCGCAGCCGTTTCTGCGCAGCCGTTTCTGCGCAGCCGTTCCTGCGCAGCCGTTCCTGCGCAGCCGTTCCTGCGCAGCCGTTCCTGCGCAGCCGTTCCTGCGCAGCCGTTCCTGCGCAGCCGTTTCTGCGCAGCCGTTTCTGCGCAGCCGTTCCTGCGCAGCTGTTCCTGCGCAGCTGTTCCTGTGCAGCTGTTCCTGCGCAGCTGTTCCTGCGCAGCTGTTCCTGCGCAGCTGTTCCTGCGCAGCTGTTCCTGCCTAGCTGTTTCTGCGAGGCTGTTCCTGCGCGGCTGTTCCTGCGCAGCTGTTCCTGCCAGCTGTTTCTGCGCAGCTGTTTCTGCGCAGCTGTTTCGGCGCAGCTGTTTCGGCGCAGCTGTTTCGGCGCAGCTGTTTCGGCGCAGCAGTTTCGGCGCAGCCGTTTCTGCGCAGCCGCTTCTGCGCAGCCGCTTCTGCGCAGCCGCTTCTGCGCAGCCGCTTCTGCGCAGCCGCTTCTGCGCAGCCGCTTCTGCGCAGCCGCTTCTGCGCAGCCGCTTCTGCGCAGCCGTTCCTGCGCAGCCGTTCCTGCGCAGCCGTTACTGCGCAGCCGTTTCTGCGCAGCCGTTTCGGCGCAGCAGTTTCGGCGCAGCCGTTTCGGCGCAGCCGTTTCTGCGCAGCCGTTTCGGCGCAGCCGTTTCGGCGCAGCCGTTTCGGCGCAGCCGTTTCGGCGCTGCCGATTCGGCGCATTCGTTTCGGCGCAGCCGTTTCTGCGCAGCCGTTTCGGCGCAGCCGTTTCGGCGCAGCCGGTACTGCGCAGCCGGTTCTGCGCAGCCGGTTCTGCGCAGCCGGTTCTGCGCAGCCGGTTCTGCGCAGCCGGTTCTGCGCAGCCGGTTCTGCGCAGCCGCTTCAGCGCAGCCGCTTCTGCGCAGCCGCTTCCGCGCAGCCGCTTCCGCGCAGCCGCTTCCGCGCAGCCGCTTCCGCGCAGCCGCTTCCGCGCAGCCGCTTCCGCGCAGCCGCTTCCGCGCAGCCGCTTCCGCGCAGCCGCTTCCGCGCAGCCGCTTCCGCGGAGCCGCTTCCGCGCAGCCGCTTCCGCGCAGCCGCTTCCGCGCAGCCGTTTCCGCGCAGCCGCTTCTGCGCAGCCGCTTCTGCGCAGCCGTTTCTGCGCAGCCGTTTCGGCGCAGCCGTTTCGGCGCAGCCGTTTCGGCGCAGCCGTTCTGGCGCAGCCGTTTCGGCGCAGCCGTTTCGGCGCAGATGTTTCGGCGCAGCCGTTTCGGCGCAGCCGTTTCTGCGCAGCCGTTTCGGCGCAGCCGTTTCGGCGCAGCCGTTTCGGCGCAGCCGTTTCTGCGCAGCCGTTCCTGCGCAGCCGTTCCTGCGCAGCCGTTCCTGCGCAGCCGTTTCTGCGCAGCCGTTCCTGCGCAGCCGTTCCTGCGCAGCCGCTTCTGCGCAGCCGCTTCTGCGCAGCTCTTCCTGCGCAGCTGCTTCTGCGCAGCTGCTTCTGCGCAGCTGCTTCTGCGCAGCTGCTTCTGCGCAGCTGCTTCTGCGCAGCTGCTTCTGCGCAGCTGCTTCTGCGCAGCTGTTTCTGCGCAGCTGCTTCTGCGCAGCTGTTTCTGCGCAGCTGCTTCTGCGCAGCTGTTTCTGCGCAGCTGTTTCTGCGCAGCTGCTTCTGCGCAGCTGTTTCTGCGCAGCTGCTTCTGCGCAGCTGTTCCTGCGCAGCTGTTCCTGCGCAGCTGTTCCTGCGCAGCTGTTCCGGCGCAGCTGTTTCGGCGCAGCCGTTTCGGCGCAGCCGTTTCGGCGCAGCCGTTTCGGCGCAGCCGTTTCGGCGCAGCCGTTTCTGCGCAGCCGTTTCGGCGCAGCCGTTTCGGCGCAGCCGTTTCGGCGCAGCCGTTTCGTCGCAGCCGTTTCTGCGCAGCCGTTTCGGCGCAGCCGTTTCGGCGCAGCCGTTTCGGCGCAGCCGTTTCGGCGCAGCCGTTTCGGCGCAGCCGTTTCTGCGCAGCCGTTTCTGCGCAGCCGTTTCTGCGCAGCCGTTTCTGCGCAGCCGTTCATGCGCAGCCGTTCCTGCGCAGCCGTTCCTGCGCAGCCGTTCCTGCGCAGCCGTTCCTGCGCAGCCGTTCCTGCGCAGCCGTTCCTGCGCAGCCGTTGCTGCGCAGCCGTTCCTGCGCAGCCGTTCCTGCGCAGCCGTTCCTGCGCAGCCGTTCCTGCGCAGCCGTTTATGCGCAGCCGTTTCTGCGCAGCCGTTTCTGCGCAGCCGTTTCTGCGCAGCCGTTTCTGCGCAGCCGTTTCTGCGCAGCCGTTTCTGCGCAGCCGTTTCTGCGCAGCCGTTTATGCGCAGCCGTTTCTGCGCAGCCGTTTCTGCGCAGCCGCTTCTGCGCAGCCGCTTCTGCGCAGCCGCTTCTGCGCAGCCGCTTCTGCGCAGCCGCTTCTGCGCAGCCGCTTCTGCGCAGCCGCTTCTGCGCAGCCGCTTCTGCGCAGCCGCTTCTGCGCTGCCGCTTCTGCGCAGCCGCTTCTGCGCAGCCGCTTCTGCGCAGCCGCTTCTGCGCAGCCGCTTCTGCGCAGCCGTTTCTGCGCAGCCGTTTCTGCGCAGCCGCTTCTGCGCAGCCGTTCCTGCGCCGCCGTTCCTGCGCAGCCGTTCCTGCGCAGCCGTTCCTCCGCAGCCGTTACTGCGCAGCCGTTACTGCGCAGCCGTTTCTGCGCAGCCGTTTCTGCGCAGCCGTTCCTGCGCAGCCGTTCCTGCGCAGCCGTTCCTGCGCAGCCGTTCCTGCGCAGCCGTTCCTGCGCAGCCGTTCCTGCGCAGCCGTTCCTGCGCAGCCGTTCCTGCGCAGCCGTTCCTGCGCAGCCGTTCCTGCGCAGCCGCTCCTGCGCAGCCGCTCCTGCGCAGCCGCTCCTGCGCAGCCGCTCCTGCGCAGCCGTTCCTGCGCAGCCGCTTCTGCGCAGCCGCTTCTGCGCAGCCGCTTCTGCGCAGCCGCTTCTGCGCAGCCGCTTCTGCGCAGCTGCTTCTGCGCAGCTGTTTCTGCGCAGCTGTTTCTGCGCAGCTGCTTCTGCGCAGCTGTTCCTGCGCAGCTGTTTCTGCGCAGCTGTTTCTGCCTAGCTGTTTCTGCGCAGCTGTTTCTGCGCAGCTGTTCCTGCGCAGCTGTTCCTGCGCAGCTGTTTCGGCGCAGCTGTTTCTGCGCAGCTGTTTCGGCGCAGCTGTTTCTGCGCAGCTGTTTCGGCGCAGCTGTTTCGGCGCAGCTGTTTCGGCGCAGCTGTTTCGGCGCAGCAGTTTCGGCGCAGCAGTTTCGGCGCAGCCGTTTCTGCGCAGCCGTGTCGGCGCAGCCGTTTCGGCGCAGCCGTTTCTGCGCAGCCGTTTCTGCGCAGCCGTTTCTGCGCAGCCGTTTCTGCGCAGCCGTTTCTGCGCAGCCGTTTCTGCGCAGCTGTTCCTGCGCAGCTGTTCCTGCGCAGCTGTTCCTGCGCAGCTGTTCCTGAGCAGCTGTTCCTGAGCAGCTGTTTCTGCGCAGCTGTTCCTGCGCAGCTGTTCCTGCGCAGCTGTTCCTGCGCAGCTGTTCCTGCGCAGCTGTTCCTGCGCAGCTGTTCCTGCGCAGCTGTTCCTGCGCAGCTGTTCCTGCGCAGCTGTTCCTGCGCAGCTGTTTCTGCGCAGCTGTCTCTGCGCAGCTGTTCCTGCGCAGCTGTTCCTGCGCAGCTGTTCCTGCGCAGCTGTTCCTGCGCAGCTGCTTCTGCGCAGCTGCTTCTGCGCAGCTGTTCCTGCGCAGCTGCTTCTGCGCAGCTGTTTCTGCGCAGCTGTTCCTGCGCAGCTGTTCCTGCGCAGCTGTTTCTGCGCAGCTGTTTCTGCGCAGCTGTTCCTGCGCAGCTGTTTCGGCGCAGCTGTTTCTGCGCAGCTGTTTCGGCGCAGCCGTTTCTGCGCAGCCGTTTCTGCGCAGCCGTTTCGGCGCAGCCGTTTCGGCGCAGCCGTTCCGGCGCAGCCGTTTCGGCGCAGCCGTTTCGGCGCAGCCGTTTCGGCGCAGCCGTTTCGGCGCAGCCGTTTCGGCGCAGCCGTTTCGGCGCAGCCGTTTCGGCGCAGCCGTTTCTGCGCAGCCGTTTCGGCGCAGCCGTTTCTGCGCAGCCTTTTCTGCGCAGCCGTTTCTGCGCAGCCGTTCCTGCGCAGCCGTTCCTGCGCAGCCGTTCCTGCGCAGCCGTTCCTGCGCAGCCGTTCCTGCGCAGCCGCTTCTGCGCAGCCGCTTCTGCGCAGCCGCTTCTGCGCAGCCGTTCCTGCGCAGCTGCTTCTGCGCAGCTGCTTCTGCGCAGCTGCTTCTGCGCAGCTGCTTCTGCGCAGCTGCTTCTGCGCAGCTGTTTCTGCGCAGCTGCTTCTGCGCAGCTGTTTCTGCGCAGCTGTTTCTGCGCAGCTGTTCCTGCGCAGCTGTTTCTGCGCAGCTGTTTCTGCGCAGCTGTTCCTGCGCAGCTGTTCCGGCGCAGCCGTTTCGGCGCAGCCGTTTCGGCGCAGCCGTTTCGGCGCAGCCGTTTCGGCGCAGCCGTTTCGGCGCAGCCGTTTCGGCGCAGCCGTTTCGGCGCAGCCGTTTCGGCGCAGCCGTTTCGGCGCAGCCGTTTCGGCGCAGCCGTTTCTGCGCAGCCGTTTCTGCGCAGCCGTTCCTGCGCAGCCGTTCCTGCGCAGCCGTTCCTGCGCAGCCGTTCCTGCGCAGCCGTTCCTGCGCAGCCGTTCCTGCGCAGCCGTTCCTGAGCAGCCGTTCCTGAGCAGCCGTTCCTGCGCAGCCGTTGCTGCGCAGCCGTTCCTGCGCAGCCGTTCCTGCGCAGCCGTTCCTGCGCAGCCGCTTCTGCGCAGCCGCTTCTGCGCAGCCGCTTCTGCGCAGCCGCTTCTGCGCAGCCGCTTCTGCGCAGCCGTTTCTGCGCAGCCGTTTCTGCGCAGCCGTTTCGGCGCAGCCGTTTCGGCGCAGCCGTTTCGGCGCAGCCGTTTCGGCGCAGCCGTTTCGTCGCAGCCGTTTCGGCGCAGCCGTTTCGGCGCAGCCGTTTCGGCGCAGCCGTTTCGGCGCAGCCGTTCCTGCGCAGCCGTTCCTGCGCAGCCGTTCCTGCGCAGCCGTTCCTGCGCAGCCGTTCCTGCGCAGCCGTTCCTGCGCAGCCGTTCCTGCGCAGCCGTTACTGCGCAGCCGTTCCTGCGCAGCCGTTCCTGCGCAGCCGTTCCTGCGCAGCCGTTCCTGCGCAGCCGTTCCTGCGCAGCCGTTCCTGCGCAGCCGTTTCTGCGCAGCCGCTTCTGCGCAGCCGCTTCTGCGCAGCCGCTTCTGCGCAGCCGTTACTGCGCAGCCGTTTCTGCGCAGCCGTTTCTGCCTAGCTGATTCTGCGCAGCTGTTTCTGCGCAGCTGTTTCTGCGCAGCTGTTTCGGCGCAGCTGTTTCTGCGCAGCTGTTTCTGCTCAGCTGTTTCGGCGCAGCTGTTTCGGCGCAGCCGTTTCGGCGCAGCCGTTTCGGCGCAGCCGTTTCTGCGCAGCCGTTTCGGCGCAGCCGTTTCTGCGCAGCCGTTTCGGCGCAGCCGATTCGGCGCAGCCGTTTCGGCGCAGCCGTTTCTGCGCAGCCGTTTCGGCGCAGCCGTTTCTGCGCAGCCGTTTCTGCGCAGCCGTTTCTGCGCAGCCGTTTCTGCGCAGCCGTTTCTGCGCAGCCGTTTCTGCGCAGCCGTTTCTGCGCAGCCGTTTCTGCGCAGCCGTTTCTGCGCAGCCGTTTCTGCGCAGCTGTTTCTGCGCAGCCGTTCCTGAGCAGCCGTTTCTGCGCAGCCGTTTATGCGCAGCCGTTTCTGCGCAGCCGTTTATGCGCAGCCGTTTATGCGCAGCCGTTTATGCGCAGCCGTTTATGCGCAGCCGTTTCTGCGCAGCCGTTTCTGCGCAGCCGTTTCTGCGCAGCCGTTTCTGCGCAGCCGTTTCAGCGCAGCCGCTTATGCGCAGCCGCTTATGCGCAGCCGCTTATGCGCAGCCGCTTCTGCGCAGCCGCTTCTGCGCAGCCGCTTCTGCGCAGCCGCTTCTGCGCAGCCGCTTCTGCGCAGCCGCTTCTGCGCAGCCGCTTCTGCGCAGCCGCTTCTGCGCAGCCGCTTCTGCGCAGCCGCTTCTGCGCAGCCGCTTCTGCGCAGCCGCTTCTGCGCAGCCGTTTCTGCGCAGCCGCTTCTGCGCAGCCGCTTCTGCGCAGCCGCTTCTGCGCAGCCGCTTCTGCGCAGCCGCTTCTGCGCAGCCGTTTCTGCGCAGCCGTTTCTGCGCAGCCGTTTCTGCGCAGCCGCTCATGCGCAGCCGTTCCTGCGCAGCCGTTCCTGCGCAGCCGTTCCTGCGCAGCCGTTCCTGCGCAGCCGTTCCTGCGCAGCCGTTTCTGCGCAGCCGTTCCTGCGCAGCCGTTCCTGCGCAGCCGTTCCTGCGCAGCCGTTCCTGCGCAGCCGTTCCTAGCTGTTTCTGCGCAGCCGTCTCTGCGCAGCCGTTTATGCGCAGCCGTTTCTGCGCAGCCGTTTCTGCGCAGCCGTTTCTGCGCAGCCGTTTCTGCGCAGCCGTTTCTGCGCAGCCGTTCATGCGCAGCCGTTTATGCGCAGCCGTTTATGCGCAGCCGTTTATGCGCAGCCGTTTATGCGCAGCCGTTTATGCGCAGCCGTTTATGCGCAGCCGTTTATGCGCAGCCGTTTATGCGCAGCCGTTTCTGCCTAGCCGTTTCTGCCTAGCCGTTTCTGCGCAGCCGTTTCTGCGCAGCCGTTTCTGCGCAGCCGTTTCTGCGCAGCCGTTTCTGCGCAGCCGTTTCTGCGCAGCCGTTTCTGCGCAGCCGTTTCTGCGCAGCCGTCTCTGCGCAGCCGTCTCTGCGCAGCCGTCTCTGCGCAGCCGTTTCTGCGCAGCCGTTTCTGCGCAGCCGTTTCTGCGCAGCCGTTCCTGCGCAGCCGTTCCTGCGCAGCCGTTCCTGCGCAGCCGTTCCTGAGCAGCCGTTCCTGCGCAGCCGCTTCTGCGCAGCCGTTTCTGCGCAGCCGTTCCTGCGCAGCCGTTCCTGTGCAGCCGTTCCTGCGCAGCCGTTCCTGCGCAGCCGTTCCTGCGCAGCCGTTTCTGCGCAGCCGTTCCTGCGCAGCCGTTTCTGCGCAGCCGTTCCTGCGCAGCCGTTACTGCGCAGCCGTTTCTGCGCAGCTGTTCCTGCGCAGCTGTTTCTGCGCAGCTGTTCCTGCGCAGCTGTTTCTGCGCAGCTGTTTCGGCGCAGCTGTTTCGGCGCAGCCGTTTCGGCGCAGCCGTTTCGGCGCAGCCGTTTCGGCGCAGCTGTTCATGCGCAGCCGTTCCTGCGCAGCCGTTCCTGCGCAGCCGTTCCTGCGCAGCCGTTTCTGCGCCGCCGTTTCTGCGCAGCCGTTTCTGCGCAGCCGTTTATGCGCAGCCGTTTATGCGCAGCCGTTTATGCGCAGCCGTTTATGCGCAGCCGTTTATGCGCAGCCGTTTATGCGCAGCCGTTTATGCGCAGCCGTTTCTGCGCAGCCGTTTATGCGCAGCAGTTTATGCGCAGCCGTTTATGCGCAGCCGTTTCTGCGCAGCCGTTTATGCGCAGCCGTTTATGCGCAGCCGTTTCTGCGCAGCCGTTTCTGCGCAGCCGTTTCTGCGCAGCCGTTTCTGCGCAGCCGTTTCTGCGCAGCCGTTCATGCGCAGCCGTTTATGCGCAGCCGTTCATGCGCAGCCGTTTATGCGCAGCCGTTTATGCGCAGCCGTTTATGCGCAGCCGTTTATGCGCAGCCGTTTATGCGCAGCCGTTTATGCGCAGCCGTTTATGCGCAGCCGTTTCTGCCTAGCCGTTTCTGCCTAGCCGTTTATGCGCAGCCGTTTCTGCGCAGCCGTTTCTGCGCAGCCGTTTCTGCGCAGCCGTTTCTGCGCAGCCGTTTCTGCGCAGCCGTTTCTGCGCAGCCGTTTCTGCGCAGCCGTCTCTGCGCAGCCGTCTCTGCGCAGCCGTCTCTGCGCAGCCGTTTCTGCGCAGCCGTTTCTGCGCAGCCGTTTCTGCGCAGCCGTTCCTGCGCAGCCGTTCCTGCGCAGCCGTTCCTGAGCAGCCGTTCCTGCGCAGCCGCTTCTGCGCAGCCGTTTCTGCGCAGCCGTTCCTGCGCAGCCGTTCCTGTGCAGCCGTTCCTGCGCAGCCGTTCCTGCGCAGCCGTTCCTGCGCAGCCGTTTCTGCGCAGCCGTTCCTGCGCAGCCGTTCCTGCGCAGCCGTTCCTGCGCAGCCGTTACTGCGCAGCCGTTTCTGCGCAGCTGTTCCTGCGCAGCTGTTTCTGCGCAGCTGTTCCTGCGCAGCTGTTTCTGCGCAGCTGTTTCGGCGCAGCTGTTTCGGCGCAGCCGTTTCGGCGCAGCCGTTTCGGCGCAGCCGTTTCGGCGCAGCTGTTCATGCGCAGCCGTTCCTGCGCAGCCGTTCCTGCGCAGCCGTTCCTGCGCAGCCGTTCCTGCGCAGCCGTTCCTGCGCAGCCGTTCCTGCGCAGCCGTTCCTGCGCAGCTTTTCCTGCGCAGCTGTTCCTGCGCAGCTGTTCCGGCGCAGCTGTTTCTGCGCAGCTGTTTCTGCGCAGCTGTTTCTGCGCAGCCGTTTCTGCGCAGCCGTTCCTGCGCAGCCGTTCCTGCGCAGCCGTTCCTGAGCAGCCGTTCCTGCGCAGCCGCTTCTGCGCAGCCGTTTCTGCGCAGCCGTTCCTGCGCAGCCGTTCCTGTGCAGCCGTTCCTGCGCAGCCGTTCCTGCGCAGCCGTTCCTGCGCAGCCGTTTCTGCGCAGCCGTTCCTGCGCAGCCGTTTCTGCGCAGCCGTTCCTGCGCAGCCGTTACTGCGCAGCCGTTTCTGCGCAGCTGTTCCTGCGCAGCTGTTTCTGCGCAGCTGTTCCTGCGCAGCTGTTTCTGCGCAGCTGTTTCTGCGCAGCTGTTTCGGCGCAGCCGTTTCGGCGCAGCCGTTTCGGCGCAGCCGTTTCCGCGCAGCTGTTCATGCGCAGCCGTTCCTGCGCAGCCGTTCCTGCGCAGCCGTTCCTGCGCAGCCGTTTCTACGCCGCCGTTTCTGCGCAGCCGTTTCTGCGCAGCCGTTTCTGCGCTGCCGTTTATGCGCAGCCGTTTATGCGCAGCCGTTTATGCGCAGCCGTTTATGCGCAGCCGTTTATGCGCAGCCGTTTCTGCGCAGCCGTTTATGCGCAGCAGTTTATGCGCAGCCGTTTATGCGCAGCCGTTTCTGCGCAGCCGTTTATGCGCAGCCGTTTATGCGCAGCCGTTTCTGCGCAGCCGTTTCTGCGCAGCCGTTTCTGCGCAGCCGTTTCTGCGCAGCCGTTTCTGCGCAGCCGCTTCTGCGCAGCCGCTTCTGCGCAGCCGTTCCTGCGCAGCCGTTCCTGCGCAGTCGTTTTGCGCAGCCGTTCCTGCGCAGCCGTTCCTGCGCAGCCGTTCCTGCGCAGCCGTTCCTGCGCAGCCGTTCCTGCGCAGCCGTTCCTGCGCAGCCGTTCCTGCGCAGCTTTTCCTGCGCAGCTGTTCCTGCGCAGCTGTACCGGCGCAGCTGTTTCTGCGCAGCTGTTTCTGCGCAGCTGTTTCTGCGCAGCCGTTTCTGCGCAGCCGTTCCTGCGCAGCCGTTCCTGCGCAGCCGTTCCTGAGCAGCCGTTCCTGCGCAGCCGCTTCTGCGCAGCCGTTTCTGCGCAGCCGTTCCTGCGCAGCCGTTCCTGTGCAGCCGTTCCTGCGCAGCCGTTCCTGCGCAGCCGTTCCTGCGCAGCCGTTTCTGCGCAGCCGTTCCTGCGCAGCCGTTTCTGCGCAGCCGTTCCTGCGCAGCCGTTACTGCGCAGCCGTTTCTGCGCAGCCGTTCCTGCGCAGCTGTTTCTGCGCAGCTGTTCCTGCGCAGCTGTTTCTGCGCAGCTGTTTCTGCGCAGCCGTTTCGGCGCAGCCGTTTCGGCGCAGCCGTTTCGGCGCAGCTGTTCATGCGCAGCCGTTCCTGCGCAGCCGTTCCTGCGCAGGCGTTCCTGCGCAGCCGTTTCTGCGCCGCCGTTTCTGCGCAGCCGTTTCTGCGCAGCCGTTTATGCGCAGCCGTTTATGCGCAGCCGTTTATGCGCAGCCGTTTATGCGCAGCCGTTTATGCGCAGCCGTTTATGCGCAGCCGTTTATGCGCAGCCGTTTCTGCGCAGCCGTTTATGCGCAGCAGTTTATGCGCAGCCGTTTATGCGCAGCCGTTTCTGCGCAGCCGTTTCTGCGCAGCCGTTTCTGCGCAGCCGTTTATGCGCAGCCGTTTCTGCGCAGCCGTTTCTGCGCAGCCATTTCTGCGCAGCCGTTTCTGCGCAGCCGTTTCTGCGCAGCCGCTTCTGCGCAGCCGCTTCTGCGCAGCCGCTTCTGCGCAGCCGCTTCTGCGCAGCCGCTTCTGCGCAGCCGCTTCTGCGCAGCCGCTTCTGCGCAGCCGCTTCTGCGCAGCCGCTTCTGCGCAGACGCTTCTGCGCAGACGCTTCTGCGCAGACGCTTCTGCGCAGACGCTTCTGCGCAGCCGCTTCTGCGCAGCCGTTTCTTCTCAGCCGTTCCTGCGCAGCCGTTCCTGCGCAGCCGTTCATGCGCAGCCGTTCCTGCGCAGCCGTTCCTGCGCAGCCGTTCCTGCGCAGCCGTTCCTGCGCAGCCGTTCCTGCGCAGCCGTTCCTGCGCAGCTTTTCCTGCGCAGCTGTTCCTGCGCAGTTGTTCCGGCGCAGCTGTTTCTGCGCAGCTGTTTCTGCGCAGCTGTTTCTGCGCAGCCGTTTCTGCGCAGCCGTTTATGCGCAGCCGTTTATGCGCAGCCGTTTATGCGCAGCCGTTTCTGCGCAGCCGTTTCTGCGCAGCCGTTCCTGCGCAGCCGTTTCTGCGCAGCCGTTCCTGCGCAGCCGTTCCTGCGCAGCCGTTTCTGCGCAGCCGTTCCTGCGCAGCCGTTACTGCGCAGCCGTTACTGCGCAGCCGTTTCTGCGCAGCCGTTCCTGCGCAGCCGTTACTGCGCAGCCGTTACTGCGCAGCCGTTCCTGCGCAGCCGTTCCTGCGCAGCCGTTCCTGCGCAGCCGTTCCTGCGCAGCCGTTCCTGCGCAGCCGTTCCTGCGCAGCCGTTCCTGCGCAGCCGTTTCTGCGCAGCCGCTTCTGCGCAGCCGCTTCTGCGCAGCCGTTTCTGCGCAGCCGTTTCTGCGCAGCCGTTTCTGCGCAGCCGTTTCTGCGCAGCCGTTCCTGCGCAGCCGTTCCTGCGCAGCCGTTCCTGCGCAGCCGTTCCTGCGCAGCCGTTCCTGCGCAGCCGTTCCTGCGCAGCCGTTTCTGCGCAGCCGTTCCTGCGCAGCCGTTCCTGCGCAGCCGTTCCTGCGCAGCCGTTCCTGCGCAGCCGTTCCTGCGCAGCCGCTTCTGCGCAGCCGCTTCTGCGCAGCCGCTTCTGCGCAGCCGCTTCTGCGCAGCTGTTTCTGCGCAGCTGTTTCTGCGCAGCTGCTTCTGCGCAGCTGTTTCTGCGCAGCTGTTTCTGCGCAGCTGTTCCTGCGCAGCTGTTTCTGCGCAGCTGTTTCTGCGCAGCTGTTCCTGCGCAGCTGTTCCGGCGCAGCTGTTTCTGCGCAGCTGTTTCGGCGCAGCTGTTTCTGCGCAGCCGTTTCTGCGCAGCCGTTTCGGCGCAGCCGTTTCGGCGCAGCCGTTTCGGCGCAGCCGTTTCGGCGCAGCCGTTTCGGCGCAGCCGTTTCGGCGCAGCCGTTTCGGCGCAGCCGTTTCGGCGCAGCCGTTTCTGCGCAGCCGTTTCTGCGCAGCCGTTTCTGCGCAGCCGTTTCTGCGCAGCCGTTTCTGCGCAGCCGTTTCTGCGCAGCCGTTTCTGCGCAGCCGTTTCTGCGCAGCCGTTTCTGCGCAGCCGTTCCTGCGCAGCCGTTCCTGAGCAGCCGTTCCTGCGCAGCCGTTCCTGAGCAGCCGTTTCTGCGCAGCCGTTTCTGCGCAGCCGTTCCTGCGCAGCCGTTCCTGCGCAGCCGTTCCTGCGCAGCCGTTCCTGCGCAGCCGTTCCTGCCCAGCTGTTTCTGCGCAGCTGTTTCTGCGCAGCTGCTTCTGCGCAGCTGTTTCTGCGCAGCTGTTTCTGCGCAGCTGTTCCGGCGCAGCTGTTCCGGCGCAGCTGTTTCTGCGCAGCTGTTTCTGCGCAGCCGCTTTTGCGCAGCCGTTTCTGCGCAGCCGTTTCTGCGCAGCCGCTCATGCGCAGCCGTTTGTGCGCAGCCGTTTCTGCGCAGCCGTTCCTGCGCAGCCGTTCCTGCGCAGCCGTTCCTGAGCAGCCGTTCCTGCGCAGCCGTTTCTGCGCAGCCGTTTCTGCGCAGCCGTTCCTGCGCAGCCGTTCCTGCGCAGCCGTTCCTGCGCAGCCGTTCCTGCGCAGCCGTTCCTGCGCAGCCGTTCCTAGCTGTTTCTGCGCAGCCGTTTATGCGCAGCCGTTTCTGCGCAGCCGTCTCTGCGCAGCCGTCTCTGCGCAGCCGTCTCTGCGCAGCCGTCTCTGCGCAGCCGTTTCTGCGCAGCCGTTCCTGCGCAGCCGTTCCTGCGCAGCCGTTCCTGAGCAGCCGTTCCTGCGCAGCCGCTTCTGCGCAGCCGTTTCTGCGCAGCCGTTCCTGCGCAGCCGTTCCTGTGCAGCCGTTCCTGCGCAGCCGTTCCTGCGCAGCCGTTCCTGCGCAGCCGTTTCTGCGCAGCCGTTCCTGCGCAGCCGTTTCTGCGCAGCCGTTCCTGCGCAGCCGTTACTGCGCAGCTGTTTCTGCGCAGCTGTTCCTGCGCAGCTGTTTCTGCGCAGCTGTTTCTGCGCAGCTGTTTCGGCGCAGCTGTTTCGACGCAGCCGTTTCGGCGCAGCCGTTTCGGCGCAGCCGTTTCGGCGCAGCCGTTTCGGCGCAGCTGTTCATGCGCAGCCGTTCCTGCGCAGCCGTTCCTGCGCAGCCGTTCCTGCGCAGCCGTTTCTGCGCCGCCGTTTCTGCGCAGCCGTTTCTGCGCAGCCGTTTATGCGCAGCCGTTTATGCGCAGCCGTTTATGCGTAGCCGTTTCTGCGCAGCCGCTTCTGCGCAGCCGCTTCTGCGCAGCCGCTTCTGCGCAGCCGCTTCTGCGCAGCCGCTTCTGCGCAGCCGCTTCTGCGCAGACGCTTCTGCGCAGACGCTTCTGCGCAGCCGCTTCTGCGCAGCCGCTTCTGCGCAGCCGCTTCTGCTCAGCCGTTCCTGCGCAGCCGTTCCTGCGCAGCCGTTCCTGCGCAGCCGTTCCTGCGCAGCCGTTGCTGCGCAGCCGTTCCTGCGCAGCCGTTACTGCGCAGCCGTTCCTGCGCAGCCGTTCCTGCGCAGCCGTTCCTGCGCAGCCGTTCCTGCGCAGCCGTTCCTGCGCAGCCGTTCCTGCGCAGCCGTTCCTGCGCAGCCGTTCCTGCGCAGCCGTTCCTGCGCAGCCGTTTCGGCGCAGCCGTTTCGGCGCAGCCGTTTCGGCGCAGCCGTTTCGGCGCAGCCGTTTCGGCGCAGCCGTTTCGTCGCAGCCGTTTCGGCTCAGCCGTTTCGGCGCAGCCGTTTCGGCGCAGCCGTTTCGGCGCAGCCGTTTCGGCGCAGCCGTTTCGGCGCAGCCGTTTCGGCGCAGCCGTTTCGGCGCAGCCGTTTCGGCGCAGCCGTTTCTGCGCAGCCGTTTCTGCGCAGCCGTTCATGCGCAGCCGTTCCTGCGCAGCCGTTCCTGCGCAGCCGTTCCTGCGCAGCCGTTCCTGAGCAGCCGTTCCTGCGCAGCCGTTCCTGCGCAGCCGTTCCTGCGCAGCCGTTCCTGCGCAGCCGTTGCTGCGCAGCCGTTCCTGCGCAGCCGTTCCTGCGCAGCCGTTCCTGCGCAGCCGTTCCTGCGCAGCCGTTTCTGCGCAGCCGTTTCTGCGCAGCCGTTTCTGCGCAGCCGTTTATGCGCAGCCGTTTATGCGCAGCCGCTTCTGCGCAGCCGCTTCTGCGCAGCCGCTTCTGCGCAGCCGCTTCTGCGCAGCCGCTTCTGCGCAGCCGCTTCTGCGCAGCCGCTTCTGCGCAGCCGCTTCTGCGCAGCCGCTTCTGCGCAGCCGCTTCTGCGCTGCCGCTTCTGCGCAGCCGCTTCTGCGCAGCCGCTTCTGCGCAGCCGCTTCTGCGCAGCCGTTTCTGCGCAGCCGCTTCTGCGCAGCCGCTTCTGCGCAGCCGCTTCTGCGCAGCCGTTCCTGCGCAGCCGTTCCTGCGCAGCCGTTCCTCCGCAGCCGTTACTGCGCAGCCGTTACTGCGCAGCCGTTTCTGCGCAGCCGTTTCTGCGCAGCCGTTCCTGCGCAGCCGTTCCTGCGCAGCCGTTCCTGCGCAGCCGTTCCTGCGCAGCCGCTTCTGCGCAGCCGTTTCTGCGCAGCCGTTCCTGCGCAGCCGTTCCTGCGCAGCCGTTTCTGCGCAGCCGTTCCTGCGCAGCCGTTCCTGCGCAGCCGTTCCTGCGCAGCCGTTCCTGCGCAGCCGTTCCTGCGCAGCCGTTTCTGCGCAGCCGTTCCTGCGCAGCCGTTTCTGCGCAGCCGTTCCTGCGCAGCCGTTACTGCGCAGCCGTTCCTGCGCAGCCGTTTCTGCGCAGCCGTTTCTGCGCAGCCGTTTCGGCGCAGCCGTTTCGGCGCAGCCGTTTCGGCGCAGCCGTTCCTGCGCAGCCGTTCCTGCGCAGCCGTTCCTGCGCAGCCGTTCCTGCGCAGCCGTTTCTGCGCCGCCGTTTCTGCGCAGCCGTTTCTGCGCAGCCGTTTATGCGCAGCCGTTTATGCGCAGCCGTTTATGCGCAGCCGTTTATGCGCAGCCGTTTATGCGCAGCCGTTTATGCGCAGCCGTTTCTGCGCAGCCGTTTCTGCGCAGCCGCTTCTGCGCAGCCGCTTCTGCGCAGCCGCATCTGCGCAGCCGCTTCTGCGCAGCCGCTTCTGCGCAGCCGCTTCTGCGCAGCCGCTTCTGCGCAGCCGCTTCTGCGCAGCCGCTTCTGCGCAGCCGCTTCTGCGCAGCCGTTTCTGCGCAGCCGTTTCTGCGCAGCCGCTTCTGCGCAGCTGTTTCTGCGCAGCTGTTTCTGCGCAGCTGTTCCTGCGCAGCTGTTTCGGCGCAGCTGTTTCTGCGCAGCTGTTTCGGCGCAGCTGTTCCTGCGCAGCTGCTTCTGCGCAGCTGCTTCTGCGCAGCTGCTTCTGCGCAGCTGCTTCTGCGCAGCTGTTTCTGCGCAGCTGTTTCTGCGCAGCTGCTTCTGCGCAGCTGTTTCTGCGCAGCTGTTTCTGCACAGCTGTTCCTGCGCAGCTGTTTCTGCGCAGCTGTTTCGGCGCAGCTGTTTCGGCGCAGCTGTTTCGGCGCAGCCGTTCATGCGCAGCCGTTCCTGCGCAGCCGTTCCTGCGCAGCCGTTCCTGCGCCGCCGTTTCTGCGCAGCCGTTTCTGCGCAGCCGTTTCTGCGCAGCCGTTTATGCGCAGCCGTTTATGCGCAGCCGTTTATGCGCAGCAGTTTATGCGCAGCAGTTTATGCGCAGCCGTTTATGCGCAGCCGTTTCTGCGCAGCCGTTTATGCGCAGCCGTTTCTGCGCAGCCGTTTCTGCGCAGCCGTTTCTGCGCAGCCGTTTCTGCGCAGCCGTTTCTGCGCAGCCGCTTCTGCGCAGCCGCTTCTGCGCAGCCGCTTCTGCGCAGCCGCTTCTGCGCAGCCGCTTCTGCGCAGCCGCATCTGCGCAGCCGCTTCTGCGCAGCCGCTTCTGCGCAGCCGCTTCTGCGCAGCCGCTTCTGCGCAGCCGCTTCTGCGCAGCCGCTTCTGCGCAGACGCTTCTGCGCAGACGCTTCTGCGCAGACGCTTCTGCGCAGCCGCTTCTGCGCAGCCGTTTCTGCTCAGCCGTTTCTGCGCAGCCGTTCCTGCGCAGCCGTTCCTGCGCAGCCGTTCCTGCGCAGCCGTTGCTGCGCAGCCGTTCCTGCGCAGCCGTTCCTGCGCAGCCGTTCCTGCGCAGCCGTTCCTGCGCAGCCGTTCCTGCGCAGCCGTTACTGCGCAGCCGTTACTGCGCAGCCGTTCCTGAGCAGCTGTTTCTGCGCAGCTGTTCCTGCGCAGCTGTTCCTGCGCAGCTGTTCCTGCGCAGCTGTTCCTGCGCAGCTGTTTCTGCGCAGCTGTTTCTGCGCAGCTGCTTCTGCGCAGCCGTTTCGGCGCAGCCGTTTCGGCGCAGCCGTTTCGGCGCAGCCGTTTCGGCGCAGCCGTTTCGGCGCAGCCGTTTCGGCGCAGCCGTTTCGGCGCAGCCGTTTCGGCGCAGCCGTTTCGGCGCAGCCGTTTCTGCGCAGCCGTTTCTGCGCAGCCGTTTCTGCGCAGCCGTTCCTGCGCAGCCGTTTCTGCGCAGCCGTTCCTGCGCAGCCGTTCCTGCGCAGCCGTTCCTGAGCAGCCGTTTCTGCGCAGCCGTTTCTGCGCAGCCGTTCCTGCGCAGCCGTTCCTGCGCAGCCGTTCCTGCGCAGCCGTTCCTGCGCAGCCGTTTCTGCGCAGCTGTTTCTGCGCAGCTGCTTCTGCGCAGCCGTTTCTGCGCAGCCGTTTCTGCGCAGCCGTTCCTGCGCAGCCGTTCCTGCGCAGCCGTTTCTGCGCCGCCGTTTCTGCGCAGCCGTTTCTGCGCAGCCGTTTCTGCGCAGCCGTTTATGCGCAGCCGTTTATGCGCAGCCGTTTATGCGCAGCCGTTTATGCGCAGCCGTTTATGCGCAGCCGTTTCTGCGCAGCCGTTTCTGCGCAGCCGCTTCTGCGCAGCCGCTTCTGCGCAGCCGCATCTGCGCAGCCGCTTCTGCGCAGCCGCTTCTGCGCAGCCGCTTCTGCGCAGCCGCTTCTGCGCAGCCGCTTCTGCGCAGCCGCTTCTGCGCAGCCGCTTCTGCGCAGACGCTTCTGCGCAGACGCTTCTGCGCAGACGCTTCTGCGCAGCCGCTTCTGCGCAGCCGTTTCTGCTCAGCCGTTCCTGCGCAGCCGTTCCTGCGCAGCCGTTGCTGCGCAGCCGTTCCTGCGCAGCCGTTCCTGCGCAGCCGTTCCTGCGCAGCCGTTCCTGCGCAGCCGTTCCTGCGCAGCCGTTCCTGCGCAGCCGTTCCTGCGCAGCCGTTTCTGCGCAGCCGTTTCGGCGCAGCCGTTTCGGCGCAGCCGTTTCGTCGCAGCCGTTTCGGCGCAGCCGTTTCGGCGCAGCCGTTCCGGCGCAGCCGTTTCGGCGCAGCCGTTTCGGCGCAGCCGTTTCGGCGCAGCCGTTTCTGCGCAGCCGTTTCTGCGCAGCCGTTTCTGCGCAGCCGTTCATGCGCAGCCGTTCATGCGCAGCCGTTCCTGCGCAGCCGTTCCTGCGCAGCCGTTCCTGAGCAGCCGTTCCTGCGCAGCCGTTCCTGCGCAGCCGTTCCTGCGCAGCCGTTCCTGCGCAGCCGTTGCTGCGCAGCCGTTGCTGCGCAGCCGTTCCTGCGCAGCCGTTCCTGCGCAGCCGTTCCTGCGCAGCCGTTCCTGCGCAGCCGTTTATGCGCAGCCGTTTATGCGCAGCCGTTTCTGCGCAGCCGTTTATGCGCAGCCGTTTATGCGCAGCCGTTTATGCGCAGCCGTTTATGCGCAGCCGTTTCTGCGCAGCCGCTTCTGCGCAGCCGCTTCTGCGCAGCCGCTTCTGCGCAGCCGCTTCTGCGCAGCCGTTTCTGCGCAGCCGTTTCTGCGCAGCCGTTAATGCGCAGCCGTTCATGCGCAGCCGTTCCTGCGCAGCCGTTCCTGCGCAGCCGTTCCTGAGCAGCCGTTCCTGCGCAGCCGTTCCTGCGCAGCCGTTCCTGCGCAGCCGTTCCTGCGCAGCCGTTGCTGCGCAGCCGTTGCTGCGCAGCCGTTCCTGCGCAGCCGTTCCTGCGCAGCCGTTCCTGCGCAGCCGTTTATGCGCAGCCGTTTATGCGCAGCCGTTTCTGCGCAGCCGTTTATGCGCAGCCGTTTATGCGCAGCCGTTTATGCGCAGCCGTTTATGCGCAGCCGTTTCTGCGCAGCCGCTTCTGCGCAGCCGCTTCTGCGCAGCCGCTTCTGCGCAGCCGCTTCTGCGCAGCCGCTTCTGCGCAGCCGCTTCTGCGCAGCCGCTTCTGCGCAGCCGCTTCTGCGCAGCCGTTCCTGCGCAGCCGTTGCTGCGCAGCCGTTCCTGCGCAGCCGTTCCTGCGCAGCCGTTCCTGCGCAGCCGTTCCTGCGCAGCCGTTCCTGCGCAGCCGTTCCTGCGCAGCCGTTCCTGCGCAGCCGTTCCTGCGCAGCCGTTTCTGCGCAGCCGTTTATGCGCAGCCGTTTCTGCGCAGCCGTTTCTGCGCAGCCGTTTCTGCGCAGCCGTTTCTGCGCAGCCGTTTATGCGCAGCCGTTTATGCGCAGCCGTTTCTGCGCAGCCGCTTCTGCGCAGCCGCTTCTGCGCAGCCGCTTCTGCGCAGCCGCTTCTGCGCAGCCGCTTCTGCGCAGCCGCTTCTGCGCAGCCGCTTCTGCGCAGCCGCTTCTGCGCAGCCGCTTCTGCGCAGCCGCTTCTGCGCAGCCGCTTCTGCGCAGCCGCTTCTGCGCAGCCGCTTCTGCGCAGCCGCTTCTGCGCAGCCGCTTCTGCGCAGCCGCTTCTGCGCAGCCGCTTCTGCGCAGCCGCTTCTGCGCAGCCGCTTCTGCGCAGCCGCTTCTGCGCAGCCGCTTCTGCGCAGCCGTTTCTGCGCAGCCGCTTCTGCGCAGCCGCTTCTGCGCAGCCGCTTCTGCGCAGCCGCTTCTGCGCAGCCGCTTCTGCGCAGCCGCTTCTGCGCAGCCGCTTCTGCGCAGCCGCTTCTGCGCAGCCGCTTCTGCGCAGCCGCTTCTGCGCAGCCGCTTCTGCGCAGCCGCTTCTGCGCAGCCGCTTCTGCGCAGCCGCTTCTGCGCAGCCGCTTCTGCGCAGCCGCTTCTGCGCAGCCGCTTCTGCGCAGCCGTTCCTGCGCAGCCGTTCCTGCGCAGCCGTTCCTGCGCAGCCGTTCCTGCGCAGCCGTTCCTGCGCAGCCGTTCCTGCGCAGCCGTTACTGCGCAGCCGTTTCTGCGCAGCCGTTTCTGCGCAGCCGTTTCTGCGCAGCCGTTTCTGCGCAGCCGTTTCTGCGCAGCCGTTTATGCGCAGCCGTTTATGCGCAGCCGTTTATGCGCAGCCGTTTATGCGCAGCCGTTTATGCGCAGCCGTTTATGCGCAGCCGTTTCTGCGCAGCCGTTTCTGCGCAGCCGCTTCTGCGCAGCCGCTTCTGCGCAGCCGCATCTGCGCAGCCGCTTCTGCGCAGCCGCTTCTGCGCAGCCGCTTCTGCGCAGCCGCTTCTGCGCAGCCGCTTCTGCGCAGCCGCTTCTGCGCAGACGCTTCTGCGCAGACGCTTCTGCGCAGACGCTTCTGCGCAGCCGCTTCTGGGCAGCCGTTTCTGCTCAGCCGTTCCTGCGCAGCCGTTCCTGCGCAGCCGTTGCTGCGCAGCCGTTCCTGCGCAGCCGTTCCTGCGCAGCCGTTCCTGCGCAGCCGTTCCTGCGCAGCCGTTCCTGCGCAGCCGTTCCTGCGCAGCCGTTCCTGCGCAGCCGTTCCTGCGCAGCCGTTCCTGCGCAGCCGTTCCTGCGCAGCCGTTTCGGCGCAGCCGTTCCTGCGCAGCCGTTCCTGCGCAGCCGTTTATGCGCAGCCGTTTATGCGCAGCCGTTTCTGCGCAGCCGTTTCTGCGCAGCCGTTTATGCGCAGCCGTTTATGCGCAGCCGTTTATGCGCAGCCGTTTATGCGCAGCCGCTTCTGCGCAGCCGCTTCTGCGCAGCCGCTTCTGCGCAGCCGCTTCTGCGCAGCCGCTTCTGCGCAGCCGCTTCTGCGCAGCCGCTTCTGCGCAGCCGCTTCTGCGCAGCCGTTCCTGCGCAGCCGTTGCTGCGCAGCCGTTCCTGCGCAGCCGTTCCTGCGCAGCCGTTCCTGCGCAGCCGTTCCTGCGCAGCCGTTCCTGCGCAGCCGTTCCTGCGCAGCCGTTCCTGCGCAGCCGTTCCTGCGCAGCCGTTTATGCGCAGCCGTTTATGCGCAGCCGTTTCTGCGCAGCCGTTTCTGCGCAGCCGTTTCTGCGCAGCCGTTTCTGCGCAGCCGTTTATGCGCAGCCGTTTATGCGCAGCCGTTTCTGCGCAGCCGTTTCTGCGCAGCCGCTTCTGCGCAGCCGCTTCTGCGCAGCCGCTTCTGCGCAGCCGCTTCTGCGCAGCCGCTTCTGCGCAGCCGCTTCTGCGCAGCCGCTTCTGCGCAGCCGCTTC
This sequence comes from Schistocerca nitens, assembly GCF_023898315.1. Taxonomy (NCBI): domain Eukaryota; kingdom Metazoa; phylum Arthropoda; class Insecta; order Orthoptera; family Acrididae; genus Schistocerca; species Schistocerca nitens. Next base: position 2,618,207 of record NW_026045998.1, on the reverse strand, counting down.
TGCGCAGCCGCTTCTGCGCAGCCGCTTCTGCGCAGCCGCTTCTGCGCAGCCGCTTCTGCGCAGCCGCTTCTGCGCAGCCGTTTCTGCGCAGCCGCTTCTGCGCAGCCGCTTCTGCGCAGCCGTTTCTGCGCAGCCGTTCCTGCGCAGCCGTTCCTGCGCAGCCGTTCCTCCGCAGCCGTTACTGCGCAGCCGTTACTGCGCAGCCGTTTCTGCGCAGCCGTTTCTGCGCAGCCGTTTCTGCGCAGCCGTTTCTGCGCAGCCGTTTCTGCGCAGCCGTTTATGCGCAGCCGTTTATGCGCAACCGTTTCTGCGCAGCCGTTTCTGCGCAGCCGCTTCTGCGCAGCCGCTTCTGCGCAGCCGCTTCTGCGCAGCCGCTTCTGCGCAGCCGCTTCTGCGCAGCCGCTTCTGCGCAGCCGCTTCTGCGCAGCCGCTTCTGCGCAGCCGCTTCTGCGCAGCCGCTTCTGCGCAGCCGCTTCTGCGCAGCCGCTTCTGCGCAGCCGCTTCTGCGCAGCCGCTTCTGCGCAGCCGCTTCTGCGCAGCCGTTTCTGCGCAGCCGCTTCTGCGCAGCCGCTTCTGCGCAGCCGTTTCTGCGCAGCCGTTCCTGCGCAGCCGTTCCTGCGCAGCCGTTCCTCCGCAGCCGTTACTGCGCAGCCGTTTCTGCGCAGCCGTTTCTGCGCAGCCGTTTCTGCGCAGCCGTTCCTGCGCAGCCGTTCCTGCGCAGCCGTTCCTGCGCAGCCGTTCCTGCGCAGCCGTTCCTGCGCAGCCGTTCCTGCGCAGCCGTTCCTGCGCAGCCGCTCCTGCGCAGCCGCTCCTGCGCAGCCGCTCCTGCGCAGCCGCTCCTGCGCAGCCGTTCCTGCGCAGCCGTTCCTGCGCAGCTGCTTCTGCGCAGCTGCTTCTGCGCAGCTGCTTCTGCGCAGCTGCTTCTGCGCAGCTGTTTCTGCGCAGCTGCTTCTGCGCAGCTGTTCCTGCGCAGCTGTTCCTGCGCAGCTGTTTCTGCGCAGCTGTTTCTGCGCAGCTGTTCCTGCGCAGCTGTTCCTGCGCAGCTGTTTCGGCGCAGCTGTTCCTGCGCAGCTGCTTCTGCGCAGCTGCTTCTGCGCAGCTGCTTCTGCGCAGCTGCTTCTGCGCAGCTGCTTCTGCACAGCTGCTTCTGCGCAGCTGTTCCTGCGCAGCTGTTCCTGCGCAGCTGTTTCTGCGCAGCTGTTTCTGCGCAGCTGTTCCTGCGCAGCTGTTCCTGCGCAGCTGTTTCGGCGCAGCTGTTTCTGCGCAGCTGTTTCTGCGCAGCTGTTTCGGCGCAGCTGTTTCGGCGCAGCTGTTTCGGCGCAGCCGTTTCGGCGCAGCCGTTTCGGCGCAGCCGTTTCGGCGCAGCCGTTTCGGCGCAGCCGTTTCTGCGCAGCCGTTTCGGCGCAGCCGTTTCGGCGCAGCCGCTTCTGCGCAGCCGCTTCTGCGCAGCCGCTTCTGCGCAGCCGCTTCTGCGCAGCCGCTTCTGCGCAGCCGCTTCTGCGCAGCCGCTTCTGCGCAGCCGCTTCTGCGCAGCCGCTTCTGCGCAGCCGCTTCTGCGCAGCCGCTTCTGCGCAGCCGCTTCTGCGCAGCCGCTTCTGCGCAGCCGCTTCTGCGCAGCCGCTTCTGCGCAGCCGTTTCTGCGCAGCCGCTTCTGCGCAGCCGCTTCTGCGCAGCCGTTTCTGCGCAGCCGTTCCTGCGCAGCCGTTCCTGCGCAGCCGTTCCTCCGCAGCCGTTACTGCGCAGCCGTTACTGCGCAGCCGTTTCTGCGCAGCCGTTTCTGCGCAGCCGTTTCTGCGCAGCCGTTCCTGCGCAGCCGTTCCTGCGCAGCCGTTCCTGCGCAGCCGTTCCTGCGCAGCCGTTTCTGCGCAGCCGTTCCTGCGCAGCCGTTCCTGCGCAGCCGTTCCTGCGCAGCCGCTCCTGCGCAGCCGCTCCTGCGCAGCCGCTCCTGCGCAGCCGCTCCTGCGCAGCTGTTCCTGCGCAGCTGTTCCTGCGCAGCTGCTTCTGCGCAGCTGCTTCTGCGCAGCTGCTTCTGCGCAGCTGCTTCTGCGCAGCTGTTTCTGCGCAGCTGCTTCTGCGCAGCTGTTCCTGCGCAGCTGTTCCTGCGCAGCTGTTTCTGCGCAGCTGTTCCTGCGCAGCTGTTCCTGCGCAGCTGTTTCTGCGCAGCTGTTTCGGCGCAGCTGTTTCGGCGCAGCTGTTTCGGCGCAGCCGTTTCGGCGCAGCCGTTTCGGCGCAGCCGTTTCGGCGCAGCCGTTTCTGCGCAGCCGTTTCGGCGCAGCCGTTTCGGCGCAGCCGTTTCTGCGCAGCCGTTTCTTCGCAGCCGTTTCTGCGCAGCCGTTTCTGCGCAGCCGTTTCTGCGCAGCCGTTTCTGCGCAGCCGTTCCTGCGCAGCCGTTCCTGCGCAGCCGTTCCTGCGCAGCTGTTTCTGCGCAGCTGTTCCTGAGCAGCTGTTCCTGCGCAGCTGTTTCTGCGCAGCTGTTCCTGCGCAGCTGTTCCTGCGCAGCTGTTCCTGCGCAGCTGTTCCTGCGCAGCTGTTCCTGCGCAGCTGTTCCTGCGCAGCTGTTCCTGCGCAGCTGTTCCTGCGCAGCTGTTCCTGCGCAGCTGTTCCTGCGCAGCTGTTCCTGCGCAGCTGCTTCTGCGCAGCTGCTTCTGCGCAGCTGTTCCTGCGCAGCTGCTTCTGCGCAGCTGTTTCTGCGCAGCTGTTTCTGCGCAGCTGCTTCTGCGCAGCTGTTTCTGCGCAGCTGTTTCTGCGCAGCTGTTCCTGCGCAGCTGTTCCTGCGCAGCTGTTCCTGCGCAGCTGTTTCGGCGCAGCTGTTTCGGCGCAGCCGTTTCGGCGCAGCCGTTTCTGCGCAGCCGTTTCTGCGCAGCCGTTTCTGCGCAGCCGTTTCGGCGCAGCCGTTTCGGCGCAGCCGTTTCGGCGCAGCCGTTTCGGCGCAGCCGTTTCGGCGCAGCCGTATCGGCGCAGCCGTTTCTGCGCAGCCGTTTCTGCGCAGCCGCTTCTGCGCAGCCGCTTCTGCGCAGCCGCTTCTGCGCAGCCGCTTCTGCGCAGCCGCTTCTGCGCAGCCGCTTCTGCGCAGCCGCTTCTGCGCAGCCGCTTCTGCGCAGCCGCTTCTGCGCAGCCGCTTCTGCGCAGCCGCTTCTGCGCAGCCGCTTCTGCGCAGCCGCTTCTGCGCAGCCGCTTCTGCGCAGCCGCTTCTGCGCAGCCGCTTCTGCGCAGCCGCTTCTGCGCAGCCGCTTCTGCGCAGCCGCTTCTGCGCAGCCGCTTCTGCGCAGCCGCTTCTGCGCAGCCGTTTCTGCGCAGCCGCTTCTGCGCAGCCGCTTCTGCGCAGCCGCTTCTGCGCAGCCGTTTCTGCGCAGCCGTTCCTGCGCAGCCGTTCCTGCGCAGCCGTTCCTCCGCAGCCGTTACTGCGCAGCCGTTACTGCGCAGCCGTTTCTGCGCAGCCGTTCCTGCGCAGCCGTTCCTGCGCAGCCGTTCCTGCGCAGCCGTTCCTGCGCAGCCGTTCCTGCGCAGCCGTTCCTGCGCAGCCGTTCCTGCGCAGCCGTTCCTGCGCAGCCGTTCCTGCGCAGCCGTTTCTGCGCAGCCGTTCCTGCGCAGCCGTTCCTGCGCAGCCGTTCCTGCGCAGCCGTTCCTGCGCAGCCGCTCCTGCGCAGCCGCTCCTGCGCAGCCGCTCCTGCGCAGCCGCTCCTGCGCAGCCGCTCCTGCGCAGCCGCTCCTGCGCAGCCGCTCCTGCGCAGCCGCTTCTGCGCAGCCGCTTCTGCGCAGCCGCTTCTGCGCAGCCGCTTCTGCGCAGCCGCTTCTGCGCAGCCGCTTCTGCGCAGCCGCTTCTGCGCAGCCGCTTCTGCGCAGCCGCTTCTGCGCAGCCGCTTCTGCGCAGCCGCTTCTGCGCAGCCGCTTCTGCGCAGCCGCTTCTGCGCAGCCGCTTCTGCGCAGCCGCTTCTGCGCAGCCGCTTCTGCGCAGCCGCTTCTGCGCAGCCGCTTCTGCGCAGCCGCTTCTGCGCAGCCGCTTCTGCGCAGCCGTTCCTGCGCAGCCGTTCCTGCGCAGCCGTTCCTGCGCAGCCGTTCCTGCGCAGCCGTTCCTGCGCAGCCGTTCCTGCGCAGCCGTTACTGCGCAGCCGTTTCTGCGCAGCCGTTTCTGCGCAGCCGTTTCTGCGCAGCCGTTTCTGCGCAGCCGTTTCTGCGCAGCCGTTTATGCGCAGCCGTTTATGCGCAGCCGTTTATGCGCAGCCGTTTATGCGCAGCCGTTTATGCGCAGCCGTTTATGCGCAGCCGTTTCTGCGCAGCCGTTTCTGCGCAGCCGCTTCTGCGCAGCCGCTTCTGCGCAGCCGCATCTGCGCAGCCGCTTCTGCGCAGCCGCTTCTGCGCAGCCGCTTCTGCGCAGCCGCTTCTGCGCAGCCGCTTCTGCGCAGCCGCTTCTGCGCAGACGCTTCTGCGCAGACGCTTCTGCGCAGACGCTTCTGCGCAGCCGCTTCTGGGCAGCCGTTTCTGCTCAGCCGTTCCTGCGCAGCCGTTCCTGCGCAGCCGTTGCTGCGCAGCCGTTCCTGCGCAGCCGTTCCTGCGCAGCCGTTCCTGCGCAGCCGTTCCTGCGCAGCCGTTCCTGCGCAGCCGTTCCTGCGCAGCCGTTCCTGCGCAGCCGTTCCTGCGCAGCCGTTCCTGCGCAGCCGTTCCTGCGCAGCCGTTTCGGCGCAGCCGTTCCTGCGCAGCCGTTCCTGCGCAGCCGTTTATGCGCAGCCGTTTATGCGCAGCCGTTTCTGCGCAGCCGTTTCTGCGCAGCCGTTTATGCGCAGCCGTTTATGCGCAGCCGTTTATGCGCAGCCGTTTATGCGCAGCCGCTTCTGCGCAGCCGCTTCTGCGCAGCCGCTTCTGCGCAGCCGCTTCTGCGCAGCCGCTTCTGCGCAGCCGCTTCTGCGCAGCCGCTTCTGCGCAGCCGCTTCTGCGCAGCCGTTCCTGCGCAGCCGTTGCTGCGCAGCCGTTCCTGCGCAGCCGTTCCTGCGCAGCCGTTCCTGCGCAGCCGTTCCTGCGCAGCCGTTCCTGCGCAGCCGTTCCTGCGCAGCCGTTCCTGCGCAGCCGTTCCTGCGCAGCCGTTTATGCGCAGCCGTTTATGCGCAGCCGTTTCTGCGCAGCCGTTTCTGCGCAGCCGTTTCTGCGCAGCCGTTTCTGCGCAGCCGTTTATGCGCAGCCGTTTATGCGCAGCCGTTTCTGCGCAGCCGTTTCTGCGCAGCCGCTTCTGCGCAGCCGCTTCTGCGCAGCCGCTTCTGCGCAGCCGCTTCTGCGCAGCCGCTTCTGCGCAGCCGCTTCTGCGCAGCCGCTTCTGCGCAGCCGCTTCTGCGCAGCCGCTTCTGCGCAGCCGCTTCTGCGCAGCCGCTTCTGCGCAGCCGCTTCTGCGCAGCCGCTTCTGCGCAGCCGTTTCTGCGCAGCCGCTTCTGCGCAGCCGCTTCTGCGCAGCCGTTTCTGCGCAGCCGTTCCTGCGCAGCCGTTCCTGCGCAGCCGTTCCTCCGCAGCCGTTACTGCGCAGCCGTTACTGCGCAGCCGTTTCTGCGCAGCCGTTTCTGCGCAGCCGTTTCTGCGCAGCCGTTTCTGCGCAGCCGTTTCTGCGCAGCCGTTTATGCGCAGCCGTTTATGCGCAACCGTTTCTGCGCAGCCGTTTCTGCGCAGCCGCTTCTGCGCAGCCGCTTCTGCGCAGCCGCTTCTGCGCAGCCGCTTCTGCGCAGCCGCTTCTGCGCAGCCGCTTCTGCGCAGCCGCTTCTGCGCAGCCGCTTCTGCGCAGCCGCTTCTGCGCAGCCGCTTCTGCGCAGCCGCTTCTGCGCAGCCGCTTCTGCGCAGCCGCTTCTGCGCAGCCGCTTCTGCGCAGCCGTTTCTGCGCAGCCGCTTCTGCGCAGCCGCTTCTGCGCAGCCGTTTCTGCGCAGCCGTTCCTGCGCAGCCGTTCCTGCGCAGCCGTTCCTCCGCAGCCGTTACTGCGCAGCCGTTACTGCGCAGCCGTTTCTGCGCAGGCCGTTTCTGCGCAGCCGTTTCTGCGCAGCCGTTCCTGCGCAGCCGTTCCTGCGCAGCCGTTCCTGCGCAGCCGTTCCTGCGCAGCCGTTCCTGCGCAGCCGTTCCTGCGCAGCCGTTCCTGCGCAGCCGCTCCTGCGCAGCCGCTCCTGCGCAGCCGCTCCTGCGCAGCCGCTCCTGCGCAGCCGTTCCTGCGCAGCCGTTCCTGCGCAGCTGCTTCTGCGCAGCTGCTTCTGCGCAGCTGCTTCTGCGCAGCTGCTTCTGCGCAGCTGTTTCTGCGCAGCTGCTTCTGCGCAGCTGTTCCTGCGCAGCTGTTCCTGCGCAGCTGTTTCTGCGCAGCTGTTTCTGCGCAGCTGTTCCTGCGCAGCTGTTCCTGCGCAGCTGTTTCGGCGCAGCTGTTCCTGCGCAGCTGCTTCTGCGCAGCTGCTTCTGCGCAGCTGCTTCTGCGCAGCTGCTTCTGCGCAGCTGCTTCTGCACAGCTGCTTCTGCGCAGCTGTTCCTGCGCAGCTGTTCCTGCGCAGCTGTTTCTGCGCAGCTGTTTCTGCGCAGCTGTTCCTGCGCAGCTGTTCCTGCGCAGCTGTTTCGGCGCAGCTGTTTCTGCGCAGCTGTTTCTGCGCAGCTGTTTCGGCGCAGCTGTTTCGGCGCAGCTGTTTCGGCGCAGCCGTTTCGGCGCAGCCGTTTCGGCGCAGCCGTTTCGGCGCAGCCGTTTCGGCGCAGCCGTTTCTGCGCAGCCGTTTCGGCGCAGCCGTTTCGGCGCAGCCGCTTCTGCGCAGCCGCTTCTGCGCAGCCGCTTCTGCGCAGCCGCTTCTGCGCAGCCGCTTCTGCGCAGCCGCTTCTGCGCAGCCGCTTCTGCGCAGCCGCTTCTGCGCAGCCGCTTCTGCGCAGCCGCTTCTGCGCAGCCGCTTCTGCGCAGCCGCTTCTGCGCAGCCGCTTCTGCGCAGCCGCTTCTGCGCAGCCGCTTCTGCGCAGCCGCTTCTGCGCAGCCGTTTCTGCGCAGCCGCTTCTGCGCAGCCGCTTCTGCGCAGCCGTTTCTGCGCAGCCGTTCCTGCGCAGCCGTTCCTGCGCAGCCGTTCCTCCGCAGCCGTTACTGCGCAGCCGTTACTGCGCAGCCGTTTCTGCGCAGCCGTTTCTGCGCAGCCGTTTCTGCGCAGCCGTTCCTGCGCAGCCGTTCCTGCGCAGCCGTTCCTGCGCAGCCGTTCCTGCGCAGCCGTTTCTGCGCAGCCGTTCCTGCGCAGCCGTTCCTGCGCAGCCGTTCCTGCGCAGCCGCTCCTGCGCAGCCGCTCCTGCGCAGCCGCTCCTGCGCAGCTGTTCCTGCGCAGCTGTTCCTGCGCAGCTGCTTCTGCGCAGCTGCTTCTGCGCAGCTGCTTCTGCGCAGCTGCTTCTGCGCAGCTGTTTCTGCGCAGCTGCTTCTGCGCAGCTGTTCCTGCGCAGCTGTTCCTGCGCAGCTGTTTCTGCGCAGCTGTTCCTGCGCAGCTGTTCCTGCGCAGCTGTTTCTGCGCAGCTGTTTCGGCGCAGCTGTTTCGGCGCAGCTGTTTCGGCGCAGCCGTTTCGGCGCAGCCGTTTCGGCGCAGCCGTTTCGGCGCAGCCGTTTCTGCGCAGCCGTTTCGGCGCAGCCGTTTCGGCGCAGCCGTTTCTGCGCAGCCGTTTCTTCGCAGCCGTTTCTGCGCAGCCGTTTCTGCGCAGCCGTTTCTGCGCAGCCGTTTCTGCGCAGCCGTTCCTGCGCAGCCGTTCCTGCGCAGCCGTTCCTGCGCAGCTGTTTCTGCGCAGCTGTTCCTGAGCAGCTGTTCCTGCGCAGCTGTTTCTGCGCAGCTGTTCCTGCGCAGCTGTTCCTGCGCAGCTGTTCCTGCGCAGCTGTTCCTGCGCAGCTGTTCCTGCGCAGCTGTTCCTGCGCAGCTGTTCCTGCGCAGCTGTTCCTGCGCAGCTGTTCCTGCGCAGCTGTTCCTGCGCAGCTGTTCCTGCGCAGCTGCTTCTGCGCAGCTGCTTCTGCGCAGCTGTTCCTGCGCAGCTGCTTCTGCGCAGCTGTTTCTGCGCAGCTGTTTCTGCGCAGCTGCTTCTGCGCAGCTGTTTCTGCGCAGCTGTTTCTGCGCAGCTGTTCCTGCGCAGCTGTTCCTGCGCAGCTGTTCCTGCGCAGCTGTTTCGGCGCAGCTGTTTCGGCGCAGCCGTTTCGGCGCAGCCGTTTCTGCGCAGCCGTTTCTGCGCAGCCGTTTCTGCGCAGCCGTTTCGGCGCAGCCGTTTCGGCGCAGCCGTTTCGGCGCAGCCGTTTCGGCGCAGCCGTTTCGGCGCAGCCGTATCGGCGCAGCCGTTTCTGCGCAGCCGTTTCTGCGCAGCCGCTTCTGCGCAGCCGCTTCTGCGCAGCCGCTTCTGCGCAGCCGCTTCTGCGCAGCCGCTTCTGCGCAGCCGCTTCTGCGCAGCCGCTTCTGCGCAGCCGCTTCTGCGCAGCCGCTTCTGCGCAGCCGCTTCTGCGCAGCCGCTTCTGCGCAGCCGCTTCTGCGCAGCCGCTTCTGCGCAGCCGCTTCTGCGCAGCCGCTTCTGCGCAGCCGCTTCTGCGCAGCCGCTTCTGCGCAGCCGCTTCTGCGCAGCCGCTTCTGCGCAGCCGCTTCTGCGCAGCCGCTTCTGCGCAGCCGTTTCTGCGCAGCCGCTTCTGCGCAGCCGCTTCTGCGCAGCCGCTTCTGCGCAGCCGTTTCTGCGCAGCCGTTCCTGCGCAGCCGTTCCTGCGCAGCCGTTCCTCCGCAGCCGTTACTGCGCAGCCGTTACTGCGCAGCCGTTTCTGCGCAGCCGTTCCTGCGCAGCCGTTCCTGCGCAGCCGTTCCTGCGCAGCCGTTCCTGCGCAGCCGTTCCTGCGCAGCCGTTCCTGCGCAGCCGTTCCTGCGCAGCCGTTCCTGCGCAGCCGTTCCTGCGCAGCCGTTCCTGCGCAGCCGTTTCTGCGCAGCCGTTCCTGCGCAGCCGTTCCTGCGCAGCCGTTCCTGCGCAGCCGTTCCTGCGCAGCCGCTCCTGCGCAGCCGCTCCTGCGCAGCCGCTCCTGCGCAGCCGCTCCTGCGCAGCCGCTCCTGCGCAGCCGCTCCTGCGCAGCCGCTCCTGCGCAGCCGCTTCTGCGCAGCCGCTTCTGCGCAGCCGCTTCTGCGCAGCCGCTTCTGCGCAGCCGCTTCTGCGCAGCCGCTTCTGCGCAGCCGCTTCTGCGCAGCCGCTTCTGCGCAGCTGTTTCTGCGCAGCTGTTTCTGCGCAGCTGCTTCTGCGCAGCTGTTCCTGCGCAGCTGTTCCTACTCAGCTGTTCCTGCGCAGCCGTTTCTGCGCAGCCGTTACTGCGCAGCCGTTACTGCGCAGCCGTTCCTGCGCAGCCGTTCCTGCGCAGCTGTTTCTGCGCAGCTGTTTCTGCGCAGCTGTTCCTGCGCAGCTGTTCCTGCGCAGCTGTTCCTGCGCAGCAGTTCCTGCGCAGCTGTTCCTGCGCAGCTGTTCCTGCGCAGCTGTTTCTGCGCAGCTGTTCCTGCGCAGCTGTTCCTGCGCAGCTGTTTCTGCGCAGCTGTTCCTGCGCAGCTGCTTCTGCGCAGCTGTTCCTGCGCAGCTGCTTCTGCGCAGCTGTTCCTGCGCAGCTGTTCCTGCGCAGCTGCTTCTGCGCAGCCGCTTCTGCGCAGCCGCTTCTGCGCAGCCGCTTCTGCGCAGCCGTTTATGCGCAGCCGTTTATGCGCAGCCGTTTATGAGCAGCCGTTTATGAGCAGCCGTTTCTGCCTAGCTGTTTCTGCGCAGCCGTTTCTGCGCAGCCGCTTCTGCGCAGCCGCTTCTGCGCAGCCGCTTCTGCGCAGCCGCTTCTGCGCAGCCGCTTCTGCGCAGCCGCTTCTGCGCAGCCGCTTCTGCGCAGCCGCTTCTGCGCAGCCGCTTCTGCGCAGCCGCTTCTGCGCAGCCGCTTCTGCGCAGCCGCTTCTGCGCAGCCGCTTCTGCGCAGCCGCTTCTGCGCAGCCGCTTCTGCGCAGCCGCTTCTGCGCAGCCGCTTCTGCGCAGCCGTTTCTGCGCAGCCGCTTCTGCGCAGCCGCTTCTGCGCAGCTGTTTCTGCGCAGCTGCTTCTGCGCAGCTGCTTCTGCGCAGCTGCTTCTGCGCAGCTGTTCCTGCGCAGCTGTTTCTGCGCAGCTGTTTCTGCCTAGCTGTTTCTGCGCAGCTGTTTCTGCGCAGCTGTTTCTGCGCAGCTGTTTCGGCGCAGCTGTTTCGGCGCAGCTGTTTCGGCGCAGCCGTTTCTGCGCAGCCGTTTCTGCGCAGCCGTTTCTGCGCAGCCGTTTCTGCGCAGCCGTTTCTGCGCAGCCGTTTATGCGCAGCCGTTTATGCGCAGCCGTTTATGCGCAGCCGTTTATGCGCAGCCGTTTATGCGCAGCCGTTTCTGCGCAGCCGTTTATGCGCAGCCGTTTATGCGCAGCCGTTTCTGCGCAGCCGCTTCTGCGCAGCCGCTTCTGCGCAGCCGCTTCTGCGCAGCCGCTTCTGCGCAGCCGCTTCTGCGCAGCCGCTTCTGCGCACCCGCTTCTGCGCAGCCGCTTCTGCGCAGCCGTTCCTGCGCAGCCGTTTCTGCGCAGCCGTTCCTGCGCAGCCGTTACTGCGCAGCCGTTTCTGCGCAGCCGTTTCTGCCTAGCTGTTTCTGCGCAGCTGTTTCTGCTCAGCTGTTTATGCGCAGCTGTTTATGCGCAGCTGTTTCTGCGCAGCTGATCCTGCGCAGCTGATCCTGCGCAGCTGCTTCTGCGCAGCTGCTTCTGCGCAGCTGCTTCTGCGCAGCTGCTTCTGCGCAGCTGCTTCTGCGCAGCTGCTTCTGCGCAGCTGCTTCTGCGCAGCTGCTTCTGCGCAGCTGTTTCTGCGCAGCTGTTTCTGCGCAGCTGCTTCTGCGCAGCTGTTTCTGCGCAGCTGTTTCTGCGCAGCTGTTTCTGCGCAGCTGTTTCTGCCTAGCTGTTTCTGCGCAGCTGTTCCTGCGCAGCTGTTTCTGCGCAGCTGTTCCTGCGCAGCTGTTTCGGCGCAGCTGTTTCGGCGCAGCTGTTTCTGCGCAGCCGTTTCGGCGCAGCCGTTTCTGCGCAGCCGTTTCTGCGCAGCCGTTTCGGCGCAGCCGCTTCGGCGCAGCCGCTTCTGCGCAGCCGCTTCGGCGCAGCCGCTTCTGCGCAGCCGCTTCTGCGCAGCCGCTTCTGCGCAGCCGCTTCTGCGCAGCCGTTTCTGCGCAGCCGTTTCTGCGCAGCCGCTTCTGCGCAGCCGCTTCTGCGCAGCCGCATCTGCGCAGCCGCTTCTGCGCAGCCGCTTCTGCGCAGCCGCTTCTGCGCAGCCGCTTCTGCGCAGCCGTTTCTGCGCAGCCGTTTCTGCGCAGCCGTTTCTGCGCAGCCGTTCCTGCGCAGCCGTTCCTGCGCAGCCGTTACTGCGCAGCCGTTACTGCGCAGCCGTTTCTGCGCAGCCGTTCCTGCGCAGCCGTTCCTGCGCAGCCGTTTCTGCGCAGCCGTTCCTGCGCAGCTGTTTCTGCGCAGCTGTTCCTGCGCAGCTGTTCCTGCGCAGCTGCTTCTGCGCAGCTGTTCCTGCGCAGCTGCTTCTGCGCAGCTGTTCCTGCGCAGCTGTTCCTGCGCAGCTGCTTCTGCGCAGCCGCTTCTGCGCAGCCGCTTCTGCGCAGCCGTTTCTGCGCAGCCGTTTATGCGCAGCCGTTTATGCGCAGCCGTTTATGCGCAGCCGTTTATGCGCAGCCGTTTATGCGCAGCCGTTTATGCGCAGCCGTTTATGCGCAGCCGTTTCTGCCTAGCCGTTTCTGCGCAGCCGTTTCTGCGCAGCCGCTTCTGCGCAGCCGCTTCTGCGCAGCCGCTTCTGCGCAGCCGCTTCTGCGCAGCCGCTTCTGCGCAGCCGCTTCTGCGCAGCCGCTTCTGCGCAGCCGCTTCTGCGCAGCCGCTTCTGCGCAGCCGCTTCTGCGCAGCCGCTTCTGCGCAGCCGCTTCTGCGCAGCCGCTTCTGCGCAGCCGCTTCTGCGCAGCCGCTTCTGCGCAGCTGTTCCTGCGCAGCTGTTCCTGCGCAGCTGTTCCTGCGCAGCTGTTCCTGCGCAGCTGTTTCTGCGCAGCTGTTTCTGCGCAGCTGTTTCTGCGCAGCCGTTTCGGCGCAGCCGTTTCGGCGCAGCCGTTTCGGCGCAGCCGTTTCTGCGCAGCCGTTTCTGCGCAGCCGTTTCTGCGCAGCCGTTTATGCGCAGCCGTTTATGCGCAGCCGTTTATGCGCAGCCGTTTATGCGCAGCCGTTTATGCGCAGCCGTTTATGCGCAGCCGTTTCTGCGCAGCCGTTTATGCGCAGCCGTTTATGCGCAGCCGTTTCTGCGCAGCCGTTTCTGCGCAGCCGTTTCTGCGCAGCCGTTTCTGCGCAGCCGCTTCTGCGCAGCCGCTTCTGCGCACCCGCTTCTGCGCAGCCGTTTCTGCGCAGCCGCTTCTGCGCAGCCGTTTCTGCGCAGCCGTTTCTGCGCAGCCGTTTCTGCGCAGCCGTTCCTGCGCAGCCGTTCCTGCGCAGCCGTTCCTGGGCAGCCGTTCCTGCGCAGCCGTTCCTGCGCAGCCGTTCCTGCGCAGCCGTTCCTGCGCAGCCGTTTCTGCGCAGCCGTTCCTGCGCAGCCGTTCCTGCGCAGCCGTTCCTGCGCAGCCGTTCCTGCGCAGCTGCTTCTGCGCAGCCGTTCCTGCGCAGCTGCTTCTGCGCAGCTGTTCCTGCGCAGCTGCTTCTGCGCAGCTGTTCCTGCGCAGCTGATCCTGCGCAGCTGCTTCTGCGCAGCTGCTTCTGCGCAGCTGCTTCTGCGCAGCTGCTTCTGCGCAGCTGCTTCTGCGCAGCTGCTTCTGCGCAGCTGCTTCTGCGCAGCTGCTTCTGCGCAGCTGTTTCTGCGCAGCTGCTTCTGCGCAGCTGCTTCTGCGCAGCTGTTTCTGCGCAGCTGTTTCTGCGCAGCTGCTTCTGCGCAGCTGTTTCTGCGCAGCTGTTTCTGCGCAGCTGTTTCTGCGCAGCTGTTTCTGCCTAGCTGTTTCTGCGCAGCTGTTCCTGCGCAGCTGTTTCTGCGCAGCTGTTCCTGCGCAGCTGTTTCGGCGCAGCCGTTTCGGCGCAGCCGTTTCTGCGCAGCCGTTTCGGCGCAGCCGTTTCTGCGCAGCCGTTTCTGCGCAGCCGTTTCGGCGCAGCCGTTTCGGCGCAGCCGTTTCGGCGCAGCCGTTTCGGCGCAGCCGTTTCTGCGCAGCCGCTTCTGCGCAGCCGCTTCTGCGCAGCCGCTTCTGCGCAGCCGTTTCTGCGCAGCCGTTTCTGCGCAGCCGCTTCTGCGCAGCCGCTTCTGCGCAGCCGCTTCTGCGCAGCCGCTTCTGCGCAGCCGCTTCTGCGCAGCCGCTTCTGCGCAGCCGCTTCTGCGCAGCCGCTTCTGCGCAGCCGTTTCTGCGCAGCCGTTTCTGCGCAGCCGTTTCTGCGCAGCCGTTTCTGCGCAGCCGTTCCTGCGCAGCCGTTCCTGCGCAGCCGTTTCTGCGCAGCCGTTCCTGCGCAGCCGTTACTGCGCAGCCGTTTCTGCGCAGCCGTTTCTGCGCAGCCGTTCCTGCGCAGCCGTTCCTGCGCAGCCGTTTCTGCGCAGCCGTTTCTGCGCAGCCGTTTCTGCGCAGCCGTTTCTGCGCAGCCGTTTCTGCGCAGCCGTTCCTGCGCAGCCGTTCCTGCGCAGCCGTTCCTGCGCAGCCGTTCCTGCGCAGCCGTTCCTGCGCAGCCGTTCCTGCGCAGCCGTTCCTGCGCAGCCGTTCCTGCGCAGCCATTCCTGCGCAGCCGTTACTGCGCAGCCGTTACTGCGCAGCCGTTCCTGCGCAGCCGTTCCTGCGCAGCCGTTCCTGCGCAGCCGTTCCTGCGCAGCCGCTTCTGCGCAGCCGCTTCTGCGCAGCCGTTTCTGCGCAGCCGTTTCTGCGCAGCCGTTCCTGCGCAGCCGTTCCTGCGCAGCCGTTCCTGCGCAGCCGTTCCTGCGCAGCCGTTCCTGCGCAGCCGTTTCTGCGCAGCCGTTCCTGCGCAGCCGTTTCTGCGCAGCCGTTTCTGCGCAGCCGTTTCTGCGCAGCCGTTTCTGCGCAGCCGTTTCTGCGCAGCCGTTCCTGCGCAGCCGTTCCTGCGCAGCCGTTTCTGCGCAGCCGTTCCTGCGCAGCCGTTCCTGCGCAGCCGTTCCTGCGCAGCCGTTCCTGCGCAGCCGTTCCTGCGCAGCCGTTACTGCGCAGCCGTTACTGCGCAGCCGTTCCTGCGCAGCCGTTCCTGCGCAGCCGTTCCTGCGCAGCCGTTCCTGCGCAGCCGTTCCTGCGCAGCCGTTCCTGCGCAGCCGTTTCTGCGCAGCCGCTTCTGCGCAGCCGCTTCTGCGCAGCCGTTTCTGCGCAGCCGTTTCTGCGCAGCCGTTCCTGCGCAGCCGTTCCTGCGCAGCCGTTCCTGCGCAGCCGTTCCTGCGCAGCCGTTCCTGCGCAGCCGTTCCTGCGCAGCCGTTTCTGCGCAGCCGTTCCTGCGCAGCCGTTCCTGCGCAGCCGTTCCTGCGCAGCCGTTCCTGCGCAGCTGCTTCTGCGCAGCTGCTTCTGCGCAGCTGTTTCTGCGCAGCTGTTTCTGCGCAGCTGTTTCTGCGCAGCTGTTCCTGCGCAGCTGTTTCTGCGCAGCTGTTTCTGCGCAGCTGTTCCTGCGCAGCTGTTCCGGCGCAGCCGTTTCGGCGCAGCCGTTTCTGCGCAGCCGTTTCGGCGCAGCCGTTTCGGCGCAGCCGTTTCGGCGCAGCCGTTTCGGCGCAGCCGTTTCGGCGCAGCCGTTTCGGCGCAGCCGTTTCGGCGCAGCCGTTTCGGCGCAGCCGTTTCGGCGCAGCCGTTTCGGCGCAGCCGTTTCGGCGCAGCCGTTTCGGCGCAGCCGTTTCGGCGCAGCCGTTTCTGCGCAGCCGTTTCTGCGCAGCCGTTCCTGCGCAGCCGTTCCTGCGCAGCCTTTCCTGCGCAGCCGTTCCTGAGCAGCCGTTTCTGCGCAGCCGTTCCTGCGCAGCCGTTCCTGCGCAGCCGTTCCTGCGCAGCCGTTCCTGCGCAGCCGTTCCTGCGCAGCCGTTCCTGCGCAGCCGTTTCTGCGCAGCTGTTTCTGCGCAGCTGCTTCTGCGCAGCTGTTTCTGCGCAGCTGTTTCTGCGCAGCTGTTCCGGCGCAGCTGTTCCGGCGCAGCTGTTCCGGCGCAGCTGTTTCTGCGCAGCTGTTTCTGCGCAGCTGTTTCTGCGCAGCTGTTTCGGCGCAGCTGTTTCGGCGCAGCCGTTTCGGCGCAGCCGTTTCGGCGCAGCCGTTTCGGCGCAGCCGTTTCTGCGCAGCCGTTTCGGCGCAGCCGTTTCGGCGCAGCCGTTTCGGCGCAGCCGTTTCGGCGCAGCCGTTTCGGCGCAGCCGTTTCTGCGCAGCCGTTTCTGCGCAGCCGTTTCTGCGCAGCCGTTCCTGCGCAGCCGTTCCTGCGCAGCCGTTCCTGCGCAGCCGTTCCTGCGCAGCCGTTCCTGCGCAGCCGTTTCGGCGCAGCCGTTTCGGCGCAGCCGTTTCTGCGCAGCCGTTTCTGCGCAGCCGTTTCGGCGCAGCCGTTTCGGCGCAGCCGTTTCGGCGCAGCCGTTTCGGCGCAGCCGTTTCGGCGCAGCCGTTTCGGCGCAGCCGTTTCGGCGCAGCCGTTCCTGCGCAGCCGTTCCTGCGCAGCCGTTCCTGCGCAGCCGTTACTGCGCAGCCGTTCCTGCGCAGCCGTTCCTGCGCAGCCGTTCCTGCGCAGCCGTTCCTGCGCAGCCGTTCCTGCGCAGCCGTTCCTGCGCAGCCGTTTCTGCGCAGCCGTTTCTGCGCAGCCGTTCCTGCGCAGCCGTTCCTGCGCAGCCGTTCCTGCGCAGCCGTTCCTGCGCAGCCGTTCCTGCGCAGCCGTTCCTGCGCAGCCGTTCCTGCGCAGCCGCTTCTGCGCAGCCGCTTCTGCGCAGCCGCTTCTGCGCAGCCGCTTCTGCGCAGCCGCTTCTGCGCAGCCGCTTCTGCGCAGCCGCTTCTGCGCAGCCGTTTCTGCGCAGCCGTTTCTGCGCAGCCGCTTCTGCGCAGCCGTTTCTGCGCAGCCGTTCCTGCGCAGCCGTTCCTGCGCAGCTGTTCCTGCGCAGCTGTTCCGGCGCAGCTGTTTCTGCGCAGCTGTTTCGGCGCAGCCGTTTCTGCGCAGCCGTTTCTGCGCAGCCGTTTCGGCGCAGCCGTTTCGGCGCAGCCGTTTCGGCGCAGCCGTTTCGGCGCAGCCGTTTCGGCGCAGCCGTTTCGGCGCAGCCGTTTCGGCGCAGCCGTTTCTGCGCAGCCGTTTCTGCGCAGCCGTTCTGCGCAGCCGTTCCTGCGCAGCCGTTCCTGCGCAGCCGTTCCTGCGCAGCCGTTCCTGAGCAGCCGTTTCTGCGCAGCCGTTTCTGCGCAGCCGTTCCTGCGCAGCCGTTCCTGCGCAGCTGTTCCTGCGCAGCTGTTTCTGCGCAGCTGTTTCTGCGCAGCTGCTTCTGCGCAGCTGTTTCTGCGCAGCCGTTCCGGCGCAGCCGTTCCGGCGCAGCCGTTTCTGCGCAGCCGTTTCGGCGCAGCCGTTTCGGCGCAGCCGTTTCGGCGCAGCCGTTTCTGCGCAGCCGTTTCGGCGCAGCCGTTTCGGCGCAGCCGTTTCGGCGCAGCCGTTTCGGCGCAGCCGTTTCGGCGCAGCCGTTTCGGCGCAGCCGTTTCTGCGCAGCCGTTCCTGCGCAGCCGTTCCTGCGCAGCCGTTTCTGCGCAGCCGTTCCTGCGCAGCCGTTTCTGCGCAGCCGTTCCTGCGCAGCCGTTCCTGCGCAGCTGTTCCTGCGCAGCTGTTCCTGCGCAGCTGTTCCTGCGCAGCTGTTCCTGCGCAGCTGCTTCTGCGCAGCTGTTCCTGCGCAGCTGCTTCTGCGCAGCTGTTCCTGCGCAGCTGTTCCTGCGCAGCTGTTCCTGCGCAGCTGCTTCTGCGCAGCTGCTTCTGCGCAGCTGCTTCTGCGCAGCTGCTTCTGCGCAGCTGCTTCTGCGCAGCTGTTTCTGCGCAGCTGTTTCTGCGCAGCTGCTTCTGCGCAGCTGTTTCTGCGCAGCTGTTTCTGCGCAGCTGTTTCTGCGCAGCTGTTTCGGCGCAGCCGTTTCTGCGCAGCCGCTTCTGCGCAGCCGCTTCTGCGCAGCCGCTTCTGCGCAGCCGCTTCTGCGCAGCCGCTTCTGCGCAGCCGCTTCTGCGCAGCCGCTTCTGCGCAGCCGCTTCTGCGCAGCCGCTTCTGCGCAGCCGCTTCTGCGCAGCCGCTTCTGCGCAGCCGTTTCTGCGCAGCCGCTTCTGCGCAGCCGCTTCTGCGCAGCCGTTTCTGCGCAGCCGTTCCTGCGCAGCCGTTCCTGCGCAGCCGTTCCTCCGCAGCCGTTACTGCGCAGCCGTTACTGCGCAGCCGTTTCTGCGCAGCCGTTTCTGCGCAGCCGTTTCTGCGCAGCCGTTCCTGCGCAGCCGTTCCTGCGCAGCCGTTCCTGCGCAGCCGTTTCTGCGCAGCCGTTCCTGCGCAGCCGTTCCTGCGCAGCCGTTCCTGCGCAGCCGTTCCTGCGCAGCCGCTCCTGCGCAGCCGCTCCTGCGCAGCCGCTCCTGCGCAGCCGCTCCTGCGCAGCTGTTCCTGCGCAGCTGTTCCTGCGCAGCTGCTTCTGCGCAGCTGCTTCTGCGCAGCTGCTTCTGCGCAGCTGCTTCTGCGCAGCTGTTTCTGCGCAGCTGCTTCTGCGCAGCTGTTCCTGCGCAGCTGTTCCTGCGCAGCTGTTTCTGCGCAGCTGTTCCTGCGCAGCTGTTCCTGCGCAGCTGTTTCGGCGCAGCTGTTTCTGCGCAGCTGTTTCGGCGCAGCTGTTTCGGCGCAGCTGTTTCGGCGCAGCTGTTTCGGCGCAGCCGTTTCGGCGCAGCCGTTTCGGCGCAGCCGTTTCGGCGCAGCCGTTTCTGCGCAGCCGTTTCGGCGCAGCCGTTTCGGCGCAGCCGTTTCTGCGCAGCCGTTTCTTCGCAGCCGTTTCTGCGCAGCCGTTTCTGCGCAGCCGTTTCTGCGCAGCCGTTTCTGCGCAGCCGTTCCTGCGCAGCCGTTCCTGCGCAGCCGTTCCTGCGCAGCCGTTTCTGCGCAGCTGTTCCTGAGCAGCTGTTCCTGCGCAGCTGTTTCTGCGCAGCTGTTCCTGCGCAGCTGTTCCTGCGCAGCTGTTCCTGCGCAGCTGTTCCTGCGCAGCTGTTCCTGCGCAGCTGTTCCTGCGCAGCTGTTCCTGCGCAGCTGTTCCTGCGCAGCTGTTCCTGCGCAGCTGTTCCTGCGCAGCTGCTTCTGCGCAGCTGCTTCTGCGCAGCTGTTCCTGCGCAGCTGCTTCTGCGCAGCTGTTTCTGCGCAGCTGTTTCTGCGCAGCTGCTTCTGCGCAGCTGTTTCTGCGCAGCTGTTTCTGCGCAGCTGTTCCTGCGCAGCTGTTCCTGCGCAGCTGTTCCTGCGCAGCTGTTTCGGCGCAGCTGTTTCGGCGCAGCCGTTTCTGCGCAGCCGTTTCTGCGCAGCCGTTTCTGCGCAGCCGTTTCGGCGCAGCCGTTTCGGCGCAGCCGTTTCGGCGCAGCCGTTTCGGCGCAGCCGTTTCGGCGCAGCCGTATCGGCGCAGCCGCTTCTGCGCAGCCGCTTCTGCGCAGCCGCTTCTGCGCAGCCGCTTCTGCGCAGCCGCTTCTGCGCAGCCGCTTCTGCGCAGCCGCTTCTGCGCAGCCGCTTCTGCGCAGCCGCTTCTGCGCAGCCGCTTCTGCGCAGCCGCTTCTGCGCAGCCGCTTCTGCGCAGCCGCTTCTGCGCAGCCGCTTCTGCGCAGCCGCTTCTGCGCAGCCGCTTCTGCGCAGCCGCTTCTGCGCAGCCGCTTCTGCGCAGCCGCTTCTGCGCAGCCGCTTCTGCGCAGCCGCTTCTGCGCAGCCGCTTCTGCGCAGCCGTTTCTGCGCAGCCGTTCCTGCGCAGCCGTTCCTGCGCAGCCGTTCCCCCGCAGCCGTTACTGCGCAGCCGTTACTGCGCAGCCGTTTCTGCGCAGCCGTTCCTGCGCAGCCGTTCCTGCGCAGCCGTTCCTGCGCAGCCGTTCCTGCGCAGCCGTTCCTGCGCAGCCGTTCCTGCGCAGCCGTTCCTGCGCAGCCGTTCCTGCGCAGCCGTTCCTGCGCAGCCGTTCCTGCGCAGCCGTTTCTGCGCAGCCGTTCCTGCGCAGCCGTTCCTGCGCAGCCGTTCCTGCGCAGCCGTTCCTGCGCAGCCGCTCCTGCGCAGCCGCTCCTGCGCAGCCGCTCCTGCGCAGCCGCTCCTGCGCAGCCGCTTCTGCGCAGCCGCTTCTGCGCAGCCGCTTCTGCGCAGCCGCTTCTGCGCAGCCGCTTCTGCGCAGCCGCTTCTGCGCAGCCGCTTCTGCGCAGCCGCTTCTGCGCAGCCGCTTCTGAGCAGCTGTTTCTGCGCAGCTGTTTCTGCGCAGCTGCTTCTGCGCAGCTGTTCCTGCGCAGCTGTTCCTGCGCAGCTGTTCCTGCGCAGCCGTTTCTGCGCAGCCGTTACTGCGCAGCCGTTACTGCGCAGCCGTTCCTGCGCAGCCGTTCCTGCGCAGCCGTTTCTGCGCAGCTGTTTCTGCGCAGCTGTTCCTGCGCAGCTGTTCCTGCGCAGCTGTTCCTGCGCAGCTGTTTCTGCGCAGCAGTTCCTGCGCAGCTGTTCCTGCGCAGCTGTTCCTGCGCAGCTGTTCCTGCGCAGCTGTTTCTGCGCAGCTGTTCCTGCGCAGCTGTTCCTGCGCAGCTGTTTCTGCGCAGCTGTTCCTGCGCAGCTGCTTCTGCGCAGCTGTTCCTGCGCAGCTGCTTCTGCGCAGCTGTTCCTGCGCAGCTGTTCCTGCGCAGCTGCTTCTGCGCAGCCGCTTCTGCGCAGCCGCTTCTGCGCAGCCGTTTATGCGCAGCCGTTTATGCGCAGCCGTTTATGAGCAGCCGTTTATGAGCAGCCGTTTCTGCCTAGCTGTTTCTGCGCAGCCGTTTCTGCGCAGCCGCTTCTGCGCAGCCGCTTCTGCGCAGCCGCTTCTGCGCAGCCGCTTCTGCGCAGCCGCTTCTGCGCAGCCGCTTCTGCGCAGCCGCTTCTGCGCAGCTGTTCCTGCGCAGCTGTTTCTGCGCAGCTGTTTCTGCCTAGCTGTTTCTGCGCAGCTGTTTCTGCGCAGCTGTTTCTGCGCAGCTGTTTCGGCGCAGCTGTTTCGGCGCAGCTGTTTCGGCGCAGCTGTTTCTGCGCAGCCGTTTCTGCGCAGCCGTTTCTGCGCAGCCGTTTCTGCGCAGCCGTTTCTGCGCAGCCGTTTATGCGCAGCCGTTTCTGCGCAGCCGTTTATGCGCAGCCGTTTATGCGCAGCCGTTTATGCGCAGCCGTTTATGCGCAGCCGTTTCTGTGCAGCCGTTTATGCGCAGCCGTTTATGCGCAGCCGTTTCTGCGCAGCCGCTTCTGCGCAGCCGCTTCTGCGCAGCCGCTTCTGCGCAGCCGCTTCTGCGCAGCCGCTTCTGCGCAGCCGCTTCTGCGCAGCCGCTTCTGCGCACCCGCTTCTGCGCAGCCGCTTCTGCGCAGCCGTTCCTGCGCAGCCGTTTCTGCGCAGCCGTTCCTGCGCAGCCGTTACTGCGCAGCCGTTTCTGCGCAGCCGTTTCTGCCTAGCTGTTTCTGCGCAGCTGTTTCTGCTCAGCTGTTTATGCGCAGCTGTTTATGCGCAGCTGTTTCTGCGCAGCTGATCCTGCGCAGCTGATCCTGTGCAGCTGCTTCTGCGCAGCTGCTTCTGCGCAGCTGCTTCTGCGCAGCTGCTTCTGCGCAGCTGCTTCTGCGCAGCTGCTTCTGCGCAGCTGCTTCTGCGCAGCTGCTTCTGCGCAGCTGCTTCTGCGCAGCTGCTTCTGCGCAGCTGTTTCTGCGCAGCTGTTTCTGCGCAGCTGCTTCTGCGCAGCTGTTTCTGCGCAGCTGTTTCTGCGCAGCTGTTTCTGCCTAGCTGTTTCTGCGCAGCTGTTCCTGCGCAGCTGTTTCTGCGCAGCTGTTCCTGCGCAGCTGTTTCGGCGCAGCTGTTTCGGCGCAGCCGTTTCTGCGCAGCCGTTTCGGCGCAGCCGTTTCTGCGCAGCCGTTTCTGCGCAGCCGTTTCGGCGCAGCCGCTTCGGCGCAGCCGCTTCTGCGCAGCCGCTTCGGCGCAGCCGCTTCTGCGCAGCCGCTTCTGCGCAGCCGCTTCTGCGCAGCCGCTTCTGCGCAGCCGTTTCTGCGCAGCCGTTTCTGCGCAGCCGCTTCTGCGCAGCCGCTTCTGCGCAGCCGCATCTGCGCAGCCGCTTCTGCGCAGCCGCTTCTGCGCAGCCGCTTCTGCGCAGCCGCTTCTGCGCAGCCGTTTCTGCGCAGCCGTTTCTGCGCAGCCGTTTCTGCGCAGCCGTTCCTGCGCAGCCGTTCCTGCGCAGCCGTTACTGCGCAGCCGTTACTGCGCAGCCGTTCCTGCGCAGCCGTTCCTGCGCAGCCGTTTCTGCGCAGCTGTTCCTGCGCAGCTGTTTCTGCGCAGCTGTTCCTGCGCAGCTGTTCCTGCGCAGCTGCTTCTGCGCAGCTGCTTCTGCGCAGCTGCTTCTGCGCAGCTGTTCCTGCGCAGCTGCTTCTGCGCAGCCGCTTCTGCGCAGCCGCTTCTGCGCAGCCGTTTCTGCACAGCCGTTTATGCGCAGCCGTTTATGCGCAGCCGTTTATGCGCAGCCGTTTATGCGCAGCCGTTTATGCGCAGCCGTTTATGCGCAGCCGTTTCTGCCTAGCCGTTTCTGCGCAGCCGTTTCTGCGCAGCCGCTTCTGCGCAGCCGCTTCTGCGCAGCCGCTTCTGCGCAGCCGCTTCTGCGCAGCCGCTTCTGCGCAGCCGCTTCTGCGCAGCCGCTTCTGCGCAGCCGCTTCTGCGCAGCCGCTTCTGCGCAGCCGCTTCTGCGCAGCCGCTTCTGCGCAGCCGCTTCTGCGCAGCCGCTTCTGCGCAGCCGCTTCTGCGCAGCTGTTTCTGCGCAGCTGTTCCTGCGCAGCTGTTCCTGCGCAGCTGTTCCTGCGCAGCTGTTTCTGCGCAGCTGTTTCTGCGCAGCTGTTTCGGCGCAGCCGTTTCGGCGCAGCCGTTTCGGCGCAGCCGTTTCTGCGCAGCCGTTTCTGCGCAGCCGTTTATGCGCAGCCGTTTATGCGCAGCCGTTTATGCGCAGCCGTTTATGCGCAGCCGTTTATGCGCAGCCGTTTATGCGCAGCCGTTTATGCGCAGCCGTTTCTGCGCAGCCGTTTATGCGCAGCCGTTTATGCGCAGCCGTTTCTGCGCAGCCGTTTCTGCGCAGCCGTTTCTGCGCAGCCGTTTCTGCGCAGCCGCTTCTGCGCAGCCGCTTCTGCGCACCCGCTTCTGCGCAGCCGTTTCTGCGCAGCCGCTTCTGCGCAGCCGTTTCTGCGCAGCCGTTTCTGCGCAGCCGTTTCTGCGCAGCCGTTCCTGCGCAGCCGTTCCTGCGCAGCCGTTCCTGGGCAGCCGTTCCTGCGCAGCCGTTCCTGCGCAGCCGTTCCTGCGCAGCCGTTTCTGCGCAGCCGTTCCTGCGCAGCCGTTTCTGCGCAGCCGTTCCTGCGCAGCCGTTCCTGCGCAGCCGTTTCTGCGCAGCCGTTCCTGCGCAGCCGTTCCTGCGCAGCTGTTCCTGCGCAGCTGCTTCTGCGCAGCTGTTCCTGCGCAGCTGCTTCTGCGCAGCTGTTCCTGCGCAGCTGCTTCTGCGCAGCTGTTCCTGCGCAGCTGATCCTGCGCAGCTGCTTCTGCGCAGCTGCTTCTGCGCAGCTGCTTCTGCGCAGCTGCTTCTGCGCAGCTGCTTCTGCGCAGCTGCTTCTGCGCAGCTGCTTCTGCGCAGCTGTTTCTGCGCAGCTGGTTCTGCGCAGCTGCTTCTGCGCAGCTGTTTCTGCGCAGCTGTTTCTGCGCAGCTGCTTCTGCGCAGCTGTTTCTGCGCAGCTGTTTCTGCGCAGCTGTTTCTGCGCAGCTGTTTCTGCCTAGCTGTTTCTGCGCAGCTGTTCCTGCGCAGCTGTTCCTGCGCAGCTGTTCCTGCGCAGCTGTTTCGGCGCAGCTGTTTCGGCGCAGCCGTTTCTGCGCAGCCGTTTCGGCGCAGCCGTTTCTGCGCAGCCGTTTCTGCGCAGCCGTTTCGGCGCAGCCGTTTCGGCGCAGCCGTTTCGGCGCAGCCGTTTCGGCGCAGCCGTTTCTGCGCAGCCGCTTCTGCGCAGCCGCTTCTGCGCAGCCGCTTCTGCGCAGCCGTTTCTGCGCAGCCGTTTCTGCGCAGCCGCTTCTGCGCAGCCGCTTCTGCGCAGCCGCTTCTGCGCAGCCGCTTCTGCGCAGCCGCTTCTGCGCAGCCGCTTCTGCGCAGCCGCTTCTGCGCAGCCGCTTCTGCGCAGCCGCTTCTGCGCAGCCGCTTCTGCGCAGCCGTTTCTGCGCAGCCGTTTCTGCGCAGCCGTTTCTGCGCAGCCGTTTCTGCGCAGCCGTTCCTGCGCAGCCGTTCCTGCGCAGCCGTTTCTGCGCAGCCGTTCCTGCGCAGCCGTTACTGCGCAGCCGTTTCTGCGCAGCCGTTTCTGCGCAGCCGTTTCTGCGCAGCCGTTCCTGCGCAGCCGTTCCTGCGCAGCCGTTTCTGCGCAGCTGTTCCTGCGCAGCCGTTCCTGCGCAGCCGTTCCTGCGCAGCCGTTACTGCGCAGCCGTTCCTGCGCAGCCGTTCCTGCGCAGCCGTTCCTGCGCAGCCGTTTCTGCGCAGCCGTTCCTGCGCAGCTGTACCTGCGCAGCTGTTCCTGCGCAGCTGTTCCTGCGCAGCTGTTCCTGCGCAGCTGTTTCTGCGCAGCAGTTCCTGCGCAGCTGTTCCTGCGCAGCTGTTCCTGCGCAGCTGTTCCTGCGCAGCTGTTCCTGCGCAGCTGCTTCTGCGCAGCTGTTCCTGCGCAGCTGCTTCTGCGCAGCTGTTCCTGCGCAGCTGTTCCTGCGCAGCTGCTTCTGCGTAGCTGCTTCTGCGCAGCCGCTTCTGCGCAGCCGTTTATGCGCAGCCGTTTATGCGCAGCCGTTTATGCGCAGCCGTTTATGCGCAGCCGTTTATGCGCAGCCGTTTATGAGCAGCCGTTTCTGCGCAGCCGTTTCTGCCTAGCCGTTTCTGCGCAGCCGTTTCTGCGCAGCCGTTTCTGCGCAGCCGCTTCTGCGCAGCCGCTTCTGCGCAGCCGCTTCTGCGCAGCCGCTTCTGCGCAGCCGCTTCTGCGCAGCCGCTTCTGCGCAGCCCCTTCTGCGCAGCCGCTTCTGCGCAGCCGCTTCTGCGCAGCCGCTTCTGCGCAGCCGCTTCTGCGCAGCCGCTTCTGCGCAGCCGCTTCTGCGCAGCCGTTTCTGCGCAGCCGCTTCTGCGCAGCTGCTTCTGCGCAGCCGTTTCTGCGCAGCCGTTCCTGCGCAGCTGTTCCTGCGCAGCTGTTCCTGCGCAGCTGTTTCTGCGCAGCTGTTTCTGCGCAGCTGTTTCTGCGCAGCTGTTTCTGCGCAGCTGTTTCGGCGCAGCTGTTTCTGCGCAACTGTTTCTGCGCAGCTGTTTCTGCGCAGCCGTTTCTGCGCAGCCGTTTCTGCGCAGCCGTTTCTGCGCAGCCGTTTCTGCGCAGCCGTTTCTGCGCAGCCGTTTATGCGCAGCCGTTTATGCGCAGCCGTTTATGCGCAGCCGTTTCTGCGCAGCCGTTTCTGCGCAGCCGTTTATGCGCAGCCGTTTATGCGCAGCCGTTTCTGCGCAGCCGTTACAGCGCAGCCGTTTCTGCGCAGCCGCTTCTGCGCAGCCGCTTCTGCGCAGCCGCTTCTGCGCAGCCGCTTCTGCGCAGCCGCTTCTGCGCAGCCGCTTCTGCGCACCCGCTTCTGCGCACCCGCTTCTGCGCAGCCGTTTCTGCGCAGCCGTTCCTGCGCAGCCGTTACTGCGCAGCCGTTTCTGCGCAGCCGTTTCTGCCTAGCTGTTTCTGCGCAGCCGTTTCTGCTCAGCCGTTTCTGCGCAGCTGTTTCTGCGCAGCTGTTTCTGCGCAGCTGTTTCTGCGCAGCTGTTTCTGCGCAGCTGTTTCTGCCTAGCTGATTCTGCGCAGCTGTTTATGCGCAGCTGTTTATGCGCAGCTGTTTATGCGCAGCTGTTTATGCGCAGCTGTTTATGCGCAGCTGTTTCTGCGCAGCTGTTTCTGCGCAGCTGTTTCTGCGCAGCTGTTCCTGCGCAGCTGTTTCGGCGCAGCTGTTTCTGCGCAGCCGTTTCGGCGCAGCCGTTTCTGCGCAGCCGCTTCTGCGCAGCCGTTTCTGCGCAGCTGTTTCTGCGCAGCTGTTTCTGCGCAGCTGCTTCTGCGCAGCTGTTTCTGCGCAGCTGTTTCTGCGCAGCTGTTTCTGCGCAGCTGTTTCTGCCTAGCTGTTTCTGCGCAGCTGTTCCTGCGCAGCTGTTGCTGCGCAGCTGTTCCTGCGCAGCTGTTTCGGCGCAGCTGTTTCGGCGCAGCTGTTTCTGCGCAGCTGTTTCGGCGCAGCTGTTTCGGCGCAGCCGTTTCGGCGCAGCCGTTTCGGCGCAGCCGTTTCGGCGCAGCCGTTTCGGCGCAGCCGTTTCGGCGCAGCCGCTTCTGCGCAGCCGCTTCTGCGCAGCCGCTTCTGCGCAGCCGTTTCTGCGCAGCCGCTTCTGCGCAGCCGCTTCTGCGCACCCGCTTCTGCGCAGCCGCTTCTGCGCAGCCGCTTCTGCGCAGCCGCTTCTGCGCAGCCGCTTCTGCGCAGCCGCTTCTGCGCAGCCGCTTCTGCGCAGCCGCTTCTGCGCAGCCGCTTCTGCGCAGCCGTTTCTGCGCAGCCGTTTCTGCGCAGCCGTTCCTGCGCAGCCGTTCCTGCGCAGCCGTTCCTGCGCAGCCGTTCCTGCGCAGCCGTTTCTGCGCAGCCGTTTCTGCGCAGCCGTTTCTGCGCAGCCGTTCCTGCGCAGCCGTTACTGCGCAGCCGTTTCTGCGCAGCCGTTTCTGCGCAGCCGTTACTGCGCAGCCGTTTCTGCGCAGCCGTTTCTGCGCAGCCGTTTCTGCGCAGCCGTTCCTGCGCAGCCGTTCCTGCGCAGCCGTTCCTGCGCAGCCGTTCCTGCGCAGCCGTTACTGCGCAGCCGTTACTGCGCAGCCGTTCCTGCGCAGCCGTTCCTGCGCATCCGTTCCTGCGCAGCCGTTCCTGCGCAGCCGTTCCTGCGCAGCCGTTCCTGCGCAGCCGTTCCTGCGCAGCAGTTCCTGCGCAGCTGTTCCTGCGCAGCTGTTCCTGCGCAGCTGTTCCTGCGCAGCTGTTCCTGCGCAGCTGCTTCTGCGCAGCTGTTCCTGCGCAGCTGCTTCTGCGCAGCTGTTCCTGCGCAGCTGTTCCTGCGCAGCTGCTTCTGCGCAGCCGCTTCTGCGCAGCCGCTTCTGCGCAGCCGTTTCTTCGCAGCCGTTTCTGCGCAGCCGTTTCTGCGCAGCCGTTTATGCGCAGCCGTTTATGCGCAGCCGTTTATGCGCAGCCGTTTATGAGCAGCCGTTTCTGCGCAGCCGTTTCTGCCTAGCCGTTTCTGCGCAGCCGTTTCTGCGCAGCCGTTTCTGCGCAGCCGTTTCTGCGCAGCCGCTTCTGCGCAGCCGCTTCTGCGCAGCCGCTTCTGCGCAGCCTCTTCTGCGCAGCCGCTTCTGCGCAGCCGCTTCTGCGCAGCCGCTTCTGCGTAGCCGCTTCTGCGCAGCCGCTTCTGCGCAGCCGCTTCTGCGCAGCCGCTTCTGCGCAGCCGCTTCTGCGCAGCCGCTTCTGCGCAGCCGCTTCTGCGCAGCCGCTTCTGCGCAGCCGTTTCTGCGCAGCCGTTCCTGCGCAGCCGTTCCTGCGCAGCCGTTCCTCCGCAGCCGTTACTGCGCAGCCGTTTCTGCGCAGCCGTTCCTGCGCAGCCGTTCCTGCGCAGCCGTTCCTGCGCAGCCGTTCCTGCGCAGCCGTTCCTGCGCAGCCGTTCCTGCGCAGCCGTTCCTGCGCAGCCGTTTCTGCGCAGCCGTTCCTGCGCAGAAGTTCCTGCGCAGCCGTTCCTGCGCAGCCGTTCCTGCGCAGCCGCTCCTGCGCAGCCGCTCCTGCGCAGCCGCTCCTGCGCAGCCGCTCCTGCGCAGCCGCTCCTGCGCAGCCGCTCCTGCGCAGCCGCTCCTGCGCAGCCGCTCCTGCGCAGCCGCTTCTGCGCAGCCGCTTCTGCGCAGCCGCTTCTGCGCAGCCGCTTCTGCGCAGCCGCTTCTGCGCAGCCGCTTCTGCGCAGCCGCTTCTGCGCAGCTGTTTCTGCGCAGCTGTTTCTGCGCAGCTGCTTCTGCGCAGCTGTTCCTGCGCAGCTGTTCCTGCGCAGCTGTTCCTGCGCAGCCGTTTCTGCGCAGCCGTTACTGCGCAGCCGTTACTGCGCAGCCGTTCCTGCGCAGCCGTTCCTGCGCAGCTGTTTCTGCGCAGCTGTTTCTGCGCAGCTGTTCCTGCGCAGCTGTTCCTGCGCAGCTGTTCCTGCGCAGCTGTTTCTGCGCAGCAGTTCCTGCGCAGCTGTTCCTGCGCAGCTGTTCCTGCGCAGCTGTTCCTGCGCAGCTGTTTCTGCGCAGCTGTTCCTGCGCAGCTGTTCCTGCGCAGCTGTTTCTGCGCAGCTGTTCCTGCGCAGCTGCTTCTGCGCAGCTGTTCCTGCGCAGCTGCTTCTGCGCAGCTGTTCCTGCGCAGCTGTTCCTGCGCAGCTGCTTCTGCGCAGCCGCTTCTGCGCAGCCGCTTCTGCGCAGCCGTTTATGCGCAGCCGTTTATGCGCAGCCGTTTATGAGCAGCCGTTTATGAGCAGCCGTTTCTGCCTAGCTGTTTCTGCGCAGCCGTTTCTGCGCAGCCGCTTCTGCGCAGCCGCTTCTGCGCAGCCGCTTCTGCGCAGCCGCTTCTGCGCAGCCGCTTCTGCGCAGCCGCTTCTGCACAGCCGCTTCTGCGCAGCCGCTTCTGCGCAGCCGCTTCTGCGCAGCCGCTTCTGCGCAGCCGCTTCTGCGCAGCCGTTTCTGCGCAGCCGTTCCTGCGCAGCCGTTCCTGCGCAGCCGTTCCTGCGCAGCCGTTCCTGCGCAGCCGTTCCTGCGCAGCCGTTTCTGCGCAGCCGTTTCTGCGCAGCCGTTCCTGCGCAGCCGTTACTGCGCAGCCGTTTCTGCGCAGCCGTTTCTGCGCAGCCGTTACTGCGCAGCCGTTTCTGCGCAGCCGTTTCTGCGCAGCCGTTTCTGCGCAGCCGTTCCTGCGCAGCCGTTCCTGCGCAGCCGTTCCTGCGCAGCCGTTCCTGCGCAGCCGTTACTGCGCAGCCGTTACTGCGCAGCCGTTCCTGCGCAGCCGTTCCTGCGCAGCCGTTCCTGCGCAGCCGTTCCTGCGCAGCCGTTCCTGCGCAGCCGTTCCTGCGCAGCAGTTCCTGCGCAGCTGTTCCTGCGCAGCTGTTCCTGCGCAGCTGTTCCTGCGCAGCTGTTCCTGCGCAGCTGCTTCTGCGCAGCTGTTCCTGCGCAGCTGCTTCTGCGCAGCTGTTCCTGCGCAGCTGTTCCTGCGCAGCTGCTTCTGCGCAGCCGCTTCTGCGCAGCCGCTTCTGCGCAGCCGTTTCTTCGCAGCCGTTTCTGCGCAGCCGTTTCTGCGCAGCCGTTTATGCGCAGCCGTTTATGCGCAGCCGTTTATGCGCAGCCGTTTATGAGCAGCCGTTTCTGCGCAGCCGTTTCTGCCTAGCCGTTTCTGCGCAGCCGTTTCTGCGCAGCCGTTTCTGCGCAGCCGTTTCTGCGCAGCCGCTTCTGCGCAGCCGCTTCTGCGCAGCCGCTTCTGCGCAGCCGCTTCTGCGCAGCCGCTTCTGCGCAGCCGCTTCTGCGCAGCCGCTTCTGCGCAGCCGCTTCTGCGCAGCCGCTTCTGCGCAGCCGCTTCTGCGCAGCCGCTTCTGCGCAGCCGCTTCTGCGCAGCCGCTTCTGCGCAGCCGCTTCTGCGCAGCCGCTTCTGCGCAGCCGTTTCTGCGCAGCCGTTCCTGCGCAGCCGTTCCTGCGCAGCCGTTCCTCCGCAGCCGTTACTGCGCAGCCGTTTCTGCGCAGCCGTTCCTGCGCAGCCGTTCCTGCGCAGCCGTTCCTGCGCAGCCGTTCCTGCGCAGCCGTTCCTGCGCAGCCGTTCCTGCGCAGCCGTTCCTGCGCAGCCGTTTCTGCGCAGCCGTTCCTGCGCAGAAGTTCCTGCGCAGCCGTTCCTGCGCAGCCGTTCCTGCGCAGCCGCTCCTGCGCAGCCGCTCCTGCCCAGCCGCTCCTGCGCAGCCGCTCCTGCGCAGCCGCTCCTGCGCAGCCGCTCCTGCGCAGCCGCTCCTGCGCAGCCGCTTCTGCGCAGCCGCTTCTGCGCAGCCGCTTCTGCGCAGCCGCTTCTGCGCAGCCGCTTCTGCGCAGCCGCTTCTGCGCAGCCGCTTCTGCGCAGCCGCTTCTGCGCAGCTGTTTCTGCGCAGCTGTTTCTGCGCAGCTGCTTCTGCGCAGCTGTTCCTGTGCAGCTGTTCCTGCGCAGCTGTTCCTGCGCAGCCGTTTCTGCGCAGCCGTTACTGCGCAGCCGTTACTGCGCAGCCGTTCCTGCGCAGCCGTTCCTGCGCAGCTGTTTCTGCGCAGCTGTTTCTGCGCAGCTGTTCCTGCGCAGCTGTTCCTGCGCAGCTGTTCCTGCGCAGCTGTTTCTGCGCAGCAGTTCCTGCGCAGCTGTTCCTGCGCAGCTGTTCCTGCGCAGCTGTTCCTGCGCAGCTGTTTCTGCGCAGCTGTTCCTGCGCAGCTGTTCCTGCGCAGCTGTTTCTGCGCAGCTGTTCCTGCGCAGCTGCTTCTGCGCAGCTGTTCCTGCGCAGCTGCTTCTGCGCAGCTGTTCCTGCGCAGCTGTTCCTGCGCAGCTGCTTCTGCGCAGCCGCTTCTGCGCAGCCGCTTCTGCGCAGCCGTTTATGCGCAGCCGTTTATGCGCAGCCGTTTATGAGCAGCCGTTTATGAGCAGCCGTTTCTGCCTAGCTGTTTCTGCGCAGCCGTTTCTGCGCAGCCGCTTCTGCGCAGCCGCTTCTGCGCAGCCGCTTCTGCGCAGCCGCTTCTGCGCAGCCGCTTCTGCGCAGCCGCTTCTGCACAGCCGCTTCTGCGCAGCCGCTTCTGCGCAGCCGCTTCTGCGCAGCCGCTTCTGCGCAGCCGCTTCTGCGCAGCCGCTTCTGCGCAGCCGCTTCTGCGCAGCCGCTTCTGCGCAGCCGCTTCTGCGCAGCCGCTTCTGCGCAGCCGCTTCTGCGCAGCCGCTTCTGCGCAGCCGTTTCTGCGCAGCCGCTTCTGCGCAGCCGCTTCTGCGCAGCTGTTTCTGCGCAGCTGCTTCTGCGCAGCTGCTTCTGCGCAGCTGCTTCTGCGCAGCTGTTCCTGCGCAGCTGTTTCTGCGCAGCTGTTTCTGCCTAGCTGTTTCTGCGCAGCTGTTTCTGCGCAGCTGTTTCTGCGCAGCTGTTTCGGCGCAGCTGTTTCGGCGCAGCTGTTTCGGCGCAGCTGTTTCTGCGCAGCCGTTTCTGCGCAGCCGTTTCTGCGCAGCCGTTTCTGCGCAGCCGTTTCTGCGCAGCCGTTTATGCGCAGCCGTTTCTGCGCAGCCGTTTATGCGCAGCCGTTTATGCGCAGCCGTTTATGCGCAGCCGTTTATGCGCAGCCGTTTCTGCGCAGCCGTTTATGCGCAGCCGTTTATGCGCAGCCGTTTCTGCGCAGCCGCTTCTGCGCAGCCGCTTCTGCGCAGCCGCTTCTGCGCAGCCGCTTCTGCGCAGCCGCTTCTGCGCAGCCGCTTCTGCGCAGCCGCTTCTGCGCACCCGCTTCTGCGCAGCCGCTTCTGCGCAGCCGTTCCTGCGCAGCCGTTTCTGCGCAGCCGTTCCTGCGCAGCCGTTACTGCGCAGCCGTTTCTGCGCAGCCGTTTCTGCCTAGCTGTTTCTGCGCAGCTGTTTCTGCTCAGCTGTTTATGCGCAGCTGTTTATGCGCAGCTGTTTCTGCGCAGCTGATCCTGCGCAGCTGATCCTGCGCAGCTGCTTCTGCGCAGCTGCTTCTGCGCAGCTGCTTCTGCGCAGCTGCTTCTGCGCAGCTGCTTCTGCGCAGCTGCTTCTGCGCAGCTGCTTCTGCGCAGCTGCTTCTGCGCAGCTGCTTCTGCGCAGCTGCTTCTGCGCAGCTGCTTCTGCGCAGCTGTTTCTGCGCTGCTGTTTCTGCGCAGCTGCTTCTGCGCAGCTGTTTCTGCGCAGCTGTTTCTGCGCAGCTGTTTCTGCGCAGCTGTTTCTGCCTAGCTGTTTCTGCGCAGCTGTTCCTGCGCAGCTGTTTCTGCGCAGCTGTTCCTGCGCAGCTGTTTCGGCGCAGCTTTTTCGGCGCAGCTGTTTCTGCGCAGCCGTTTCGGCGCAGCCGTTTCTGCGCAGCCGTTTCTGCGCAGCCGTTTCGGCGCAGCCGCTTCGGCGCAGCCGCTTCTGCGCAGCCGCTTCGGCGCAGCCGCTTCTGCGCAGCCGCTTCTGCGCAGCCGCTTCTGCGCAGCCGCTTCTGCGCAGCCGTTTCTGCGCAGCCGTTTCTGCGCAGCCGCTTCTGCGCAGCCGCTTCTGCGCAGCCGCATCTGCGCAGCCGCTTCTGCGCAGCCGCTTCTGCGCAGCCGCTTCTGCGCAGCCGCTTCTGCGCAGCCGCTTCTGCGCAGCCGTTTCTGCGCAGCCGTTTCTGCGCAGCCGTTTCTGCGCAGCCGTTCCTGCGCAGCCGTTCCTGCGCAGCCGTTACTGCGCAGCCGTTACTGCGCAGCCGTTTCTGCGCAGCCGTTCCTGCGCAGCCGTTCCTGCGCAGCCGTTTCTGCGCAGCTGTTCCTGCGCAGCTGTTTCTGCGCAGCTGTTCCTGCGCAGCTGTTCCTGCGCAGCTGCTTCTGCGCAGCTGTTCCTGCGCAGCTGCTTCTGCGCAGCTGTTCCTGCGCAGCTGTTCCTGCGCAGCTGCTTCTGCGCAGCCGCTTCTGCGCAGCCGCTTCTGCGCAGCCGTTTCTGCGCAGCCGTTTATGCGCAGCCGTTTATGCGCAGCCGTTTATGCGCAGCCGTTTATGCGCAGCCGTTTATGCGCAGCCGTTTATGCGCAGCCGTTTATGCGCAGCCGTTTCTGCCTAGCCGTTTCTGCGCAGCCGTTTCTGCGCAGCCGCTTCTGCGCAGCCGCTTCTGCGCAGCCGCTTCTGCGCAGCCGCTTCTGCGCAGCCGCTTCTGCGCAGCCGCTTCTGCGCAGCCGCTTCTGCGCAGCCGCTTCTGCGCAGCCGCTTCTGCGCAGCCGCTTCTGCGCAGCCGCTTCTGCGCAGCCGCTTCTGCGCAGCCGCTTCTGCGCAGCCGCTTCTGCGCAGCCGCTTCTGCGCAGCTGTTCCTGCGCAGCTGTTCCTGCGCAGCTGTTCCTGCGCAGCTGTTCCTGCGCAGCTGTTTCTGCGCAGCTGTTTCTGCGCAGCTGTTTCTGCGCAGCCGTTTCGG
The DNA here is from genome assembly GCF_023898315.1 of Schistocerca nitens. Classification (NCBI taxonomy): domain Eukaryota; kingdom Metazoa; phylum Arthropoda; class Insecta; order Orthoptera; family Acrididae; genus Schistocerca; species Schistocerca nitens. The sequence continues at coordinate 2,585,907 of NW_026045998.1, read as the reverse complement.
CGCAGCCGTTTCGGCGCAGCCGTTTCTGCGCAGCCGTTTCTGCGCAGCCGTTTCTGCGCAGCCGTTTATGCGCAGCCGTTTATGCGCAGCCGTTTATGCGCAGCCGTTTATGCGCAGCCGTTTATGCGCAGCCGTTTCTGCGCAGCCGTTTATGCGCAGCCGTTTATGCGCAGCCGTTTATGCGCAGCCGTTTCTGCGCAGCCGTTTCTGCGCAGCCGTTTCTGCGCAGCCGCTTCTGCGCAGCCGCTTCTGCGCACCCGCTTCTGCGCAGCCGTTTCTGCGCAGCCGCTTCTGCGCAGCCGTTTCTGCGCAGCCGTTTCTGCGCAGCCGTTTCTGCGCAGCCGTTCCTGCGCAGCCGTTCCTGCGCAGCCGTTCCTGGGCAGCCGTTCCTGCGCAGCCGTTCCTGCGCAGCCGTTCCTGCGCAGCCGTTTCTGCGCAGCCGTTCCTGCGCAGCCGTTTCTGCGCAGCCGTTCCTGCGCAGCCGTTCCTGCGCAGCCGTTTCTGCGCAGCCGTTCCTGCGCAGCCGTTCCTGCGCAGCTGTTCCTGCGCAGCTGCTTCTGCGCAGCTGTTCCTGCGCAGCTGCTTCTGCGCAGCTGTTCCTGCGCAGCTGCTTCTGCGCAGCTGTTCCTGCGCAGCTGATCCTGCGCAGCTGCTTCTGCGCAGCTGCTTCTGCGCAGCTGCTTCTGCGCAGCTGCTTCTGCGCAGCTGCTTCTGCGCAGCTGCTTCTGCGCAGCTGCTTCTGCGCAGCTGTTTCTGCGCAGCTGCTTCTGCGCAGCTGCTTCTGCGCAGCTGTTTCTGCGCAGCTGTTTCTGCGCAGCTGCTTCTGCGCAGCTGTTTCTGCGCAGCTGTTTCTGCGCAGCTGTTTCTGCGCAGCTGTTTCTGCCTAGCTGTTTCTGCGCAGCTGTTCCTGCGCAGCTGTTTCTGCGCAGCTGTTCCTGCGCAGCTGTTTCGGCGCAGCTGTTTCGGCGCAGCCGTTTCTGCGCAGCCGTTTCGGCGCAGCTGTTTCTGCGCAGCCGTTTCTGCGCAGCCGTTTCGGCGCAGCCGTTTCGGCGCAGCCGTTTCGGCGCAGCCGTTTCGGCGCAGCCGTTTCTGCGCAGCCGCTTCTGCGCAGCCGCTTCTGCGCAGCCGCTTCTGCGCAGCCGTTTCTGCGCAGCCGTTTCTGCGCAGCCGCTTCTGCGCAGCCGCTTCTGCGCAGCCGCTTCTGCGCAGCCGCTTCTGCGCAGCCGCTTCTGCGCAGCCGCTTCTGCGCAGCCGCTTCTGCGCAGCCCCTTCTGCGCAGCCGCTTCTGCGCAGCCGCTTCTGCGCAGCCGCTTCTGCGCAGCCGCTTCTGCGCAGCCGCTTCTGCGCAGCCGCTTCTGCGCAGCCGTTTCTGCGCAGCCGCTTCTGCGCAGCTGCTTCTGCGCAGCCGTTTCTGCGCAGCTGTTCCTGCGCAGCTGTTCCTGCGCAGCTGTTTCTGCCTAGCTGTTTCTGCGCAGCTGTTTCTGCGCAGCTGTTTCTGCGCAGCTGTTTCTGCGCAGCTGTTTCGGCGCAGCTGTTTCTGCGCAGCTGTTTCTGCGCAGCTGTTTCTGCGCAGCCGTTTCTGCGCAGCCGTTTCTGCGCAGCCGTTTCTGCGCTGCCGTTTCTGCGCAGCCGTTTCTGCGCAGCCGTTTATGCGCAGCCGTTTATGCGCAGCCGTTTCTGCGCAGCCGTTTCTGCGCAGCCGTTTATGCACAGCCGTTTATGCGCAGCCGTTTCTGCGCAGCCGTTTCTGCGCAGCCGTTTCTGCGCAGCCGCTTCTGCGCAGCCGCTTCTGCGCAGCCGCTTCTGCGCAGCCGCTTCTGCGCAGCCGCTTCTGCGCAGCCGCTTCTGCGCAGCCGCTTCTGCGCAGCCGCTTCTGCGCAGCCGCTTCTGCGCAGCCGCTTCTGCGCAGCCGTTTCTGCGCAGCCGTTTCTGCGCAGCCGTTTCTGCGCAGCCGTTTCTGCGCAGCCGTTTCTGCGCAGCCGTTCCTGCGCAGCCGTTCCTGCGCAGCCGTTCCTGCGCAGCCGTTTCTGCGCAGCCGTTCCTGCGCAGCCGTTACTGCGCAGCCGTTTCTGCGCAGCCGTTTCTGCGCAGCCGTTTCTGCGCAGCCGTTCCTGCGCAGCCGTTTCTGCGCAGCTGTTCCTGCGCAGCCGTTCCTGCGCAGCCGTTCCTGCGCAGCCGTTACTGCGCAGACGTTCCTGCGCAGCCGTTCCTGCGCAGCCGTTCCTGCGCAGCCGTTTCTGCGCAGCCGTTCCTGCGCAGCTGTACCTGCGCAGCTGTTCCTGCGCAGCTGTTCCTGCGCAGCTGTTCCTGCGCAGCTGTTTCTGCGCAGCAGTTCCTGCGCAGCTGTTCCTGCGCAGCTGTTCCTGCGCAGCTGTTCCTGCGCAGCTGTTCCTGCGCAGCTGCTTCTGCGCAGCTGTTCCTGTGCAGCTGCTTCTGCGCAGCTGTTCCGGCGCAGCTGTTCCTGCGCAGCTGCTTCTGCGCAGCTGCTTCTGCGCAGCCGCTTCTGCGCAGCCGTTTATGCGCAGCCGTTTATGCGCAGCCGTTTATGCGCAGCCGTTTATGCGCAGCCGTTTATGCGCAGCCGTTTATGAGCAGCCGTTTCTGCGCAGCCGTTTCTGCCTAGCCGTTTCTGCGCAGCCGTTTCTGCGCAGCCGTTTCTGCGCAGCCGCTTCTGCGCAGCCGCTTCTGCGCAGCCGCTTCTGCGCAGCCGCTTCTGCGCAGCCGCTTCTGCGCAGCCGCTTCTGCGCAGCCGCTTCTGCGCAGCCCCTTCTGCGCAGCCGCTTCTGCGCAGCCGCTTCTGCGCAGCCGCTTCTGCGCAGCCGCTTCTGCGCAGCCGCTTCTGCGCAGCCGCTTCTGCGCAGCCGTTTCTGCGCAGCCGCTTCTGCGCAGCTGCTTCTGCGCAGCCGTTTCTGCGCAGCTGTTCCTGCGCAGCTGTTCCTGCGCAGCTGTTTCTGCCTAGCTGTTTCTGCGCAGCTGTTTCTGCGCAGCTGTTTCTGCGCAGCTGTTTCTGCGCAGCTGTTTCGGCGCAGCTGTTTCTGCGCAGCTGTTTCTGCGCAGCTGTTTCTGCGCAGCCGTTTCTGCGCAGCCGTTTCTGCGCAGCCGTTTCTGCGCAGCCGTTTCTGCGCAGCCGTTTCTGCGCAGCCGTTTATGCGCAGCCGTTTATGCGCAGCCGTTTATGCGCAGCCGTTTCTGCGCAGCCGTTTCTGCGCAGCCGTTTATGCGCAGCCGTTTATGCGCAGCCGTTTCTGCGCAGCCGTTTCTGCGCAGCCGTTTCTGCGCAGCCGCTTCTGCGCAGCCGCTTCTGCGCAGCCGCTTCTGCGCAGCCGCTTCTGCGCAGCCGCTTCTGCGCAGCCGCTTCTGCGCACCCGCTTCTGCGCACCCGCTTCTGCGCAGCCGTTTCTGCGCAGCCGTTCCTGCGCAGCCGTTACTGCGCAGCCGTTTCTGCGCAGCCGTTTCTGCCTAGCTGTTTCTGCGCAGCCGTTTCTGCTCAGCCGTTTCTGCGCAGCTGTTTCTGCGCAGCTGTTTCTGCGCAGCTGTTTCTGCGCAGCTGTTTCTGCGCAGCTGTTTCTGCCTAGCTGATTCTGCGCAGCTGTTTATGCGCAGCTGTTTATGCGCAGCTGTTTATGCGCAGCTGTTTATGTGCAGCTGTTTATGCGCAGCTGTTTCTGCGCAGCTGTTTCTGCGCAGCTGTTTCTGCGCAGCTGTTCCTGCGCAGCTGTTTCGGCGCAGCTGTTTCTGCGCAGCCGTTTCGGCGCAGCCGTTTCTGCGCAGCCGCTTCTGCGCAGCCGTTTCTGCGCAGCTGTTTCTGCGCAGCTGTTTCTGCGCAGCTGCTTCTGCGCAGCTGTTTCTGCGCAGCTGTTTCTGCGCAGCTGTTTCTGCGCAGCTGTTTCTGCCTAGCTGTTTCTGCGCAGCTGTTCCTGCGCAGCTGTTGCTGCGCAGCTGTTCCTGCGCAGCTGTTTCGGCGCAGCTGTTTCGGCGCAGCTGTTTCTGCGCAGCTGTTTCGGCGCAGCTGTTTCGGCGCAGCCGTTTCGGCGCAGCCGTTTCGGCGCAGCCGTTTCGGCGCAGCCGTTTCGGCGCAGCCGTTTCGGCGCAGCCGCTTCTGCGCAGCCGCTTCTGCGCAGCCGCTTCTGCGCAGCCGTTTCTGCGCAGCCGCTTCTGCGCAGCCGCTTCTGCGCAGCCGCTTCTGCGCAGCCGCTTCTGCGCAGCCGCTTCTGCGCAGCCGCTTCTGCGCAGCCGCTTCTGCGCAGCCGCTTCTGCGCAGCCGCTTCTGCGCAGCCGCTTCTGCGCAGCCGCTTCTGCGCAGCCGCTTCTGCGCAGCCGTTTCTGCGCAGCCGTTTCTGCGCAGCCGTTCCTGCGCAGCCGTTCCTGCGCAGCCGTTCCTGCGCAGCCGTTCCTGCGCAGCCGTTTCTGCGGAGCCGTTTCTGCGCAGCCGTTTCTGCGCAGCCGTTCCTGCGCAGCCGTTACTGCGCAGCCGTTTCTGCGCAGCCGTTTCTGCGCAGCCGTTACTGCGCAGCCGTTTCTGCGCAGCCGTTTCTGCGCAGCCGTTTCTGCGCAGCCGTTCCTGCGCAGCCGTTCCTGCGCAGCCGTTCCTGCGCAGCCGTTCCTGCGCAGCCGTTACTGCGCAGCCGTTACTGCGCAGCCGTTCCTGCGCAGCCGTTCCTGCGCAGCCGTTCCTGCGCAGCCGTTCCTGCGCAGCCGTTCCTGCGCAGCCGTTCCTGCGCAGCCGTTCCTGCGCAGCAGTTCCTGCGCAGCTGTTCCTGCGCAGCTGTTCCTGCGCAGCTGTTCCTGCGCAGCTGTTCCTGCGCAGCTGCTTCTGCGCAGCTGTTCCTGCGCAGCTGCTTCTGCGCAGCTGTTCCTGCGCAGCTGTTCCTGCGCAGCTGCTTCTGCGCAGCCGCTTCTGCGCAGCCGCTTCTGCGCAGCCGTTTCTGCGCAGCCGTTTCTGCGCAGCCGTTTCTGCGCAGCCGTTTATGCGCAGCCGTTTATGCGCAGCCGTTTCTGCGCAGCCGTTTCTGCGCAGCCGTTACTGCGCAGCCGTTTCTGCGCAGCCGTTTCTGCGCAGCCGTTTCTGCGCAGCCGTTTCTGCGCAGCCGTTCCTGCGCAGCCGTTCCTGCGCAGCCGTTCCTGCGCAGCCGTTACTGCGCAGCCGTTACTGCGCAGCCGTTCCTGCGCAGCCGTTCCTGCGCAGCCGTTCCTGCGCAGCCGTTCCTGCGCAGCCGTTCCTGCGCAGCCGTTCCTGCGCAGCCGTTCCTGCGCAGCAGTTCCTGCGCAGCTGTTCCTGCGCAGCTGTTCCTGCGCAGCTGTTCCTGCGCAGCTGTTCCTGCGCAGCTGCTTCTGCGCAGCTGTTCCAGCGCAGCTGCTTCTGCGCAGCTGTTCCTGCGCAGCTGTTCCTGCGCAGCTGCTTCTGCGCAGCCGCTTCTGCGCAGCCGCTTCTGCGCAGCCGTTTCTGCGCAGCCGTTTCTGCGCAGCCGTTTCTGCGCAGCCGTTTATGCGCAGCCGTTTATGCGCAGCCGTTTATGCGCAGCCGTTTATGAGCAGCCGTTTCTGCGCAGCCGTTTCTGCCTAGCCGTTTCTGCGCAGCCGTTTCTGCGCAGCCGTTTCTGCGCAGCCGTTTCTGCGCAGCCGCTTCTGCGCAGCCGCTTCTGCGCAGCCGCTTCTGCGCAGCCGCTTCTGCGCAGCCGCTTCTGCGCAGCCGCTTCTGCGCAGCCGCTTCTGCGCAGCCGCTTCTGCGCAGCCGCTTCTGCGCAGCCGCTTCTGCGCAGCCGCTTCTGCGCAGCCGCTTCTGCGCAGCCGTTTCTGCGCAGCCGCTTCTGCGCAACCGCTTCTGCGCAGCTGTTTCTGCCTAGCTGTTTCTGCGCAGCTGTTTCTGCGCAGCTGTTTCTGCGCAGCTGTTTCTGCGCAGCTGTTTCGGCGCAGCTGTTTCGGCGCAGCTGTTTCTGCGCAGCCGTTTCTGCGCAGCCGTTTCTGCGCAGCCGTTTCTGCGCAGCCGTTTATGCGCAGCCGTTTATGCGCAGCCGTTTATGCGCAGCCGTTTATGCGCAGCCGTTTATGCGCAGCCGTTTCTGCGCAGCCGTTTCTGCGCAGCCGTTTCTGCGCAGCCGTTTATGCGCAGCCGTTTATGCGCAGTCGTTTATGCGCAGCCGTTTATGCGCAGCCGTTTATGCGCAGCCGTTTATGCGCAGCCGTTTCTGCGCAGCCGTTTCTGCGCACCCGCTTCTGCGCACCCGCTTCTGCGCACCCGCTTCTGCGCACCCGCTTCTGCGCACCCGCTTCTGCGCACCCGCTTCTGCGCAGCCGTTCCTGCGCAGCCGTTACTGCGCAGCCGTTTCTGCGCAGCCGTTTCTGCCTAGCCGTTTCTGCGCAGCCGTTTCTGCTCAGCTGTTTATGCGCAGCTGTTTATGCGCAGCTGTTTCTGCGCAGCTGTTTCTGCGCAGCTGTTTCTGCGCAGCTGTTTCTGCGCAGCTGTTTCTGCGCAGCTGTTTCTGCGCAGCTGTTTCTGCCTAGCTGTTTATGCGCAGCTGTTTGTGCGCAGCTGTTTGTGCGCAGCTGTTTGTGCGCAGCTGTTTGTGCGCAGCTGTTTCTGCGCAGCTGTTTCTGCGCAGCTGTTTCTGCGCAGCTGTTCCTGCGCAGCCGTTTCGGCGCAGCCGTTTCTGCGCAGCCGTTTCGGCGCAGCCGTTTCTGCGCAGCCGTTTCTGCGCAGCCGTTTCGGCGCAGCCGTTTCGGCGCAGCCGTTTCGGCGCAGCCGTTTCGGCGCAGCCGTTTCTGCGCAGCCGTTTCGGCGCAGCCGTTTCGGCGCAGCCGTTTCGGCGCAGCCGTTTCGGCGCAGCCGTTTCGGCGCAGCCGTTTCTGCGCAGCCGTTTCTGCGCAGCCGTTCCTGCGCAGCCGTTCCTGCGCAGCCGTTCCTGCGCAGCCGTTTCTGCGCAGCCGTTTATGCGCAGCCGTTTCTGAGCAGCCGTTTCTGCCTAGCCGTTTCTGCGCGGCCGTTTCTGCGCGGCCGTTTCTGCGCGGCCGTTCCTGCGCGGCCGTTCCTGCGCGGCCGTTCCTGCGCGGCCGTTCCTGCGCGGCCGTTCCTGCGCGGCCGCTTCTGCGCGGCCGCTTCTGCGCGGCCGCTTCTGCGCGGCCGCTTCTGCGCGGCCGCTTCTGCGCGGCCGCTTCTGCGCGGCCGCTTCTGCGCGGCCGCTTCTGCGCGGCCGTTTCTGCGCGGCCGCTTCTGCGCGGCCGCTTCTGCGCGGCCGCTTCTGCGCGGCCGCTTCTGCGCTGCCGCTTCTGCGCGGCCGGTTCTGCGCGGCCGCTTCTGCGCGGCCGTTTCTGCGCGGCCGCTTCACGCGGCCGTTTCTGCGCGGCCGTTTCTGCGCGGCCGTTCCTGCGCGGCCGTTTCTGCGCGGCCGTTTCTGCCTAGCCGTTTCTGCGCAGCCGTTTCTGCTCAGCCGTTTATGCGCAGCTGTTTATGCGCAGCTGTTTCTGCGCAGCTGTTTCTGCGCAGCTGTTTCTGCGCAGCTGTTTCTGCGCAGCTGTTTCTGCCTAGCTGTTTATGCGCAGCTGTTTATGCGCAGCTGTTTATGCGCAGCTGTTTATGCGCAGCTGTTTCTGCGCAGCTGTTTCTGCGCAGCTGTTTCTGCGCAGCTGTTCCTGCGCAGCCGTTTCGGCGCACCCGTTTCTGCGCAGCCGTTTCGGCGCAGCCGTTTCTGCGCAGCCGTTTCGGCGCAGCCGTTTCGGCGCAGCCGTTTCGGCGCAGCCGTTTCGGCGCAGCCGTTTCTGCGCAGCCGTTTCGGCGCAGCCGTTTCGGCGCAGCCGTTTCGGCGCAGCCGTTTCTGCGCAGCCGTTCCTGCGCAGCCGTTCCTGCGCAGCCGTTCCTGCGCAGCCGTTTCTGCGCAGCCGTTTATGCGCAGCCGTTTCTGAGCAGCCGTTTCTGCCTAGCCGTTTCTGCGCAGCCGTTTCTGCGCAGCCGTTTCTGCGCAGCCGTTTCTGCGCAGCCGTTTCTGCGCAGCCGTTTCTGCGCTGCCGCTTCTGCGCGGCCGCTTCTGCGCGGCCGCTTCTGCGCGGCCGCTTCTGCGCGGCCGCTTCTGCGCGGCCGCTTCTGCGCGGCCGCTTCTGCGCGGCCGCTTCTGCGCGGCCGCTTCTGCGCGGCCGCTTCTGCGCGGCCGCTTCTGCGCGGCCGTTCCTGCGCGGCCGTTCCTGCGCGGCCGTTCCTGCGCGGCCGTTCCTGCGCGGCCGTTGCTGCGCGGCCGTTGCTGCGCGGCCGTTGCTGCGCGGCCGTTGCTGCGCGGCCGTTGCTGCGCGGCCGTTCCTGCGCGGCCGTTCCTGCGCGGCCGTTCCTGCGCGGCCGTTCCTGCGCGGCCGTTCCTGCGCGGCCGTTCCCTCGCGGCCGCTTCTGCGCGGCCGCTTCTGCGCGGCCGCTTCTGCGCGGCCGCTTCTGCGCGGCCGCTTCTGCGCGGCCGCTTCTGCGCGGCCGCTTCTGCGCGGCCGCTTCTGCGCGGCCGCTTCTGCGCGGCCGCTTCTGCGCGGCCGTTCCTGCGCGGCCGTTCCTGCGCGGCCGTTCCTGCGCGGCCGTTCCTGCGCGGCCGTTGCTGCGCGGCCGTTGCTGCGCGGCCGTTCCTGCGCGGCCGTTCCTGCGCGGCCGTTCCTGCGCGGCCGTTCCTGCGCGGCCGTTCCTGCGCGGCCGTTCCTGCGCGGCCGCTTCTGCGCGGCCGCTTCTGCGCGGCCGCTTCTGCGCGGCCGCTTCTGCGCGGCCGCTTCTGCGCGGCCGCTTCTGCGCGGCCGCTTCTGCGCGGCCGCTTCTGCGCGGCCGCTTCTGCGCGGCCGCTTCTGCGCGGCCGGTTCTGCGCGGCCGGTTCTGCGCGGCCGCTTCTGCGCGGCCGTTTCTGCGCGGCCGCTTCGCGCGGCCGTTTCTGCGCGGCCGTTTCTGCGCGGCCGTTTCTGCGCGGCCGTTTCTGCGCGGCCGTTTCTGCGCGGCCGTTCCTGCGCGGCCGTTCCTGCGCGGCCGTTCCTGCGCGGCCGTTTCTGCGCGGCCGTTCCTGCGCGGCCGTTACTGCGCGGCCGTTACTGCGCGGCCGTTCCTGCGCGGCCGTTCCTGCGCGGCCGTTCCTGCGCGGCCGTTCCTGCGCGGCCGTTCCTGCGCGGCCGTTTCTGCGCGGCCGTTTCGGCGCGGCCGTTTCTGCGCGACCGTTTCTGCGCAGCCGTTTCTGCGCAGCCGTTTCTGCGCAGTCGTTTCTGCGCAGCCGTTTCTGCGCAGCCGTTTCTGCGCAGCCGTTTCTGCGCAGCCGCTTCTGCACAGCCGCTTCTGCGCAGCCGCTTCTGCGCAGCCGCTTCTGCGCACCCGCTTCTGCGCACCCGCTTCTGCGCACCCGCTTCTGCGCAGCCGTTTCTGCGCAGCCGTTCCTGCGCAGCCGTTACTGCGCAGCCGTTCCTGCGCAGCCGTTACTGCGCAGCCGTTTCTGCGCAGCCGTTTCTGCCTAGCTGTTTCTGCGCAGCTGTTTCTGCTCAGCTGTTTATGCGCAGCTGTTTATGCGCAGCTGTTTCTGCGCAGCTGTTTCTGCGCAGCTGTTTCTGCGCAGCTGTTTCTGCGCAGCTGTTTCTGCGCAGCTGTTTCTGCCTAGCTGTTTCTGCGCAGCTGTTTCTGCGCAGCTGTTTCTGCGCAGCTGTTTCTGCGCAGCTGTTTCTGCGCAGCTGTTTCTGCGCAGCCGTTCCTGCGCAGCCGTTTCTGCGCAGCCGTTTCTGCGCAGCCGTTTCTGCGCAGCCGTTTCGGCGCAGCCGTTTCGGCGCAGCCGTTTCGGCGCAGCCGTTTCGGCGCAGCCGTTTCGGCGCAGCCGTTTCGGCGCAGCCGTTTCGGCGCAGCCGTTTCGGCGCATCCGTTTCGGCGCAGCCGTTTCGGCGCAGCCGTTTCGGCGCAGCCGTTTCGGCGCAGCCGTTTCGGCGCAGCCGTTCCTGCGCAGCCGTTCCTGCGCAGCCGTTCCTGCGCAGCCGTTTCTGCGCAGCCGTTCCTGCGCAGCCGTTACTGCGCAGCCGTTTCTGCGCAGCCGTTCCTGCGCAGCCGTTCCTGCGCAGCCGTTCCTGCGCAGCCGTTCCTGCGCAGCCGTTCCTGCGCAGCCGCTCCTGCGCAGCTGTTCCTGCGCAGCTGATCCTGCGCAGCTGATCCTGCGCAGCTGCTTCTGCGCAGCTGCTTCTGCGCAGCTGCTTCTGCGCAGCTGCTTCTGCGCAGCTGTTTCTGCGCAGCTGCTTCTGCGCAGCTGCTTCTGCGCAGCTGTTTCTGCGCAGCTGCTTCTGCGCAGCTGTTTCTGCGCAGCTGTTTCTGCGCAGCTGTTTCTGCGCAGCTGTTTCTGCCGAGCTGTTTCTGCGCAACTGTTCCTGCGCAGCTGTTTCTGCGCAGCTGTTCCTGCGCAGCTGTTTCGGCGCAGCTGTTTCGGCGCAGCTGTTTCTGCGCAGCTGTTTCGGCGCAGCTGTTTCGGCGCAGCCGTTTCTGCGCAGCCGTTTCGGCGCAGCCGTTTCGGCGCAGCCGTTTCGGCGCAGCCGTTTCGGCGCAGCCGTTTCTGCGCAGCCGCTTCTGCGCAGCCGCTTCTGCGCAGCCGCTTCTGCGCAGCCGCTTCTGCGCAGCCGCTTCTGCGCAGCCGCTTCTGCGCAGCCGCTTCTGCGCAGCCGCTTCTGCGCAGCCGCTTCTGCGCAGCCGCTTCTGCGCAGCCGCTTCTGCGCAGCCGCTTCTGCGCAGCCGCTTCTGCGCAGCCGCTTCTGCGCAGCCGCTTCTGCGCAGCCGCTTCTGCGCAGCCGCTTCTGCGCAGCCGCTTCTGCGCAGCCGTTTCCGCGCAGCCGTTTCTGCGCAGCCGTTCCTGCGCAGCCGTTCCTGCGCAGCCGTTCCTGCGCAGCCGTTACTGCGCAGCCGTTTCTGCGCAGCCGTTACTGCGCAGCCGTTTCTGCGCAGCCTTTCCTGCGCAGCCGTTCCTGCGCAGCCGTTCCTGCGCAGCCGTTCCTGCGCAGCCGTTACTGCGCAGCCGTTACTGCGCAGCCGTTACTGCGCAGCCGTTCCTGCGCAGCCGTTCCTGCGCATCTGTTCCTGCGCAGCTGTTCCTGCGCAGCTGTTCCTGCGCAGCTGTTCCTGCGCAGCTGTTCTTGCGCAGCTGTTCCTGCGCAGCAGTTCCTGCGCAGCTGTTCCTGCGCAGCTGTTCCTGCGCAGCTGCTTCTGCGCAGCTGTTCCTGCGCAGCTGCTTCTGCGCAGCTGTTCCTGCGCAGCTGTTCCTGCGCAGCCGCTTCTGCGCAGCCGCTTCTGCGCAGCCGCTTCTGCGCAGCCGTTTCTGCGCAGCCGTTTATGCGCAGCCGTTTATGCGCAGCCGTTTATGCGCAGCCGTTTATGAGCAGCCGTTTCTGCGCAGCCGTTTCTGCCTAGCCGTTTCTGCGCAGCCGTTTCTGCCTAGCCGTTTCTGCGCAGCCGTTTCTGCGCAGCCGTTTCTGCGCAGCCGTTTCTGCGCAGCCGCTTCTGCGCAGCCGCTTCTGCGCAACCGCATCTGCGCAGCCGCTTCTGCGCAGCCGCTTCTGCGCAGCCGCTTCTGCGCAGCCGCTTCTGCGCAGCCGCTTCTGCGCAGCCGCTTCTGCGCAGCCGCTTCTGCGCAGCCGTTTCTGCGCAGCCGCTTCTGCGCAACCGCTTCTGCGCAGCTGTTTCTGCGCAGCTGCTTCTGCGCAGCTGCTTCTGCGCAGCTGTTTCTGCGCAGCTGTTCCTGCGCAGCTGTTCCTGCGCAGCTGTTTCTGCCTAGCTGTTTCTGCGCAGCTGTTTCTGCGCAGCTGTTTCTGCGCAGCTGTTTCTGCGCAGCTGTTTCTGCGCAGCTGTTTCGGCGCAGCTGTTTCGGCGCTGCTGTTTCTGCGCAGCCGTTTCTGCGCAGCCGTTTCTGCGCAGCCGTTTCTGCGCAGCCGTTTCTGCGCAGCCGTTTATGCGCAGCCGTTTATGCGCAGCCGTTTATGCGCAGCCGTTTATGCGCAGCCGTTTATGCGCAGCCGTTTATGCGCAGCCGTTTATGCGCAGCCGTTTCTGCGCAGCCGTTTCTGCGCAGCCGCTTCTGCGCACCCGCTTCTGCGCACCCGCTTCTGCGCACCCGCTTCTGCGCACCCGCTTCTGCGCACCCGCTTCCGCGCAGCCGCTTCTGCGCACCCGCTTCTGCGCAGCCGTTCCTGCGCAGCCGTTACTGCGCAGCCGTTTCTGCGCAGCCGTTTCTGCCTAGCCGTTTCTGCGCAGCCGTTTCTGCTCAGCCGTTTATGCGCAGCCGTTTATGCGCAGCCGTTTCTGCGCAGCCGTTTCTGCGCAGCTGTTTCTGCGCAGCTGTTTCTGCGCAGCTGTTTCTGCGCAGCTGTTTCTGCGCAGCTGTTTCTGCGCAGCTGTTTATGCGCAGCTGTTTATGCGCAGCTGTTTATGCGCAGCTGTTTATGCGCAGCTGTTTATGCGCAGCTGTTTCTGCGCAGCTGTTTCTGCGCAGCTGTTTCTGCGCAGCTGTTCCTGCGCAGCCGTTTCTGCGCAGCCGTTTCGGCGCAGCCGTTTCTGCGCAGCCGTTTCTGCGCAGCCGTTTCGGCGCAGCCGTTTCGGCGCAGCCGTTTCGGCGCAGCCGTTTCTGCGCAGCCGTTTCTGCGCAGCCGTTTCGGCGCAGCCGTTTCGGCGCAGCCGTTTCGGCGCAGCCGTTTCGGCGCAGCCGTTTCGGCGCAGCCGTTTCGGCGCAGCCGTTTCGGCGCAGCCGTTTCGGCGCAGCCGTTTCTGCGCAGCCGTTTCTGCGCAGCCGTTTCTGCGCAGCCGTTTCTGCGCAGCCGTTTCTGCGCAGCCGTTCCTGCGCAGCCGTTCCTGCGCAGCCGTTTCTGCGCAGCCGTTCCTGCGCAGCCGTTCCTGCGCAGCCGTTCCTGAGCAGCCGTTCCTGCGCAGCCGTTCCTGCGCAGCCGTTCCTGCGCAAAGTTTCTGCGCAGCCGTTTCTGCGCAGCCGTTTCTGCGCAGCCGTTCCTGCGCAGCCGTTCCTGCGCAGCCGTTCCTGCGCAGCCGTTCCTGCGCAGCCGTTCCTGCGCAGCCGTTTCTGCGCAGCCGTTTATGCGCAGCCGTTTATGCGCAGCCGTTTATGCGCAGCCTTTTCTGAGCAGCCGTTTCTGCCTAGCCGTTTCTGCGCAGCCGTTTCTGCGCAGCCGTTTCTGCGCAGCCGTTTCTGCGCAGCCGTTTATGCGCAGCCGTTTCTGCGCAGCCGTTTCTGCGCAGCCGTTTCTGCGCTGCCGCTTCTGCGCAGCCGCTTCTGCGCAGCCGCTTCTGCGCAGCCGCTTCTGCGCAGCCGCTTCTGCGCAGCCGCTTCTGCGCAGCCGCTTCTGCGCAGCCGCTTCTGCGCAGCCGCTTCTGCGCAGCCGCTTCTGCGCAGCCGCTTCTGCGCAGCCGCTTCTGCGCAGCCGCTTCTGCGCAGCCGTTCCTGCGCAGCCGTTCCTGCGCAGCCGTTCCTGCGCAGCCGTTCCTGCGCAGCCGTTCCTGCGCAGCCGTTCCTGCGCAGCCGTTCCTGCGCAGCCGTTCCTGCGCAGCCGTTCCTGCGCAGCCGTTGCTGCGCAGCCGTTGCTGCGCAGCCGTTGCTGCGCAGCCGTTGCTGCGCAGCCGTTGCTGCGCAGCCGTTCCTGCGCAGCCGTTCCTGCGCAGCCGTTCCTGCGCAGCCGTTCCTGCGCAGCCGTTCCTGCGCAGCCGTTCCTGCGCAGCCGTTCCTGCGCAGCCGTTCCTGCGCATCCGTTCCTGCGCAGCCGTTCCTGCGCAGCCGTTCCTGCGCAGCCGTTCCTGCGCAGCCGCTTCTGCGCAGCCGCTTCTGCGCAGCCGCTTCTGCGCAGCCGTTTCTGCGCAGCCGCTTCTGCGCAGCCGCTTCTGCGCAGCCGCTTCTGCGCAGCCGCTGCTTCGCAGCCGCTTCTGCGCAGCCGCTTCTGCGCAGCCGTTTCTACGCAGCCGTTTCTGCGCAGCCGCTTCTGCGCAGCCGCTTCTGCGCAGCCGCTTCTGCGCAGCCGTTTCTGCGCAGCCGTTTCTGCGCAGCCGTTTCTGCGCAGCCGTTTCTGCGCAGCCGTTTCTGCGCAGCCGTTGCTGCGCAGCCGTTCCTGCGCAGCCGTTCCTGCGCAGCCGTTCCTGCGCAGCCGTTCCTGCGCAGCCGTTTCTGCGCAGCCGTTCCTGCGCAGCCGTTACTGCGCAGCCGTTTCTGCGCAGCCGTTCCTGCGCAGCCGTTGCTGCGCAGCCGTTGCTGCGCAGCCGTTCCTGCGCAGCCGTTCCTGCGCAGCCGTTCCTGCGCAGCCGTTCCTGCGCAGCCGTTTCTGCGCAGCCGTTCCTGCGCAGCCGTTCCTGCGCAGCCGTTCCTGCGCAGCCGTTCCTGCGCAGCCGTTTCTGCGCAGCCGTTTCTGCGCAGCCGCTTCTGCGCAGCCGCTTCTGCGCAGCCGCTTCTGCGCAGCTGTTTCTGCGCAGCTGTTTCTGCGCAGCTGCGTCTGCGCAGCTGCTTCTGCGCAGCTGCTTCTGCGCAGCTGCTTCTGCGCAGCTGCTTCTGCGCAGCTGCTTCTGCGCAGCTGCTTCTGCGCAGCTGCTTCTGCGCAGCTGCTTCTGCGCAGCTGTTTCTGCCTAGCTGTTTCGGCGCAGCTGTTTCGGCGCAGCTGTTTCGGCGCTGCTGTTTCTGCGCAGCTGTTTCGGCGCAGCTGTTTCGGCGCAGCTGTTTCGGCGCAGCTGTTTCGGCGCAGCTGTTTCGGCGCAGCTGTTTCGGCGCAGCCGTTCATGCGCAGCCGTTCCTGCGCAGCCGTTCCTGCGCAGCCGTTCCTGCGCAGCCGTTCCTGCGCAGCCGTTTCTGCGCCGCCGTTTCTGCGCAGCCGTTTCTGCGCAGCCGTTTATGCGCAGCCGTTTATGCGCAGCCGTTTATGCGCAGCCGTTTATGCGCAGCCGTTTCTGCGCAGCCGTTTCTGCGCAGCCGTTTATGCGCAGCCGTTTCTGCGCAGCCGTTTCTGCGCAGCCGTTTCTGCGCAGCCGCTTCTGCGCAGCCGCTTCTGCGCAGCCGCTTCTGCGCAGCCGCTCCTGCGCAGCCGCTCCTGCGCAGCCGCTCCTGCGCAGCCGCTCCTGCGCAGCCGCTCCTGCGCAGCCGCTTTTGCGCAGACGCATCTGCGCAGCCGTTTCTGCGCAGCCGTTCCTGCGCAGCCGTTCCTGCGCAGCCGTTCCTGCGCAGCCGTTCCTGCGCAGCCGTTCCTGCGCAGCCGTTCCTGCGCAGCCGTTCCTGCGTAGCCGTTTCTGCGCAGCTGCTTCTGCGCAGCTGTTCCTGCGCAGCTGCTTCTGCGCAGCTGTTCCTGCGCAGCTGTTCCTGCGCAGCTGTTCCTGCGCAGCTGCTTCTGCGCAGCTGCTTCTGCGCAGCTGCTTCTGCGCAGCTGCTTCTGCGCAGCTGCTTCTGCGCAGCTGCTTCTGCGCAGCTGCTTCTGCGCAGCTGCTTCTGCGCAGCTGCTTCTGCGCAGCTGTTTGTGCGCAGCTGCTTCTGCGCAGCTGTTTCTGCGCAGCTGTTTCTGCGCAGCTGTTTCTGCGCAGCTGTTTCTGCGCAGCTGTTTCTGCCTAGCTGTTTCTGCGCAGCTGTTTCTGCGCAGCTGTTTCTGCGCAGCTGTTCCTGCGAAGCTGTTTCGGCGCAGCTGTTTCTGCGCAGCTGTTTCTGCGCAGCTGTTTCGGCGCAGCTGTTTCGGCGCAGCTGTTTCGGCGCAGCCGTTTCGGCGCAGCCGTTTCTGCGCAGCCGTTTCGGGTCAGCCGTTTCGGCGCAGCCGTTTCTGCGCAGCCGTTTCGGCGCAGCCGATTCGGCGCAGCCGTTTCGGCGCAGCCGTTTCTGCGCAGCCGTTTCTGCGCAGCCGTTTCTGCGCAGCCGTTTCTGCGCAGCCGTTTCTGCGCAGCCGTTTCTGCGCAGCCGTTTCTGCGCAGCCGTTTCTGCGCAGCCGTTCATGCGCAGCCGTTCATGCGCAGCCGTTCCTGCGCAGCCGTTCCTGCGCAGCTGTTCCTGCGCAGCTGTTTCTGCGCAGCTGTTCTTGAGCAGCTGTTTCTGCGCAGCCGTTTCTGCGCAGCCGTTTCTGCGCAGCCGTTTCTGCGCAGCCGTTTCTGCGCAGCCGTTTCTGCGCAGCCGTTTCTGCGCAGCCGTTTATGCGCAGCCGTTTATGCGCAGCCGTTTATGCGCAGCCGTTTCTGCGCAGCCGTTTCTGCGCAGCCGTTTATGCGCAGCCGTTTATGCGCAGCCGTTTATGCGCAGCCGTTTCTGCGCAGCCGTTTCTGCGCAGCCGTTTCTGCCTAGCCGTTTCTGCGCAGCCGTTTCTGCGCAGCCGTTTCTGCGCAGCCGTTTCTGCGCAGCCGTTTCGGCGCAGCCGTTTCGGCGCAGCCGTTTCTGCGCAGCCGTTTCTGCGCAGCCGTTTCGGCGCAGCCGTTTCGGCGCAGCCGTTTCGGCGCAGCC